>NC_087074.1:17148711-17775012 GCF_026151205.1 Bolinopsis microptera
CTAGGTCACCAGCTCTTTCACTGAAGTCATCAGCCCTTTCACTGAAGTCATCAGATGTGACTCTGATCAACGGTATAGTTGTGGACACAACAAGAAAATTGAGAATAATCTTGTGCGAGGGTAGGGACCCAGATGTCGTTTCTAACCCAAATAAACTTTAAGGAGGCTTCTCATCAGTAGCCGCACCTCCTTACTCGGTTTCTGAACTGGAATTCTATGGGCTTCCAGACGGCCAGACCGAGTATTACCACCCCATCCTTCTAGAGTTCATCACAAGTAGCACCCACCTTGAAGATCTTTGACACCCAGACACACCCCATTGGCGAACAAACTTTGGATATAATCTTACATGCTCCCAAAGGAATCCCTGGTTTATGGTCTTTCTCATCGTCACCAGCACTTTCACTAGGTCACCAGCTCTTTCACTGAAGTCATCAGCCCTTTCACTGAAGTCATCAGATGTGACTCTGATCAACGGTATAGTTGTGGACACAACAAGAAAATTGAGAATAATCTTGTGCGAGGGTAGGGACCCAGATGTCGTTTCTAACCCAAATAAACTTTAAGGAGGCTTCTCATCAGTAGCCGCACCTCCTTACTCGGTTTCTGAACTGGAATTCTATGGGCTTCCAGACGGCCAGACCGAGTATTACCACCCCATCCTTCTAGAGTTCATCACAAGTAGCACCCACCTTGAAGATCTTTGACACCCAGACACACCCCATTGGCGAACAAACTTTGGATATAATCTTACATGCTCCCAAAGGAATCCCTGGTTTATGGTCTTTCTCATCGTCACCAGCACTTTCACTAGGTCACCAGCTCTTTCACTGAAGTCATCAGCCCTTTCACTGAAGTCATCAGATGTGACTCTGATCAACGGTATAGTTGTGGACACAACAAGAAAATTGAGAATAATCTTGTGCGAGGGTAGGGACCCAGATGTCGTTTCTAACCCAAATAAACTTTAAGGAGGCTTCTCATCAGTAGCCGCACCTCCTTACTCGGTTTCTGAACTGGAATTCTATGGGCTTCCAGACGGCCAGACCGAGTATTACCACCCCATCCTTCTAGAGTTCATCACAAGTAGCACCCACCTTGAAGATCTTTGACACCCAGACACACCCCATTGGCGAACAAACTTTGGATATAATCTTACATGCTCCCAAAGGAATCCCTGGTTTATGGTCTTTCTCATCGTCACCAGCACTTTCACTAGGCCACCAGCTCTTTCACTGAAGTCATCAGCCCTTTCACTGAAGTCATCAGATGTGACTCTGGTCAACGGTATAGTTGTGGACACAACAAGAAAATTGAGAATAATCTTGTGCGAGGGTAGGGACCCAGATGTCGTTTCTAACCCAAATAAACTTTAAGGAGGCTTCTCATCAGTAGCCGCACCTCCTTACTCGGTTTCTGAACTGGAATTCTATGGGCTTCCAGACGGCCAGACCGAGTATTACCACCCCATCCTTCTAGAGTTCATCACAAGTAGCACCCACCTTGAAGATCTTTGACACCCAGACACACCCCATTGGCGAACAAACTTTGGATATAATCTTACATGCTCCCAAAGGAATCCCTGGTTTATGGTCTTTCTCATCGTCACCAGCACTTTCACTAGGTCACCAGCTCTTTCACTGAAGTCATCAGCCCTTTCACTGAAGTCATCAGATGTGACTCTGATCAACGGTATAGTTGTGGACACAACAAGAAAATTGAGAATAATCTTGTGCGAGGGTAGGGACCCAGATGTCGTTTCTAACCCAAATAAACTTTAAGGAGGCTTCTCATCAGTAGCCGCACCTCCTTACTCGGTTTCTGAACTGGAATTCTATGGGCTTCCAGACGGCCAGACCGAGTATTACCACCCCATCCTTCTAGAGTTCATCACAAGTAGCACCCACCTTGAAGATCTTTGACACCCAGACACACCCCATTGGCGAACAAACTTTGGATATAATCTTACATGCTCCCAAAGGAATCCCTGGTTTATGGTCTTTCTCATCGTCACCAGCACTTTCACTAGGTCACCAGCTCTTTCACTGAAGTCATCAGCCCTTTCACTGAAGTCAACAGAAGTCATCTTATTCCTTGGCCAATTTTTTATTTTTTCGTGCTGATTTGAAAGCCATTAAAGCATTTGAACCAGTCAAAAAATTTTAAGTTGTATATCTTTAACGGTTTTTGCGGAAAGTCGTGTTAAAGTTGATGCCGTGGCGTCAGTAAAATGGTTCGGATATATAAACAATAAACATATTATATATGAAACACTCTCTTTGGAAACCAAGCAACAACTATTTATTGTATGTACATATATATATATAGATCGTCTCGCTTTATATATAGTGAGATATGCTATAAGGAAGTCACCTTAACTGTTGAACATGGTCGATGTGATGAATTTATAATACTGTCAAATACTGCCAGCTTCAACTGACCCTGTCTTTAATATGTCAATTCCAGCTGAGTTACCTTATATATCTACTTGCAGGCCTTCTCAGTAGTTTTAAACAGCAGATTTAGCGAATTTGTTGGGACTCCTTAGCTAATATAAGCAATATTTGAAATACCTACAAACCACATACGGGTCAAGCCGGGAGTGTTAGAGCTCCCCTTCACCAGTTTACGTTTGATCCGTTCAATCACCCACGCACGCAACCCATCCACGTTTAGCATTAGACTTATAGATTTTTATTGAAAATAGAGGTAGAGAGGCAAGTTATTACATAGTATAATTGGTCTCGGTGATAACTGGTAACTTGGTCCTTTGAAGAATATCTTCTATAGAAGATCTGAAATAACGGCATCCATATTGCTCCACTAGTCCATTTAGTCAGCGCTACTGACATATTTCAAACTTCAACCACTAAATATGCTCCTCGGCGAGGAGCATATTTAGTGGTCCTCGCCGTAGCGACGTTTGGTCATTCATATACTAGACAAAATTCTAAACTGAACTCCATTTCGAGGTATTTTTGAATTTTCAGCTGATATAAACAGTATTAAAACATCAGTAATATAGTAACACCTATCACGCAGTTTAGGTTAGTTTAGTTTAGTGTTCATGTATGTGAAGGATGGGATGTTTCCCGAGCGTTGAAGACAAGTCCGCCAAAGAGAGAAGCGAGCTTATCGACAAGAAGATCCTACAAGATGCAAAGGCTTGTGAGAATGTTATCAAGCTCTTGTTACTTGGTAAATACTCTTGTTACTCTTGTCACTCTTGTTACTTTTGTTACTTTTGTTACTTTTGTTACTCTTGTTACTCTTGTCACTCTTGTTACTTTTGTTACTCTTGTCACTCTTGTTACTTTTGTTACTCTTGTCACTCTTATTACTTTTGTTACTCTTGTCACTCTTGTTACTCTTGTTACTCTTGTTACTCTTGTTACTCTTGTCACTCTTGTTACTTTTGTTACTCTTGTCACTCTTGTTACTTTTGTTACTCTTGTCACTCTTGTTACTCTTGTCACTCTTGTCACTCTTGTTACTTTTGTTACTCTTGTTACTTTTGTTACTCTTGTCACTCTTGTTACTCTTGTTACTCTTGTTACTCTTGTTACTCTTATTACTCTTGTTACTTTTGTTACTCTTGTTACTCTTGTCACTCTTGTTACTCTTGTTACTCATGTACTAACTTATTTCAGGGGCTGGAGAGTCAGGTAAAAGCACATTGGTCAAGCAGATGAAGATCATCCATAGCAACGGTTTCTCGCAGAAAGAACTTCAAAGTTATAAGGTTTGCTTTCCTTCAATGTCAAAATTGCTAAATATTTAAATAAATGTGTCGCCTGTTCTAGAGCGGGGGGGGGGGGGGGACAAGGGGTATTGAACATAGTATTGATCCTGTACCTCGCCTATATCTAGCCGGTTAACCATTTAGTACTTGAATGCCAAGGAAGGAAGGAAGGAAGGCTTTTTAAAATATAAATTTTAAAAACGTATGTGACGTGAAGAATCGTTCACTGAATTAAGGCGCTGAGCTGCGACTTGATCGGTATTTACCAGCTTATGTTATTGTCGACTCTGATTACAATAAGCTCACTGGTTCGACAGAATTTACTTAACTCCCACTTTAGTCATTTCTTATGCGGTAAACACCTGTCTGCGTATTGAAATGGCAGCCTTGCATATTCAATCTTTCCGATTATCAAATTGATTTTATCAACAATTAGTCGTGATGTTTAATAGGCTTATATTTTACAGTTGACGGTTTGTGATAATCTCATCTCCTCTATGCGTGTGGTTATAAACGGCATGGGAAAGTTGCGGATACTGCTTGAGAAGCCTAATAACAAGGTAACACTCCTGTAACACTCCTGTAACACTCCTGTAACACTCCTGTAACATCCCTGTCATATTACTATCACTGTTATCATACCAGTCCCGTCCAAACATCTTTATTTTATCGAACGAATCAACTAGGCTCCCATCAATTTTCCCAGAAAATTCTTTATAAATCATAAAAACTTAGGGTTGGATAGTTCCTAAGTTTTTAGGTATTTCACAATTCACCAGTGAAATATTTCACTCTGAATTATCTGAATACTTGTTAGCACCACGTGGAGAGGATATTGAACTGGTCGGAGCCGTTTGTAACCGGTACGACAGACCTCAACCCGGACATGATCACTGCTCTACGGGAACTCTGGAGGGACGGCGGTATCAGACGCAGCTTTGATAAAAGTTTTGAGTATCAGCTCAACGATTCGGCTGCGTAGTGAGTAGAGTTTATATTTATTTGGAGATCTTACTTAATATATATATATATATATTTATTATATATATATAAGATGTTCTAGAAATATAGAAATCTGTCTTTGTCTGGGTTTGGTCATCCTGACCAGAGGGATTGGCCGACTTTTAAGATGTTTTTTATTATATTAGTTTTGTTGTTTGAACAAAAGGAGTGCGCTGTGCGTCAATTTCCCAAAATAAAGTTTTGTAATTTGTTAAATGTAACGGTTTTAACGGAATATACGTCACACGTTGTTTAGGAATGAAAGCAACGTGAACCTTTAGCGTGTCCTGAGCGAGCCTGGGTTGAAAAGAAAACTTACTGCTTTATTCGGGAACAAAGTCCACTTTATTGCTATCTCAATAAAGTCATATATATGACTTATACATCAAAGTATAAATAGCCGTGCAATGAATAGTCTATAACAATTGATTGTAACCAGTCCCTAACCAATAACGTGAAGCTGATTGTTTCGTCTTAGTATGTTATTTGGAAGAGTAGATTATCTTTAAAATGGTTTACCTGTTTAGTGAAGGAACATCTCCGTCTGACTTCCTCATTTGTCTGAACAGTCAGTTCAGATTACTACTTCAATTTAATAGTGTGGTTTAAGTTTTGAGGCAGTAGGAGACTGGAATTACTAGAATACCACCGTTTATTTTATAAGTGGCTTGATCAACTCCCTCCCACGAGGGAATAATCTTTTGCTTTGCTAGCTCCTTATTTGGGCGATGGGAGCGGTGCTTTCAGCTTGAACTTGAAACTAATGGTCAATGGAAAGTTTAATATGTTTGTGTTTAAAAATGGGGACCGTGTGACCCACTCCCACCCCCCTAATGGGGAACGTGTCACCCTCCCCCCTCCACTGTTCTCAACCACTTGACCACCGAAATAAACCGTCCACACATTTCAGTTTCTTCGAGAACATGAACCGTATCATGAGTAAAGACTACGTTCCAACCTTTAACGACGTGTTGAGGTCACGTGTCCGGACAACGGGAATTATAGAAACTCAGATTCAAGTGGACGACGTTTCATACAGGTAACAGAAACCATTAAATAAACCATATTAAGATGTATTATTATTTTGATTAGCTTTTATCGTTATTATCATTAATTAATTAATTAATAACATCTGAGCAGGGTTCCCACATAATACATGTATATATATAAATCAGTCAGATTAAAAACAGTTAAAATCGACTTATACAATATACAAACATAATAAAAAATGACCATAAACTATTGGTATTTAAATTAGTATTTAAATTAGTATTCAGATTATTATTTAAATTTTTATTTAAACTGGTATTTAACCATTAATGTTATTGAATATGGTAAGGCGTAAGCAGTGTCTTATCTGCACTCTGCAGGTATCGGCTGTTGTGTCGTATTGTGATGGAATACAGCTCGATTTGAGCTCAAAATCTCAAATCACCACCAAATGCAATATGAGCTATGTAAATTTCTTGCACAAAACAAACTAATAACTAAAAGGAAGAGGTACAGAGTTATTAGTGAGGTACCCAGTATAGAAAGGCAAGGTAGGGAGAGGTTTTTTTCTGTATTGAATTGAATATTGTCATTAATTTCAGCAAAACTCTTGAAGACATCCAATTACACGATATTGTGGCCAATAAAACAGTCTCAGAGCAAATATTGAAAATTAATAAAAATCAACTATTCGAGGTGGTCCCGTTTTTGTAAGCTACCGAGCAGGTTTCCTCGTAATCTGAGACAATTTGGCAATATTTCATAATCTGCTGCTCCCTCAAGTTAATGAAAAGACTATTAATGTCCGGGTCTATATAATATGCAAGAGTATTCTGTGGAATATTATCAACTCAAATTATGTTCATTAATTTGATCTGAAAATAAACCTTCTGAACGACTTCTAAAAAGTCTAAAAAAGAGAAAAAACAAAATGGATTATGGGGGTATAATAAATAATAAACGGTCGTGCATGCCAGCACTGTGATTTAAATTATTTATAGACGTCGTTTTAGTAAGTATTCTTAGCATGTACTTTATTCAACTTGGCCAGTCGTTACAAGGCATAATGATTAATATAATATATAATATACATCTAATTAATATTGTTGACTCTACGTAGCTCCTATCAGGATATACGATGTTGGGGGACAAAGATCAGAACGAAGAAAGTGGATTCAGGTACATAATCACATAATTACATAATCACATAATCACATAATCACATAATTACATAATCACATAATTACATAATTCTATAATCACATAATTGCATGGTTATTATTTGTTAATGTTTTGTATTTTCATCTGATATCAGTGATAATATGACCTACACAGTTGACAGTACTTCTTAAAGTGGAGTAAGAAATTTTGAACTGTTTTTGAGATGACCCGTGTTAGAGGTTGCCGACGTTGAAGTAAAGTTTTTTCTGCTAACGCTTAAATAAATAATGTTAATGCTTCTCCATTTGAAATGCCAATCTGTCTGGACAAATATATTCTTTCAAAAGATTTGTGATTTAGGCCTTTAAAAAATAGCTTATAAAATAAGGTCCCGACTCCTGAGGTGATTTTACAATCTATATTGATTCAAAAAAACTTCAATGAAAATATTATCTAAATGCGATATGGGCTATTTTGTTCATTTTTTGTGGTTTTATGGCCTTAGTTTCTCATAGAATGTTGAGTTCAGGCTTATCTTTCATATAAAATTAGTTTCATTCAAAAATATTAATATGTTAACAATTTATGAGCTGTAATCTATCAAATTTGGTGCGTATGCCCAAATATGGGCACATGTTTTTTGGCTCATAACTCAGCCATGTTTAGACCAATCCGGATACAAATTTTAATAAGTAGACCACCTGTGGGTGGTTGGGGTACGGGACGCCCTCAAAAGTTTGGTCACGGGTTCTAGTTACAGTTTGTTGTTCAACTGCTATCACGAAGATAATTTTTATAAACAAACTCAGGCTGGACCCCTCCTAAATATTAAACTTTAATTTTATTATAAAAAAAGCCAAACAATATTTTAGCTTTTGGGTTATTTTACCCAATCTCTAAAGTATCGTCACCTCTCTGCTCTCCAAATATTTTGTTTAAAGTTTTAACCTAATGCACTCTTGCATAGTTATCCCAGAAATATAAGCATTTATGTCAGTAACAAACGTACACCCAGGATTTAAACTGAACATAGTATCGAGCATAAAAGCCTAAACACACTTTCTTATCTAGTTAGCTTCAGAGACATTTCCTACTCGGCCTTTTGTATAGATCGTGGCTCTGATACCTGGGTATTTCATCTAATGCACTTTACTCACCACAGACTCCACTAATGGGCTTTTAGCAAACTTTTCAGATTTCAGAGGGCTATTTAATATAATCTGCTCTATGCTTGAATCAGGATATTATAGTAATATATATGTTGAAGATATTGTGCACCGGCTGCTATTACAAATTAATTTAACACGGCAACCATTATCACTTTGGAAGTATATGATATGTATTATTTAGGTACGGTATAATATTTGATACGGCAAAACGTGGCTATTAAATATATGGACATTGGGCATACTACTCAAGGTTAAACCTACACAGCGTGCTTTATCTTATAGACAAACCTGAGTGCACAACGTTCAACAACGTGTCTGTATTTAAAGTGTAAAACCAAAGCGACGGTATTTAAACTTAGATTAATCATGGGTGCGAAGTTCAGGTTATTTATAGATGAGACTGGAATGTTGAGTGATCGTCCGTTGGTCATGTGACAAGAGCACAGTCACATGACCATTGAGCACTTTAACAGTAACTTCACAGTGCCAGTGTACTGTGTAATGTACTTCCAATCAATCACCAGTGAGCGGTTTTACCATGCCTACAGAATATTACGATAGTTAATTCAACAGTTTTCAGAGAGTTGCTTCCTTCGAGACTTATTTAATGACTCAAGTTTCGAAATGGTATTAATAGACTCAGCTTAATAGACTCAGTTTAATAGATTCAGCTTAATAGACTCAGCTTAATAGACTCAGCTTAATAGACTCAGCTTAATAGACTCAGCTTAATAGACTCAGCTTAATAGACTCAGCTTAATAGACTCAGCTTAATAGACTCAGCTTAATAGACTCAGCTTAATAGACTCAGCTTCGTAATGTTATCTACCAAATATGGTACACTGACGGGATGTGTATCGATCTGTTTGATTATTCACTTTGATATGTACAGGGTGAGTTGAAAATAGTGTGTATATTATATATATATCTTTATATATATAAAGAAATAACACTGTATTCTAACACTTCAATCACTGAGATAACCTCGTGTTTTGCAGATGTTAAGTGGGCGAGCTCTTTATTAACCAATTATTTGGTTTTGACGGTGAATGTAGTTTTACTTACAAGCTATGATTGATGATTCCCAACTAATTTCAGTGTTTTGACGACGTGAAGGCAGTTTTGTTTGTTGCTGCGCTCAGTGGGTATGACATGACTCTGTTTGAGGACGTTAGCACGGTAAGTTAACCCCTTTAACGTTCATTATAAAGTTATAAGATAGATCTATAAAAAGGATTTCATTAAGATCGTTGTACGTGATGGTAGAGGGATGTCTTGTAACAATCATCTGAATATGGTAGAAAAATCAATCAATCAAGAAGTTCATGACAACTGTTGGGTGAGTGTTTCATTAGATGATTGAATACGAGTATAAAGTAAAACCCAGATTTATCGCGGAGTTCTGGGAAAGGTAAAAGGCGCAGTGAATCGGGGTCCGTGGTAAATCGGGGTTTTGATTGTTTACATTTACATGTTTATTCCGAATTTGGGGGAAGGAAATGGCCGCGGTAAATCGGAGTTTGCGGTAAAACGGGGTTAAGACGTTGTGATCCCAAGTTGTTATGATCCTAAGTTGTTGTGATCCTAAGTTGTTGTGATCCTAAGTTGTTGTGATCCTAAGTTGTTGTGATCCTAAGTTGTTATGATCCTAAGTTGTTGTGATCCTAAGTTGTTGTGATCCTAAGTTGTTGTGATTCTAAGTTGTTGTGATCCTAAGTTGTTGTGATCCTAAGCTGTTGTGATCCTAAGTTGTTGTGGTTTGGAATGAACTGCCTACACACAACTTAGGAACCAGCCGTTTGCAGACTACTACCCTGTTGGTGAGTGCGATTATCTTTAATCGCATGTTCCATGCCTAAAACAGTAAAACTTGAATCGAGCTTTGAACCGAGAATATTTCTAGATTCAATATTTAACTAATTATTGTGGTTATGTAGCAAGGTGATTTTGAAGCTGGTAGGTGGTAACTGGTGGTGAGAATAGGTGGTAACTGGTGGTGAGAATAGGTGGCATTTTATTTCATTCTTCCTTCTTTCTTATTTATAAAAAATATTAATCGGTAATTTTTCTGCATGCACTTAAATTTTCCTCGCACCTTTATATATTATATGTACTTTTCCTGTGCAAGTTTTGTGAGAGTAGTAAAACCCAGTTCCCAATCAGAGTAAGTTTTACATGTTTCGTGATTGAAGATTCAGGGGTTATCGAGTATTACTATTTAAACATGCTACAGTGTGAGAATAATGACCCTAGTCACGGCCCTTAAATAGCCTTAAATATCCACATTGAGATATTCGGTAATCTGTCTGGGTCAAGAGCAGACATCAGTGCAAAACCTCTCTCTCTCTCTCTCTCTCTCTCTCTCTCTCTCTCTCTCTCTCTCTCTCTCTCTCTCTCTCTCTCTCTCTCTCTCTCTCTCTCTCTCTCTCTCTCTCTCTCTCTCTCTCTCTCTCTCTCTCTCTCTCTCTCTCTCTCTCTCTCTCTCTCTCTCTCTCTCTCTCTTCAATGCTTCAATGAATATTAAATAAATGTAATGATAAATATGTAACAATGAATAAATTACTGTATTATTGCCAGACGTCTTCTGATCATTTCCCAATCTCTGAGTCAGTAATTCTTGTTTCTGTAGGTACTAATCCTTAGTTACTTATGTTTTCTAAAAATATGTCGATGAACCACTTCGTTTCGATAAATAATGCAGCCCAAATATGTAACCCCAACTGTTCGCTGCTTAGATCCCTAGTGTAATTTTGGAGAACTTATTGATTTTGATACGTTTTGTATACAGGGGGACCTCTGAAACCAAGTTAAAGATTTCCAAAATTGGATCACACCGAAGGAAGATCGTATTTTAGTAATGATGTGATGAGCTATGTAACTGTAGTTAATGTGGCACAAACCATCCTATCAATAATTATATGGACTTACCATATAGTATGGGGCCGGGCGTGGTGTATTATTAAAGTATAAACAGTTATTTAATTTAGTCTGAATATTTCAATTATTCAGAACCGATTGGAGGAGTCGCTGACACTTTTCAAAGCTATCTGTAACAACAAATTCTTCATCAGCACCTCCATGGTAAGACTTTCATATTTTGTCACTTAGTTTCACATATTTGTTAATTTCTTTTTTATTATAAACTATAAACCTGCTGGTCGAAAGCTATATTTGAGGAAATGTAAGATCAGGTATGTTTTAATTTCTCTCCTTCATCTAGCTCCATATTGTAAAAGTATGGATCTTTATTTGACGTTGACGACAAAGTTTTAAGTATTCCCTAATCGATACTTTATAATAATTTACATTACATACATTTAACTTTTAAGTTACTAACCATCGATTGTTTATATTGTTAACATATATTACTATAAATTTAACATTATGTCATACTACATCATACTATGTCATGAACTTTTCAATTATTTAAATAAAAAAGTGATGATTTTTCCGATTTTATATAGTGATTTTACTTTACGATTTTCAATGTCTATTCTTCTTAAATAAAAAAGAGTTATTTTGAGATGAACGTTATATTAATCTAAAACAAATTTATTTCAAATAATATTATCACTAAAATAATAGATAGAATAAGTTTGGTAATAAGATCTCTGAGCAGCATCTTGATCACCATCTCATCAACTTACGAGTCTACCGTATTAAATTGAATGTATCTGGCACATGTATCAAACCAAAACAATAATTGTAAATTGTAATAATGTGGTTTAGTGAAACCCTCCAAAGGGTATGTTGTAACTATGTAAACAGGCAACTAACATAGCAACTAACATAGCAACTAACATAGCTATACTCACTATAGTTTGATAAGCATCTTTAGGTACTAGGTGATCCTTTAAATTGCAGGGTACGAACTGTTAAACACAGAGTTGCCATATAAAATATTTAAACGTTATATTCAGAAAAACTTATGGAAATAAACCTGCGCCATTTAGGAGAAGCTATTTCCATGAAACTTGTGGAACATTTCTATAATTACGTCTTGTAGTTACCTTAGATAACATTTCGCCTCTATTGTATGTTCCCAGATTCCAGAAGCAGCTTTCCTTCTCTTTTAAACTAGATTAATAACTCATAACCGTAACCATGGTAAAACTAACCTGAATGGACATGTAGTGATGATTTCGACAGTTCTTGTTTATGATAAATAATCGTTCTGTTCCTCAATATTCATCTCTATCTTCAGGGTCGGAACAGACGGGCCTGTCTCACGACTTGAGCCACGTAATATGTTTAGAGGTCGTGAAGGTTTTCAGGTCACTCATGAGAGCCATGATGGCCTTGTTTTAGCTTTTAAGGAAATCATATGTTATAAATATATCAGCTAGTTCTACCTCCTGCTGCACCGATCATCCTGACAGACGTTTATCAATAAACTACCTTATACTTAAAACTCTGACCATAACCCTGACTATAAGTGATCTGTAAAACTATGCGTTAGCGCCAACTGTCCGTAGAAAGTTGAATTAATGTGTTAAGTTGTTACTTCGTCTTCGTGAATTTGATCCAATGATCCATGGACAAATTATAATTCACATGCATGGTGGTTGGTTAATAATGGTGATTGGTGGCTCATACCTGCCACGGTTTTAAAATCGATTTGAAACAAACAAATGTCAAATCAATTTCAATTTTAATATTGCATTGGAAGTTCATGGCTCAAAACCGCCAACGTTTTCAATTTAGACAATAAATTAGATTTTCGGCTTTTATTCTAGTTCACTCGCCAGCCAGCTGTCACGTGACTTTGGTTTTTACCTTCTTGTAACTGAAGCAAACGGTCTCACTTCACCCTAACCCTAACCCTAACCCCGAAGCTAACCATAACCCTGATCATAACCCTGATCATAACCCTGATCATAACCCTGATCATAACCCTGACCATAACCCTGACCATAACCCTGATCATAACCCTGACCATAACCCTGATCATAACCCTGACCATAACCCTGATCATAACCCTGACTATAACCCTGATCATAACCCTGACCATAACCCTGACCATAACCCTGATCATAACCCTGACCATAACCCTGATCATAACCCTGACTATAACCCTGACCATAACCCTGACCATAACCCTGACCATAACCCTGACCATAACCCTGACCATAACCCTGAT
This sequence comes from Bolinopsis microptera, assembly GCF_026151205.1. Classification (NCBI taxonomy): domain Eukaryota; kingdom Metazoa; phylum Ctenophora; class Tentaculata; order Lobata; family Bolinopsidae; genus Bolinopsis; species Bolinopsis microptera. Next base: position 17,161,916 of record NC_087074.1, read on the forward strand.
CATAACCCTGACCATAACCTTGACCATAACCTTGACCATAACCCGGGCCTTTCTGGTTATTTAAAGCATTTATTCGGCTCCCTAGGTTCTCGAAATAAGGGCCCTTGCACGACGACCCGCAGTAGGGGACCCGCTGATACTTTCTGATGGTAAGATGGTGGATTAGGTCACCGGATATTGTTTTTTCGTCAGTAACTCGAAAAGTAAGCATTTTAGGGTCTATGTTTAATGTTTATGGATAACTTGTAGATAAATAATATTATGTTCATTGCGGTTAGAAGTCTCGAACATGTTTCTATCAAAGGTTAGAAAAATTTGATCAGCACGTAACTCCAAAATGAGCCTACCCAAAAGTCTTTACGATGTTCAGAAGCTGAGATAACTATATAATATGAATATAACACCAATGGGCGTGGCCAAAAAGGCGATTTTCCCAGTCTGAATTTTCGGGCTCGAAATTTTGTTTGTTTTAATAACTAGGCTATAAGTGTAAGGCTAAAAGCACTATTTAGCAAATAGTGTTTAAGTATTAGCGTTTACTGGAATTATCCCAAATTCTTCCTTATATGGTATAATAGCTTCATACGGCCTACACTTAGTTCCGAAATAACAACCATTTTGACACAAATAGTAAAGTAGGGACCCCATGTTTCTGGCACTATTTCATTACTTTGAGTGTGGTGCAGTCAGAAGGAAGGCCACAGAAATGATTAATAATGTACCGCTATCGGGAGATATACTTTCTGATGGTGAGCCACCCATAAACTCCTTATTGGTGCGTGGTTATATCTCCATCGGTTATTCAAGAAGCATTGCAAGATTAAAAGACTATTATATATGAGCAGCGCAAAATATGATTATAAGATTACTTCAGCTTGAGTGCACTACGGCCTCACAAGTACTATACCTCGATATTTGGAGCACGAGATAAATTCAGGTCGGAACTGAACGATAAAAACTCTCTCTCTCGCGGCCGAAGTATTGATTGTCATAATGCCAGAAAACAATACGCTAATACGATATTCTTACGGGCGACTGAGGAGAAAACATGATTAATAAGGTGCCTATAACACTGATCAAGTACCTACACTCTTCGCAGAAATGTGGTGTTAAATCAGCTAATGAATAACTACATATTGAAACTTCGTCATTGAAGGAAGACATCTTGCTACTCCCGCTTACACTATTAATCCTTCTTGAACTAAAAAGCTAAAACGAGTCTATGATGTAGTTGCCCAATACTAATAGCTCTGCAGTTACCTGCAGTTACCTGCAGTTACCTATATAATAGTTACCTATATAATAGTTACCTGCAGTAACCTATATAATAGTTACCTGCAGTAACCTATATAATAGTTACCTGCAGTTACCTCTAGTTGCATGTAGTTACCTGCAGTTACCTGTAGTTACCTGTAGTTACCTGTAGTTACCTGTAGTTACCTGTAGTTACCTGTAGTTACCTGTAGTTACCTGTAGTTACCTGTAGTTACCTGTAGTTACATAAAAGGAAGAGTAATATCCGTCTAACTCTGATTTGATCTACATCTCTGGATGTAGACTCATCTGATCACACAACTTGGGGGCACGTGACCACAATATGAAGGGCTTGTTCCCAACAAACATCACTGCCTGAGAGTAACCTAGATACGCTACACCGTTGACCGTAACCATGGTAACTATCAGTAACCTTGACACCGCACAGAGTACTTCGTCTTGTTGCCTATTAAAGACATGTGTGTTGTGTGTAGGTTATGGTTGAGAGATGATTTTTCTAAATTACTTGCATGAGAAGGTGCTGCCACCTTGTGATATATTTTACAGCTTATCAAATATCAACCTAATAGAGTAATAGCAATCAAGGAGCGGCTGATTGGCCAGCTCTCAGTGGCTAGCTGCCTGGTTGTTGTCAAGCACTGAGTGATCAAGGTGGGTGGGGAGAAGGGTATTTAAAACTGATTGGGTTTGATTCTCAAGAAATTAACGTTCACTGAACGTGAGAACGCGACTAGAAGATGATACTTACAACACACTATACTTATACACACTACACATTTATCAATAGAAGATGAGACACAATTTATAGACATGTTTATTGATTATCATAAAATGTGTCTTAGAAATTAAGCAGCTATGGAAGGCATATTATAATAGTATATATACTTTTATATAGAAAAATACTATATTATAGAAAAATAATGTCTACTTATGCACTATCTATCTCTACTATAATTCAGAGAATTGTTTTTGTCTGTCTGTACGACCGCCCACGTGCAAATAAGGTAAAAAGCAAAAGCTTGCGAACTGACCATGGTAACGAGACTTACGAGAGTTGTTACACGCACGTGCACGTGCGAAGATTGTTAAAACGGCATTTTTATCGGTTTTGGTTGTGTTTAGTGCGAGCAACATTTTAATCGGCTGTATCTTCGGTTGTGCAGGATATTTGTTGACACGATTTAAACTTACTAACAAAAAATACTATTAGCTTCCTCCCTGTGACCACGGGTTTTCTAGTTATATATAATAGTGCATAAGTAGACATTATTTTTCTGAACTTCTTAACATTATCTTCAAATAACTTTTTTTTGCATTGCCGGTCGTCGACTATATCAATTTCTTAAATTTAAGAGGGGTGGGGGAGTTTCGGAAGCATATTTTGAATATGACAGATTGACAGATTAGCAGCTGAAATGACAGATTTATTAGCGGCTTTGACAATGCTCCGAGCTGATTGGTCACTCGCTTACTTGCACTGACTCCCCTCGAGAGTCGACACCTTTGTGCAATACCATAATTATCTTATCTATAATTTGCACCTCGATATTTGGTCAAATTCACACTTTTTTAAACACCAAATCACCCCACAACATTCCACAGGTTTTATAAATTATTGTAAATCAGCGAATTGTCCCTGTATTCGTATTTATCTTATTCATTTTGAACGTTAAGACCCTTTTTATCTGTATTGGTCTGTTTTTTCTTTGATCTTATGATTTACCGCACTAACTGATAAGACCGGGCACAACCGTTTGAATTGAAACAAATTAAATTCTACTGTACTTCTTTACTTCCATCAACAATTCTTACCATTATCAAAGTATCAAGAATCGATATACAGTAGAATTGATAGAACTTTTGTAATTAGCTTATGAATTTATTGGGGTTATAATGTCCTGCACAGCAGATCGAAGCATCTCTAAATTATTTACTATTTTTATTGTATTGCTGCGTAAATTTGATTTAAATTCTAATTCTAAGTGTGACCCAGCTAATACTGCTTGGTTCTCCACGTGACAAGGTTCAACCCTGGCCTTGATCCGTTTAGTTCACAAGAAAATATAGTTTTTTCTGATAGATATTAGATATCATATACTTTACATTGATTGCTATGACGACTGTCTAATGTTTATGGGAGATATAATATATATAATATTATGTATAATATATGAAATAATATACAATAAACAAAACAGGAAGTCCACATTTAATTGTACGCTTAATTCACTTTTGCTTTCAGATTCTGTTCCTCAACAAGGTGGACCTGTTCAGAGAGAAAATAATGTACACAAAACGACATCTCCGTATCTACATGAGGAATTATACTGGTCAGTGCTTTTAGATATTTATTAAAAGTTATTTTTATTATTTCTTTTTCTGAAGAAATTATCGACAAAAGAAGGTTTTTAATGATTTAAATGATCACTAAAGATATATTTATAAACCCCTCCGGGTTAGAATAAGATTCTGATAATCCCGGCTCCCGCTAAATAGATTCTGATAATCCCGGCTCCCGCTGTTAGTTTTTTCCCGCTGAATAAATAACCCCGGCACAGCTTCTATAATCCCGCCCCGCTAATTTGGCTCAAAAATATTTGTTTTGTTTTGATATTCCATGAGAATTTCAACAGCGCACTGTCACGTGTTTTGGTGACGAGTATCACGTGACTAACTACTACGACGCGCATTGGTAAAAAATGTCACGTGACCTATGGCTTAACGTAAGAAGTATACATACACTTGATCTACGTATCATCTAACTGCAGGCGCTGGCAAAACTCCAGCACACTGCTTACATTACTTAAACTCTTAAATTACTTGGACCTGTTCCAGAACTTCTCTCGACGGTTACATTTGTCCTGTTAATTTTGTCTTAGCAATTGCCCTGTTTGATATAAGCCATGTATTATAGTCGTCTAATTTGATGAACTTCATGACACGATATCATTATTAATATTAGCTCCACCTTTTATCGCTTGCCAGGCTTAACTTGACGCCCCTTATAGACGTCATTCAACGTCTGACTGAGGAATAATGTTTAGATATAACGCCAATTTCAAATGTCATAGTACAGCTTAGTTGTATTTATTTGGTAGTATAATATACTCCCCAATTCCATTTCATATTTTCCATACTGATCTCATATAGCTAGAATTAAGAGTAAAATGTCAAATTTGTTGGTCCTAGCACTAACCCGGAGAGGTTTATAACACATAACACCGGCACGCTTAAGTTATATTAAAATAACCCCTCGTGCTAAAGCACGTCGGGGTTATTTTCATAATAATCCCTCGTGCTTCGCACTCGAAATTATTATAAATTTTTCCCGCGCGTCGCGGGAAAAATTGAAATATAATCCCTGCGCATGCCGGGGTTATGTGTGTTATATCTCCTTCTGTGAAGAAAAAGTTTGACAAAACATGTTCACTGCAAACATTTTTCGAGTTTTCTTTTATTATTTTAATATATATTATATATATTAAAATGATAAAAGAAAACTCGAAAAATATATATATAAGACAAGAGAAACGCAATCTTAGAACGCGAGGAGAGTTAGGACTCCTCGGACTACATTAAATCAATTCCTTCTGAAAGTGAAACGTCCTCAATAAATGTAATAGATTTGACAAGATTAATTGTACTGTTGTAATTAGTTTAAAACCATCGGAAAACACGACAAATAATACACTTTTATCTTGAAGTTGAATTTACGAAAAAAAACTGTGTCACGTGACTGACATACACTACACTAAAAACCAGCATTCGTCTATAACACTTCCCGCAAACCATCTATTTAAGTGTAAACACCCGCTGCGCTTCGTGTTTACACAAAGAAAGATACTTCCTTCCTTTACCAGGACTGTTTTAAAAAGAAACAGCTGCGGTGAATTGGGATTTTACTACATATTTCCAATATTTCTAATATTTCTAATATTTCTAATATCTCTAGTATTTCTTATATTTCTAATGTTGCCCTATCAGCACTCTTGCGTAATGTTGTACTGTTCTCAGTTTATGCGTCTACCTATAATAGGCCTGGCAGTGTAAAAGGATTCTTGCCTTCTAGAGTTCTAGTCGGCAGTAAACATTGGTATCTGCGGCACTATCAGTCCAGATGGTTTTTCCAAAACTTTTTCTATAAACTCCATTGTAGATAGGGTGGTTGACGATAGTTGCTGTTTTCCAGTTTGGTCCTTGAACAAAGTTCGGATGCTCCCACCCATTATCAGCTGTATTCGAGCAAGCCCAAGACTCGTCAGTGGCCGCAATAATTTCCCTTTATTGGTTTATGGACCGTGCCCATGATCCCATAACTATTTCCTATGTTAACGCATTTGATGGCGATGACTTTAATTTTTGCAAAAAACCTGAATCAAACCTATATAGTTACTGACCCCTTGGTTCCTTACCCCTGTTTGACGTCCGTCAATCCAGACTGTCATTTGATCATCATATTTTCTTCCAAAACGCAGTTAGTACTTGTGTACTAAGTGGTGGGTCTGCTGCTCATTTCCCAGAAAATCAGTTAGTACAAGGTACTAAGGGGGTGTTTAACCCCAAAAAACCCATTTTACCTTTAATTTCAATTTTGGGAATGGGTTTTTTTGGGTTTTGAAGTTTTTTCCCCTTTTTTGGGTTTTTTAAAATTTGTAACTTTTTATTTAATTCGACTACATTGAAAACAAAACCCTTACTAAATAGTGGGTATAATTTGCCCATTTCCCAATGTTTAATGAGCTGTTTAAAGCAATTTCTGGGTGGGTATCTTATTTTATATACCAAGTCACAGTTAGTACCGTGATTTCTCAACAGTTAGTACCGCAAAAGCCGGCAAAAGGGGGTGGGTGTCCTGAATATTATCCGAAAAAGCAGTTAGTACCATGAAGGGGGTGGGTAGGTCCTTTTTGTAAATTCCAAAACTGCACTTAGCCGAGTAGTATAGTAGCAGGTTGAAAATGAATGTCTAAATTTGGCATAAATACTTTAAATTACACGGAATATGCGTACAATGAAACCAGTTCCACGGAAAATATGCGCTCATTTGTGTGAAACAGGCTCTCCTCTGTTACTAATATGAACGAGACACATTTTGGCATTTTGGTGATTAAGCGTAATGAGTTTCAAGGGGCTTGTATTGTGTATCTTGTATTTTATACATCTTACACTGCCGTATTCTGACAAATGCGCTTTAAAGACTATTTTTGAAATTCTGGATTCTTTTATCCAATTTTTTTTGTGGGTCAAGAGCTATCTCTGAAAACCATTAAAATCCATCAGTAAACGGCAGAAGGATTATTTATCAATAAAGGTCATTAATTCGAGTTCGGAATTCAAAATAAAACATGATGTGGACCTTCTAGTTCTTTGCTTGCTAAAATCTTTGAAAAGAATTTAATAAATAATGCCCTCACCCCTCAGTTTCCAAAGACCAAGATGGTCGGTAATTTAAATTTTTAGTTTTTTATTAGTGAAATTGGACAATTTAATCTTTCTTTCTAGCTCATTATATATTATGACTCCAAAATGACAATGTTTAAGAATAAAGAGAACCAAACTGAGAAGACTAATCTGAGAAAGTAACACGCATGACGTATGTACTTAGCACTTCTGTGACGGAATTAGTTTCGGATGCTTGACCTGATGAAGTGTTAAACTCTGACCATTCTCCTTCTTCTAAAATTTCAAATTCACAGACGTTTACAAAGCACAGGTGTACTTCACTACCTAGCGGAGATGACATAGGAAAGGCCTGTGAACCAGCTAATCTGAAAGCTTTAGGTGGCATTGCTCTAATTTATCTTGGATCACGAATTATGTCTCTTTGATCTGAACATGTCGGAATTGAAGGCGTAATTATGTTTCCATGGCTACCAAGAATGACACGGGCTTTTCTTTAAATTGAATTTAAACGCTGGAATTCTATACTTCTATAATTGCAATGACTGTGGAAATACTGGGCAAAAAGAGGTGCAGCCTCACTTTTTGTGAAGCGTGTTAAGTGCTCAGATTCTAACACAAGTATGTGCTGTGTAGACTGGTCCCACAGCTTTAATCTTGAAATTAACGTGGATTGTGAGGTCACATTGTAATAAATGAGCTTGATCGGATACTATTGCCATGACTCTTTATCGTAACTCCTGTTTTGTAAATTAATTCCCTAGTACTTCGACCATTTTGTATTACCTGCATTGTAAAGGTAATAAATTTGATTACACATTGTATCCTATCATAATTCGATATAAGCGTAAAGTATAGGATTTTGCTGATTTGACGTAACGCGCGAACGCCTAAGTTAGTTATATTGGAGTAAGTTAGCTGTTAACGCTCTGTGCAGCTTCTGGTAAGCCGCGCACATGTGGTTCCAACGAAAAATTTCGGACAGAATAGAACCGAAAAACGAAATAATGACGAAACTTCATTTCAGGACCTGACCACAATGTTGAAGCTGCTGGAGCGTACATTCAGGGGGAATTTACTGCACGGAACCACAACAGAAAGAAGATGGTCTACCCACATTTCACTACGGCAACTGATACATCCATGGTTCAAGTGGTCCTCAATGTTGTCTTAGATACAATCATAATGGAGAATTTGGAGCGGACTTCTCTCTTGTGACTTCTTATACATTTATTTAAATGATTCAAGTAGTGACGTTGAAGTCCGCCATCACTTTCTGGTAAACGTAAAACGAACTTGGATGTCAAGAGAAGATATCGGCAACCTAATTAGTAATTAAACTTACTCTATGCAAATCAGCCGTCATGACATGTGTTACTTATCTAACGCCATGTTCCACTTGTCATTTTAGGTAATGCAGTGCTTTTGTGCTTCGCCGATATTTGAAATTTTTACCGGTTTCGGACAAAATGTCCATTTACGTGACCATATTGTTAGTTTGATATATGTTAAAGAAGTTTTACTCTTCTCAGTCGGCCATGTTATCAAATTCAGGAACTGCTGCAGTATGTATCTCTTCTACATTTGAACTTATTCATGGACACACGTAATTTTTGAAACTGAAACGAAATTCGAATGAGTCAGGACATTCATTCCGAATAAAGAACTTCTATTCTCCTTGTTTCGGTAATGGTAAGATATAGAATATCAGGTTTAGATGCATAAGTAAAGTAATAGTTAAAAGTTTGTTGAACTTTTACTAACAATTTAACTAAAAACTAACCTCATTTTGTATAATTCTTTTCAATATTGAATCGAATCAACCGAGTTAGCCGTTACAACGGCTTTCCCTTGTCCTGAAAGTTGAAACTGTGTTTCTCATGATAATTTGTATAATCTAATAGCCTTGACATGTTTTGTAAAGGTTTAAAAACGTTCACTTCTATTGAGTTTCAATAATCGTGATATTTCAGAAATTAAGGCTAGCTGTGCAAAAAATTGGACTGCGTGGAAACCCATAATCTATAGATGTGTTTTTGCTGCAATATTTTGGTTGACAATTCGCTACCATTTGAAAATGTATTCCTAATTTTATGTTTTAATATGCTCTTTAACATCCACCGACTGGGATGCTTGGCGGGTTTGTTTTTCATCTTTAAAAGAGATCCGTCCTGATTATATTGAGCTATCATTTTGCAATTTGCTAATTGTATCGAACGTGTGTACGTATGTGCCATTTTGTCAAAAACCCACAACAAGGGGAAATTATTGACAATTTTAAATTATTCTTTAATTGATTTAAGTACACCCTAATGTAAATAGTCGATGGCAGCTTTTCAATATTTAAACTGAAAGGGTAAAGGACGAGGACTTGGGTGTAGGGGAGCATTTTTTTATAATAAGCTGTAAAAAACTCACAGAATGGACATTGGACCATTTTATGTCGGTCTTCACAACATTAAATTATAGACCATTTTGTGAATTGCTTAACTCGTTAACTGACTACGTTCTCATTATTTATTGTTGGTTGAACATTGTTATTGTATTAAAAAGACTTTGATTTTACGGGTTGCGGAGTTACTGAGAATTGTGGCTTTGTGGGATGGCAAACTGGTGCCCAAACTTGAACGATTCAAAACTTCAATTATTGATTAAAATGCCTATTTGTAAAGCCTTTGAGCATTGTTTGAATAACATTTTGGATTTAACAAATTAAAGTCCTGTTTTATTTGAATAGGCCCCTTACCATCGTAAGAGTTTCTTTGATTTTGAATGAGGAACAACACATCAACATGACAAGAGAGGGGGGTACTCTAATCCTCGTCTTCGACAGAATCCAGAATAAGAGCAGTAGCCAGGGATTTCGTCTTTTTCATAAGAATTTCGATACTGATAATCTTTAATTCATCTGTAGAACACATCTTCTACAGCAGTGTTCTCCACGGTCTTGTGCAACGCATTCATGACCGTTAACTGGGCATCGGTGCGCGGTGATGTCTAATCCATCCGGCATCCACTGTCGCCTTACCATGATAGATCATGGATGAGACGTATATTATTGGTTAGCTAGTATATATTATAGGTGGTTGGATTGAGATAGAGTCAACAAAAATTGTTTGGTTGTTCCTGACCCTATAGAGCAACTAATAAGATATGGTCTCTAATTATTTGAACAACTTTTGGTAAAATGAACCGGCCTTATAAATAATGCTAATTGCTAATAGGAAATAAAGTCATGACAATCCAGAACTCACTACATAGCTACTATACGTGAAATTTCCATGGCGCATTATCAATTATCTTCCTAAGGGGTCGTTCACATATTACGTAATCAGGGGGGGGGGGGTTTTTAAATGCTTACGGTTGATTACGGGGGGGGGGGGGGGGGGGGGGGGGGTGTTTGGTCGTTGATTACGTAATCAAAATTTTAATTTTTTACCGATTTTCCAAATACCAACTGGACAATTTTCGTTAATTATGTAATCAAAATTTTTGTTTTTTAAACCAATTTTCGTTTATAAACGAAAATAGTAAGTGCTTTGCGATTATTTCATTCATTAATCCGTTGTGATAGCTTTTAATAAATAAATGGCTTAACATGAACAGCCATGGGGGGGGGGGGGGGTCAAACCTTGATTACGTAATATAGGGGGGGGGGGGGGGGGGTTCGGTCTTGATTACGGTTGATTACGGAGGGGGGAGGGGGGTAAAAATTGTCAAAATATTGATTACGTAATATGTGAACGACCCCTAAATCCTAATACGAAATTTGATACAAAAACTTGAGAGTGTAGCTACTATAGGTGAGATTATCACGCTGCACTTTACAAAAGAGCAAGTTTCCTAATATTTTTCGTAGTTTATTTCTGGATCGTATAGTTAGTTCGTTCCCTCCAAAACCTCGTAAAGTTACCCCGCAGAACAAAGATCTGGACAAACAATATGAGTACCACAAACTCGCCTCCTAGTACCTCCATAGTTATAGACGGTCATGACTGGGGCCTTCAGTATATATCCCCACTCAATATCACTATAGCTATTTATATCATAATCCAGAACGCCATGATCATAAATGATTACCGCAAGGACTGGAAAAGGATTCCGTACCTATTCTTTATTATTGTTGCTGCTGTGGACATTGGAAGTGCGTGTTCAGAGATAGGACGAGGCTCAATATCACTGCTGTGCTTGAAGGACCCGTCTTTGAGGATGCATCCTGATCTGCCAACTGTTTGGTACACTGTGCTACGCTACTTCTACATATTTCGTTCTTTCGCTAACGGTTGTGAAGACCATCAACATAATGCGTCCATTTTACAGTCTGAATAACCGAGTTTTGAAAATATTCCTTTTCATTTACCCGACCATTCTCCTAGTCCTGTGCATTATTGATTTGTGGGCCTTGAATGATTTCATAACTAGTATTAATGATAACCCAAAATGTAGTGGTTACGCGGGTCCATGGAACATGATGACTAACATAGCAACAATCGGATACGGCACAACACTCCGTGTATTAGTGTTGATGGAGCGTTACTTTGCAGTGTCTGATGGTGCAGCAATACTTATGTACGATATCATGGAGGTAGTTGTGCCTTTAGTTCAGTTTGGTTTGCCTTGCTTGATTGTGCTTGTATGCATGGTTCTTCAGATGATCTATATAAAGAAAGCCTTTGGAGGTCACGAAAACCCACAGCTGAACACTGCAAACCAAGTTAACTTAACAGTGTTTCTAATCTCGTTACTGTACTTGATTAGCGTCTCTTTGTACTGCGTGAATTCAATCGCTATCTGGGTGAATAATTACATCCTCCCAGCACCCCTCGTTGTAATTGTATTGTTACAATTCACCCTTCCCTTGATAAACGCAGCAGTGTTCCCAACCATCCTGATCCTTCGTAAACCAGAACTGAGAGCACGGTACAGAAACTACATAACAAAAGTCCTCCTTCTGCCACTCACTATCTATGGAAAAGTTCGTTATCTGGCTCAAAGAAGACGAGGATATGCAAAGATCTGATCAGAACTTCCTACATACCTTAGTGCAAGAAATATAGGCGGCAAGAATATAAGGCGCTAGAAATTAAGGCGGCAAGAAATTAAGGCGATATTTTTTTCGGAAAAAATACGATTTTTGATCGCAAATTTGGTTATAGTTTTGGTCGAAATAGTGTCAATTTTATTCTTTTATCAGTCTATAAAGCATAGAAATCTGTTTAAAAATACGATATATTGGACATTGGTCACATAAAAACTAAATGGTGCATGCACATTATATTTATAGTGATTGCTGTTCTGTCGTCTAAGTTGAACACACTGAAACTGTGCGAAAGTGGGTCGGCACTGCTGCACTGGCAGGAGGCAGAGTGAAGTGACGTCACTCGCAGGAGTCAGGACTGCAGGAGCGCCAGGCTGCAGTTGTCACGGCCGGCTCATAGATTTGCTCAGATGTAAGAATGCGATCAGTTACCGTGTGTATGATAAATTTCACGCGCATTGCTCACTTGCACCCACATCCCACAAGACCACAAGAGGTAGTTTAAAAAGTTAATCAAATCGTAACTTCAAGTCAAGAGGTCACTCAGCTTTCTATTTCGGTCCAGTTCCACGCTCTCTTCTACACACACACTCCCACCTCGCTGTTTTATAAAGGTATAACAATGTGTACTACTACAGTGACAATTGACATACCAGAGACATCATTTGTCATGGGGGTGAGAGGGTATCACTTTTATCAAAAGGATTGGACAAAACCATCTAAAGACGATACTTTATCATTCGAGAAGGAAGATAATAATCCCTACGATTCTTTTGCAGTCGCAGTGAAAGCGAAATTTCCGCACAAGCTAGTACCGATAACTGTAGGACATGTGCCAATTGAAATATCACGAATTGTCTACTTTTCGATTGGTCATGGCTGCTCCTACAAAGTAAAAGTCCTGGAGGAGAAACCTGCACGTTCTCCTCTTACACAGGGCGGCTTAGAAGTGAAGTGCTCTGTAACTGCTTCATGGACCAATGAGAAGGGAATAACGCTCCTCAAGAAGTTAGTCGACGAAAAGTACAGCTTCGACAAACGTTTGGAGGATGAATCAGCTGATATTATCAAGAAGCTATTTCCAGACACGACGGAGCAAGATGACGACGACTATTTTGGTTATGGATTGCAGCTGCTGGAGATATATGACTCTGATGAAGAAGGAGAAGACGAGAATATTAATTGATATATTAATGTATTTAGACTCAAGTTAATTTATTTTAAATATGTATTTCATTGAATTCTAGCAAATAACGAAATCGACATGTAAATTTAAAATAATAAAATCACACGAAAATTTCTTATGAAAAAATCGCAAGAAAAAAAATTAAGGCGGTTAGAAATTACGGTGGTCAGATATTAAGGCGGCAAGAAATTAAGGCGATTTTGTCAGAATCGCCTTAATTTCTTGCCGCCTATATTTCTTGCACTAAGGTACTCGGCAAAGTTTGTTATTTTGCTCAAAGAATAATATGATATAGTTATACAATTAGATTACAGAGATCTGATCAGAACTACCTTATACATGGTTGATCATTTATGACATAAGGAACGGTTGGACAATTTGATTTCTGGACCCTCTTTCCACATTAAGTTGTAGGTTTACAACCTACCAGGACGCGCGCCGAGTTGGACTCCGTCGACAGTCGACGGTCCTAATAATTGGAACAAATATTTTACGAGTATCACCTGTTAAACATTAAGTAATTATTTTTGTTTTAAAACTCTGATTTAGGCCGATAATTAAATTTGCTATGATTAAGATGGTTTGTTAAAATTATTAATTTTGCTTCACGTCACAGGCGTGACGTGAAGTCACGCCTTTTTTTAATGTAAAAAAAGAAAAAAATATTATTGATTAAGATGTTCAATGATTAAGAACAAAGAAGATTGATGATCATAAAAAAGGAAAAAAGTTATTGATTAATGATAAAGATGGTTGAAAAAATTAAAATTCGTTCGATTGATATCTATATCCGAATTCATCTCTATTTTGTGAATTATTTTACGAAAAAGACAATATCGCCTTGTTGCTTGTCCTTGATATGAAAGAAGATGTTTGTTATATTTTTAAAATTAATTGTCTGATTAAATGTTTTTCCTTTATACAGGGTGGGCCAAAAGTCAGTGAGCATACGTTGGCCTTAATAGCTCCGCCGCACCGTGTTTTATATTTGAGAGCTGTTGCTTTGCAAATGGCATACTGCACTTACTGGTTCGAGGATTCCGTCGTCAAAATTTGAAAATTCGAATATTTTAGACCACGCCCATTCAATATTAAAACACTTATATTGTTTTCTCTGAACATGCTGAGTGCCTAATTTTTTCAGAGACGGTAGATTATTAAATGTTGCATATGATCTGAAAACATGAGGCAAAACAGATTAGAAATGACGAAGTTATCAAGTATTTTCTGTGCTGTATATCTCGTTAACAAAATTGACTGGGTGATTATGTGCAGACACCGTGACACGACACCTTAATTGGGCACCCTTATCAATTCCCATAATGTTTAACGGGGTGGTTAACGGGGTCAACTAATCACGTGATTAGGTAAACCAATCACCTGATCACACGTAATGAATAAACTCGTTATGCTTCATATCTCGGTCATCTGAGAAGATTGCTCTAACCAGAGCCCTCTCGCTTGCAGTACGCGTAGACACATGGCTATGTGAACTGAGAAGCTACCTGCTACATGAGTTCTAATTTTTTCAAGACTTTCAACGTAATTCGAATGGCCAAACACAATTCAAAAAAATTTAGCTCAATGACAATCCGACTATCCAAACTATCATTATCAAATAAATGCAAAAATGAACCTTCATTTTGCATTTGAAAAACATGAGCTCGAATATTTTTGATTTTTCGATTTGACAAATTCCTCGAACCAGTAGTGGTAGTAAGTCATACCAGAAAAAATTATTTCAATTGGGCACTCAGTGACTGGGCTATTAAGGCCAACGTATGCCCACTGACTTTTGGCCCACCCTGTAATTTGACCGTCATGATAATATGTTTTTATATAATATGAAATGTGCATGTGATCATTTTATCACAATTTGAATTTTGCTTGACAGTTTCCGATCCTTATGGCATACCAAATAAAAACATAATTACTAATTCCATGATTGATATATTTAGCGTGTATTTGTGTACACTCCTCATGATTTTTATTTTATTTTGTTTTTTCTAAAAAATGAATTGCGGAGTCATTGGGTTAATAAACTTTTCTAATTTTTAACAAATTTAAAAAGTATAATAATTTAATAACGCACATCATCGTCTTTGGTCTTGTAGGTAGGTTAAAAACTAACAACTTAAAGTTAACCAAGACGTGCGCGTGCGTAAATGGTAAAGCATAATATAGCTCTTAAAAGCATAAAGTTGGAACAAATATTTTAAGGGCTATATCACCCGTTAACGAAACAACAGTGGAAAAGCATTATATTCTACTAGCAGGAACTCGTATATTAACCCTAAAACGGTGTCGAGACTGAAGAGACTAAAATAATTATTACCTATTTAATTTGCCCCTTCTGTGTGCTACTAGTACTACTACTATTACTAACTGTTGCTAACTGCTACTAACTGCTGCAAACGCAAAACGGCGCGCGCAATGCGTGGGCGCGATTCACGCAGCAGTTAGTATTGCAGGACCCATTCTTTTCATTTTATATATTGACGACCAACTTGGTACATTGGTAACTGCTCTGGGAAAGGTGTTTGCTGACGACACCAAGCTCATTGGAAAAATCATGGACCTAGCTACCAAAAGCCTACTTCAAGACGACCTCCTCAATGTAATCAGTAATCGCTTGGGCCCTGAAGAACAACATGCAACTAAATGAGGCCAAATTATAAATATTGAATTAGAGCTTGAACAATTCATTACTGTTAAGAGAATTGCCCTTCGGCTTCACCAGTCAATATTCCTGTTACAATTTAACAAATGGAAGAACTATTGACCTAGCCAAAACTGTGAGTGACCTAGGGGTTCTCCTGTCAAATGACTGCTCCTGGTCTTCACTCTTCTCACAATCTCACATACAGCAGATGGCTAAAACAGCAAGGACGATGACGTCATGGGTCCTTATGAGCGTATTCAGAGATATAGGTCACGCTTCCTGATTCCTCATGCTCACACTCTACAAAACCATGGTGAGAAGCAAACTCGAATACTGCTGCCCGGTGTGGAACCCTGACAAGATCAGCGATATAGAAGCTATTGAAAGCATCCAACGACACTACACTCGTCGAATCAGTGGCTGCCAGAACCTTGATTACTGGGAACGCCTGTAGAACCTGAATCTTCTGACTTATTTCATTACAGAGACGCAGAGAACGATACATCATAATCCATACATGGAAGATGATGAATGGACTAGCTCCGAACGACATCATCATGCAGTTCAAGGAAAGCTCCCGGCACGGTGTAAAGGCCACTGTGCCTGCATTTAACAAAAAAGCACAATGCTCAATCTCGACCCATTATGAAAACTCTTTTGGAGTAAAAGCTTAAAGCGTGGCGTGACACTCCCTCTTTTTCACTATTGTCTTCATAAAATGAGAACGCTTTAAGCTAAGAACTCCAAATTTTTTGCACACATTGGCTTGATAATTGAAAACCTTTCCCAAAGTTTCAAGTTCATTGGTTAAAATATGGCTAAGTTATGACCATTTCAAAACTCATCGGATACGTGATCCGAGCATTCAGTCAGTGATCTCGTCACTTGGTTAATGGCCTGTTTGGCTCACATGCACCGCTTGATTGGTTGCAGCCTGCTTATGGGCCGGCCTATACAGCTGACAGCACCTAAAACGCTATCACACGAATTTATGGTGGTGTCACCATTTCAGGGCTTGTTAGCCCTGCTAGTCACAGGTTCCTTACAATCAATAAAAATGGTTCACTATCCTCCCTTTACTGCAGAACAACGATTGTTCGTCTACCTGAAGAAAGAAAATGGGGAGTTCTACCCTCAGATTAAACGACAATTTCAGATGAAATTCAACCGACCACCCCCTTGCCGGAAAAGCTGCTTTGACATTCATCACAAGATCAAGTTTACGTTTTCTGCACACGATCGGCGAAGAGTCGGCAGAAGACGAACTGCGAGGACTGTAGAAAACATCACGATGGTTGTTGGTGACGTGATGGACATACCTAAGATTGGCACCCGGAAACGAGCTCCTGCCTTAGACCTCAGCAGAACAACCCTTCAGCGAATCCTAAAGCAACTTTTGGACCGTGATTTCCAGTCGAGGATAAATTTCGCCAACACATTCCTTGAACTTGAAATTATTGAATTGTTTTTGTGTGGGAATTTTTATTAGTTGATTTCATTTATTGATTTATCCTAAAAATTTGTGTTTTCCTTTCTAGCAAAGACCTCATTAATACACGCTAACGCCTTACTCTTGATCAGATTGGGTGACGAGATCACTAATTGAGTGCAAATATCACTGACTGAGTGCTCGGATCACATATCCGATGGATTTTAAAATGGTCATAACTCAGCCATATTTTAACCAATGAACTTGAAACTTTTGGAAAAGTTTTCAATTATCAAGCCAAATGTGTGCAAAAAATTTTGAGTTCTTAGCTTAAAGCGTTCTTATTTTATGAAGACAATAGTGAAAAAAGAGGGAGTGTCACGCCACGCCCACTGTAATTGGGCGTGGCTTACGAAACTTTCAGGAAATCTAAGTTTGACCCATATCTATAATCTCTGAAATTTTGGTGCAATTTGTAGACGAATTACGTGAGTTATTAAGAGGTTGCGTGTGGGTAGTCACTTATGGGCCTTGTATATCTTATATAGTAAGATATACGCGCGCGCGTAAGCATGCGCGCGGCGCCAAGATCAGATCGAATTGAATTGCTGCGCGCGTCAGCAATTACCTGCCTTGAAGTCTTCGCCGCAGGAGTCCAGGACATGCAAAAGTTTGGGACACAGAAGATGTTTTTCTCTCTACTCAGAATTGTAAGCGAATGTCGCCCCACATACCAGTTTAGATGCAAAATTAGCGCAAAAGTTAGCTCCGTGCGCAAATGTCACAATTACGCCAGATTAACCTGTAGTCTGATGAGATTTTGGCGCTGATTAAAATTTTTCGGCGACCAAATATTGAACAGATAAACTTTCACAGTCCAGGCAAGCAATTTACCGACATGGATCAAATATGAGTAATTAGATTTCTGCAATACATTGTTACAGTTCGGATGAAAAATAGTGCTTGAGACCGAATTCCAAACCAGGTCCCAGACCTTCTGTATGCGACGCTTTAATGTTGCCACTGAGGCGACATTTGCTTACAATTCTGAGAAATAAACCGGGGCGACTTTCTTACAATTTCGCTTACAATTTTGCTAGAACACCTCCTCTTGGGACAAGATTGTGCTGAGGATGTATTCTCAGTTTTTGTGGCAAGGCCCCCATCTTGTAATTTGCCTACTATCGAGTTATTACCAGTATTAAATTCTATATTATTCAAAATTTAGCTATTAATGTATTAATAATTATGATTGAAATCGATTATCAAGAATTGAGCAAGTTATTAGGTAAGAATTAAGATATGGTTACCGTGGAGTTCTGTATTAGTGTTATGTAGTGTAGTATTAGTACTGTTATGTAGTGTTGCTGCTGCAAGCGTGCCACAAATGAGCCAAAAATATCGACAAAATGCACGTTCTTCAGAAAACCCTGCTTTCCTTCAATTATCTATATATAAGTATAACATAAGGTCACCTTATTAATTTAACTTTGAATGGTTTAAATGAGAACCTGTCAAAATTGTCGACGAATTTTACATGTTTCTTATTAAGTTATATTATAAGAATCTAGAGGTGGAATATTTAATTACTACAAATAAGACGCAATTACATAATTCTCATTTCACATCCACTCACAATGAGTTATTAGTCGCTACAGGCGTTTGCTGTTGACTAAAGTACGCATTTATACAAATATTTCTCTACTAAAAACCTGTTGGTAGGTTAAAAGATTGTAAAATCATTAGAATATCGAACAGACTTGATGGTTTTGTTTCAAAAACCCAGTAAATTAAATTAATCATATTTCGTCATTGGGCTAGCGTTATTTGAAACATGATTTTAAAGCTATAATAATCTTATTAGAGGCCACAGCTCAGAAATGCTTTCAGTTTTAAAGAAGGTATTTAAGATTACCTCGTGCTTTGTGATAAGGTCTAATTAAATCATGTCAATAAAATATCCACCAATTGCCAAAAGACTTGACAGATTTAATATAACTAGCAGTGTCTCTATCTAATCAGTATTCCTATACTCAACAATACTAATTAAATATGAATCTAATTTACAGGATAACTACAGAACATGCAAATATAGAACTTCCAAAGGACCCGAGAAGAGCCGATTTTATTATTAATTTGAGCCATCATGAAAAAAACTCTGAAACGTCTACTAAATCAACTTAATTTTACCACAGTTTCTACTTTATTACTTTCATTATGATCACTCATTTTATTAAACAGTGCAGGCTTGTATTAGTACGTTAGCAAACCATGTCTCAAAAGTGCTATCCAATTTATCGTTTTTATTAGTAACTCTGTTGTTACTTGTTACCTGTATATACATTATACAGGTGACTGTTTAATGATTTACAAATAAGGTGTGATCTCTAACCAATCCTTTGAGCGTGGTAATTAATTATGTAAAATGATGGAGTTGTCGGTAATAATAGCAATATACTTTATCTAAAAGTGTGTAACGTTGACTCCACAATTAAGGGTAAAAGGAACGTAACTGTATCTAGTGTGTTATAACCGTCCTGTTACACATTACACACCGTCCTGTTACACACCCTCCTGTTACACACCGTCCTGTTACACACCGTCCTGTTACACACCCTCCTGTTACACACCCTCCTGTTACACACCCTCCTGTTACACACCCTCCTGTTACACACCCTCCTGTTACACACCCTCCTGTTACACACTCTCCTGTTACACACCCTCCTGTTACACACCGTCCTGTTACACACCGTCCTGTTACACACCGTCCTGTTACACACCGTCCTGTTACACACCCTCCTGTTACACACCGTCCTGTTACACACCCTCCTGTTACACACCCTCCTGTTACACACCCTCCTGTTACACACCCTCCTGTTACACACTCTCCTGTTACACACTCTCCTGTTACACACCGTCCTGTTACACACCGTCCTGTTACACACCGTCCTGTTACACACCCTCCTGTTACACACCGTCCTGTTACACACCGTCCTGTTACACACCCTCCTGTTACACACCCTCCTGTTACACACCCTCCTGTTACACACCCTCCTGTTACACACCCTCCTGTTACACACCCTCCTGTTACACACTCTCCTGTTACACACCCTCCTGTTACACACCGTCCTGTTACACACCGTCCTGTTACACACCGTCCTGTTACACACCCTCCTGTTACACACCGTCCTGTTACACACCCTCCTGTTACACACCCTCCTGTTACACACCGTCCTGTTACACACCCTCCTGTTACACACCCTCCTGTTACACACCGTCCTGTTACACACCGTCCTGTTACACACCCTCCTGTTACACACCCTCCTGTTACACACCCTCCTGTTACACAATACACACCGTCCTGTTACACACCGTCCTGTTACACACCCTCCTGTTACACACCCTCCTGTTACACACCGTCCTGTTACACACCCTCCTGTTACACACCGTCCTGTTACACACCCTCCTGTTACACACCCTCCTGTTACACACCGTCCTGTTACACACCGTCCTGTTACATACCGGCCTGTTACACACCCTCCTGTTACACACCCTCCTGTTACACACCGTCCTGTTACACACCGTCCTGTTACACACCGTCCTGTTACACACCTTCCTGTTACACACCCTCCTGTTACACACCGTCCTGTTACACACCCTCCTGTTACACACCGTCCTGTTACACACCGTCCTGTTACACACCGTCCTGTTACACACCGTCCTGTTACACACCGTCCTGTTACACACCATCCTGTTACACACCGTCCTGTTACACGCCCTCCTGTTACACACCGTCCTGTTACACACCGTCCTGTTACACACCCTCCTGTTACACACCCTCCTGTTACACACCCTCCTGTTACACACCCTCCTGTTACACACCCTCCTGTTACACAATACACACCGTCCTGTTACACACCGTCCTGTTACATACCGGCCTGTTACACACCCTCCTGTTACACACCCTCCTGTTACACACCGTCCTGTTACACACCGTCCTGTTACACACCGTCCTGTTACACACCTTCCTGTTACACACCCTCCTGTTACACACCGTTCTGTTACACACCCTCCTGTTTCACACCGTCCTGTTACACACCGTCCTGTTACACACCGTCCTGTTACACACCGTCCTGTTACACACCGTCCTGTTACACACCGTCCTGTTACACGCCTTCCTGTTACACACCCTCCTGTTACACACCCTCCTGTTACACACCCTCCTGTTACACACCCTCCTGTTACACACCCTCCTGTTACACACCGTCCTGTTACACACCTATACCTACCATTTGTAATTTTATTCCGTAACTTTCATCCCTGAGAATTTACGACGTTTAAATTCCAATTTTAAAGGTGTTATAATATCGTAAATATCGCAAATCGTTTAATAAGTCACACCCAAAACAGCCTGTTGAAATCTGCCTCTAACATTTCTAATTACCCACTTCCCTTAAATGTTTTTATACGTATAAATGTTATAAATAATAATTACATAAACGTTATAATATCATTATAATTTATAGTAAGTTGCTTTAGCTCACAAGGTTTCTTAAAGTGGCGAACTTTTAGGAAAAGTGAAACCTGTTTGATGCTAGCAAGATCTTCGATGAATAAAATTAGGATTGATCCAAATTTTAGACAAAAGTTTATAAATTTGGCTGGATCTTGTTCATGGCCGATTAGTGTGGCTTATTTACCTTATT
Source organism: Bolinopsis microptera (assembly GCF_026151205.1). NCBI lineage: Eukaryota > Metazoa > Ctenophora > Tentaculata > Lobata > Bolinopsidae > Bolinopsis > Bolinopsis microptera. The sequence goes on from NC_087074.1 coordinate 17,183,612, forward strand.
ATAGGTTCACAAACGACTGTAAAATGTGCTGGAGGCATCTACATACCACATCTGTTCCGGAATTTAATTGTTTCCAGCATTCCACTGTGTTAATTGCCGGGAAGCCTTTAAACATTTCGATGAATTAAAGATCTTGAACAAGTTAGCGTTCATAAAACCTGTAAGTCCAGTGAAGCGAATTTGCTAAATTCAGCTGAGCTATATAGATTATACTATAATCATTATAGGGGCTGTATTCTTATTAAAATATTATTCGCTGACTAGCAAAAATGTATTTTATAATTTATAATCCCATAATTTGATGAATGTGTGATATTTCTTGGAGTCATATTTTATATTGATAATTAAAGTGTTTTCTATGGCACCAAATTCATAATTTACACAAGCCATTTAAAAGGCCCGGAAATTGAATTTATTAACCTCGCAGACTTGGAGTGCCATTCACCAAATATAAGGTTTTATTACACAGTGAGCGTTGAAAAGTTGTAAGTACACAACACATCAGTCAACTTAATCATGTGTCATTCCTCCAACGTGTAATACTATTAATAACAAGGAAGTACAAATATACAAATATCAACCAGATCCTGATCCGTATATAGTGTAAAATTAGATAAGTACTAAGTAGTAGTGATTATATTAGATAAGTACTAAGTAGTAGTGATTATATAAGATTATATTAGTTTCACTCCTAGAACACTGTTTACAAAAGTACAAAGTTTTAGTTTACTATTTCACTCCCTACTACAGCTATAAACCTAGCACACTACCCCCCCACTGTTTACAAAGTCAGTATTTTCCGCTCAATTAACTTCACCAACCCTGCATAACTTCTATGAAAAGCAGGAAAACACGTGATATCAATCCCAGCGTTTTGATTGGCTAACACGATCTCAGCTAGGCCCTGATTGGCTCACACGATCTCAGAATGCCCACGTGACTTGTGTTCAAGAGCTGATCTGTCAATGTGATCTCCTTCTCAACTTGTCAGACCGGTAAACTCCTTTTGTTCAGGTACTAATACTGTCTGTCTGAACTCTATAAACAGGCAATCCTGCGTAAGAGATGAAGGTTTAATGAACTCTGGTGTAATTTGTACCTAGTATTTCAGGGTCACATTGTTAATATTCAGCGTCATGCGCCCTTAAATAACTTGTAACAACGGAACTACCATTTTCAGAGATCACGAGTACAATATACCTCTTACAAATATCTGCCAGAACTGCACTCACAGTTCTAGCTTTCTAGCACCAGTCTCCTTCATTACGTCCCCTCTACCAACCAATACAAGATTAATTTAATAAACCCCAAATCCTCTAATAATTCCTCTCGTGCACCAATGAGCCTGCAGGTGAGCTCACCCGAAGGAAGGAAGCATTAATTCTTATCGTCTTACATCAGACCTCCGTAATAATGAGATTTCGACACTATTGAATTTCAGTTTTCAGTGCAACACTACTCAGTGTTACGTACATTAGGTAATGCATCGTTCCATGATAAGCATGGTGTCATTGTCCAACGTTTTAAAAGATTGCTATCACATAGTCATCTAACTCGGATTCTCCTTTTTAAACTAGTTCTAATTTATTTTTGCAATAATCTCAAGCTGGCACGAGGATTTTCTCAACACTTATAAATATTTTCTAAATACGACATAGAATTGAAATTAGCGGACTTTATGTTATTATCATACTACGTATTATAAAATGTAGCATATTGTCTAGCGTCACCAGAAGAAGTAACAGTAAGTAACAGTAAGTAACAGTAAGTAACAGTAAGTAACAGTAAGTAACAGTAAGTAACAGTAAGTAACAGTAAGTAACAGTAAGTAACAGTAAGTAACAGTAAGTAACAGTAAGTAACAGTAAGTAGCAGTAAGTAACAGTAAGTGGCTCCACAGGGTTGGGACTAGCGACACAACATGCGGCCCTCGGTGATTTGAGTTACCAATGACCTATTTAACCATATCCAGTAGCAAAAAACTCTATACATCGAAGTGCACACTCAACTCCTCCCTGCTACTGGAGTATGTGTAGATTACACTCTCCAATTGATGGAATTTTACCGTGTAGTGACTAGTTATTATTGTTATCGTAAATAAGTGAAATTCCTGGAGGTGTTCGAGACAAGAATGCTGGACCCAATTTTGTCATAATGGGGGCAATATCCGCTTTAAAGGGTGCCGAGGCTATTATATAAAGTTAATTAAATACGCCTCAGCTTCCTTAATATAATACTTAAATGAATATTTAAATGTATGAACAACATGCGTAATCTTCTACATCTGCAATCTTCCATCCCGATCTAGGATAGGAGCAACTATATTCCACTCAGAAGCCACTGTATTTAAGAATCCTTATCATATTATAGGGAAAAGCTCTTAGACTTAAGTTTTACAATTTGAACTGCAATGTTGAAATGGAAACACTATTGCTCAAATTCCTCCACACTTTTGAACCTCTGAGACTGTGTAAGTTACGGTATCTGAAGTGCTTTGTATGTGATCGCTGACCAGGCAAATATGTTGCCCGCCCACCCCCCCTCCCCCAACCAGTCTCCGATATTATATTATCATACACCATACGATAAAGGATTCAACCTTTAGTTACTGATAATATCTTGATTTTATCTTCAACTTGATATTTATAATGCTTTTATAATCTTATCCCCTTGAGAAATGGTGATAATGGATATTTTAAGATTGTATTACATATTTATAGATTTTAAATTATATCGATCCGTTAAGTTGTCCATTATATTTACATATATAAGAGAGGTGAGTATATTATGGCATATACTTGAATGAGAACACACACAGGAAGAAATATCTTATGTGTAGTAGTGAAATACTCTAGTTATACTGTACTAGTTATATATAAATAGTATATAATACTCTAGTTTAAATACTGTAGTAATAGTTTTTGTGGATTAGACTGTCTTTATCGTGATAACATTTCCACTGCCAGAACATAGCATACAGCACGCAATCTGAACAACTCTATATTTACCCTTCAGCCCCCAATACAGACTACTACTATACTACTATACATGGCGTACCAGCTGTTTAATGGAGGGAAAATGTAATGTCCTCGGAACAAACCGTATATTCACAGTTCATCCCGGCCTTGCACAAATCAAATTTTCAGCTACTTGAAAGTTTTCCTGCAGAAACTATTTGGAAGTGAGCCAAGTGTGGCAGTAGTGGCCCAGTAGCTCACAGTGGCATGGAAGGCAGTACATAGTCCAGTAGACGTGTTAAACACTGTCCAATGAAGGAGTTATAATCACACCATGTGACCAGCCCTCATCCAATTACAGAGAAGATCCTGTTTTTGCGTTTTATTTTAACTACACAGCGGTTAGTTTGAGATAAGACCTCTTTAACCGCTAGTCAGTGGCAGCTACACTAGAATTTTCTAAATAGTTTAGCCAGGTACGAAGACAAAAGAAAACTAAGTTCTCATTAAATAATGTATTATAAAAACTTGAAGTTTATCAGTTTATCATAGCGAAATGTTCGTTACTCGATCGAACATCTTTCAAGTTAAAACATCAGTCTCTGGATAAAATATGTTTTATCATCGAATTCTGTCAGTTTAAGTTTAATCTAAAGGGGTTTTCAACTAAATTTTATAAGAAACTAAAGGAAAATGCTATAAAATGGAATGGATCTGAACAAAAACCTTGAAAGCTTAATATTATAAAGTATTTTCAGTGTTTACTTAACTCAGCAGTAAAATTAATAGCTGCGTGAAATTGATCAAAATTGTTTCTGACTGGAGTAATATCATGGATCTGAACCAGTGCTCTTTAGATAAGCAGATAGTAAAAGGGAAACTGGTTGTAAAACTTAAAATTCGAGTATGAATAAGAAATTAACCATAAAATCATTATAAAATACGGCCAGCATTTACATTCGTTTTGAGCATTTCTGATAATTAATAAAACTGAAAAGTGCGTGTATTCTCTCGCTGTTTGAAATAGAAAAATTCGTCTAAAGAATCGATAATTACGATTTGGAACGGGAGAATCAACGCAAAATTCAATGCTATTGTGTATTTTACATTCAACATAATATATCGGTGCTCTATATTTAAATTTACAAACTGATATCCAACTATTTTCTAAGTGTACGCATTTGAAATTGGGTCTGACTGACACAGGGAAGTTGTCTAACAAATCCTATAATACTGACACCCTAACTGTCAGTCAGACACCTAATAGAGAATGCCATAATCAAATGGCAATTTGAGAAACTTATATCTATTGAAAGGTTGTGACAATTATAGTTGCGGTTTGTATCATAAGCATCATACTATGTACTATTATAAGGAACAATATTACTCATCAAATATGAAATAACTAATAACTGCAGAAGTTAGGACAACAATTAGTTCAAATTCAAAGTCAATAATCTTACTACAAATAAAAGCGTCGCAAAATAATGTTGTTTAAATCAATCATAACATTATTGTGTTTCAGACACCCGGCCTGATAGCCCTGAAACAAAACAAACCGTTCAAATTGAATAACAACAAGTTACTAACAAGTTACCAACAAGTTACTAACAAGTTACTAACAAGTTACCAGTCTCTTAACCTGAATTCCATTATAATAGTGATAATGAGAGCTACAGTCTTGATGATTCGGAAATGGTTTTATTCACAATAATATCTTCTTTTATTTTCACTAAAGACAGATCCCCGCGAGACAGCCTCAAACAAATACGCATAATATACATTGTCTTATGTTGATCTGACTTTTAATTCGGGAATCCGGTACTTTCTGCCAGCAGCTGTGATCTTTTCTTACAAATCATCATCTTTCTCATCTCCCCAATTTACAAGCGTATTCCTAGGATTGGCGTACAGTTTTACCTAGATAGTTTCAATCATCTCTACAAATACCACTCCTGATCCTTTGACGTTGGGTTCAAGTCCGTGTATTCATTACCAAAGTCCTCGCCATTAGGGGATGTTTCCTTTGTTTCCTCTAGTTTATAGCTGCCCTTATCTCTGAAGTGGAACCGGTACCCCACGTACAGCAGGACGACAATGACGACGATTCCCGCAGACACGACACAGATGATGATCACTACGGAGTTGTTGTTCTCATCGTCTCCGGTAGCAGCCTCAGTGTCCGTCACATCAACAGTGTTAATGTTATAATCGTCTTCACCTTCTTCACCCTCCGTCTCGTTATCAATAACCTCTATAGGAACAGCTGTCGTGGGATCGGGTTTAACAGTTTCAGGTTTATCTGTTGTAGGTTCATCAGTGACTACTGGAGGATCTGTTTCTACCTTAGGGTCGGTTACTGGCTGAGGCAGCTTCTCTGTGGGCGTGGTCTCCTTATCAGTGGGCTCCACAGGTTGGGTAGTCTCGATCTTAGGGAGAGGAGTGGTGGGGGCTCTAGTGGTGGCAGCTTTAGTAGTTGGAACTTTAGTAGTGGGAACTTTAGTAGTGGGAGGTTTAGTTGTGGCTGGTTTAGTAGTAGGAGGCGGGGTAGTGGGGCACACTACACTAGTATCAGGAATATCACCTGAGCACACCCCCTCGAAGTAGACAGCATCTCCTGAGAGGTGCTCAACAGGGAACCCACAGTCATCAGCCGGAAGGAGGTCCACACCGGGGAAGGAGAGAAGGGAGACACATCCCTTCAGGTGGGGTCCTATCATCACTGTTGACAGGTCCATTCGTCCTGAACCACTCTTTCCGATCAGGTAGTTTTGACCTGGAATAGTTGAAAGATTAATTTTAGTTTTAGCAGAAAAAAGGCTGAAAACAAATTAACAGCAAAGTGAAACAAAACGTCTAGTTTAGTAGTCTATGCTAACCATAACGTTTGAAGATTGAATCTAAGAATTATATATTATATTCAACTCTATATAACACTCTATTATATACTCACAGTAGTAGTTGGATTCACTCTGTTCAAGTCCCTCTATATCAAGTGTGAACCTCTGGCCTGTCTTATCAACCGTGATGAGCTTGTCTGAGAAGTCATACGGAGACATGCCGATACAAAATGTGGTAGCACTGAAGTCTTGTGAGGATAATGCTGAAACAAAAACGCTTGTTATTTTCCAAGTCATAACTTTATAGAAATAATTAATCTGTTTTTGCTTATAATGTGATAATTTGCGCTCCTCAATAGTTAGATGTGATGTTTTATAAAGGAGCACTCACGGGAACTAATGATGACCATGAGCAGGGGAGGTCCATCTGGCATACCACTAGCCATCAGCTGGAACGCCATGTAGTCGAACAGATCGTTAGGTCCACTGGGCGATCTCACTGTTATGATGTCGATAGGTGCTCCATCTCCTGAAATTGACGAAGGTCACACTATGAAATAAAATACCTCATATTATATACAGGTATATATCCTTTATTATATTATATGAGTATTGCTGAAAGCACAGTGTAAGGCCTACACTAATATATATTATATACAGATACAAGTGCATAGTTTAAACATGGTCTCCAGGAGGATGATCACCTGTGCCATGATAAAATGTGAACCAACCTGTCGAGAAGAGATTATTGTAATAGCTGTAGTCCAAGTTTAACTTGACCTTCACCAGAGCATCTGTATAGTTTAAAGGACTGTCGTAGTTGTAGGTCAGGGTCGTGGCCGGATCGTGCAGATTTAAACTGTCTGTAAGTAAACACACCGTTAACATCAGTTATATTATGAGCATATTTATTGTAGCTTTAAAAATGAGCAGATTTGAGTCTGCACGTTGAGCACTTTAGAGCGTTTAAAAAGTAAAATTTTTATTTAAGATCATGCTTGCAGTTTGTACTTACATTCCGCAAACGCTGATATGAGAAGAGCCGAGAGATTGAGAATTCCTAATAATAATGCCATCTATACCTATTTCAGGAGTATTGGGTCAGACATATATAATTATAACATTTTCATCTTTTAGCCATAAATGTATGATCAATGATCATAAAAATGTTAATAAGATAATAATCAAAAAATAATAATTATATTCATTTTCAAAATATGTAGCACTGAACCTCGAACAAACTAGGACAGAGTTTAATCCAAACTAGATTTGAATGGTCTTAACATAAAGCTTTACGGTTTGGATTTAAAACTATGATTGAACTAAACAAAGTCCAAGTCTGAAGAGTGGCTGGAGGGCGGAGGCCCTGCAAAGAAAACACTGCACAGAGAAAACGTAGTGATGTGAAATAGCAAAACTTCAGGAGGTAAATGTTGAGAACAAATTAATAAAAGGCGAAATGTTTGGGAGATAGAAAGACAATAGAAAATTTCTTGAAGTAAGGTATGCACCTGAAAAACACTAGAACTGTGTGAAATGTACAGGAATGTTCTGGTCCGGAGAGTGAATCTTCACAAACAGGCGAAAAAGAATGCGGACACTGGTTGCTAGGGTTTATAAACTCAGGAAAGTAACCATGGTAAATAGTGTTACAAATTACAAGCAACAATAATATAAATGTGATGAAGCAGCAGATAATATCGCACCGTGACGCACAAATCAGGTATCACGTCAGCACTTGTAGGGAAGCAGTGTAAAACAATACCTACAGGTAATGTACTTGTCGGCAGAATGAGAAGGAGATTAGGGCAGTATTATAACGGGGAAAGCTGACCCCGATATCGGTAAAAATATAACAGATAAAGCTTAGATCTAGCTATCTAGAGCTGATAAAATGTAAGCTAGGTCAGACCATCAGAATGCAGCAGCCTTAATTGGAAATTAATTAGGCTATAATGAACAAGAAACAGGTTTCTATGTGTTTAATAACGCGAACCTAATCTGTCACGTCATACAACGAAATATAGGAGAGGTTTCCTTTTGGAAGACTTCCTAATAAGGTCAGAGCTTACTGCACTCCGCAAGCGCTTCAAGAATCTAGCTACTCTCCCGCAAGAGGTGACGTAAGAGTGGGACAAGCGAAATTAAATTAAGAGGGATTTACTAGACAAGCATGATAGATTATAGGGTCACATCATCTCACCACAGGTTCACACTTGCACGTAATACAGAGGGGAAGGTGGGAGGACTGGAGGGAGATGTGTAATTTACACTAAGTGTAATAAGTCTGACGTGACCTGAAGTTCTTCACCTCCGAGTGGAATTGGGAGCCTCAGAGGATCATTTATTAAATATTACAGCGTAACTGTGTCTGTGTGCCATAATTCAATCACAGTACAAGGGGCAACATTCAACCTCTCTGACGCGGACGTACATTAAACCGTCGGGCGGTGTCCTCTACAAAAAAGTCTGGTTAAAAAGTACAAAGTGTTTGACTACTGAACTTGTAAGTGTTCAGCTACACAAGCAAGCTGTCTATTGTCTAATGAGAGCACCTGACATGAACACTTACTGACACTGCAGAGCAGAGTACAGGTGCCACAGTGTGTGACATCACACAGGTATGTGATAAGTGTTAAAACATGACTTCTATCATAAAGTATGTAATGAATCTGGAATATATGTATTTTGAATTGAAAGCTCCGTGCCGCCCGACGGCCGACCCCTGAATTACAGTACAGAAGGAGGGGCCGCAGAATGGGGGGAGGGGGTCAGACTACACAACAGCAATATACAGCTGCAAACAACTCTATAAGTTGGAACATGCTAAGCTAGAACATGCTATGCAGTACATGCTATATGCATAGTATGGTAAGCAAAGGCGTGGTACTTATCATAAGCAATGAGATCGACTACTCTAAAAACAACGACCCAGTAATCAGTATAACAGACAGGGATCACATAAGGTCATAATACCCAGATAAGAGAAATAAATTGGTCTGTTTCAGAGAAATACTAGGATACTAGTATTTAGTATTTAGTACATAATATTACAATACTATTACGATGTGCCAAATACATCGGACGACGAAACAGTTGAGATTTTACGGCCTGAAAGAATCTTGAAAACGGAAAATAATTTAAATTCTCATCACAGAAGACGGGGCAGTATCGAGATAGCCCGACCACTGGTCCGCGGACCACTGTCCGCGGACCACTGTCTACCAGATCATATAACTGTATAATAACAGTATCCCCTGAATCAAGCAGGGTTCACATCATCCCCTGAATCACCTCCAGCCGATGTATTGCAGCCTAGTCCTCCAGTTGGGAGGCGGTGGGTCCATTAATTTCGTCCATTAGACAGAAGAGTACCATGTCAGGAATTGGAATAGTTGTTGTTGTTGATGATGGCAACTGATAATACTTCACCAAAAACGAACGACTTATATACCACATTTTAATCGTAATCATTTATTTCATTGAGCAATCAATATTATTCGTAACTAATTATATCCGAGAGACCACATTTGAATCGTAATCAATAGTTTGATCCAGTAATTTACTACGCTACAATTAATTATGCTAGTCGTAACTAATTGCATCCAAGATACCATACATACCATTCATGATGATGATCTGGTAACCAATCAACTATTCACATTATTATACAGTAATATGATCTGGTAGACAGTGGTCCGCGGACAGTGGTCCGCGGACCAGTGGTCGGGCTATCTCGATACTGCCGAAGACGGAGCAGGATCAACAGGCAGCCAGTCTGGAGCCGAGGTTTATATTAGATATGGAACCCACCATTGAGTACCCTAATATTCCACCACCGCCCCAGTTTAATATAGTTACTATTTACAGTAGTTTAACTTATCGGTATATTACAGTTCACAAACTGATCAAATTCCTAGCCGCACTTTCTACTCTAGGAAATGTTTCAGGAAATTCCAGTCTAACTTGTTGCCAAAATATCACAACGTACCAGGCGCACTAGTTGTGAGTTATCATATAACAGATGAAGTAGCAGCTAGTACATATCATATTTGTACTAATAAAATGGATGAAATCCTCACTTGTATCCAATAACTGATTACCACCTAGTTATAATAAATTATAACAAGAGTACACAATACACATTGACTATTTGGCAGAATGGCACTAAAAAAAGCACCGTAATACGTTTAAAGGCCCCATATTATCAGGTATTGCATTTAGACTAATCGATCACATTACCACATAACCGAATAGTATTATTTGCATGAACCGAGTGTTTCACAACTCAGCATAAAAGCTATTTGGCATTTAAAATACTTTCTGAATCTCCTAGCATTTTTATATGGCTTAGTTTCGACTTATCAAGCTTTCGAATGCATACTAACCGAACAGTACTGTTAGAACACAGCACAGCGGGTTTAAGAGACATGGCAGATAGCCAGCAACCAGAACCAGCTGTACAAGGAAGCTAGTTTCAGCATTGGTCTGATAGGAGTACAGGTACAGTTCACCCTGGCTTAAATTATCCCCCAAGAAATGGGCGTGTTGAGTAATTACTAATTACTTTGTCCTGATGTTGTTACATAGCAAGTTGTTACACAGCGTGAAAGTAGACGAGATTGTTGCCACCCAGACTGAAACCCCCCAATTCTAGTGGTTTCTGATGATTACAACTGAGCAACTGTTTAAAGGACCTTTAAACGGGGATTGGTGACAGAGCATTGGGGGGGGGGGGGGGACTTACCAGGGTTACCAGGGTTACCTGGGTTACCAGGGTTACCAGGGTTACCTGGGTTACCAGGGTTACCAGGGTTCTGGTGGAGTATCCTGTTTATCCCACAAATGGTACCCACTAATACCATTAGTAATTGTAACAAGCCACTACTACTATGTTCCACCACCAAGATGGGCCTAAATAAGCACCAATTTACTAAATACCATCGCTACTAAATTTGGGCTAATTTGGCCGGTAATATTTTGTGATTTGAGGCAACAGCATGGCAGAGCTTTCATAGTAAACACTTTCCTACCTTTACGGATAAAACCGAAGCTAAAATGCACAGACACTGTTGTATGTTAGATCAATAATATGGAAATTATTTATTTAAAACAACAAGAAAGTTCAGGATAATCGAATACCAGCAGCATAAGCTCAATCCTGAACCAGCTTGATAAGTGAGATATTGAAGCCAGATATTCTAACGAGCTTAACTAGGCTATCAGTCAGCAAGCATATCAGAGAAGATATTATCTGGTTAGGAGAGTGTGGAACACTGACTTAAACATCGCTACAACACACCGGGAACATCGCTACAACACACCGGGAACATCGCTACAACACACCGGGAACATCGCTACAACACACCGGGAACATCGCTACAACACACCGGGAACATCGCTACAACACACCGGGAACATCGCTACAACACACCGGGAACATCGCTACAACACACCGGGAACATCGCTACAACACACCGGGAACATCGCTACAACACACCGGGAACATCGCTACAACACACCGGGAACATCGCTACAGCACACCGGGAACATCGCTACAACACTACAACACGCAGCTGAGTGTTAACAAATATTAAGGTGGGTCCTCCTCTTACCAAGCCGCTACTCTTCAAATTAGAGGAACTAGTCTAACAGTCTAACTAGTCTAACTAGTCTAAGAGTACCTTGACTGAGTACTGCAAGTAAAGTAAGGTGTACACTGTAACTAACCAAGCTGAATAATGCAGTGGCTATAATAGCAAGCTACTAGCAGAGTATCGTCTAATTAGTTATCCAAAGGGTACCGGAGGTGTAGTATAATAAGCTAGTAATATTATTCAGGGTACGCTATTGTTCTTCATACATATAAACAAGGAAGGTAAACTTAAAGGAAAGAAGGTTGACTAGGTAGACTTACAAGGCTAGTTGAAGTGTTTATGTAACACTATGTATAGTATTATATAGGTCTACACTGGCTGATTATACCTATTCTATGTAGTATGTTTGTAGTATGATTTAAGCTATGAACTAGAGAACTAGACAGTTTAGACTTTAGTGCGTATATACTCTGGAACAAGCTCGGAACTAAAGAACTAGACAGACTTTAATAGTGAGTGTGGGACTTCCAGAGCGGCTGGAAAATCATCAAAGTGAACCTCCGCAAAGGTAGTTACAACATGAGCTACCAATAATCAACGTAAATTGGCGTCTTGACAGCGATTGTCTAATTCTTTGCGAAGTGTTTGTTCAGACCGCGACAACAAAGTCATGACGTCTAAGAAGACCTCTCAGTATTTGTGTTTGTTGATGACAGAGGTGCACGCTGCTCGCATATTTAAGAGCTGATCAAAAGAAGGAGAACAGACAAATCTTAAACAAGTTGTTTGCTCCTACCCACACTGACACCTTTAATAAAATAGAATGCTACTTTAAATTAAATAAGCGGACACTCGTCTAAGCAGCCTAAATGTCCACTTAATTCGTTTAACATAACAATCTAAAGAATATAACGGCAACAGTTACTTGAGAGAGACTCGCACTCAGCAATAAATCTAACCATCACAACAAATAAGAAACAGATTGCTGAGAATAGTTGTAACAACTCAGCAATAAATCTAACCATCACAACCATCACAACAAATAATAGAAGGATTGCTGAGAATAGTTACAAGCAGCGTACAGAGCCGCTACAGAGCCGCTATAGACCGTTATAGAGCCGTTACAAAGCCGCTATAGAGCCGCTATAGACCGCTATAGAGCCGCTATAGAGCGTTATAATAGAGCCGCTACAGAGCCGCTACAGAGCCGCTATAGAGCCGCTATAGACCGTTATAATAGAGCCGCTACAGAGCCGCTATAGACCGTTATAGAGCCGCTACAGAGCCGCTACAGAGCCGCTATAGACCGTTACAGAGCCGCTACAGAGCCGCTATAGACCGTTATAGAGCCGCTACAGAGCCGCTACAGAGCCGCTATAGACCGTTATAGAGCCGCTACAGAGCCGCTATAGGCCGCTATAGACCGTTACAGAGCCGCTACAGAGCCGCTATAGACCGTTATAGAGCCGCTACAGAGCCGCTACAGAGCCGCTATAGACCGTTATAGAGCCGCTACAGGGGTCTGGGGTACTCCCTCAATATAAACCCTTCTCACGAGGTGAACTAAGGAATTATAACTACCGTCTCGTGTCGTCAACACCCGACACCATCACCGTCTCCAGCACTGTCTCTCTAGCTTTACTACTACTTAAATACTCCGCTACAACTCCCTCAGATCCGGCTTGTAACAATTAACAGCACCAAACCAACAAACCACTCGTCACTTTCCCAAACGTGTGACAAGTAGTAATACTAGTAGTATCTCACAGTCTCACCAGTATCCCAGTCTGGCGGCACTTAAAGAATTTGGAAAATGTCGGTCATGAGAGAATTGGACACAAGCACACGGAGGACTAGAGGTGCTACCTGAAGGGGAATTCTTTTTGTTCGGGAGTATTAGTGACCGCACATCTCCTTTGAGTACGAGGCCTTCTCGCTGTGCTATCTGTGTTTTGGCATGTACGACTGAGGAATTGTATCAGTTGTGGTTAAAAACTAAAGGTTACATCAGAAGTAGAGCTGAACAAGTGACAAGCAACGGAGATAGACCAGCAACGAGCGATGGAAACAACATCGGCCACTATTCAGCACAAATCGATATTACTAAATGTGAGAATAAAAAGATTGGTCATAACAAACGTGCATTATCAAAATAAGCTGATATGCTTAAGTTCACGCCTATCACAAATATAAATCTGCAAAGTAATAATTACGCATGTGAAATGTGTACATAATATACTGTTATATGCTCGCTCCGGCAGTCGTCAGCGTGGGTCCATTTTATTGACCAGCGATATTAAAAGGGGATTACATAATTATGATCTCATGTTGGATTGCGGTCCCCTGCCCTCTACAATTACTAGAACATTCATCAAGGAAATGGGGAGGGGATCTAGATCCTTCACGGGCGGGCTCCGCTACCACATTTTGCAACCACCGGTTTCATTATGTCATGTCCATTACCGCTCATTCTTCCATATTTAAACAAACATGTTATCTTTTGTTGACTGATTTGTTACACTTACTAGGCTTAAGAAGTCGAACAAAGGCAGTGGTATTCTTCAACCTCGGAAATTTGATCATGACTTATTTAGTCTATGACCTATGACAACTGAAATTTAATTACTCACACTGGTAAAATGGTATGCAACAGACAATCGCAGTGAATGATGAATAGCCTCACAATCCGGAGCACAGAGGGCCAGAACCTCTGCCACAAGGCCACAATAAACAACACTACATGGATAACCGCTGACAATCCTACAAAGTGCTGGACTAGGTCCAATACTTGGCTGAATTGTTAGCGACCGTGCCGGACACTAGAATACCTACCAAGTAATACCTGACAACTGCTCTGTAGTCAGTAGGGTATATCGCACCAGGGTCAACGCTGCAAGGAGTACTGCTACCACAAGGTTATAACTTTCACGACCGTTCCTCAGTGCTATCAGCTACCTCCCTGATCCTTCCACAGAGCATTAACTCGGGACAGATAATACTATTAATACCCACAAACTTGACACCGGACATCACCTCCAAAGTCATGTGATCATCTGTTCACGTGGTTGGTAATTTATTAAAATATACTTTCACAGGCTGGGAAGTAACAGAAGTAGAGGAGCACACAGTTGCTGTAATGATGAAGAAGAGCATAATATTGTGTGGTATATTAGATGTGAGTTAAACTAGCGACAGGCTGTCATCAGTAATTAAAACCCTGGGAAGATACCAAGAGATTAAAGATATACAGTAGTACAGGGAGAGGGACTGTTGGGTCTAGCAGCTTGTTACGCCTCGCCAGGAATGTGTGGATTTGTTATAATTCTAATGTCTGGGTTTTCAGTCAAGGAAAGTCTGTACATAAATAGCTCAAAGAATGAAAATAAGAATTACAGGAATTATCAAGTCCCGGCAGTACTTATGCTGCTTAGTCCGATTATGTGATAAATAATAACGGATACACTCGTGGATAAAATTCAGCACAAACCGGAAGAAAAATCTCTTTAAAGATAAAGAAAAGTTACGCAAATTTGCAATGCAACACATTTTAATCATCGTGAGCTCAACTCATCGCTCTTTCCACAATTCTATATCAGTGTACTGCAGAGCTGACCAAATGGACAAATAGCAATCATACCTAAAATGCGTGTGATCGGTATCACACAGATCACACACAGATCAAACAGTAAACACAGATCACACACAGATCACACACAGATCACACACAGATCACACACAGATCACACACAGATCACACACAGATCACACACAGATCACACACATATCACACACGCTGTGTGATCTGTATCACACAGCAGCCGCAGAGGTAAGGAATGACGAAAAACAAAAAGGTGGGGGCTGAGTAATGAGGTGACCTGTTCGTAAACCTGTGGGAACCTCCCCACCCTGTAAACCTGTCCCCTGATTTAGCACTTAGACACATTCCAGAAGGAGCACCCATCTCCACACTTCACAGTCTCCACAGAGCTGAGGTGTGAAGTGGGAATGTAGCTACACATGATACAGAAGCGGGGCCAGAGCTGAGATTCTTACAAAATGTTGTGATTTTTGTGAAATGTTGAGCAGGACATTATTTTACTTCCTGAACGCGCGTGCAGGCCTTCATTTCCCGGTAATAATATGTATTATCCTGCATATCCACTGGTCTAGGCTGGACTTCATCTGTGAAATTGCCATGTAGCATACAGATCAGCAGTAAATTTAGCAGGTAAGCAGGAGTCCAAACATTGAAATAAGATGAATAATTAATATAATTTTGTTATACCATTATGTGTAGCAATCATGTCCAATTGGAAGATTGCCAGAATACCTACACTACATCAGTACAGACTTATAACGTGCACTGTGTACAGCCAATCCTCTGATTGAAATTTGAATCTTTCAGAGGACCCGATTATAGGATCGAATCAAATACAACATCTCTGATGCTATCAACATTTTAGTCGTGATTTGTGAGGAATATTGAATTATCTCGTGGCAGTGCCACGTGCTGTTCTCTCGAGGAATGTACGTGTGCTCCCTTACTTTTCCTCTCTTATTAACTTATGATAGGAGTAGCTGCAGGACGTGCCAAGACAACATTGTTGTAATGTACAACTGAGCAGTGAGCTGCAACCTTCGGCACCTTGTTCTATCGTCCCTTATACCTAAAACTCTATAATCTAATTATGTGCCGAGTAATATCAGAACCGCATTCCAATGCTCAGTTAGGATGGCAACCAGACACCCTCTGAGATATTGGGTCCTCATTCAAATACCTTGTTCAGGGGTACTTCAGCTGTCTTGTCCCACACTTCCCACACCTCCCACACTTCCCACACCTCCCACACCTCCTCTTCAGTCGGGTAAAGCACAATGGTTACAAACCCCGACAACACCAGGTCGGTGTGAGAGGTGTCTCGTGTTATGTTGTGTCTCGTGTTATGTTGTGTCTCGTGTTATGTTGTGTCTCGTGTTATGTTGTGTCTCGTGTTAGAGGTGTCTCGTGTTAGAGGTGTCTCGTGTGAGAGGTGTCTCGTGTTAGAGGTGTCTCGTGTTAGAGGTGTCTCGTGTTAGAGGTGTCTCGTGTTAGAGGTGTCTCGTGTTAGAGGTGTCTCGTGTGAGAGGTGTCTCGTGTTAGAGGTGTCTCGTGTTATGTTGTGCCTCGTGTTATGTTGTGTCTCGTGTTATGTTGTGTCTCGTGTTATGTTGTGTCTCGTGTTATGTTGTGTCTCGTGTTAGAGGTGTCTCGTGTTAGAGGTGTCTCGTGTGAGAGGTGTCTCGTGTTGTGTTGTGTCTCGTGTTATGTTGTGTCTCGTGTTATGTTGTGTCTCGTGTTAGAGGTGTCTCGTGTTATGTTGTGTCTCGTGTTAGAGGTGTCTCGTGTTAGAGGTGTCTCGTGTTGTGTTGTGTCTCGTGTTATGTTGTGTCTCGTGTTATGTTGTGTCTCGTGTTATGTTGTGTCTCGTGTTAGAGGTGTCTCGTGTTATGTTGTGTCTCGTATATCGTACTGTAGGTGGCGGAGACAGGTCAAATACTCAGTAACTAGGAGGTTACTGAGGTGGATTTAGTGTTCTAATTAATCTCCTAACTCCTTGATCAGGGTGGGATATCACACTGTGGTTACTCCTACACAAGCCCTGAAAACTGGAGCATTGTAACACAGGAGCCACAAGTAGAATCGTTGTTCAACTATCATACGCTAAGCGAAGGCTCTGTTATAAACATAAAATTTACATAAATCTTGCGACCTACACAGATACTATATATAGAGCTATTATAATTTATATATTAAACTATAATATATACTAACGTAGTAGTACAGATTCTATTTACGGCACATTCCTCGGGACGCGAACGTAACTTTTCCATACTTGTACACTTATAAATTGTACAGAGCTAGAGGTGAGGTGAAATCATGAAATATTGACGTGAAATGTTGAAGTGAAATGTTGAAGTGAAATGTTGAAGCGAAATGTTGACATGAAATGGCTCCGAGTTCGACACAACACGAAAGTTAGCAAATTCATGCCAATGACCTGCCTGACGCCTCTTTTAAAGTAACACATTATAATTTCACTTCAGATCGGCTAACGTTTGTATGCTATTTTTAAAATGCTAAATGGACAAAGCAGTAACTAGTGACACGTGCACTTCACTATCTTTTAGTGAGTGGAGGGCGTGGGATGAAACAGCTGATTATTCGGGACTAAATTAAATTACGCTACTTTTAACGGATAACCTAAAAATAGTCGGCATGACCATGAGAAAAATGAAAATGATATTTCCCCTTTCGTAATGCACTAAAATTGAAAACGTTTTAAGGCTTTCTTTCGAAAATGAGATATTTGTTATATTGTAACTTTATTTAAATCAAAAATGGTTCAACAGTCAACACAAATGAACATCTTAAAGATATGATAAGTAGCCTGAAAAAAAAGGAATACAGAAATGAGATAAAAACGTCAAGACTGTTAGACAGAAAACGTTTGCAGATGAGTTTAGGGATACACATAATGATAATATACAAATCGTTTTGAAGGGTGACCATTTCCCAGTGCCAAATCCGACAAAAGTACTCTAATTTCCAACTTGTCAAGAAGCACTAATTATTACTCGGAAGATAAACCAAGAGTCCAGAAAATAAAGAAAACAGGTACGCACGAAGTTCTGCAATCCTAACATAAAAGTTTAAACATCTAGAGTTAAAAGAGCACGGAGTATGAAACGCACTGCAGAACAGTACCTTTAGAGTCGCAAACAAAGAGAGTTATTTCAAGTATGCAGTAGTAGGTTGACGAGGAAGAATACTTAGAAAACTCCGATTATTTCGAATATTTAGACATTTAACAGATAGGCGTACCCGAATAACTGCAAGTAACAGATACCTTACAGTTGCTGTACGATTAGAGTTGCAGGCCTGGCACTGCTTAGCGCTCTGAATTGCCAGCATATTTAACCCACGTTTTTAGGCTACACCAAAGATCGTTTTCTGCCTCGGATCAAAGTTTTCCGAAACCATAGAGGAAGTAACAGTTATGATTTAATAACCCCAAAGAGAGCAGTCCATCAAACAGTGGAAGGTAAGTGGAAGTAGCACAAACCAGCACAAGCACAGCTCCCCACCCCCCAGGGTTGGTTGCTCTCTCTCTCTCTCTCTCTGTCTGGGGTTGGTTGCTCCGTCCAGTAAGACTTTCTGTCACTCAGCGTCACTCTCAGTGTAACAGTCAGCTCATTAGCGGGTTATTACTGGCATGTCACAGTGTAATGGAGCATAAAGCGTGCACGCACGCTCCGGTGTAATGTGTGTAATGAGGTTCTAATTACACCGGATTGGATGTCTGCAACCCTATAAACCCTACTATAATAACACAACACAGCAGTTGGACCTGAGTTAGAATAGTGTTGTCTAATTTCTGTCATGCTAGTTGACAGATTAAATCAAAATTTACAGAAATTCAATTCTAGACTTCGGATATCAAATTTATAAAGTAATCACAAATTGTTTTCGATTCAACTGAATGAATTGGCAGAGACTGAGAAGATATCAGGTAATCAATGCATAGACATGGTTTACAAGAAGATAAAACAGCAGAAGACTCGACAAACTACGTCACATTAACCAGTAAATAAAACTATAGCACCTAGTGTTAGCACTCTATAGTTCAGATTACAAGGTCAAGGAGTGCAGAGTACGTACAGTGCAGCTTTAGCCAACATTTAATCATAATATAAATGATGTTCGCAGCAGCCTACTATTTACCATATTTGGACATAACACTAATGGGGTAAATGGTTCAGTTGATAGATTGGTGATATAGTCAAAGCGTTAGAGGGAGAGGGAGAGGGAGAGGGAGAGGGAGAGGGGTAGGGAGAGGGAGATGGAGAGGGAGAGGGAGAGGGAGAGGGAGAGGGAGAGGGAGAGGGAGAGGGAGAGGGAGAGGGAGAGGGAGAGGGAGAGGGAGAGGGAGAGGGAGAGGGAGAGGGAGAGGGAGAGGGAGAGGGAGAGGGAGAGGGAGAGGGAGAGGGAGAGGGAGAGGGAGAGGGAGAGGGAGAGGGAGAGGGAGAGGGAGAGGGAGAGGGAGAGGGAGAGGGAGAGGGAGAGGGAGAGGGAGAGGGAGAGGGAGAGGGAGAGGGAGAGGGAGAGGGAGAGGGAGAGGGAGAGGGAGAGGGAGAGGGAGAGGACGTGTGCCAGACCACACCTGAAGTAAGAGAACTACTCAGCTGCCCTGTACAACACTACAAATTAATACAATATGAGACTTGTCATGCAGAGCACTACTTACTAGTCTCACCACACCGTGTACACTTTTCTAATCAGCTCATTACCAGAACATGCAGCTTATTATCTGCTGTAAGGTCCCAGCTTGAGAGTTATTATAGTGGCCACTCTACAGGTCCACTCTACAGGTCCACTCTACAGGTCCACTCTACAGGTCCACTCTACAAGTCCACTCTATGGGTCCACTCTACGGGTCCACTCTACAGGTCCACTCTACAGGTCCACTCTACAGGTCCACTCTACAGGTCCACTCTACAGGTCCACTCTACAGGTCCACTCTACAGGTCCACTCTACAGGTCCACTCTACAGGTCCACTCTACAGGTCCACTCTACAGGTCCACTCTACAGGTCCACTCTACAGGTCCACTCTACAGGTCCACTCTACAGGTCCACTCTACAGGTCCACTCTACAGGTCCACTCTACAGGTCCACTCTACAAGTCCACTCTACAGGTCCACTCTACAGGTCCACTCTACAGGTCCACTCTACAGGTCCACTCTACAGGTCCACTCTACAGGTCCACTCTACGGGTCCACTCTACAGGTCCACACTCCACTCTACAAGTCCACTCTACAAGTCCACTCTACAGGTCCACTCTACAGGTCCACTCTACAGGTCCACTCTACAGGTCCACTCTACAGGTCCACTCTACAGGTCCACTCTACAGGTCCACTCTACAGGTCCACTCTACAGGTCCACTCTACAGGTCCACTCTACAGGTCCACTCTACAGGTCCACTCTACAGGTCCACTCTACAGGTCCACTCTACAGGTCCACTCTACAGGTCCACTCTACGGGTCCACTCTACGGGTCCACTCTACGGGTCCACTCTACAGGTCCACTCTACAGGTCCACTCTACATGTCCACTCTACAGGTCCACTCTACAGGTCCACTCTACAGGTCCACTCTGTATTCTACAGAACTATTTTTCACACATTACTCAGGACTACTAATGGTGTGAACCGCTCAGATACAAATCCAAATATTTGTCATTACACCATATTGGGTAGTACATTTCAGTAAAAAGCTATTTTCAGGATTGTGAAGAGATCAAAGAAAGGACTTTGCTGAGAAGTTTTAAAGTTTAAAGTCGTTCAGTGTACTTATTGTTCAATAGATCGTGAGGAATTCCATGCGATATGAACAATAACGTTCCTTACAAAGCTTTAGTAACTACATTTTAAAACTGCAACATTGAATAACATTCACTAAATTGGCACCTTGCCAAACCACATATCAGTAGACAGTGTGATTAACTAAAGTCTACAATTTAGGCTACTAGTGACATTACAAAGTCAGCAGCTAGAAGATGTTCAACTCTCCAGGGAATGATATCTGAGATATGATATGATGTGATATCACTGTACTTAGGTACTAGATATATATTATATTATATACAATATTATATACTACCCTGTCCTGTCACCTGGTAAGTTTTGTGTCCGTAAAGACCACCATTTCTAGCCCTCACAACCAAGGCTCGCCATTCTAATAGATCAATCCTGAATAAACGTCTCGTGTAGACAACTTGTGCTTTACGACACAAGCTCCCTCTCTGACGTGAGTCGCAAGACGCACTAGAACAGCTTGTACTACTATCATACATTAATAGTTATTACCTACTACAAGCTATCAGACGTTATTAGTTACTAGCAGGAACCCGTCTAACCCTAAAGTGGTGTCAAGACTCGAGAGACTAAAATAATTATTACCTATTTAATTCGCGTTTTTGACACCACTTGAGAGTCCAAATTTTGGGCACTAAAATTATTATTCCTTGGCCAATTTTTTATTTTTTCATGCTGATTTGAAGGCCATTAAAGCATTTGACCCAGTCAAAAAAGTTTCAGTTGTATATGTTTTACGGTTTTTGTCGAAAGTCGCGTTAAAGTTGATGCCGTGGTGTCAGTTAAATGGCACGGATATATACACACATATATATATATCGTCTCGCTTTATATATAGTAAGATTACCTACTACAAGCTATCAGACGTTGTTACCTTGCTTCCAGACCGGTCCATTTGTTTGCGTTTAACAAGTGAGAGAGAGAGAGAGAGAGAGAGAGAGAGAGAGAGAGAGAGAGAGAGAGAGAGAGAGAGAGAGAGAGAGAGAGAGAGAGAGAGAGAGAGAGAGAGAGAGAGAGAGAGAGAGAGAGAGAGAGAGAGAGAGAGAGAGAGAGAGAGAGAGAGAGAGAGAGGAAGAGAGAGAGAGAGAACACGTGTGGGCATGTAACGGTGTTTGGTCAGCACAACAATAACACACTGCTCCCCGTTACAATGCTGCTCCACTGCACTACTAGTGCACTATTGGTACACTGCTAGTACACTACTAGTACACTATTGGTACACTGCTAGTTTAATAGAACAACAGGACACAAGCACAGTGGTCTATACTCGATAATGGTAAAGTGTAGGGGCCAGTGATAGTGTCATACATCCTATTGTCAGGTAAACTGTAGTGTTTTAGAGAGTAACCAGTAACCAGTAACCAGTAACCAGTAACCAGTAACCAGTAACCAGTAACCAGTAACCAGTAACCAGTAACCAGTAACCAGTAACTCGATTCACAGAATATAACTGAATTGTTGCCAAATCCCTAGAAACTCAAAAGCAAGGGATTTTCTTGCATCATACCAACACAATTACACGAATCATCAATACGATTTTAATCCAGTGCGATGGAATTTTGAGCTCCCAATAATTAGTCAACTTGAGATTAGAAGGAATTCCTCGAATACCTAGTCCTCGGGTATCTTATCTACAATAATTGTTTGAAATGATTAATTGTAATTTAGAAGAGGAAGGGACTTTGAAATTCTAACCAATCAGATTAGATTTCGAAGGGTTTTATCGAAATTTCCAAGTATCTTCAAGAAATAAAGCACGTGTTGAGGCACTAACTAACTGAGATCTAGATAAGGTCAGAGCAAGATGTTTCATTATTGTTTCCAGAAGTGGCTGTGGACATACACCCTAGCTACCTGCTCAATATCGAAGTTACCATGCGGCAAACAGATAGACAGACTACCCCAGTACGATACGATATAAATTCTTCTTTAAATCTGCGTTCTTGACTGAGAGGAGAAGGAGAGACTTGTTGAATAAATTATGCAGTTTTGGAGAGAAGTAGTAGTTTTAACCTCCACATGACACAGCGTAGACTGCAGACCCCAACGTTCTTTAACTTGATGGCGACTAACTACTTTTATCAAATTCCTAAACTGAATATTATGTTTTAACCTATCCTAGATTATTAATAATATTCAAGGCGCTGCCTAATTGTGCGCGGACATTTCAACATTTACCAATAGTAACAAACTAATACTTACTGATCAAGTTCCTTTCAACTCCTGTCCACTCTGCTAACGTCAAAGAAAATAGTAAATCATTATTTTAACACCGCATTCTTTTGAGTTTTACCTTTAAGCACCTACTTCAACTAATGTCACTGAGATGCAACTCGATAATATAGAGTGTATTTTAAACACTTTATTTAAATTAACAGTTATGACTCCTAATAACGCTTTGTACTTTGGCGATAGAAGGCAGACAACATGTTCATGAATTTGAATACATGGCTACTTTATCGGTGACAACTTGGACGATCAAAATGGTCAAAACTTAAAATATAAAACGACTAAATTATAAAATAATTAAGCCCTTTCCGCCAACGAAGTGGCTCAAACAGTGTTTGAAATTGAATCATTCAAGGAAAAATTATAGAACGACTAAAAAAGTACGAACGTTATGCCGTTGTAGCTATGAGCGTTTACAAAGTAACCGCTCCAATTATTGGCATCTAAAAGAAACATTCTGACAAGTGGAAGCCTGTGTACTTTAAATAAACAGGGCTTCGGATAGACTTCGGACAGGTGTCCGACAGGTTTCGAATAAGTTCTGAAAAAATCTTGGACAAGTTTACTATTGAACTGAGTTAGTTCTGACCTGGTCCCACTTGTCAAGATGCCTTACAAAGAATACAGAAGCGTTAAGCTGGAGACCATAGTGACAAATCATAGCAACATTAAGTTTTAAGCAAGTCAGATTAAAGTACATACTAATTGCGGGCCCACTCTAACAGAGCAATGCACAGTCAACACATACGGTCATACGTATAATGTTCCAGATTATATTGGTATTTATCAATAGCAGTATCAAGTTACATTTTTAGGATTGGTATTCTCAGTCAGTGAGACATTAAAGGACGACTGATTTGGTGGTTCAGCGGTTACTGGTCAGCTAAATAAACTGCAGCACAGATAAACCTCTTGAGCTATGATATTATGGCAGTTAGGATATATCGTACATATCAACTTGAGGATAAAAATGAGGAACAGTAGTCAAAGGAAAAGTAAAACTTTTTCAAATTAGGATACAACATGTTGCAATTTGTTTGAGAGATGAACCCAGTCTAAAGATAATGAAATGCGGCCAGTTTTAAATGAACCTCTTATGTAGAGGCCAAAGTCCTAATCTAAATCTTAGATAAGAACTCGTCTTAAAATCAGACACAACTGTTAAAACCGGTTGTTCAAACAGCAAAGAATCAGGACAATAAGTCTAATAATATGACAATCTGAAGTTCTGAGGTACAATTACAAATCAGGTACAATTACAAATCATGGCTATATAATTACAGCGAGAGCCGGATGAGAAAGAGGTTAATTTTAGATTGTGAAACCCAGCAGATAGCTGTAGTGATGGTATTTAACCGTCATGATTAGCCGGACAGTTTAACAATGATCATTTAGAGAGGTGACCTGGTGGGATCTTATTATGTTTCTACAGAAGTTCCTGTAACCTTCCTACGTCATAAACACCGTGCTAATTCGTAAGGAGACGGTCATATCTTTAGATCGAGTTTTGATTAGGACCCGGCACAGGAATAAATTGATTTTGTCTGATAGAAACCTATCAGTGCGAGTGAAGTTCAGATCTAAATTGATGTTATTTCTGTAAATGTTCCTGTTTTCATTTCATACATGAAATGAAATCAGCATATTTGTCAGGTTATTGTCATATTATCTCCAGAGGGAATCTTGGTTTATGATTAGTACCAGGCGCAGGAATTTAGGAATTTGTTAAATTGATTTATCTGTTTGACACCATGCCGTGCCAGTGTAACAGCACGTGTAACAGTACCTGATTCCAGTAGAGAATATTAATTAACGAATCACACTCAACACTCTATCCTACACTCTGATAAATTTTTAAACGTACCATGAGTAGTCCCACAGTTATATATAATGCACGTCCTCCAGTAACACTGAAGTCAAAACGTGAAATATCAAAGTCAAACATAGAAGTCAAACAAATAAATTAATAAACGTATGTTGAAGAAAGTCTTGCACAAATGATTTAAGAATCAACAATTGTCAGAGTCAATCATCAGTAACTACTGTCTACTAAAAGTAAATGATTTATTAAGAAAGATAAAATTAAAGCTCTTAAGTTTATAATGGTCCCAACTTTACTATGTTAAGTAGATCACTAGGTATTCTACAGTCACAGTTAAGCAATTAATAGGCAATTAATAGCAATTAGTAGGCAATGAACCAACTAGATATTGTGATGATTAACTAAATCTGGCTCGTTTTAAGAGGTTACACAGGTCAGACTTAATTACAAGAGTAGTACAAAGTTTAGCCCTTACAATTATAGTATTATCGACCAAAACTAAACACCGAACATTTAATTGAATATCCTCAATTATGTTAATGTCGACTATCTACTTACTCAAACAGTCTCACAAGATTAAATTTACAGACGAATCAGATCATAATTTAACAAATGGCCCCTCACAATTTGCCAATCAAATTTTTTCATAAAAACGTTGAATTAAACGAAATATAAAAGTTCAGGAGAAAAATTAATCATAACATCTAATTATGAGATATAAAAGGAGCAATGGACTGACAGGATGGTAGTTAGAGGTACAGTAACGAGACAGAGACTGCCTCAATTCTCAATAAAATGAGCAGTGCTGCTGAACTTAAATTAAGAGACTGATGGGATAAAATTGTAGATGTAGTCACAGATTGGACAGGTAGGTTACCAGTTCCATTAAAATTAGAAATGTGGTGAATGCATGTAAAATCGCTACACAAGGAAGCAGTAGTCGAACAGACAGCCACAAAAGAGT
Source organism: Bolinopsis microptera (assembly GCF_026151205.1). Lineage (NCBI taxonomy): Eukaryota > Metazoa > Ctenophora > Tentaculata > Lobata > Bolinopsidae > Bolinopsis > Bolinopsis microptera. The sequence continues at coordinate 17,209,431 of NC_087074.1, forward strand.
ATTCCTGATTACAATAAACGGTATAACCTGTTAAGAGAAACGTAGATTGGTGTGATTAGCTTCCTAGACATTAAGGTCTAGGTGTTGTCCCAGGGGTCAACATACGGCCGGCTCTAGACTGTATTTCCTGCAAGAGTTGGTAGCCACCTCTTTTAATAAGAGGTCAGTTAATTGTACACACATCCTGAACTGCTGAATAGTCAAGAGTTCATTATATTGTTAATCTGAGTGCAATGTTGGAGGGAGAGCTAGAGGGTTTGAAAATTACGTCATCAATAGTTTGGACTTGATAATAGCCACTGGTATTTAGCAAAGAATGTAAAAAATAATGGAATGTTAGAAGAATGTTGTTGCTGGAAACAAAAAAGAGACTTCAATAATATCTTAATCTGACTGATTTCGGTAAATTCTATAAAATTATTAGGTTGAGACATATCTAAAAATATGTCTGTATAACCAGACAAAATTGTAAAATAAAAGCTGCTCAGTTCTTTTCCTTTCCTTACAGCAGAGGCCCAACTTGGGGAAAGGTTATAATCTCTCTATGAGAGTGCCAAGACTCCTACAATTGGTAGTTCTTCTTGGTCAGAAACATTCAAACCATACTGTTCAGCAGATATTCAATGGTGCTGGGTAAGTCATGAAAGCGGTGATTTGATACCTCCTCAGCAAAATGAGAAACTAAGGGCCCATTCTGGCACAGACTATATATGAGACCCTATATTATGAGGGTCACTGCCCACTGAGATATTGATTGAAGCCGACCAGCATTGAACTTGAACCCCCTTCAATCTCCTTTCAAGTCTCTAAAGTATCCACAGATCCACTCATGGTTCTTAAATTATGTGGTAAACCATTTCAAAAAGTGACAGTATTCAAGGAGCCCAACCCAGTCCGTGGACCAGTCCTCAGACTAATATGGTCTTATAATACCTTCCTGGAATTATATCTACTAAAACTCGTGGACACTGAGAGCTGATAATTTGCAGATATATCCCGCAAGGGAAGCGAAGGTATTATCAGCATAGACACAGACTTGCTGGCGGCAAGTTTCAAAACAAATAACACTGGCGTTCTATATATTACACACTATATTGTATCATGCGCACGTTACATTACATCCCTTCCAATCGGAACCGGAATGTATTATAAAATATAATATCTTCGCTGTTTCGTGCCCGCGCGTTCCCTCCAGCAAGCTGGCGGGAATTATTGCACTCAGAAGCGAAGGTATTATAGTATTATAACATAAGACATATTAGTTACATAATTGAAACAATTACTTCCCCTATTTTGGGCAAAATATGTGTGGTGATGATGAAGATTTTTCTCAATACAAAGTGTATAAAACTTATCTGAGTGACTGCGATAAAAGAATTTAAGAAAATCAATAATATTAATCTAACAACAATAGAGATTAAGATCAGATGGAACAAAATGCAGCCACCTAAATTGTTTGTGAGCCCACAAGCATTCTCTCCATTCTCTGGCGGTTGACACTTGACTTGATTGGTTCTTTGGCAAGAGCTGGGAAATTTGATCATTACAAATACCGTGCTGTAGATATTCAAGGCATGTGGACTAAGTGGATCGAGAATAATTGACTTGAAAGTGAGTGTTAATGTTGAGAATTCTCAAGATGATGATAGTGATTGGTAAGGTGGATAAAGTCCCATAGATGAGGTAGTATAACGAGTAGAAGACGATGGAACTTGGAAGGAAGTGACAGGGAGATGAGTAGGGAGTAGGGAGAGCACTGTATTAAATCAGATATTTATGAAAGCTCCCTGATGGCAAGTTGTGCACGACAGTGCAGCGAAAAGCAGTGATGCTGTCATTTAAAAAAAAGCTAAGTGATTATACTGAATAATAGAAACGGTGAATTCAGCAAATAGCAACTTCGAAATAATTTAGAATATGAACTCATTAAATATTTCAAAATGGCCACAACCCCTTTTAATAATTTTGTTTCTCTAATTCAGTTGAATTTTACATCTTTAACAGTGTGACCGTAGAGGATCCATGACAACAAATTCAGTATCAAGCAATCACGATATATCATGGCGACGATAAATAGTAGGTTGAATGTAGATCTGACTTTTGAGGGATGAAGCAAATGAAAGGATCAAATTACACATCGAAACAATAGCGCTCGATTTTCATACTACTGACTACGGTGTAAATTAGAAAAAATATGCGCGGCGTACTTTACATTTTAATTGAATTCTAAAATAATTTTTGGTCATAACTTTATTAAATACATTTAAGTTATTTATTTTTTTAATCATGAAGCATTTTTTCTATAAATATACATAATGACAATTGACAGTAGCACCAAACCTGAAGCAAATGCCAAAAAGGGTACAAATTTTGAACACTTTTTTTAAATTTTTTGACCAACAAAATTCTTAAATATAGCTATTATGTATTATATTAATTTTAATATCATTAAATTTGTACATAGTTAGTTTTATTGTTTATTATCATGAATTCACTGTCATGAAAATGTTCCTATATGCCAACAAAAGCAACTTGCTAAAAATATTTGAAAACATGGTTTTTTTGGCAAAACTCATTTTTTTTAAAACTTTTACTTAAACAAGGAAACTTAATTAAACCATTTCACATTTTAAAAAAGCTATTTTCAATGAACTCTACGGTCAAAAATACGCAATAAAATAGTAGAATTAAAAATTTATTTGTAGTCTCTATTGAAGGTTTATAATCTATCAAAACTTACCTGAGGACCCCAGGCTATTATGTTCATTAACATATGAATAAAGATTTGGCGGAATGACAGGCTGAGCGCGGCCCAGTAAATCAAAACGCGCGCCGAGTTGGACTCGTCGAAATGACAGTTTGTGGCCGTCTGGCCGAGCAAATATTTTACGAGTATCACCCGTTTATTGTAGGCTTACAACCTCCCTGTAAATGTACTGTACTTTGCAAATGCAAAGTTCAAACATAAAACCATGCTTGATGCGGTCGAAATTTATTAAGATAAGTACTTTTTTAATCATTATTAGCTACAATTATGAATGACTTAAAATTTTAATTTTTTATTGCTTGGTTCAGTGAATTATTCCACTTTTATGCTATTACTAGGTAAACACTTATGCTTTTGGGTTAACACGGAAATCATAATTACCAGAAACATTTGTAGCGCTATGCGCTACTGGGCCGCGCCTCGACGAGATGCGAAGGATTGACAATGGAGCCAATTCTTTAAACTGGCTTACTTATACTACTTAAAGGGTGTTTATAAATTTTATTTTGTTTTACTATTTTTATATAGGGTAATTGTTATATTATGTGTATATTGTTTGAATAATTTTTCCTAATTGACATCGTGAATCAACAGAAACATTTGCTTCGTTGTTAGATGAATGTCAAAAAAGATCTCTGCAGTTGTCTGATTATTAGTTGTTCATAAGTTTTAAACATTTTTGCGTTTTGAGATATTATATTGATGCCAACAAGAATAGAAATGGTTTCGATGTTTTTGATATGAAGAAGGTTTTGTATTTTATAGAATTTTATCAAGCTAATCACATCTTGTTCCTTTTTAACATAACAAAGGAAAACCAGCCGATTGAAGATCCTGATACTCTATACAAGGTCGGTAAAAATTATGTTAATTTGTGTCCACAGGTTTTGAATAAAAAATATGATATTGATAGTTATTGTAAATATTGATTATTCACAAATTGTTTGTAACGTATCATTGATAACATATTTAACAATGTGTTGTAAATTTTCCCTTGACAGACGACAACATTTCTTGAACGATGCATCCATTCAGTGGTGTAGCGACCATTGTAATTGTGTTCATTAGGTGTATTATGGCTGGGATTTGTAACAATTAATCTATCATTTTAACAACAATATTATTTAAGGAGGTGTTAGAATATGCTGAAATTTTTGGACCAGTATGCACACTTAATCTTAAAATTGACAAGGTAAGTTTTTGATAAAATTTAAATTTGATTGCCATTACAATTAATAATAATATCATAATAAATGTAAGTAAACATCTGATAATAAACTTCAAGTCTGAACCAGTATAGCCCAAGATGCTCTATTAACAAATAAAAAGAACTTGCAGGTTCATGGTCCTTTAAACGTGCATACTTACAACATAGTCCATACCGATCTAGCTATAATTCTACGACACAAATTTTATCAATTAAATAATATCAACATGATCGGAAATATGTAAGGGGAATTTATTTTCAATTCTTTTACTGCTGGCTGCAACTTATATCAATGGCTTCCAAATTGGTGATTTTACTTCGGTGGCGTATCGTTGCCTATTGCCCCCTCCCTCCCCCGCTAAAAAAGCGCCCCCCCCCCCCCCCCCCTATTGGCACCCCCTCACATCTTAAGTAGAACGTAAAATTGGACAGATTAGGTGATTTTAGAGGGTCACGGTAAAAGCTCTAAAAAGTATGTTTCTTGATAAAAACGCGCAGTTTTGCTAGTACCCTTCGTTATGCCACTGCTTTACTTATTATTCCAACACATACAACTTTTTAAAATCTATATCAACGACTTGTCATCTCTCCTGAAATCTATTGGTGATTATCCTATTCTAGCTGACGTCCTAATATCACATCTGCTCTGGGCTGACGATCTTGTCCTACTTGCCCAAAGTCCCAAGGCCTTGCAAAACAATATAAACATCCTATTCGACTTCTGTAACTCTATGGGCCTTGAAGTAAACATTAAAAAAACCAAAATTGTCATATTCTGCCCTCCTAAAAGAAAACAATCCTATGAAACATTCATTTTGGGAGGCCAGCCCATCCAACACACCGAAAAATACTGCTATCTTGTAGGGACTACCGGTGGGTGATGAATAATTGAGAATCCAACAGGATCTTGTTCTCTTCATTGTGCTGATTCCGGGAAGCATTCGTTTTACGCTCTAATCCTATTAAAAATCGAGATATCGGTCATTGAAAAATGAGTAATTATAGGCCTGTCAATGATTGCAGCCCAATTAAGAGCTGATCAGTTGCAGCTACTTGAGCCATATAAGGGATAACTGAAGTCACGTGACCGCCAATCCTATCACGTGACCTTGATTCGTAAATCCTTGGTCACGTGATCACATTCGTAACGTGTCGAATGCTGACTAGGATATCTCGTGACGTCACCAGAGCTCAAGCTTCCTGACCAGGCCTTATATGGAATAATATAGTGTATCACGTGTAATTTGATCCAATTAAGAGGAGTTGCGCAATTATCGCAGCATCTCGATCTGGTACCCAGCAGGCAGCTGGGCCAGAGATTTTAAAGATAAAATAGAAGGATTTTTTGTTAAGGTAAATCGAAGCGAAAATCATGTAACCCTATGTTTTTGATGACGCTGAACACGATAAAACTGGTTATAATGTTCATACTTCAGGGGAAATTGCTTTAAAATGCAATTGAATGTCATATCATCAATTTATTATGAGCTGAGCAGCTTATCGGTTGGTTATACTGCATACTGCAGCATCTCTGCGAATCCTTATAATTGTAAACAACGAAGCCTGTACTTCTCAGGTTGTGTGCGTGGTTATGCTGTTATGAGACTTGAAATTAAGACCTCTTTTGAAAAATTGTTATACTAATAATCAACATCGATAATTTATTAATGTTAATGTGCGTAAATTGATCACGACTGTACTTGGTACAGCAGGCTGCAGATCACCAGGTGGAAGCTGTTAAATTAGTCACGAATAAACTCAATATCATAAAATATAAAATGAGGCAGAATGCAGAAGGACAATCAATCTTTTTTTCTTTAATTCAACTGCAGCTTGTTGAATTTCCTCTTTTTGCTGGCTCCTGGGTTTTTGAGCCGTTCGTCTGACACCACAATATGATGCCCGGCTTTCATATCCTCATCGGCGCATCTCAACTTTGCGTCCGTCATCAGTGCAACTGCTCTTTCAACAGCCTGCTGATGGCAGGGATATGGAGTCACCAAGGGTGTCTCAAGGTACTTATCGAACTGCTCAGGATCTGATGGGTGCGTCCTTATAATCGATGGTATGGTCACGGCAGCCCACTCGATCTCTCCTGAAATATAAAATGCTAACCTTTAAATAAAATAAGATTTGATGTTTAATACTATCCGTATTAAGTTTTAAGCTAATTGCCTCGATCAATTCAAAGTTTTGAAACCAGATACGTATCTCAATAAATGTATCAAATATCAATGGCCGATGTCACCTTTTCGAGAACTATTTATAGCAGAGACGGTTTAAATAATTGTTACGCAGTAGATTTAATTTCAAATGAACTTACTGCACCCAGTTTTAAAACAGAGACCAAATAAATGATACGGTTTGAAAGACTTAGTCTTTCTCACCGGATCTTTATCCTCGATGTCAGTGTTGTAAATAACAAGGTCAAGGTAAGATTTAGCATTTCTGTTAATCTCTGGCTTGCAAAATATCCGCGGTTTTCCATTAGGGCGTACTGGCCGGTTCATGCCCTTCTGCTCTAGCTCTATGAGCTGAATGCAGAGAGCTACGCCCTTTTCTCGAAAAGCTCTATCAGCGTCACCTTGAGTGTGTCTGAGAAAGATTTCACTGTACAGTTACATATAAGCGTCTAACTAGCACTTACTTGTTCAAGTTGGAAGATGAAAAGAACTCAGTTCGGCTGTAAACTTCAAGGGAGCTGAAATGGGCGACCATTTTTTCTGCAGCTAGCGATATTTGTTCCATTACGTGCAATGGTCGTTCTTCTTTGTGAAACATAAAAAACCGAAGAACATCCTTGTTCGACGGCGGTTGGCTTGGAAGGGTAGTTATAGTTCCGTTTATGTACTCAGACAACTTCATTGTTAAATCAAGAAAGCTTTTTTAGAAATGATCACTCCATATTATAATCCAAGTTTTCTCTAAGACCGCCCACGTGCAAATTGAGACAACTGTCAACATTTCATTTAGGGTTGCCATGGTTAACTGTGCGATTACTACGCAATTGCACGCTCATTTTAATTTGCTGTAATGTTGCCAAATAATGAGTGCCCACGTGTAAATTGCGCGAAAAATAAGAATTTGCAATAAGCAACGGCTTTGTTGTTATATTATTTGTAGATATCTGACTCTGTATTTGTTAAACTGAAACTTTATCAAATATTCGGAAAAATAATTCCTTCGTCTTTTCAACCTGAGATCTGTCCCATAACAGCATAAGTATAACCACACACACAACCTGAGAAGTACAGGCTTCGTTGTTTACAATTATAAGGATTCGCAGAGATGCTGCAGTATGCAGTATAACCAACCGATAAGCTGCTCAGCTCATAATAAATTGATGACATGCAATTGCATTTAAAGCAATTTGCCCTGAAGTATGAACATTATAACCAGTTTTATCGTGTTCAGCGTCATCAAAAACATAGGGTTACATGATTTTCGCTTCGATTTACCTTAACAAAAAATCCTTCTATTTTATCTTTAAAATCTCTGGCTCAGCTGCCTGCTGGGTACCAGATCGAGATGCTGCGATAATTGCGCAACTCCTCTTAATTGGATCAAATTACACGTGATACACTATATTATTCCATATAAGGCCTGGTCAGGAAGCTTGAGCTCTGGTGACGTCACGAGATATCCTAGTCAGCATTCGACACGTTACGAATGTGATCACGCGACCAAGGATTTACGAATCAAGGTCACGTGATAGGATTGGCGGTCACGTGACTTCAGTTATCCCTTATATGGCTCAAGTAGCTGCAACTGATCAGCTCTTAATTGGGCTGCAATCATTGACAGGCCTATAATTACTCATTTTTCAATGACCGATATCTCGATTTTTAATAGGATTAGAGCGTAAAACGAATGCTTCCCGGAATCAGCACAATGAAGAGAACAAGATCCTGTTGGATTCTCAATTATTCATCACCCACCGGTAGTCCCTACTATCTTGGCATTATATTCCACAGAAATGGATCTTTTACAGCAGCAAATACTGAACTGAGGGCCAAGGCTCTCCGTGCTCTCTATGGCCTCAAAGGCAATATCGTCAAGGATGCCCTCTCTCACCGTTCCCTAAACATTCTATTTGACTCTCTAATAAAACCGATACTGCTCTATGGCTGCCAAATCTTATGTCCTCACTCAAAAACCATGAGATACCTCTCCAAAACAGATAGCAAAGCCAACCCCCAGCATACTCTCAGGTACATCTCACAAGACCACTATGAAAGATTCCACCTTAAGTTTATCAAGTGGTCCTTGTCTGTCCATTCAAAAGCATCAAATATAGGCTGCTGGGGCGAAAGTGGGCGCCACCCCCTCTTCTTTCAAGCCTGCAAACTTGCAATAGATTTCTACAGTCGCCTTGAAAGCACTGAAAATGAACTTCTCTCCGCTGCATTTCACGAGCAGATTATGCTGGGCCTTCCTTGGTACACCAGCATCTCTAATCTTCTCACCAAATATAACTTCCCCACTCATCCTCTTCAAAATCCAAGCTCTCTACCCAAATCAGTCACAACATGAGGGACGAATTTGTGGATACTTGGAAATCTGCCAAGGCATCCTCACCTAAATTAGAATTCTACAATCAAATTAAACATGATTTTGAACCAGAAACATACTTAGGAGTGGTTAAGATCCCCGATGCTCGGAAAAGCTTAACAAGGTTTCGTATTAGCTGCCACAATCTTTACATTGAGAGGGGCCGTTACGAAACCCCCCTAGTACCAAGAGAACATCGATGGTGCACTTTTTGCTTTTTCAGCAAGGGGCTTAAGCCTATTGAGGACGAAATTCATGTTCTAACTGACTGTTTACTCTGCTCCTCAGTTAGAGAAAAATTTAACTTCCATCCCAAAAATATTACTGACCTAGCCGGTTTGCTATCCGATAAAACACTAGACCCTACAAAATTTACTGCCACAGCAAGAGCAATCCACTCAATTCTCTCTGTGAACGAAAATTTTACAGCCTACTATAAGAGCCCAGATTTCCACTCAAATACTGGCCAATGCATAATGCTATAGGACCTCAAAAATAGTATTATAAGACATTTCTATTTTATCCCTACACATTTGTAAATAACTAGAATTGTGTAACCTTAAATTATTTCAGAATTATAACTATTGTGAATTCAATAAAATAATTATCACTTTTGTATCCTTGTATCCTTGTATCCTTGTATCCTTGTATCCTTGTATCCTTGTATCCTTGTATCCTACAACATGGATGTCATCCCATAAACAGTTGATAAAAGTTGTATGAGGAATTGAGGAAGCAAGTTGATAATTTTCAAAAAATTGTGTTTGGGACTTTTAAATGTTTTTTATTAGGTCAAAGTATCTGGTAGATCTTACGTAACCAGCATGATGTTGTTGGCACCAAATTTAATCCGTTTCTAATGATAATTTTAATTCATTTCAGAACCAAAAGCCTTATTATATTTTAAAGTACTTCTCACATGAGAGCTGTGATGATGCAATTTCTAATTTGGCAGTGGCTCTCAACAGTTCTGGTATCCGCTGCAACTTAAAACCTATCAAAAGTGGTAATGGAATCCACAACAATTCTCCCCTTCTACTTCACCAGTGCAGCAACTTACTGAATAACTTTGTGGGATTTTCAAACTGGTCTCTTGTTGTAGCTGGAAGGGATGTTGTTGTAACTCCTGATATCACTGTTTCTATTTCAGGTATTTCAGATGACTGTGTACTTTCTAAATATTATGATCTTTACTTTAGCACAACACGTTTACATTACTCTTCCCCCAAACACTGCGGTAAATCAGGGTTTTACTGTAGTAGTTCAATTTGCAGAAATTTGATGTAACACCCAATTAATGTTTGATAATGTGTTTCAACTGAACTAATCTATTTCAGTTGAGATAAACATCCCTCAATTTGACATCACTGCCACTGGCTTTGGAAAATACAGCTGTGGAGAAGCTCAGTTATCCTTAAAATCGAAAGGAACGAAACTGTCAGTTGCCAATAAGATGGCATATGCTCGCGCATGTTCAGATGCATTCTCAACTCTTGCAGTTGTTATATTACCCTCTGGGAAGTGTTACGTCGCTCATATTGATACCACTGAAAATATACATCTGGACTTCGAGGTAAAACAGATCAAGAAAGATGCTGTAGCATCGATCCCATTTTTGATCTGAGTTTCAATACCTTGTAAAGTTTTCCGCTGTTGAAAATTCAGCCGTGGTAGGATTAATTAAAGATATCAATTGTATCAGGTATCTGTACTTTGCAATCCTTTATCAGTTACAGTACTTCCAATCAGGTTAACGAGGTTGACGAAACAGCAGATTTAGATATGTCGGAAATGCTTGACCTATTACTTTCACAGCCCGGGGATGATTGAATTACTGGTATATACTGTATATATTGTACGGACAACGGTAAGTTGTCTGAGTTAGCAACCCCCTAGTTTGTTGGGCAACTGCTCTCTCAATCATCAAAAATACCGGGCTAGAACTCCCTCCACCCCCCTCCACCCCCCTCCACCCCCTCTTACCTTCACACTCGAAATGTGCCCAAATTAACATTGCTCAGAATACGCACCATTTAGTAGCTGGATGGGTCGTACGATAATTTTCTCAGCTCGCTACTGAATATGTACCTGGTCAACGTAATATTAACTATATATTTTCTTCGCTGAATAATGTGAATATTAATATCTAACTCTGACATTTACACTGAGTTATAATCTGTATTCGAATATTAAGTCTTTTCACAGAATCGTTATTGACACTTAACATATTTTTTCTTTGGATTATTTTGAAGTTCGTAATTTGAATAAATTTTGTACGGTGAACTTTCCTCTAGTTTTTTGTAGATTGTTGTTGTTAATAGCGTAGATCGTGATGATGAAATGTAATTAAGTTGTATTAAGTAATTAAGTTGTATCAAATACCCTAATATAATGTTTTTCTGTAATCGTGATTTTCATGGCGAGTTTAAAATGTAGTTTAAATGCGGTTCAAATTGAGTACAGTAATACCCCGATTTACCGCGGAGTTTGGGAGAAAGGAAAATCGGGGTTTTCCTGTATGCGGATTAGAAAAAGATTGTCTGTCATATAAACGAATAACAAAACCCCTTTTTTAGCTATGAGCTCCAAGTTTTCCATCAGACTGTCCAAACTTTCAGACAAAGAAGATCTGATAGAACTAGTGAATGAAGTGTTTGAAAAGTGTGAGCGACATCTCTGGCTGGAGCCCCACCAGCGCCTCTCAGAGGAACGGTTCAACTCTCACCACAACAACAGGGAACTGATAGTTGCTGAAATACCTGATGTTATTGTGGGATGTGTGGTAATGTCTACGGCTGCAGATGGTGTTAAAAAGTTCTCCATGTTAGTGATCAGGCCAGAGTATAGACGGTTAGGAGTGGGGAGGATGTTGGTTGATTTTGTGATAGAGTCTGCGAGAAGGGAGGGGTGTAAGTGTGTCAGGGTGGAGTCTATGTATACTTCTAATCAGCCTGACCCTTGGAAACAGATTATAATCAAGTGGTACAAAAGTCTTGGGTTTCAATTTGTTAGAAATGCGGACTTTGCTGATCATTACCCAAATTTCGTTGAAAATCTAGCTGTTGAGATAACGTTTTCTATTTTTGAAAAATCACTCTTGTAAATAATAAGTGTTAATTATACAGATTCCTTTCCTGTAATTGAGTAAAATTTTGGTCGAAAAGATTATGTTAATAAATATAACTTATGCAGATTGCAGTGACTAGTTTTATAATACTTTTTTATAATAATGTTTTTTAAAAAGAATTATGTGTACGTAATGTAATTCAGTTTATTGAAGTTGAACTTTTTTGCGCGATTATAAACATTCACATCCTTTTCAAGTTGATCTTTATAATATTAAAATCCGTTTACATGTGCAGGAATTAGATGAACTTGATGGACAAGGTTCGCATCAGACCGAGTAAGCTGACAGATAGAGACACTCTGATGAAGATGGTTAATGAAGTATACGAACAGTGTGAAGGGCACATCTGGATAGCACACCACCAGCGACTAACTGAGGAACGTTTCACAAGTTACCATAGCAACAAACAACTGTTAATTGCTGAGACACGTGACACTTCAATAGTTGGGTGTGTTGGTATGTCTGATTGCGAGGGTAATGGAAGAGAATTGTCCATGTTGGTGGTGAAGCCGGATTGTCGTGGTCAGGGGATAGGACTACAGTTGGTAGAACATGTGATCAGTACTGCTAGGGGTGAACAATGTGAGTACGTCCGGTTAGAGCTGTTGTATCCTTCACATCAACCTGACCCTTGGAAACAGAAGCTTAGAAAATGGTACGAGAGCATTGGGTTTCGGTTTGCTAGGAATGAAGATTTTAAACTACATTTTCCTGACGCAATACCTGATTTAGTTCAAGAAATCACATTTTCTGTCTTTGAAAAACCGTTAATTGAATAAAATAGAAGTTTTCCGTTTATTTGTAACTTAATGTTTTTTAAATTTATTTATTCATGTTATCTGATCTCCCGGTTGACTAGTTATTGTTATTCTTTCGGCCCATTGCTCTCATCTAAAATGTTGTCCTCTATTTTATTAGATTAGACATTATTCGAACAGGAAATTCATACAATAATTTAATAAATCTTGAAGTTCTCAAGTCTCAACATGCGATTTATCATTATGGCATATATAATACTATGATTTATTGATGTAGTATTGACTGACTATAAACATTAACTTATGTTTTGTTAAAACATGTTTTGTTATGAACTTGTCTTCTCAAACTTTGTGGAACACGACCGATGGTCCCACAAATACAACTCAGCATGAAAAGTGGGACGTGTTTGTAACGCGCCAGGGCTAAAATTCAAATAAACTCCGTGCGCATACCACGTGGCCACGCTTGAATTGAAATAATATTTATTAAAAGGACTGAATTCAGAATTGCTCGCCCAAAATATAAAATTATTGTTAATACATAAGGCCTTACTAGCTGGGCCGCGCTCAGCCTGTCATTCCGCCGAATCTCTATTCTATATGTTTATGAACATGATAGCCTGAGGTCCGGCCCAGGTAAATAAGGCCCTGTGGGTATGAAAGTAATCTGTCTCAATGTATTTTTCTCGAAGAACAATGTCTCGTATTCGTAACTGAACAAAAACAACAACGTAAGGGTTAGCATATGCTTTAGTTAGGGATTGGTTAGGGTTTACTGGGCGGCGCTCAGCCTGTCATTCCGCCGAATCTTTATTTGTTTACGAATTCATAATAGCCTGGGGACCCCAAGTAAGGTTAGGGTTGGAGTTTTGAATAATCCTTCAGAGTTCAGGGCCATCTCTAAAACGTGATAGTCTAAACGTCGAGTGCAGCGTGATTAATCGGCTTTTACATTTTAGTTTTACTATAAATTCGCTCGCCTTAAAATTATCACGTGACTTTAGTTTTCATGGTTTTGCAGCCGAACAAAACGGTTTTACTGTTTACATAAACCCTAACCCCGAAGCTATCCACAACCCTAACCACAACCAAAGCCCTAAACAATAGAATTCGTGTTTAAGTCTTTAAGTTTAACTAGCCTGTCACGTGACAAAAACAGTTTTTTTCCATTATACTCTCGATCCAGGGAAGCATTCAGCATTGTTATTTGTTACCCTACGGCCTACGTCATGGGGGGTGATTCGGAATCAGCGTCTAAAAATACACTGATTTAGGTCTCTTTTATACCCTCAGGGCATTTTCACAAGAACTTTTTAAAAATTGAGGCGAGCGATGGGTGGGAGCGATTTAGTGGGAGCGTAACTAATCATCATCCACCTTGAATAGGAGGATCATAACGGACTTTAACTTATCTTTCAAGTTTCTCAGGACCCAAGCCACCATCGTCTTGGCGTTTTAAAGCAATTATGTTGATGTGAAATTGTTCAGGGTATTATAGAAAGAAAATAAATCTTTAAACATTTTAAAACTTGAAAATTATATGAAATTAAAAACAAGCAGATACTAAACCATGCAAATCTGGCACTGAATCATGTTTTATAAATGAAAAGCAATTGCATTGTTAACGGGTGATACCCATACAATTGTATTGCGGACAGCAAACCCACTGGACTGTTCATTGCATTTTTGGCAGATATTATAGGTCAAAATAGGTCATTTAGAAATTATCATAAATGTTGTAGCGCGATGCACTACTGGGTCGCGCGCGCATCAAATAATGCTTCTCGCAACCACAGCAGATCGGCGAGATGCGAAGGATTGACATCGTCAATCAATCATAAATGTGGAACTTCAAACTTGCCATCGTCGCCAGCTGAACTTGCTCTCAGAGGGAATGGGGTTATAATTATAGTAGTTCATGGAAATTACAAATGCTAATGGGAGAAAATGGTAGGACTCTTACAGATACAGGCGTTCCCCCCCTCCCCTCTTAATTGACTATTAAAACATTTGACTCAGATCTACACCTTACTTTTAACATCTTGCTCATTTAAATTACCCTGACTTTCTCTTTTTAATCTCTTAGTTTTAGTCTTCCTCGCCCCTCTCATTATTGAGTTGTGCCGCTCAAGTGCAACCACCTCTGCAAATGTCTCTCTCCGGTCGATGTTCATGTAACCCTCAATCACACCGCACATCTCGGAGGAGGCGGCGGATCTGCTGTAACGGTCACAAAGTGTGCTGAACAACTTGTCACGTTCCGTCTGTCCCTCCAGGTTGCCGGTTGTGATCCGCTTCAGAATGTGTTGTCTCTCTATTTCTGATCTGTACCATATCGTTACCGGAATCAGGAAAAAGTGGAACGGAAAGAGGAAAGGTTGCCCGTTTCTATATTCCTGAAATTGAAATTAATTATTCTGCAGGATAGTACATTGCGAATGAACGCACTTTTGGTAGATATATAGAACGTCTTTGAGTTGAAGTTGTTTGACTTAACGAAGCATCCTTCATACGGCTTGGACGTATTTATTTAGTTGTTTACACACAAGAATATAATCCCGGACACATTTCACAGTATGACATGAAAAGTTGTTATTAGACAACCAGGGTGCAATTTTGAGTTGAACTTATTTCACGCGATTCCCTCTAAAACGAAAAAAAACTATAAAAAGGAACTTAATTGTATTTAAAAAGCGTATTTTTTCCGTTCACCCTTTTGAAAAAAGGCAATAGTGAAAGGTTACGAATGGACGTTTTTGCAGAAAAACGTGGATTTTGGAGATAGCGGTAGGCAGGTCTGAATATGTTGTCATCTGTCCTTCCGTCCGTTACCATGACAACCAGCGCGCAGTGCAGCGCGCAAGGATTGCTTGCGGAGATGTGATGTATAGATAGCCTGTGGTCAATGAATGCGCGGCGCGACTGTGTTTCAATGTATATAACGGTGTAATGTATAGTATTAGGTTATATGCGGGCCAAGCCCGATTTGTACTTGGCATGCGTAGTATAGTGTACTGACGTGTATCAATATTATTATTATGAAGTGAGCTGATTGGAGCTTATATTTATAGTTATACTTATAGTGAACGGAAATCTAGCGTCCGCCAAAACGAAACAACGGGCGCAATTCTTGTTAAGTGTAAAATAAAGGTATTAACAATGGTTTTAATCTCAAACCTTGAGAAGTTCGCTTCTGGCATATTTCCACTCAATGTCACAGTTTCCCTGGATTCTTTCGAAGGTATTGTTGAGAAGGGCTATTAACATGTTCAGCATGAGAACCACTGCTAAGATGATGTACAGGAGGAGAATAATGTACACCACGTAGGTTGAAGTGCTGTCGTTTCCCACTTCTATCTCCTGTGAGGGTGAGTTTTAGAAAGATTGAAAGTAAAGTCAGATAGTTTGGAGGTTAGGCACTCACTTTAAGCTTAGTAACACTAACAGTTTAAAACAACGATTGTAAAATTTTAACGGAATTATAGTTTTAAACTCTGAAGAAAATACTTACTGGTACTTCTAGTAAACCAAATGTTGACCAAATGACATTCATCAAACAAGTCCAGAAGTCTTTGAAGAATTTTGGGATGGTCTTTGACTTGACATCTGCTCCGTCCAGTACATTATTATTCACCAAATCAGTAATGGTTTCATTGTGTGTTCTCACTGTGCTAACTATAGAGTGAACAGCTATAGCAGTACCCAGCACACATGTCAGCAGCACGATCAGCACAAATTTGAAAACATCAGCAATCAGGGCTCTCAGGGCGATCAGGAGGGGACCTAAACCAGGGAAGAACTCCATAAAGTTCAACCATCGCAGAATAATGAGAAATTCTGTAATGGCATACAAGTAGGTAATGTTCAGGATGTCTTGATGCAGATTTTCCAGCTTAATCAAACTTAAACTGTCGTCAGGGTTATCATATGTGGCCCACACAATGATTCTGTATACAGCAGCAGCTGCGATCATGGCACAGGAGAATATCTCTAGAACGTTCCACATGTTTGGCAGGTACCTCCAAAGTCCCTGCTGCCACATCTGATCAAACTCTATTAAGAGTCTGGAAACAGTGCAGCACCATAACACGAACTCCACGTCGAGAGGGACGTGAGAGTTCTTAGGACTCACACAAGTGGCGATAAGTAGTGCCAACAGTAACACATAGTTCATTATATCGGTCACAAAGCACATGAACGGAATGGAGAGCAGTTTCATGTGTTGTGCCACGCTGGACTCCATTGGCGATACTTTAACATGTTGCTCGAACACTAGGAACTTGAGCAGATACCACGGAAGTAGTATAGGACTCAGAAAAAATTTGGCCGCTATTCTTACCTTACCGAATGTCATTTTATAAGCCACTTTGCCGTACCAATCCTCAATTATGATCTGCTGGCTAAAAGGATGTCCGACAAACCGTTTCTTTCCTTCGTCAATCGCTTTTCTGAGCAGCCCATGTGATCTCTCCAGCACCTCCCTGGCTTCCCACATCCTGTCACAATGATCCAACATTTTGTAGGCGAACACGTCAGCATCCCGGATCAGCAACTCAAACTCCATTCTAAACTCATCCCTGATGTTAACTATGGCCTCTATACTCTTGCTAACATCGAATGCGGCTCTGAAGGGGTCCCTACACTTCAAGTAAACATCGTTAGAAAGCAGGTATGTCAATGACTTCACGCTGAATCCTGACTCGAATCCCGCGACATCAACAGATCAGTTTCCTTCTGATACCTCAGATAAGAGGTGAGCTTGATAACAGCCGCGTTGAGGTTAGCTCCTGCGTTGAGGAGAGCGTCTATAGAGTCCCTGTCTCCTCTAACAGCAGCGATACTGAGGGGGCTATCTCGCTCCGTGTTGGTCACGTTCGGATCACCCCCGTATACCAGGATCATATCTACCATCCTGTAACTGACTTTAGCAGCAGCAATTAGTGGCGTGTCTCCATCATTGTTTTCTGTATTCGCTACATTCAATCTAGTGTAGTGCAATGGGGAGCAACCTATTTTAGGGACAATATCCACTTTGTGGCCTCTTTCTGATAATATCTTCTCAACTCCATCATAGTCTTTCGCCGCAATCATCTCAAAAATCTGAGTCGTCTTTTGGCTCAGGTCCTCAAGGCTTGGGAAAACCTCGTGATTTTTGTGCAGCGTTGATAGTTCGTTGTTATCATAGTTGAATTGCTTGTCTCCTGAGTTAACTGGGGACAAGGAGATTGTGGGAGAAGTAACATCCGGACGGTATTTGAAATTGATAATGATTGTCGGATGTGTCTGTCCCATCTCTTGTCTTCATCGATCTTATTGCTTGGATCATCATCTAAGGGTAAGGATATTGAGACAGTTGGGGAAAGGGCCACTGTATCTAAGGTAGCTTCACCGTTCATATTGCATCTTCGCACTCTCAACCTAAGAAACAAACATTTGTTTACAATACCAACTTCGAAAGTACAAAGTAAGTAAGGCGAGAAAATCCCTAACTTTGACTATTTTCTGTCCGAAATTTCAGATGAAGTTTCGAGATACAAAGCATTTTTAACATAAAGTGACAATTTGAGTTTGACAAAATCATTAATGTCCACTGTTTGGCCACCAGGCATTGAAGTTTAGAATTAAGTTATTCAGATTATAAATTGGCATGGGAAAGCTACTGGTGAGAAATCGAAAATAGCTTCAGGAGCCAAGAAAAGGCCGGTAATAATTTGAACTTTATCTGGAAAACTTGCTGGCGGTAAAGTATGAGCAGAATGTGTGGTATCGTGCTGGTTAACATTAAGTAAATATTAGGTTTGTAACTAACTGACGGCTCTAAAAGCTGCAGCAGTTAACATGAGACACGTCACGATATAAAACAAGCCTGTACATTTTTATATAGGCTTTTATACGCTTCTATTCCAAAAATTGAATCCGAATGCAACATTTAAATCAGACAAACGGTTTAAAATGAAGAATCCAAACTTAAAACTGCGCCAGAGATTACAATCCTAGAAAAATGAAGTTTGTTGGTGTGGTTTACAAGTGTAGTGCAGGGTATGCTGTTCTGATCCATTGAATATTGATACGAAAATAATGCTCAGATCGGCCCTCGCAGTCTCATTTCAGCGTTTGCCTTATAAGTTCAAATGCGTTCGACACCCGTATACCTTAAAAAATATTCTTTTATTTCTCTTTCAGAAGATACGCAAGAAGTGATGCGCATTGCACAACGAACAAAATTGTCCAAACTCTGCGGCGTTCGAACCTCAAATCAAGACTTTAAGTGTCTTACAAATCAAGACACTTAAACTTAAAGTAAGTTACATCAGATTTAAAACATCATCGCCATAACGAATGTGAAGACTTTAATGTAACCAAGGTAACTTATGAAGCTAAGCTAATTGCGCTATAACATTACACTGCAAGTGCAGTATCGTTGGTTATAATATTAGTAATAATTAGTAATAATATTAGTTATAATAACGGCACCTCAATCTAAATTCCGATTACGCTCAGTGATCGTTATGCTCACAACATTCAAACTTGTGCAATAAGATTTGCTTGTCAATATTAGCAAACATGTCGCTCATAAGTTGTGGCTTGATTTAAAACTCGGTTGATCTCATCACAGCTTGAATGGAAGTAATTGTTGCTTTAATGCGTGGCGTGAAATACACGGTCATTCATGTTAGGAGAGCTTTTACAAAGTCCAGTGATAAAATTGCAATATTGTTCAGGTTACCCCAAACAAAGACTAGTTTAAATGTGAATCGGTCACGAGGGCGTAGGACACGAGGGCAGAGGTCACGAGGGCGAAGGACCCAAGGGCGGAAGTTTCTAAAAGGTTGGACACGAGGGCGATAATCTATCACATGACACAAGGGCGGAAGTTTCCTAAAACGATCACATGACTCATTTTATCATGGAAATATACAATTTGCGATAATTCAAATAAATAACTCCGAATAAGATTTACCAACAACACTGTTGTGACAAAGCTGTAAAAATTAAAGTCACTAAAAAATAGATGAATTATGAACACAAATATTTCCGACCTACTGAGTTTCCACTTTCCAGGCTACTAAACGAATGCCGTAAAAAGACACTGAAGGACATACCATTACTATTACACAAGGCCTGATGGCCAGCTTACTTCCGGCTGATATGTCCGGTTCATTGTTGCAGGAGATTGGACAAATTCTCCGGACCACGGCAACAAAAGAATTAAAAGTTTGCTCACATGCCGAGCTCCAGGTATTATGAAGAAGAAAATTATCAGATCCAGCGAACTATTCGACGGGGGGGGGGGGGGGGGACAATGGATATTTTTTTGTGAAACTTGATTTCGAGATAGCAGTTGACCAACAAACTAGGACCAGTGACCAAACTTTTGAGGGGGTCCCGGACCCTAACCGCCAAACGGTGCCCGCGGGGCAGCCACACCCATATTTGGTCCAAATTAGGCCCAATTTAGCCAAATACCCTGAACATGCCCAAAACCCAGATTTTAGGTGCTCTTCTTGTAGCTAGTGGTCTCCTGAACTCGTATATGAAATTTCATCAAGATTGGACAAAAAATGACTGAGTTATGGGCCAAAAACCATATGCCCATATTTGGGCATACGCACCAAATTTGGTAGATTTCGTCCCATAAATTGAGCAAATATCAATATTTTTGAATGAAACTTACTTTATAAGAAAGGTAAGCCTAAACTACATATTAGCTGTAAGTTATAGCTTTATATTTGTTTAAATGTGGATACTAAGGCGAAAAAACCACAAAAAATGAACTAAATTGCCCGTATCTTGGTTCGCGATATTCGCGGAATTGATCTCATTAAAATTGTAACAACTCAATCAGTTTTCAAAATTTTTGCATGAAATTTTCGGAATCGACTCGAAATCGCATTTCCACCTTATTTTGAGAACAGATTTTTGATTTAGGCCTCCAAAAAAATTTGCCGGCCAAATTCTGAATTTTTCCGGGAAAATTTTGGAATTTGGCCGCCAAATTTTTTTGGAGGCCTAAATCAAAAATCTGTTCTCAAAATAAGGTGGAAATGCGATTTTGAGTCGATTCCAAAAATTTCATGCAAAAATTTTGAAAACTGATTGAGTTGTTACAATTTTAATGAGATCAATTCCGCGAATATCGCGAACCAAGATACGGGCAATTTAGTTCATTTTTTGTGGTTTTTTCGCCTTAGTATCCACATTTAAACAAATACAAAGCTATAACTTACAGAGAATATGTAGTTTAGGCTTGCCTTTCTTATAAAGTAAGTTTCATTCAAAAATATTGATATTTGCCCAATTTATGGGACGAAATCTACCAAATTTGGTGCGTATGCCCAAATATGGGCATATGGTTTTTGGCCCATAACTCAGTCATTTTTTGTCCAATCTTGATGAAATTTCATATACGAGTTCAGGAGACCACTAGCTACAAGTAGAGCACCTAAAATCTGGGTTTTGGGCATGTTCAGGGTATTTGGCTAAATTGGGCCTAATTTGGACCAAATATGGGCGTGGCTGCCCCGCGGGCACCGTTTGGCGGTTGGGGTCCGGGACCCCCTCAAAAGTTCGGTCACTGGTCCTAGTTTGTTGGTCAACTGCTATCTCGAAATCAACTTTCACAAAAAAATATCCATTGTCCCCCCCCCCCTTAAGACACAAAAGTTTTATCGTCTAAAACTAAAAATGTACAGTGAACTGAAATTGGAATTTGTTGGCTGAAAGCCTCACAACTCTTGGGCAACTGAGCAAAGAACAATTTAATATGTCAGCTTTATATTTATATCGGTCTATTGAAATTTAAGTTAAAAGAACGGAAAAAACACCATATTTGGTCAGTTGAAGCTACGTTTTCTTCTTTATCTCTCCAATAAGTGCATTGTAGAAAAAGAGAGAGGATCCACAATTTGTATTGACTACGATATAATTGTGCGATTGTCTTTTCAACCAAACATTTACACGTTATCCTACTTGCAGGTATTATTCCTTTGTCCTACCGAGATCAGACTAAAACAGGTACAGTGGTCAGCGAATAGTGATCGGTGAGAAAGATTTGTAAATTATCGAACACAGCATTAAAGGATAGGTGGGAGTTATGGTGTTAAATGTACCCGAAACCAGAACTAATACAATAATACTTTAGCACGAGCTTACAATAGGAGAAATAGGGATCCATCACAATTATTATACAGGAGTAGGACTACGCCAAGCAACAAGGCAAGTGGCAACAGCTGTGTTGGACCACGCAAAGGTTTGAAAAGCTGTGTTTAAGTTATGATTGGTATTTTCAATGTTAACATATACTTATATATATAGCCGATCCTACCATTTAGGCCTTATGACTATGAGCGTAATAAGTTATAATAACCTGTAGTCTGTACATTCTATAACTTAAAGAATGCGGAATGAGTAAGTGGCTAATATTATGGAAATATTACTACTTAAATCAGTGTTACTGTTGATGTGGACAATGTAATTGTAAAGGTAAAATCGTGGGAGCACGGTGCTTTCGATGATACAGACTGGCCGCTGTGATCTTGACTTCTGAACACATTTGTGCATATATTGCAGTACGGTAAAGTGATGAGAGGAATGCCGAAGGGGCAAGTGCTGGTTGATATTGTGCCTTTCATCAACTAGAGAAGCAACAAACGGATTGGGGACAGGCGTGAGGCGAGCAACCGCCTGTTATGAGTTAATGAAAGAACAGCTTATTATATATTATAGACATAGTTATAGGGAACGAATAGCATTATAGTCTGTGAATAAATTCATCACAAAGGTAAAAGGTTTCCCTACAGAAATGTGTTGTAGATAGCCCAATGAACCACAAAGAAAACTTTGTTACGAATTTATTTACAGATGATCCCATAATATATATAAATTACTATTCTTAACTGTAACAGTCACGTGATCTACCAACCGTGGGGCACGCTGTAATGCGCGCGCTTGATTGGATGATTATAAATCTAATCGCGGATCTATTTTTACTGTTTTTTTCCCGTTATAATTATGTAGTTCCATTTCACACACGGTACTTCGACGTACACTCAAGCAAGTCATAACTCGAAAGTTACCTTTTCTCACGATTAAATGCTTTATGAGTGGAACCTTATTATTGATGATTAGTCTTTTGAATAAATTGAATATTACGCGAACAACAACTCGATATTATTTAAGTTGTAATGGACAGTTGTATCACTTTGATATCGATGTTTTCATCGCAAATGAACACGTCGACTGAACACGTGAATCTCTCATGTTACCTGTAAGTTGAATTAAGGCCTTGCAACTTTTAATTCTCGTAATTTAATCGAGTCGTTGATGAAAGTCTCGACTCTCAAGGTCAACAAATGTGGAACAACTTCTCTACTCTCTCATGGGACCTGTTAAAACGAGGTGACTTGTCGGAGGTTCAATTATTTCTGTACGAGTGTAATAATGAATAATGGTATTCAAACTGACCGGAAGTCAATTATATATGTTATATGAAAAGGACTAAATATTTCAAATTCAAATTTAAAACAACTTCACAAAATAATGAACGACAGATGAATAGGTAATGAACCAAGGCAGCTTGGTAATGGTCTGTAAGTGCAACCAGACTCATACACAGTCCACATAGTATCTCACAGGATCATACAGTACGGTACAAATACTAACTCTTATCAGTGCGAACTAACTACACTAATCTATATTGAGTCTGCCAAGGCTTCACTTAGTTATAGTTAACACTATACCCTAATCTCCAGCTCCATATGGTATCTTACAACCCGACAAAACACAAAGGACACTGGTGTATCAAAATACCTTAGCACTATTATCTGCCAGTATAAGATATACAGTTACAATAAAAGGAATGTTGATCGTATCAAGGGATTCCTAAGGAATTGGAAGATTTTGCTTCCTATAAAGTGTACGTTATTTCTAAGTAGGATGTTTACATGATATAAGCTAGAATGTAAGCTGATACTCAGGGTGGCTGTAATTGGAATACTCTCATATGGCCGGAGGTGTTTATACATCTTCATTTACTTGCAATAAGCGCAAACACGCGGTCTACGGAAATAAGCACATGATTGCAAGACAGAATTAGATGCACTTAGCAAAAAGTCGGACTAAAGTTATCAAGTTTAGATAAGAGACTCTGCGAACCTGCATTCCTATGTGGCCGGATATTATTTCTGTATAAACTATAACTAAAAGGAACTCATTAATGCCACACGAACAAAAATGCTGCAATTCAGTGTTAGCCTCATGGAGACTATTCTTTATCATAATTAACTGGGACGACTAACGGAGCTGGTTGATGTTTAACAGCTCTCGGTAATTGGAAGTTCTGATAGCTCGGTCAGATTGTCCGGGAATTGGTTGATATTAATAATTAATATCGGATATCTATTAAATTCATGAGGAATATTATGTGTTTAACATGACCAATAATAGATTACTAGTTTAGGCTAATGAATATGTGTTCGGAAGGGGGAGGGGGGGTTGATATTCATTTTCTGTTCATTAAATCAAATGTGCATGAGTGATAACGATAATAGGTCGGAACAATAAGTGAGAATATAATTTGAAACGCCATTTACCTATGTTAATATAAATTAATGTACCTATATTAAGTTAATATAAAATAATTCAACAAGTAAAATGTGGACAAAATGCCTGTTGCCTGATAAATTAGTTCCAATTCAATAACAAAACATAACCGACGTTTGCAATTTGGAGCAATTTTTTGTGAAATTTCCTCATGAGGTACAAATGGGTACACTCAGGATTACACCAAGTTCACATTCCTTTAGGTAGAGGCGTGAGAAAAAGTATATGAAGTGGGGAGTCCTGGGCGTGAGCAGGATCGAATGTAGGAAGTGGGGAGGCCTGGGCGTGAGAAGAAGTATATGAAGTGGGGAGGCCTGGGTGTGAGCAGGAGTGTATGAAGTGGGGAGGCCTGGGCGTGAGCAGGAGTGTAGGAAGTGGGGAGGCCTGGGCGTGAGAAGAAGTATATGAAGTGGGGAGGCCTGGGTGTGAGCAGGAGTGTATGAAGTGGGGAGGCCTGGGCGTGAGCAGGAGTGTATGAAGTGGGGAGGCCTGGGCGTGAGAAGAAGTATATGAAGTGGGGAGGCCTGGGCGTGAGCAGGAGTGTATGAAGTGGGGAGGCCTGGGCGTGAGAAGGAGTGTATGAAGTGGGGAGGCCTGGGCGTGAGCAGGAGTGTATGAAGTGGGGAGGCCTGGGCGTGAGCAGGAGTGTAGTAAGGGTACCGCGACAATTGACCCCCCGACAATTGACCCCCGATGTAATTACACTGGGGTCAATTGATCGGTAGGGTGGATGGTTTTTTAATCGTATTTATGGAATTGTTACCGTTGTAAAACTTACATTATGACAGTTCAGATGGCGAAAGTTTTATCGAAAATGGACCTGTCATTGTTCTGGAAATAACAATAATAAACAATAATATCTATGACCAATTTAACCATATTAAGAAATGTGGTCGGTGATCCAGTATTGAGCATATGTGCAACTGTGTGAGTTCAGTATTCTAATTGCCCCCTTCAAGCAGCTAAGGTGCGTCTTACTAGCAGTCATGTGACCGAGATCACGTGATAACACCTTTAACTAACTTATTGCCCTGAGGATCAATTGGTACAATGTGTATTGAGGTAAATTGGTCGGGGTATGTTTTATTATATAATATCAGTATTTACACTGAAACATTCAATAGCTTTCCTTAGCTGTTGGAACAGTGAAAGACCAAAATATTAGATGTTAACCCTGAGCAAATTGTAGCTTGTAGTTGTACATTTAATATAATCAATAATACTACATACTACCTTGTCGGACTTTATTTAAACGGACTTTAGTTCATAGTTGGATGCTAGAAGCCCAAGTTTACAGTTTACACTGCACAGAATACTCTATAGTAACACGGTACACTGCACAGAATACTCTATAGTAACACGGTACACTGCACAGAATACTCTATAGTAACACGGTACACTGCACAGAATACTCTATAGAAACACGGTACACTGCACAGAATACTCTATAGTAACACGGTACACTGCACAGAATACTCTATAGTAACACGGTACATTGCACAGAATACTCTATAGTAACACGGTACACTGCACAGAATACTCTATAGTAACACGGTACACTGCACAGAATACTCTATAGTAACACGGTACACTGCACAGAATACTCTATAGAAACACGGTACACTGCACAGAATACTCTATAGTAACACGGTACACTGCACAGAATACTCTATAGTAACACGGTACACTGCACAGAATACTCTATAGTAACACGGTACACTGCACAGAATACTCTATAGTAACACGGTACACTGCACAGAATACTCTATAGTAACACGGTACACTGCACAGAATACTCTATAGAAACACGGTACACTGCACAGAATACTCTACAATAACACGGTACACTGCACAGAATACTCTATAGTAACACGGTACACTGCACAGAATACTCTATAGTAACACGGTACACTGCACAGAATACTCTATAGAAACACGGTACACTGCACAGAATACTCTATAGTAACACGGTACACTGCACAGAATACTCTATAGTAACACGGTACATTGCACAGAATACTCTATAGTAACACGGTACACTGCACAGAATACTCTATAGTAACACGGTACTCTGCACAGAATACTCTACAGTAACACGGTACACTGCACAGAATACTCTATAGTAACACGGTACACTGCACAGAATATTCTATAGTAACACGGTACACTGCACAGAATACTCTACAATAACACGGTACACTGCACAGAATACTCTATAGTAACTCGGTACACTGCACAGAATACTCTATAGTAACACGGTACACTGCACAGAATACTCTATACTCTATAGTAACACGGTACACTGCACAGAATACTCTATAGTAACACGGTACACTGCACAGAATACTCTATACTCTATAGTAACACGGTACACTGCACAGAATACTCTATAGTAACACGGTACACTGCACAGAATACTCTATGATAACACGGTACACTGCACAGAATACTCTATAGTAACACGGTACACTGCACAGAATACTCTATAGTAACACGGTACACTGCACAGAATATTCTATAGTAACACGGTACACTGCACAGAATACTCTACAATAACACGGTACACTGCACAGAATACTCTATAGTAACACGGTACACTGCACAGAATACTCTATAGTAACACGGTACACTGCACAGAATACTCTATGATAACACGGTACACTGCACAGAATACTCTACAGTAACACGGTACACTGCACAGAATACTCTATAGTAACACGGTACACTGCACAGAATACTCTATAGTAACACGGTACACTGCACAGAATACTCTATAGTAACACGGTACACTGCACAGAATACTCTATAGTAACACGGTACACTGCACAGAATACTCTATAGTAACACGGTACACTGCACAGAATACTCTATAGTAACACGGTACACTGCACAGAATACTCTATAGTAACACGGTACACTGCACAGAATACTCTACAATAACACGGTACACTGCACAGAATACTCTACAGTAACACGGTACACTGCACAGAATATTCTATAGTAACACGGTACACTGCACAGAATACTCTATAGAAACACGGTACACTGCACAGAATACTCTATAGTAACACGGTACACTGCACAGAATACTCTATAGTAACACGGTACACTGCACAGAATACTCTATAGTAACACGGTACACTGCACAGAATACTCTATAGTAACACGGTACACTGCACAGAATACTCTACAGTAACACGGTACACTGCACAGAATACTCTACAATAACACGGTACACTGCACAGAATACTCTACAATAACACGGTACACTGCACAGAATACTCTATAGTAACACGGTACACTGCACAGAATACTCTATAGTAACACGGTACACTGCACAGAATACTCTATAGTAACACGGTACACTGCACAGAATACTCTATAGTAACACGGTACACTGCACAGAATACTCTATAGTAACACGGTACACTGCACAGAATACTCTACAGTAACACGGTACACTGCACAGAATACTCTATAGTAACACGGTACACTGCACAGAATACTCTATAGTAACACGGTACACTGCACAGAATACTCTATAGAAACACGGTACACTGCACAGAATACTCTATAGTAACACGGTACACTGCACAGAATACTCTATAGTAACACGGTACACTGCACAGAATACTCTACAATAACACGGTACACTGCACAGAATACTCTATAGTAACACGGTACACTGCACAGAATACTCTACAATAACACGGTACACTGCACAGAATACTCTATAGTAACACGGTACACTGCACAGAATACTCTACAATAACACGGTACACTGCACAGAATACTCTATAGTAACACGGTACATTGCACAGAATACTCTATAGTAACACGGTACACTGCACAGAATACTCTATAGTAACACGGTACACTGCACAGAATACTCTACAGTAACACGGTACACTGCACAGAATACTCTATAGTAACACGGTACACTGCACAGAATACTCTATAGAAACACGGTACACTGCACAGAATACTCTATAGAAACACGGTACACTGCACAGAATACTCTATAGTAACACGGTACACTGCACAGAATACTCTACAGTAACACGGTACACTGCACAGAATACTCTATAGTAACACGGTACACTGCACAGAATACTCTATAGTAACACGGTACACTGCACAGAATACTCTATAGTAACACGGTACACTGCACAGAATACTCTATAGAAACACGGTACACTGCACAGAATACTCTATAGTAACACGGTACACTGCACAGAATACTCTATAGTAACACGGTACACTGCACAGAATACTCTATAGTAACACGGTACACTGCACAGAATACTCTATAGTAACACGGTACACTGCACAGAATACTCTATAGTAACACGGTACACTGCACAGAATACTCTATAGTAACACGGTACACTGCACAGAATACTCTATAGTAACACGGTACACTGCACAGAATACTCTATAGTAACACGGTACACTGCACAGAATACTCTATAGTAACACGGTACACTGCACAGAATACTCTATAGTAACACGGTACACTGCACAGAATACTCTATAGTAACACGGTACACTGCACAGAATACTCTACAATAACACGGTACACTGCACAGAATACTCTATAGTAACACGGTACACTGCACAGAATACTCTATAGTAACACGGTACACTGCACAGAATACTCTATAGTAACACGGTACACTGCACAGAATACTCTACAATAACACGGTACACTGCACAGAATACTCTATAGTAACACGGTACACTGCACAGAATACTCTACAATAACACGGTACACTGCACAGAATACTCTATAGTAACACGGTACACTGCACAGAATACTCTATAGAAACACGGTACACTGCACAGAATACTCTATAGTAACACGGTACACTGCACAGAATACTCTATAGTAACACGGTACATTGCACAGAATAGTCTATAGTAACACGGTACACTGCACAGAATACTCTATAGTAACACGGTACACTGCACAGAATACTCTACAATAACACGGTACACTGCACAGAATACTCTATAGTAACACGGTACACTGCACAGAATACTCTATAGTAACACGGTACACTGCACAGAATACTCTATAGTAACACGGTACTCTGCACAGAATACTCTACAGTAACACGGTACACTGCACAGAATACTCTATAGTAACACGGTACACTGCACAGAATACTCTATAGTAACACGGTACACTGCACAGAATACTCTATAGTAACACGGTACACTGCACAGAATACTCTATAGAAACACGGTACACTGCACAGAATACTCTATAGTAACACGGTACACTGCACAGAATACTCTATAGTAACACGGTACACTGCACAGAATACTCTACAGTAACACGGTACACTGCACAGAATACTCTATAGTAACACGGTACACTGCACAGAATATTGTATAGTAACACGGTACACTGCACAGAATACTCTACAATAACACGGTACACTGCACAGAATACTCTATGATAACACGGTACACTGCACAGAATACTCTATAGTAACACGGTACACTGCACAGAATACTCTACAATAACACGGTACACTGCACAGAACACTGTTCGGATATTGTACACAATATAGTCAAACTGTACGGAGATTGTACCTAATATAGTCACACTGTTCGGAGATTGTAAAACGTCTGCCCGAGAATTAGGTTTAAAATACTCTAAGGTAACCTTTCTCCGAGATCTGGTTTTAAAACGGTACGAGATAAATTTCTGCGGTAAATTGTAAACTTGGGCTTCTAGCATCCAACTATGAACTAAAGTCCGTTTAAATAAAGTCCGACAAGGTAGTATGTAGTATTATTGATTATATTAAATGTACAACTACAAGCTACAATTTGCTCAGGGTTAACATCTAATATTTTGGTCTTTCACTGTTCCAACAGCTAAGGAAAGCTATTGAATGTTTCAGTGTAAATACTGATATTATATAATAAAACATACCCCGACCAATTTACCTCAATACACATTGTACCAATTGATCCTCAGGGCAATAAGTTAGTTAAAGGTGTTATCACGTGATCTCGGTCACATGACTGCTAGTAAGACGCACCTTAGCTGCTTGAAGGGGGCAATTAGAATACTGAACTCACACAGTTGCACATATGCTCAATACTGGATCACCGACCACATTTCTTAATATGGTTAAATTGGTCATAGATATTATTGTTTATTATTGTTATTTCCAGAACAATGACAGGTCCATTTTCGATAAAACTTTCGCCATCTGAACTGTCATAATGTAAGTTTTACAACGGTAACAATTCCATAAATACGATTAAAAAACCATCCACCCTATTGATCGGGTTAGGGTCAGGATCCTGGGTCAGGGTTAGGGTTAGGGTCCTGGGTCAGGGTAAGGGTTAGGGTTAGGGTTAGGGTTAGGGTTAGGGTTAGGGTTAGGGCCTTAGGGTTAGGGTTAGGGTTAGGGTTAGGGTTAGGGTTAGGGTTAGGGTTAGGGTTAGGGTTAGGGTTAGGGTTAGGGTTAGGGTTAGGGTTAGGGTTAGGGTTAGGGTCAGAGTCCTGGGTCAGGGTCAGGGTTAGGGTTAGGGTCCTGGGTCAGGGTTAGGGTTAGGGTTAGGGTTAGGGTTAGGGTTAGGGTTAGGGTTAGGGTTAGGGTTAGGGTTAGGGTTAGGGTTAGGGTTAGGGTTAGGGTTAGGGTTAGGGTTACTGGTTAGGGTTAGGGTTAGGGTTAGGGTTAGGGTTAGGGTTAGGGTTAGGGTTAGGGTTAGGGTTAGGGTTAGGGTTAGGGTTAGGGTTAGGGTTAGGGTTAGGGTTAGGGTCAGAGTCCTGGGTCAGGGTCAGGGTTAGGGTCAGGGTTAGGGTTAGGGTTAGGGTTAGGGTCAGGGTCAGGGTCAGGGTCAGGGTTAGGGTCAGGGTCAGGGTCAGGGTCAGGGTCAGGGTCAGGGTCAGGGTCAGGGTCAGGGTCAGGGTCAGGGTCAGGGTCAGGGTCAGGGTCAGGGTCAGGGTCAGGGTCAGGGTCAGGGTCAGGGTCAGGGTCAGGGTCAGGGTCAGGGTCAGGGTCAGGGTCAGGGTCAGGGTCAGGGTCAGGGTCAGGGTCAGGGTCAGGGTCAGGGTCAGGGTCAGGGTCAATTGTATTAAATTATATTGTCGGGGGGTCAATTGTCGGGGGGGGGGGGGGGTCAATTGTCGGGGGGTCAATTGTCGGGGGGTCAATTGTCGGGGGGTCAATTGTCGGGAGGTCAATTGTCGCCCACCCGTAGTAAGTGGGGAGGCCTGGGCGTGAGCACTGAGTAGGGTTGTAGGAATTGGGGAGGCCTGGGTTTGAGCACTGAGCAGTGAGCAGGACTGTAGGAATTGGGGAGGCCTGGGCGTGAGCAGGAATGTAGGAATTGGGGTGGCCTGGGCGTGAGCACTGACTAGGGGTGTAGGAATAGGGGAGGCCTGGGTTTGAGCACTGAGCAGTGAGCAGGAATGTAGGAATTGGGGAGGCCTGGGCGTGAGCAGGAGTGTAGTAAGTGGGGAGGCCTGGGCGTGAGCACTGAGTAGGGGTGTAGGAATTGGGGAGGCCTGGGTTTGAGCACTGAGCAGTGAGCAGGAATGTAGGAATTGGGGAGGCCTCATGGGCGTGAGCAGGAATGTAGGAATTGGGGAGGCCTGGGCGTGAGCAGGAGTGTATGAAGTGGGGAGGTCTTGGCGTGAGCAGGGGTGAATGAAGTGGGGAGGCCTGGGTGTGAGCACTGCGCAGTGAGCAGGAATGTAGGAATTGGGGAGGCCTGGGCGTGAACAGGAGTGTATGAAGTGGGGAGGCCTGGGCGTGAGCAGGGGTGTAGGAATTGGGGAGGCCTGGGCGTGAGCAGGAGTGTATGAAGTGGGGAGGCCTGGGCGTGAGCAGGAGTGTAGGAATTGGGGAGGTCTGGGCGTGAGCAGGAGTGAATGAAGTGGGGAGGCCTGGGCGTGAGCAGGGGTGTAGGAAGTGGGGAGGCCTGGGCGTGAGCAGGAGTGTAGGAATTGGGGAGGCCTGGGCGTGAGCTAGCAGGAGTGAATGAAGTGGGGAGGCCTGGGCGTGAGCAGGAGTGTATGAAGTGGGGAGGCCTGAGCGTGAGCAGGGGTGTAGGAATTGGGGAGGCCTGGGTGTGAGCACTGAGCAGTGAGCAGGAATGTAGGAAGTGGGGAGGCCTGGACGTGAGTAGCTTAGCTGGTTCTTACTGTTAAGCTTAATTAGATGACAGGCTAGCTTATAAGCTAGCCTAATACTAATATTTCATTTATTATTCCCGGACGGCTCCAGCAATTTCACCAATTTCACAAAGCATTTTCCGCAGTTTTTCAGCACCTCAACTTCACACCATTTTAGTAGCACCTCCCTCACAAGTTCATTCTCACAAACTTTCTAAGTAACAACCTTTGCCTATCACCACGATCCTAACACTACCCTAACAACAACCAATCACATATCAGAAACACAAATCACGTGACACTCGATTCACCCTCCACAGCCGTCCGTGGTCTCAATTTTAAGTGTGCTCAGAGTAACAAGTTTTAATACGCATGATTTTATAATACTGTCATATTAGCATCTCTTCTGACTTAAACTTTCTTGAGTCACCAATCCATAACTCGTGTATTTACTTGAATAATCTAAACTAGAGTAGCTCGAGTAGTCCTCAAGATCCCTGTAGCAGTTAGCACCGACCTTTACACACCTACACAGCTCAATGAAGTCTCTTTAGATTATTTAAAAATTTCTTATTTGTTATTGTATTGCTGTGTAAATTAAAATTTGATTCTAACTTGAATACCAATTCTACGTCCATGCTCATTGCTCAATACAACATTGACGAAAAATGATGGATAAACCAAATTGAAATAAGGAGCTATTCACTAAATTCACTTACCTCGGTTCAATAACCTTGTTCATGTTTATACTTTTATAGATGCTAAATTAAACCATTATATCATTATTGAGTCAAACAAATAGAGTGTATTATGTCTACTGCCTTGTAGTTAGCTTAGATATTCATTATTCTGTTTCTAACGTCTTCGAAGTCGAGGCTGACATCTGTTCTAACTTTCAGATCGGCTCATGTATTTTTCTTCTCTGCAATATCCGTAGTAAAAATACGCCTAATCAATAACTAAACAGTTTCTTCCAGTTAATAAAAATCCCTGATATCACGATTAAGACTTCCAAAGTAGATTACTCTGATCCTTGTAGGGTTTTAACACCCTGACTACACCTCCCCTTCATACTTATGGAGAAGTTGCTCTGTTTGCCGACTCAAATAGCGCATCCAACCAGTGATGTTGTGACTAGGGAGGCAGTGATGCTGCGTTCATTTGCTGTTACACGGTTACATCAGAAAGTAAGCAGTATGTGAGTAATATATGCTATTCTTATCACTCATCCGGCAAATCCTCTTTAACTTGATCATCTTATACCCGGGTAAGATTTTCCTGCTCGAAATCTTAACCCAATTAGTAAGAGAAACTTTGATTTAGAAGCTGAATCCCTGCTCATTAAAGGTTATCTCCCGCGGAAATATGCCTCATCAACAGTCAGCAGAGAAGAGTGTAACCCAAACCCGGACCACCCTCTCAATATCCTCTGGAATGTTCTCAATGTGAACGAAACATGTGTTGTAAGTGCTTATACAAGACTACAAGAATTTAAATCATTTATATTTAATTGGTTTTCAGGATAAGGCAGCAAGAATTGGGCCCGGGTGACAGTTATAAGACGGAACCAGGGTCCTTTATCTCCTACCGTCTGCAAAGAAGGTGCGGAAATTGTCTAAATTCAATTACTTTATTTGGATTTACATTACATGTTCGGAGGTCACTTCCCCACCCAGAGATCGGCTTCAAGATAAATTGATAATTAGCCGTACACCCGATGATTTGACCGACCGCTCATCTTGTTAACGTAACACGCTTCGAGGGTTCATCATTGTTGCATGACAGTATTTTTATATTGATAGTTTGAATTTGAACGCAGCCTATCTGAAACTCGAAATATCAGGTATGATAAGCACAGTTGCTTGTTTGGATAATTTTAGTTAAAATATAGGCTTATATTTAAAATTTCAGTGATCAAAGATTAATGAGAAACTCAGATTTGCGCCTGTAATGATTATGTCAGATTTAAATATAATATAATAGGAGGATATACGTTTATTTATTAATAATAAGTCTATAATAATGATTAAATACATGTGGTGATATCACGAACCCATCTGACTGCAGAGTATATTTGCACAGATTGCTAGTGATCTGAAGCTCATTTCGCCGTGTATGTAATACGTGTCACTCTTGCACTCAGGGTGAAGTCAGAAGATGCTCCGACTTCCTCCCCTTATTTTCCTTATCTCCTCTTTATTCTCCCTCTCTAACTGTGAGTTATTTCATTTTCGTTTCGCAAAAATCTCCTTTATGATAATGATAACGAGACGTTTTTCTTGTTTGAATTTTGTTGGGACTTAATATTAATTTATCGTTACTTATAAAGTACATAGTTTACTCGACCAATTTTGGTAATAAGTAACAACCATATGGTAATCGCCGCTTTTTTTTCTATTTGATCTAAATTTACTTCGAAACATTTCAAAATAGAGCCACATGGCGCCCCGATCTAATATACTATATTATATCTGTGAACGCGAATGATATAGGTGCATAGCAAATAGGAAACTGAAGTTAAATGATAAAACTCAATTTGTAACATGCTTTATACATTGTCTAGAACGTCTTCAGATCTGGATTTTTTAAATAATACCTGTTCGTGATAATGCTTGTTTGACGTTCTTATCAATTTACAACTTAGACTGACAAAATTCATTTACCAGGCGAGGGGGCCAATCCAAACAGCCCAGAATTTCCCGCACCAGTAATCACGGTTGAGCCTAAATTTGGCATTGATCAGGATGGATCAGAAACTTTAATTAAAGTTGCAGTCGAATCAGATAAAGGAGTTTCGAACGACTCCGTCATAGGCAGTTATGCCACATCTAGATCAGATGAAGGGAAAATAGAGACAAGTGATGAGTTACTTGCAAAACTTACAGAAATGCTAGCTTTTCCAGAGCAAGATAGAGGAGCTGATGAGGCTGTCGTCGATGAAACTGAAATCTCAGTTAAAAATCAAAATCTGGTTATCCCTGAAAAGACAGCTGAAAGTGCCACTGAGGAGACGGATGTTAATTCCACTGATGAGTTTGAATTGACTGAGAAACCGAAAGTGGACGTCGCCGACAAACCAATCGCAAAAGTAACTGAGAGTTCAGCAGTTTACGTAACTGTAAAGCCAGCGTTAACTGAGAAGCCAGACATTGAAGTAACGGATAAGCCTGCTGCTGAAATCATTGAGAATCAGGAGGAAGACATGGCTGAAAACCAGAATGTAGAAACGACGGAAACGAGCGAGGAATTACTTGAAAAACTGAATGAAATGCTAGCTATTCCAAAAGAAGATGAAATTAATAACGCTGTCGTTGAAGAAATTAAAGAAGACGCGGCAACAACACCAAAATCAACGGAGAGACCAGTTGCAGAAGTAACTGAAAGCCCAGAGGTTGCTGTGACCGAAAAGCCAGAACTGACTGAGAGGCCCGTCGTGGAGGTTACTCAGAAGCCTATCGTGGAAGTCACTGAAAAGCTCGTCGTGAAAGTTACCGAGAAGCCCATCGTGGAAATCAATGAGAAGATCGTCGTGGAAGATACTGAGATGCTCGTCGCAAAAGAAACTGAGAAGCCTGTCGCAGAAGTCACTGAAACGTCTGGCGTGGTTGATACTACGTGGTTGACCGAAAAGCCAGAACTGACTGACAGGCCCGTCGTGGAAGTTACTGAGAAGCTCGTCATGGAAAATACTGAGATGCCCGTCGCAGAAGTAACTGAGAAGCCCGTCGCAGAAGTCACTGAGACACCTGTCGTGGAAGTCACTGAGAAGCCAATCGTGGAAGTCACTGAGACACCTGTCTTGGAAGTAACTAAGAAGCCTGTGGATGAAGTAACTGAAAAGCCCGTCGTGGAAGTCACTGAGAAGCTCGTCGCAGAAGTAACTGAGAAGCCCGTTGCAGAAGTAACTGAGAAGCCCGTCGTGAAAGTTACTGAAACGCCTGTCGTGGAAGTGACTGAGAAGCCAATCGTGGAAGTAACTGACAAGCCCGTCGCAGAAGTCACTGAGACACCTGTCGTGGAAGTCACTGAGAAGCCAATCATGGACGTAACTGAGAAGCCCGTCGCAAAAGTCACTGAGACACCTGTCGTGGAAGTCACTGAGAAGCCTGTCGATGAAGTAACTGAAAAGCCCGTCGTGGAAGTTACTGAAAAGCCCGTCGCAGAAGTAACTGAGAAGCCCGTCGTGAAAGTTACTGAGACACCTGTCGTGGAAGTAACTGAGAAGCCAATCGTGGAGGTAACTGAGAAGCCCGTCGCAGAAGTGACTGAAAAGCCCGTCGTGGAAGTAACTGAGAAGCCCGTCGTGGAAGTCATTGAAACACCTGTCGTGGAAATGACTGAGAAGCCAATCGTGGAAGTAACTGAGAAGCCCGTCGCAGAAGTCACTGAGACACCTGTCGTGGAAGTCACTGAGAAGCCAATCGTGAAAGTCACTGAGACACCTGTCGTGGAAGTAACTAAGAAGCCTGTCGATGAAGTAACTGGAAAGCCCGTCGTGGAAGTCACTGAGAAGCTCGTCAACAAAGTTACTGAGAAATCAATCGTGGAAGTTACTGAAAAGCCCGTCGCAATAGTAACTGAGAAGCCCATCGCAGAAGTAACTGAGAAGCCCGTCGTGAAAATTACTGAGACACCTGTCGTGGAAGTGACTGTGAAGCCAATCGTGGAAGTCACTGAGAAGCCTGTCGTGGAAGTGACTGAAAAGCCTGTCGCAGAAGTAACTGAGAGGCCTGTCGTGGAAGTCATTGAAACACCTGTCGTGGAAGTAACTGAGAAGCCAATCGTGGATTTAACTGAGAAGGCCGTCGCAGAAGTCACTGAGAAGCGTGTCGTGGCAGTGACTGAAAAGCCCGTTGCAGAAGTAACTGAGAAGCCCGTCGCAGAATTAACTAAGAAGCCCGTCGAGGAAGTTACTGAGACACCTTTCATGGAAGTCACTGAGAAGCCAATAGTGGAAGTTACTGAGAAGCCCGTCGTGGAAGTGACTGAAAAGCCCGTCGCAGAA
Organism: Bolinopsis microptera; assembly: GCF_026151205.1. Taxonomy (NCBI): domain Eukaryota; kingdom Metazoa; phylum Ctenophora; class Tentaculata; order Lobata; family Bolinopsidae; genus Bolinopsis; species Bolinopsis microptera. The sequence continues at coordinate 17,246,590 of NC_087074.1, forward strand.
GTAACTGAGAAGCACGTCGTGGAAGTCATTGAGACTCCTATCGTGGAAGTTACTGAGAAGCCAATCGTGAAAGTAACTGAGAAGCCCGTCACAGAAGTCACTGAGACACCTGTCGTGGAAGTGACTGAGAAGTCAATCGCGGAAGTGACTGAGAAGCCTGTCGTGGCAGTGACTGAGGAGCTCGTCAAGGAAGTTACTGAGAAATCAATCGTGGAGGTCACTGAGACTCCTATCGTGGAAGTGACTGAGAAGCCAATCGTGAAAGTAACTGAGAAGCCCGTCGCAGAAGTCACTGAGACACCTGTCGTGGAAGTGACTGAGGAGTCAATCGCGGAAGTGACTGAGAAGCCTGTCGCAGAAGTGACTGAGAAGCCTGTCATAGAAGTCATTGAGACACCTGTCGTGGAAGTGACAGAGAAGCCAATCGTGGAAGTGACTGAGAGGCCCGTCGCAGAAGTGACTGAAAAACCCGACGTGGAAGTACCTGAGAAGCCTGTCGTGGCAGTAACTGAAAAGCCCGTTGCAGAAGTCACTGAGAAGCACGTCGTGGAAGTCATTGAGACACCTGTCGTGGAAGCCACTGAGAAGCCAATCGAGGAAGTGACTGAGAAGCCTGTCGTGGCAGTGACTGAAAAGCCCGTTGCAGAAGTAACTGAGAAACACGTCGTGGAAGTCATTGAGACACCTGTCGTGGAAGTGACTGAGAAGCCAACTGTGGAAGTGACTGAGAGGCCCGTCGCAGAAGTGACTGAAAAGCCCGACGTGGAAGTACCTGAGAAGCCTGTCGTGGAAGTACCTGAAAAGCCTGACGTGGAAGTGACTGAAAAGCCCGTCGCAGAAGTAACTGAGAAGCCCGTCGTGGAAGTGACTGAAAAGCCCGTCGCAGAAGTAACTGAGAAGCCCGTCGTGGAAGTCATTGAAACACCTTTCGTGGAAGTGACTGAGAAGCCAATCGTGGAAGTAACTGAGAAGCCCGTCGCAGAAGTCACTGAGACACCTGTCGTGGAAGTCACTGAGAAGCCAATCGTGGAAGTGACTGAGAAGCCTGTCGTGGCAGTGACTGACAAGCCCGTTGAAGAAGTAACTGAGAAGCCTGTCGTGGAAGTCACTGAGAAGGCAATCGTGGATGTCAATGAGAAGCCAATCGTGGAAGTGACTCAGAAGCCCGTCGCAGAAGTCACTGAGACACCTGTTGTGGAGGTCACTGAGAAGCCTGTCGTGGCAGTGACTGAGAAGCCCGTCGCAGAAGTGACTGAGAAGCCCGTCGTGGAAGTTACTGGGACACCTGTCGTGGAAGTGACTGAGAAGCCAATCGTGGAGGTAACTGAGAAGCCCGTCGCAGAAGTGACTGAGAAGCCCGTCGTGGAAATCACTGAGAAGCCCGTCGTGGAAGTCATTGAAACACCTGGCGTGGAAATGACTGAGAAGCCCATCGTGGAAGTCACTGAGAGGCTAATCGTAGAAGTGACTGAGAAGCCTGTCGTGGAAGAGACTGAAAAGCCCGTCGCAGAATTAACTGAGACGCCCGTCGTGGAAGTCATTGAAACACCTTTCGTGGAAGTGACTGAGAAGCCAATCGTGGAAGTAACTGAGAAGCCCGTCGCAGAAGTCACTGAGACACCTGTCGTGAAAGTCACTGAGAAGCCAATTATGGAAGTGACTGTCAAGCGTGTCGAGGCAGTGACTGAAAAGCCCGTCCTAGAAGAGACTGAGAAGCTTGTCGTGGAAGTCATTGAAACACCTGTCGTGGAAGTGACTGAGAAGCCAGTCGTGGAAGTAACTGAGAAGCCCGTCGCAGAAGTGACTGAGAAGCCCGTCGTGGAAGTGACTGAGAAGCCAATCGTAGAAGTGACTGAGAAGCCTGTCGTGGAAGTGACTGAAAAGCCCGTCGCAGAAGTAACTGAGAAGCCCGTCGTGGAATTCATTGAAACACCTTTCGTGGAATTGACTGAGAAGCCAATCGTGGAAGTAACTGAGAAGCCTGTCGCAGAAGTTACTGAGACATCTGTCGTAAAAGTCACTGAGAAGCCAATCGTAGAAGTGACTAAGAAGCCTGTCGTGGAAGTCATTGAAACACCTGTCGTGGAAGTGACTGAGAAGCCAGTCGTGGAAGTGACTGAAAAGCCCATCGCAGAAGTGACTGTGAATCCCGTCGTGGAAGTCACTGAGACACCTGTCGTGGAAGTAACTGAGAATCCTTTCGAAGAAGAAAATGAAAAGCCCGTCGAGGAAGTCACTGAAAAGCCCGTCGCAGAAGTAACTGAGAAGCCCATCGCAGAAGTAACTGAGAAGCTCATCGTGGAAGTTACTGAGACACCTGTCGTTGAAGTGACTAAGAAGCCAATCGTGGTGGAAGTAACTGAGAAACCCGTCGCAGAAGTCACTGAGAAGCCCGTCGTGGAAGTCACTGAGAAGCCAATCGTGGAAGTCACTGAGAAGCCCGTGACTGAAAAGCCCGTTGCAGAAGTTACTGAGAAGCCCGTTGCAGAAGTCACTGAGACACCTGTCGTGGAAGTCACTGAGAAGCCAATCGTGGAAGTGACTGAAAAGTCTGTCATAGAAGTGTCTGAGAAGCCTGTCGTGGAAGTGACTGAGAAGCCTGTCGTGGATGTCACTGAGACACCTGTCGTAGGAGTGTCTGAGAAGCCTGTTGTGGAAGGGACTGAAAAGCCTGTTGCAGAAGTAACTGAGAAGCTTGTCGCAGTAGTCACTGAGACACCTGTCGTGGAAGTGACTGAGAAGCCTGTCGTGGCAGTGACTGAGAAGCCTGTCGTGGCAGTGACTGAGGAGCTCGTCAAGAAAGTAACTGAGAAATCAATCGTGGAGGTCACTGAAAAGCCTGTCGCAGAAGTAACTGAGAAGCCCGTCGCAGAATTAACTAAGAAGCCCGTCGAGGAAGTTACTGAGACACCTTTCATGGAAGTCACTGAGAAGCCAATAGTGGAAGTTACTGAGAAGCCCGTCGTGGAAGTGACTGAAAAGCCCGTCGCAGAAGTAACTGAGAAGCACGTCGTGGAAGTCATTGAGACTCCTATCGTGGAAGTTACTGAGAAGCCAATCGTGAAAGTAACTGAGAAGCCCGTCACAGAAGTCACTGAGACACCTGTCGTGGAAGTGACTGAGAAGTCAATCGCGGAAGTGACTGAGAAGCCTGTCGTGGCAGTGACTGAGGAGCTCGTCAAGGAAGTTACTGAGAAATCAATCGTGGAGGTCACTGAGACTCCTATCGTGGAAGTGACTGAGAAGCCAATCGTGAAAGTAACTGAGAAGCCCGTCGCAGAAGTCACTGAGACACCTGTCGTGGAAGTGACTGAGGAGTCAATCGCGGAAGTGACTGAGAAGCCTGTCGCAGAAGTGACTGAGAAGCCTGTCATAGAAGTCATTGAGACACCTGTCGTGGAAGTCACTGCGAAGCCAATCGTGGAAGTCACTGAGAAGCTTGTCGTGGAAGTGACTGAAAAGCCCGTCGCAAAAGTAACTGAGAAGCACGTCGTAAAAGTCATTGAGACCATTATCGTGGAAGTGACTGAGAAGCCAATCGTGGAAGTAACTGAGAAGCCCGTCAGTGAAGTCACTGAGACACCTGTCGTGGAAGTCATTGAGAAGCCAATTGTGGAAGTTACTGAGACACCTGTCGTGGAAGTGACTGAGAAGCCCGTCATGGAAGTCACTGAGAAGCCAATCGTGGAAGTCACTGAGAAGCCTGTGACTGAAAAGCCCGTTACAGAAGTTACTGAGAAGCCCGTCGCAGAAGTCACTGAGACACCTGTCGTGGAAGTCACTGAGAAGCCAATCGTGGAAGTGACTGAAAAGCCCGTCGTGGAAGTGACTGGGAAGCCAATCGTGGAAGTAACTGAGAAGCCTGTCGCAGAAGTCACTGAGAGGCCTGTCATAGAAGTCATTGAGACACCTGTCGTGGAAGTCACTGAGAAGCCAATCGTGGAAGCGACTGAGAAGCCCGTCGTGGAAGTGACTGGGAAGCCAATAGTTGAAGTAACTGAGAAGCCCGTCGCAGAAGTCACTGAGACACCTGTCGTAGAAGTCACTGCGAAGCCAATCGTGGAAGTCACTGAGAAGCTTGTCGTGGAAGTGACTGAAAAGCCCGTCGCAAAAGTAACTGAAAAGCACGTCGTAAAAGTCATTGAGACCCTGACTGAGAAGCCAATCGTAGAAGTAACTGAGAAGCCCGTCAGTGAAGTCACTGAGACACCTGTCGTGGAAGTGACTGGGAAGCCAATAGTTGAAGTAACTGAGAAGCCCGTCGCAGAAGTCACTGAGAAGCCCGTCGTGGAAGTCACTGAGAAGCCAATCGTGGAAGTCACTGAGAAGCCCGTGACTGAAAAGCCCGTTGCAGAAGTTACTGAGAAGCCCGTTGCAGAAGTCACTGAGACACCTGTCGTGGAAGTCACTGAGAAGCCAATCGTGGAAGTGACTGAAAAGTCTGTCATAGAAGTGTCTGAGAAGCCTGTCGTGGAAGTGACTGAGAAGCCTGTCGTGGAAGTCACTGAGACACTTGTCGTAGGAGTGTCTGAGAAGCCTGTTGTGGAAGGGACTGAAAAGCCTGTTGCAGAAGTAACTGAGAAGCTTGTCGCAGTAGTCATTGAGACACCTGTCGTGGAAGTGACTGGGAAGCCAATCGTGGAAGTAACTGAGAAGCCCGTCGCAGAAGTCACTGAGACACCTGTCGTGGATGCCACTGAGAAGCCAATCGTGGAAGTCACTGAGAAGCTTGTCGTTGCAGTGACTGAAAAGCCCGTCGTAGAAGTAACTGAAAAGCCTGTCGCAGAAGTCACTGAGAAGCCAATCGTGGAAGTCACTGAGAAGCCAATTGTGGAAGTGACTGAGAAGCCTGTCGTGGAAGTGACTGAAAAGCCCGTTGCAGAATTAACTGAGAAGCCTTTCGTGGAAGTTACTGAGACACCTGTCGTGGAAGTCACTGAGACACCTGTCGTGGAAGTAACTGGAAAGCCTGTCGTGGAAGTGACTGAGAAGCCTGTCGTGGAAGTGACTGAAAAGCCCGGTACAGAGGTAGCTGAGAAGCCCGTCGTGGAAGTTACTGAGAGCCCAGAGGTTGTCGTAACTGAAAAGCCAGAATTGACTGAGAAGCCCGTCGCAGAAGTAACTGAGAAATCCGTCGTGGAAGTTACTAAGAAGCCCGTCGTGGAAGTGACTGAGACACCTGTCGTTAAGGTGACTGAGAAGCCCGTTGTCGAAGTCACTGAGAAGCTCGTCAAGGAAGTTACTGAGAAGTCAATCGTGTTAGTCACTGAAAGGCCCGTCGCTGAAGTAACTGAGAAGCCCGTTGCAGAAGTCGCCGAGACACCTGTCGTGAAAGTCACTGAGAAGCCAGTCGTTGAATTTACTGAGAAGCATGTCGTGGAAGTGACTGAAAAGTCTGTCGCAGAAGTAACTGAGCAGCTCGTCGCAGAAGTAACCGAGAAGCTCGTCGCAGAAGTCACTGATCCACCTGTCGTGGAAGTCACTGAGAAGCCAATCGTGGAAGTGACTGAGAAGCCTGTCGTGGAAGTGACTGAAAAACCTGTTGCAGAAGTAACTGAGAAGACCGTCGTGAAAGTTACTGAAAAGCCTGTCATGGAAGTAACTGAGAAGCTTGTCGTGGAAGTGACTGAGAGACCAGAGGTTGTCGGAACCGAAAAGCCAGAATTGACTGAGAAGCCCGTCTTGGAAGTTACTGAGAAGCCTATCGTGGAAGTGACTGAAAAGCCCGTCGCAGAAGTAACTGAGAGACCTGAGGTTGAAGTGACCAAAAAGCCGGACCTGACTGCGAAGTCAGATGTGGAAGTCACTGAGACGCCAGATGTAGCAGTCACTGAGATTCCTGAGGAAGAAGATGAAGGATCGACAGATACATCTAATGACGCCGACATCACAGAAAAACCTACAGAGGACATTGTGGAAGAGGAGGGCACTACTGAGTCAGTAATCCCAACCACTGGTAAACCTAGACCTGATGGGACGGAGACTTTTACTAAAAACCAAGTGGAGGACGGAACGGACTCGGGGATTACAGATGATTTCAAGATTGTTGCTGAAGACGCCCAAATCACAGAAAAGCCTACAGAGGATGAAGTAGAAGAGGAGGGCATTACTGAGTCAGTAATCCCAACCACTGGTAAACCTAGACCTGATGGGACGGAGACTTTTACTAAAAACCAAGTGGAGGACGGAACGGACTCGGGGATTACAGATGATTTCAAGATTGTTACTGAAGACGCCCAAATCACAGAAAAGCCTACAGAGGATGAAGTAGAAGAGGAGGGCACTACTGAGTCAGTAATCCCAACCACTGGTATACCTGATGGGAAAGAGACCGGTACTGAAAAGGGGGAGTATGGAACAGACTCTGGAGGTAAAGATGGTTCTGATATTGTTACAGAAGAACCCATCGAACGTACCGAATCTCCTCCTCCGATGACGTTCGCAAACGCTACTACCCAAGGTCCTGTAACTGCAACAGAAGGCACCCCTGATTGTGGAGCCGAGGAGTGTGGAGTGACTGTTTGTGCTCTTCAGCAGTGTTGGTGCGAGGTGGGAGGTGTGGTGATATCGGGAACCAATCGGGACGCTAGCAATTCTCTCAAGTGTGGTTTGTGCTTTCTTCATCTTGTTGTTCCTTCATGTTCCTGAGGTATCGGAGGATACTTAATTTAAAAAATATTGAAAAACGTCATCTTATATCATAACTAACCCGATGTTTTGTTAAAGTAACGTATTCTCCAGAGTACATCCACAAGACCACAAACTGTATTAGAGAGCAAGCCTCAGTGAGTTATGTCAGATGCGATGAGTTTGGAAATTATCAGCCATCACAGTGTCATCCAAAGGTCAGACTATAATAAAAATGTATTATAATTAACAAAACCTCGTCAGTAAAAGCTTTTATTTTTGGACCACCTTTGATAGAAATTTGTTTCAAAATCTACCGTTCACCAATTTTTTGAAAGCATCTGAGATGAGTTCAATGCTTTCGTTTTTTTCGTTATCATCAAAAGTGGTACTAAGATTATTTATCAGGAGCTTTTTAACTTTTAAATAAATTTGTCCAAATTTCAGGGACACTGTTTCTGTGTCAGTCGCTATGGAGAAGAGATTCCTGGAACAAGATCCTTCTTTGAGGCTTCTTGTTCGTTCTGTAAGTTGACTTCTTAGTTCTTCGTATGATTAAATTTAAAACATGTTTAAGTTTTGTTGAACCTCGTTATCTCTAAATCTCCTGGTTAAAGTTAGAACGTTTCTATAAAACTGTCTCAGCTACTTTAGTCTGATTAAAAACGTTTTTGGAGTCCATCACGTTTCAGAATCGTTAATTTCAGTGAACATACCGGAAATAGGAGTGGAGGAAAGTAAGGCTGATCTGTGTTTGGAGGTACAGAGTAGGCAGTTGTCTATTTACTCTGTGGACAGATACGTTGCTCAGTGTAACAACCAGGTTTGTTACAGTCCACGTTAAATTTTAGTATTTTATGTTTAAGATTAGTGTTTTGTCGGGTTGGAGACTTAAAATTGAAATATTTATTTGTCAAGATTATTAGATCATCAGCCATGATTCATGGCGACGGAAGTTTTATTTAATACTTCTGATAAGAAGATCGGCTTATTAAACAGATTAGTACTACCGTACTGGGACCGGATACTGAAAATCTCCTGAACTCGTAAAAAATGTGCATAAGACAAAGAATCTGTTTACATCAAATTATCTCGAAAATTCGCAAATAATTAATCAGGAACTTACAAGAATGGACCCAAATACTGGTCCTTGGAACAACTCCTTCCTGGATGAAAGTTCTGATATTCGTGAAAACAATGTTCCATTTCTTACAAAAATATTTCATTTCATTGAAACATCTTCTGAAGCCAGGAATAATGGCGCGTGCCAGCTGCTATCTCTAACCCGTATGTTGCAGGGAGGGTACGTGAAGGAGCAGTGTGACGAAGAAGAGTGCTGGTGTGTTGATACTTTGGGAGCCAGGTTGCCGGACACGTTCCACCCTCGCTGGGGAGATCCTATCTTTATTCCTTGCGGTGAGTATGAAAGCAGATTACTTGTTAATTACTCAGCTACTACATGTGCAGTTCTGTGTGTTATATCTCACATTATTTCACAAATTCTCATATTTTTTCAATGTTTCCCCTCGTCCACTAAACACATTTTCCCTTCAGACGACAGACTGTGGAGTGCCCAATGTCTGAGTCCCATGGTTTGGAGAGAAGGAGCGAACGTGTGTGCAGCCACGTGTTCTGAACCCGCCCCTGAGGGCAGTCAGTGTAAGGGACAAGTCACCAGGTAAGCCACGTGTTCAGAACCCGCCCCTGAGGGCAGTCAGTGTAAGGGACAAGTCACCAGGTAAGCCACGTGTTCAGAACCCGCCCCTGAGGGCAGTCAGTGTAAGGGACAAGTCACCAGGTAAGCCACGTGTTCTGAACCCACCCCTGAGGGCAGTCAGTGTAAGGGACAAGTCACCAGGTAAGCCACGTGTTCTGAACCCGCCCCTGAGGGCAGTCAGTGTAAGGGACAAGTCACCAGGTAAGCCACGTGTTCAGAACCCGCCCCTGAGGGCAGTCAGTGTAAGGGACAAGTCGCCAGGTAAGCCATGTGTTCAGAACCCGCCCCTGAGGGCAGTCAGTGTAAGGGACAAGTCACCAGGAAAGCCACGTGTTCTGAACCCGCCCCTGAGGGCAGTCTGTGTAAGGGACAAGTCACCAGGTAAGCCACGTGTTCAGAACCCGCCCCCGAGGGCAGTCAGTGTAAGGGACAAGTCACCAGGTAAGCCACGTGTTCAGAACCCGCCCCCGAGGGCAGTCAGTGTAAGGGACAAGTCACCAGGTAAGCCACGTGTTCTGAACCCGCCCCTGAGGGCAGTCAGTGTAAGGGACAAGTCACCAGGTAAGCAACGTGTTCTGAACCCGCCCCTGAGGGCAGTCAGTGTAAGGGACAAGTCACCAGGTAAGCCACGTGTTCTGAACCCGCCCCTGAGGGCAGTCAGTGTAAGGGACAAGTCACCAGGTAAGCCACGTGTTCTGAACCCGCCCCTGAGGGCAGTCAGTGTAAGGGACAAGTCACCAGGTAAGCCACGTGTTCAGAACGTGCCCCCGAGGGCAGTTAGTGTAAGGGACAAGTCACCAGGTAAGCCACGTGTTCAGAACCCGCCCCTGAGGGCAGTCAGTGTAAGGGACAAGTCACCAGGAAAGCCACGTGTTCAGAACCTGCCCCCGAGGGCAGTCAGTGTAAGGGACAAGTCACCAGGTAAGCCACGTGTTCTGAACCCGCCCCTGAGGGCAGTCAGTGTAAGGGACAAGTCACCAGGTAAGCCACGTGTTCTGAACCCGCCCCTGAGGGCAGTCAGTGTAAGGGACAAGTCACCAGGTAAGCCACGTATTCTGAACCCGCCCCCGAGGGCAGTCAGTGTAAGGGACAAGTCACCAGGTAATCAGATACTATACCTCCTGACTCCTGAGTCCTGCATACTTGCGCTTATCTACTATCAAGTTTAATTCGATATGGTTTCAGGTGGTCTTAAGTGCACCATATGATTTATTTTTATTTTTCTCTTTTTCACCGTCGAGACCGTATGAGATGAATCATAAACCTGATTAAAGTAGATTCTATTTTCCATAATCTCAGTTTCTTATCGACGGTCATCATCCACAAGAAAATAACTTAAATATATAACTTACGTAATGAATAATTTACGTAATAAATAATTTAAAAAGTTAAATAACAAATATTATTCTAGGTGTGCCTGCCCACTATCCCTACCCATACTTCAAAATGACACGTGTGTTTCTCTATACGACTGTGAAGAACAAACAGCAGGTTACTTCACGTTCATTATTGTCCAATGTCCAAAGTAAAATATATTGACATATTATAAATTATGAAGTTTTTAAGGCAGAGCTTTAAGGCTCAAATCTTCTTTCGAATCCTGATTTAAACTCCTCATCGTTACAAAGTCACTAAACATATGGGTGATTTAAAACACGACTTCAGAGTCAGAAAAGGATTGCGGAGGGATGGTGTGGGAGGAGTGTGGTTGCCAGAAGAGCTGTGCAACCCGTCACGATGGCAACTGTACCACGTGCTCGCCCACGTGCGTGTGTCCCCCTGACACCCCCTACCTGCATCATGGCTTCTGTGTGGACGAGGAGGACTGTCCTGAAATAACTGCTGCAGGTTCGTTTAGGCTTCCTTTTTTACATCATTCTACGTTTTATTAACATATTCGCGGCAAATTGATTTGGAATCTTCAGATCCAGAATAAAATATTATTTCTTTCGTTAGAAGGAAAAGAATTGATACGGTTGATATAAGTGCCCAGTATTTTGGTTGATAAGCATATATCCTGTACTAACTTAAGTTTTGACTCATAATTTTTGGGTCTCAGTCATTTAGTCGTCAGATTTTGATGAACATTTATTTATGAACTCAAAAGAACAGCAGCTAAAAGTAAAGCACCCGAAAACTATATTTTTGGGTAAGTTAAAGGTACCTTTTGGCGACAAACGGGCTTGGGTCATTTTAAAATTAGGCCTCGGCAATAGCATGTTTGAAGAGCCTTGCAGCAAAATATACGAAATTTCGTGAGCTATGTAAAATATTCGAATCTGAATTGGTTTTTAACAAAATCTTAATAGATTGATCTTAACCGATTAGCAAAGAAAATGAGTGGAAAATATAGTAGACCGCTCCTTCATGAAAATGTGTATAGACATTTAAAACCTTTTCAATGTATAGTGAACACCGCTGTACATTATATTTACTAGCAGGAACCCGTATAACCCTAAAATGGTGTCAAGACTCAAGAGACTAAAATAATTTAAATTATTACCTATTTAATTCGCGTTTTTGACACCACTTGGGGGTCCAAATTTTGGGCTCTAAAACTCCTATTCCTTGGCCAATTTTTTATTTTTTCATGCTGATTTGAAAAGCATAAAATCATTTGACCCAGTCAAAAAAGTTTCAGTTTTATATCATTTACGGTTTTTGCGGAAGGTCGCGTTAAAGTTGATGCCGTGGTGTCAGTAAAACGGCACGGATATATACATATATATCGTCTCGCTTTATATATGGACACGTTCATTTGAGTTTGAGGATATTGGTAAACAAAAAAGATAGCGTTTTTGACGATAGTGGCTTAATTTTGACATTTATCAACCTAGCACGTTCAGAAGTTCTGAACATTAGCCACGTAACCCATACTCCCATATGCACTGCTCGGAAAGAAAATCTATTGTTGTTAGGCACTATAATGGTTCAAATGTCACATTTTGTGTGACTTAGTTATCTGCAGTTGTCTAATTATCATTCCTTGGTCTGAAATATAGTAGATTAGGTCAATCTAACAATTATGATACAATATTGGTTAAAGGGCACGGATCGAACGGTTACAAGGCAATATTTTGGTAACTTTGTCACACTCAGAATACCATACCTCTATTCTACTGTGAGGTGTCCTCAAAAACCTTTTAACTCATTATTTGATGGTTGATCTACCAATTATAGCCCTAAAATATGTTGTTTCGAATAGTTAGCTAATACAGGCACTTGGTTATCGGGAAATGAGGTTAATTCTGTCACAATATATGGAATTTTAAATTTTGGGCGAATTATTTATATCTGATTTTGGTTTGAAAGGCGGGAAAACTTTACATGATGACAATGTAGTTGATGCAAGTTAAGATCAGTTGATGTTTATATTGTCACAAAAATGATACGAAATCGTAAATAGGTTTAAAATAATGATTATAGAATGAAATAGTTTCTTATAATAACTCTTATATTAACTGTTTGACAAAGTAAACATGTCTTGCCCCTATTTTAAAGATCTATATATTCTATGACTCTATTAGAATTCAACCTTCTTTCAGAAAAAAATCGGTAGAATATTGTCCAGAACATCAGAGCTCAAGTTTAACAATTTCAGGTTAAATTTGTCAAAGTAGCTAAAAATGTGACAAAATTGACTTTTCCTGCCCCAATAATTTCAACTTTTCAAGATAGAGTGTAAAAATTAGCATAGGCTGCTTTATTACCTATATAAATCGATCCAAACTACGAAAAAGATTTGTTAATCTGATGACGATTACCTAACTCTAATAATAACTGATGTGACAAAGTAAACATATCTTGCCCCTATTTTGAAGATCTATAACTCTATTAGAATTCAGCATTCTTTCAGAAACGATTGGTAGTATATTGTCTAGAACATCAGAGCTCAAGTTTAACAATTTTAGATTAATTTGTCAAAGACACTAAAAATGTGACAAAATTAACTTTCCCTGCCCCAACAATATCAAGATAGTGTGTTAAAATTGACATAGGATGCTTTATTGCCTATATTAATCGATCCAAACTACGAAAAAGATCTGTTAATCTGATGACGATTACCTAACTCTTATAATAACTGATGTGACAAAGTAAACATGTCTTGCCCCTATTTCGAAGAGCTATACCTCTATTAGAATACTATGTAACTTTATCATCAATGAACTAGTTATTTTGCCAGCAAGGAGCTAACAGAGTTATAATAATTTTTTTGTGACGAAATTACCATATTTTTGACCATGTTGCAGTAGTTTAATTGTGACACTGTTAACATATCACCACCCGATAATGATTTATGTGACTGGTGCGTGGTTCTAACAGTGTTGTTTGATCCATAGTATGTAATATAAGAGGTTTAAGCTGGTATATCATTATTTGTTTAATTTCACACATGTTCAGATATCATCAAGATTATGTGACAAAGTAGACTTGTTTGTGCCTTCTGTGTTTTAATTCCTTACGACTATATGATATAATAACAATTCCTAGCACTTCCAGGCCATCAAATAAACCTTCACTACTCAGCATTGCTTATCAGGGTGCCCTAAACATTCTTCACATGTTTTCTTAAATGTGTGACATAGTAAACCTGAGTGCACCATCTAACGAAAAGAATTGTCAAATATGTGGTCATATGTACCCATCCATGTACCCATCCAATCAACTGGACACTAAAAAATTTGGTCAAAAACGGCAGCAAGGGGTCCATATTTACTCCGTCACATGTTTATAGTGTGACAATGTAACCATTTCCATGCCGGCCGTATTTAAGCGATATCTTATCACCTGATTAAGATATCGTTAAGTGACAAAGTTAGCCTAGAGGATGAGACGATTATCCTAACCATCAAGGGTTTGTGTAATTTCATAGTGTGACAAAGGCAACTACACTGTGCCTTTTAATAGGGTCACTTATATTTACCAATATCCTCAAACTCAAATGAACGTGTCCATATAGTAAGATATGTAACTTGGCCCTGATGTATCAAGAAGTAATCCCCGGAGAAAGATCTCAAATTTGAGGACCAAAAGGCTGGTAAAGGCTCTCAAATGGCGCAAGTGCACATTGCAATGCACTTAGTGCATATCTATTATGTGTAGGGTTGAGTCCCAACTTGCTGCATAGCGATGTGTATTCAATGGACCATATCACTATATCAGGGATACTGAAGGGATACTGAAGGGAAAGGAAGCAGTTCTAACGAGCGCTTCTCAAACACAAGGATATATCTTGTGAACTTGGCTAGTATATATGAAACATTTGACATGGAGTTGTAGGGTGAGTTATGTGCCTCGCCGGGCTAAAGTAGTGGATGTCCTTGCTGTACGGCAAGTTAAACAAGGAACTGAAACTACTAGGTTCCGTACAGACTCAACTCTGCACCCATGTCAATATGTTCATTATATGCAAGCCTCTTGATTTATAATCACCGGGTCTAGTAATTGTTTAAGAGAGTTCTCTGGCAGTTACGAAACTCGAGAGACTGTGGGATACTGAAGGGAAAGGAAGCAGTTCTAACGAGCGCTTCTCAAACACAAGGATATATCTTGTGAACTTGGCTAGTATATATGAAACATTTGACATGGAGTTGTAGGGTGAGTTATGTGCCTCGCTGGGCTAAAGTAGTGGATGTCCTTGCTGTACGGCAAGTTAAACAAGGAACTGAAACTACTATGTTCCGTACAGACTCAACTCTGCACCCATGTCAATATGTTCATTATATGCAAGCCTCTTGATTTATCCCATACCACTGTAGAAATAAAACAAACATTTAACCATTAATTTTTCAAACAGGAATTGTTATTTGACAACCAGTAACCACCAACTTTTTGGTCTCATATCCTGTATTATAACTATATATAACTATATATTCTATAAATATATACGATTTTACGACAATTTAAAAAGTAATGATGATAATCATCAATGGACAATGAGGGCCAATTTGATGAAAGCGTATGCGTAAATCATTGCTGATCGGTAATAAACCGGCGTCAAGTGTTGATATTAAACAAAATTGATAATTTTATATTTTAATTCAGTCACCCAATATTAATCTTTTTAAATTATGCAAATAATCAAAACGTTAATTAGTTGTCGAATTGTCACTCTAAATAGCCATGTCCTAAAATTTCGCACTTTCTTGCAGACACTTCTTAATTAGAATTGCATCCATCGGAGCCACACGTTTTCCAGTTAGAGAAGTCGCTGCCTCCTCTGTCTCCGATGTACCAGGAGACAGCCCTCAAGCTGTGGTAACCGAACCACCCTCTGTTCAAGCAGCCTGTTACTCTCGCCTTTGCCTCAGCGGTCGCGTTGTAGTATTCAATAGAATAACACTTGTTGTGCCTACAACTTGTCAGAGTATCTTCGCAACTATTGACCGCCCTGAAATTGATATGTGTGTTCAGCAGAGATGGTACGGGTACTGCGGTTGAGTTGTAACCGGCAATTTTATAACTGGCCGGCCATGTACTGCTAGTTGTATAGTAGCTGAGGGTTAAACTAATAGTTTTAAGTTATATACTACTCGATAAAGTACTCAATATACGTACTCAAGATCTTTGCTTTTGAAAACTCCTGGCAGGAAAGGGTCTTCATTTGGACCAAACTCTCTGCATTCATAACATTGAACCCTGCCGTCTGCCACGGTTAGAAGAGCACCAACTAGTGCCAAAAATATCAACATCGCTGAAAGGGGGGATATAGTTAGTAAAACATAATGGGTATATCTGAATTGAAAAGAGCACTATATTTCAGTATAAGTTGGATTAAAAAGATTATTGTAACCCCCTCCCCCAAAAACCTCCGCCTTAGAACTCCGTGCCCCAGATTTTCTATCTAAATCGCTATCCCTAAAGTTTGGAGAAGGGTGAGAATATTATTCGGGTCAAGAGTGGGGTTCAGTCGAGATAAATAATCTGGGACACGAAGTACTGCAGCAGGACAACGCTACCGAACGAAACTTATTCACCGCAAAAGTGAATATGTGCTACCCGTTTTATACAATTTTTAATGGCATGACGATTCCCATCTCGCGTGAAATAATCGACAAGACAATCCTAACGCCAAAGTTATAGTAACTTCAGGAGGAAATACACTCGTTTGGAAGTCATTATTCCCTATGGATGGTACTGATAACAAGAACTTATCAACAGGGACAAATTTTAATTGCATTTTCGGATCATGCCAGATGTGAACTAAACCAAGAAGAAGTCCTGAAGAAATTTGGAACCCTTCTGGGGAAATTTGGAATTCAATAATCCATATGGATGGTACTAATAACAGGGACTTATCAAGAGGGACAAATTTTAATTGCATTTTCGGATCGTGCCAGAAGTTCTGTATATATACTGCACAAGTTTTGGGACGAAATGGCGGCCCATCGTTCGGATTATAATATTTAATAGATAATTATGCCCATCTTTTTGGCTCTACTGATAAGAACCTCGCGAAATTTTATTTGTTCCCATGAACTTAATTAACCCTGCCCCTTTTGTCAGATTGTGTGAACGGAACGGTGTACACAGAGTGTGCTGAAGAATGCCCGGCGACCTGCACCGACCCCTTCCCATCTTGTACTTCAGAGTGTAAGGAGGGCTGCCAGTGCCCTTCTCACGCTCCCTTACTCAACGATGGACAATGCATCCCTGCTAAGGAGTGTCCTGATGAAGGTGCTCTTCAAGTTTAATCTATTAATATATAACTTACTTTAACTTTTAAGTGAAAACTGAGGAAAACGGGAGCACCGTTACCAAAATTAATGTAGAATCATTTTTGTTTCCAAGACTATCCTATATGTATCCTTTCCATGTTTTAGTATCAGAAATTTCCAGTATCTTGTCGACCTCAACACAATTACATTATCCACAAGCTCATCCGATATTATCAAATGCTTTCCATCAGACTTAACTGCGTGTCAGAAGAGCAGGAACTCTGTGTTGTTCGGAGCTGACATGAGCCTGCTACCAACCAGGTTATACTCAAAATAATGGAATCTATATAACATATTGGTGTTTATTTTGAGGAGCAAATTTAGTGTTGCAGAGAAGGTTCCGTAAGTAATTACAGGCTTCACACTGAAACTCTATTCCCGTTTAGATGCGATGAAAATGGAGCCTATCTCCCACTACAGTGCTCGTGGGCTGAGTGTTTCTGTGTGACCCCCCTTGGAACCAGAGTAGCCACTGTCCCTTACTCTCTTGATGACTCTGTTTGCCGTGAGTATTAAGAGTACAGTTTGAATAGCCAATTTAATTAGTGAACCTTATTAATAGGATTATTATGGTTCATTTATTTTGATAAAGAGTGAGTGAGATTGATTATCTAAACTGCCTTTCAGACGAGATCGACTATAAAGTGGGGTCAGAGTGCAATGAAACTCACTGCTGGTGCACTGACAATAGAGGGAGCCCTGTTCAACACACTGCACGGTATGATATTTGAGGGTTTGCACGGTATGATATTTGAGGGTTATTGTTCAGGAAGTTAGGTGTACACAAAGAGAATCACCAGATTTAGTTACAAATAGTTGATATTATTGTTCAACAGGTTGAAGCATGCGGAGATATCTTGCAGAGAGTCAGATATCGACAAGTCTGTTGTCATGGTTACCAGATGTGAGAGAGAGCGTGATGATGAGTGCTCATGGGTTAGCATATTTTTAGCTTTATTAGACTAATTAGTTAATTGATTGATTTATATTTTAGGAAACGACCGAAATTTCGGTTTGGTTGTTTTTGACCGGTTTGGCAAAAATTTTACCGAATTTTGCCGCGAACGTTTCATCAATTCCGAAAAATTAAAATAGCGGTAAAATGTTTGGGGCCCAAGGACTACTAGCATTGGTGTATATCTGTAGGGGGGGAGTGTTACAAGAAAGCTTTAGAACTAAGTCAAGCTTAATTACCTTATCGGACCTTATTTGGACGGACATTAATTGAACGCTAGAGGCCTTAACGTTCATCTCAATGTCCGTTCAAATAAAGTCCGTTCATTTAAGGTCCGTCCAAGTTAAAGTCCGTTGCATTTTTTTCAAAAATTCGAACTTCTTGTCCAGAATATGACAACTATGAGAACTTTATTGTGCCGTAAGTTAACGACGGAAAGGTTCTCCTTGGTCTGCCGGAGGCACAGAAAACTCTACTAGTATATGATGTTTCCAAGGGGCACTTTGCGGAAAAAGTCAACGAAATTATGGCACTCAACAACATAGTTCATGAGCTAGTCCCCGCAAATATTACAAACTTGTTCCAGCCTCTACATATATTACGGTAAATCGTGTTGCCAAGGACATTGTCTATTACTATTAGACGAGACTAATGAGTTTCTCGAATATAAAATTGATTTATAGATTGCAACGGCCCTTAAGCGCTTGGTACATCGACTTTAATTCTATTTTAAGTCTATATAATTATCTGCACCCGGGAATTTAAAACTGCAAAATCTTGCAGCTTCGGGAAATTAAATTACCACAATGATATCAGAGTTCAGACTACGCAATATGTGAGTCAACGAAAATAAATCCCATAGAAAAAGCGCTCTTGATGAATCGCTAATGAGAGCGGGAACTGGAAAAAGGACGGTCAAGCAAAACCCTTGCAAATCTTATCGAAGATATTCCCTCTAAGAGTTACTCCCAAGCTCCCACACTGTAAAACACTAAATCATGTCGAGTCCTAAATAATGGTGATCAGTGCGGACCAAACAGCAAAGCCAAAAAGAAAAGAAAAGGGGGGACCCCCAACCCATTTAGGCGTAGCTGAGACACCTCACAGCAAGTAGACCAAAGTGGCTCTTGCAGCTTGTGAAAGGTGTATCAACTCCCCGCTTGGTTCAGCTAGGCCTGATGGAGTTCTCTTCCAATTATTCAATTAGACAGTTATATATAGTATATAGCCTTATGAAGCAGCCCACAAGTGAGCCAGAAAGAAGGTTAACTTATTTTATTCCAGCTGTTGTGAGCCTAATGATCATTATGAAAGTCTGGAAATAGAGATCAAGTTTCTAGCTTACTCGTTGAAACTGAAAAGACGTTGAAACTGGGATACAATACACTACACGAACGCCCAAAAAGATGAACCAATTGATATGAGCAACGTTTAAAATTGAACAGCGTTTTAACGTTGTATTTAATTTTAGATTGTGAATGAAAAGTTCTTAAACGTTTTATAGGCCAACGTTGGTTAATTTTAAAGGTCAATTTTTTAACGTTGAAGTTGAACTATTTCATGCACGAAAACCCATTTGATGAAGATGATATGTGATATTAATGTCCGTTCATAATTATGTCCGTTCATTTAATGTCCGTCCAAATAAGGTCCGATAAGGTAGCTTAATCTGTGAATCAATTGCCATGACAAATAAATGTAACAGTAAAACACCACATTTAAACTATACTCCACCTCAGGTTGACCCAATACTGAAGGTGCTATCACCGGGTGACAGCTGTCTCTCCTCCAGCTGTACAGAGAAGGGTTACTACCTGTCCATACAGTGTAATCAGAACAGGTGTTGGTGCTCTGACCAGAGTGGGGGCCTCATCCCATGGACTGTCCGGCACAGACAAGCAGGTCAGTAAATTGATAGTGCCCCCCTAACAGTGCGGTAATGTGCGGTAATAGTGCCCCCTAACAGTGCGGTAATATGCGGTAATAGTGCCCCCTAACAGTGCGGTAATATGCGGTAATAGTACCCCCTAACAGTGCGGTAATGTGCGGTAATAATGCCCCCTAACAGTACGGTAATGTGCGGAAATAGTGCCCCCCCTAACAGTGCGTTAATGTGCGGAAATAGTGCCCCCCCTCCTAACAGTGCGGTAATGTGCGGTAATAGGTCAGTAGAGTTTCTCTAAAAGTTTGCTTTTATATCAGAAATCCCAATGATAGTAAGTGTGCACAAAGTGATTGGCCATTCAAGGGTTTCCGCTCAAAAATATTACCTTATCGGACCTTATTTGGACGGACATTAATTGAACGCTGGAGGCCTTAACGTTCATCTCAATGTCCGTTCAAATAAAGTCCGTTCATTTAAGGTCCGTCCAAGTTAAAGTCCGTTGAATTTTTTTCAAAAATTCGAACTTTTTGTCCAGAATATGACAACTATGAGAACTTTATTGTGCCGTAAGTTAACGACGGAAAGGTTCTCCTTGGTCTGCCGGAGGCACAGAAAACTCTACTAGTATATGATGTTTCCAAGGGGCACTTTGCGGAAAAAGTCAACGAAATTATGGCACTCAACAACATAGTTCATGAGCTAGTCCCCGCAAATATTACAAACTTGTTCCAGCCTCTACATATATTACGGTAAATCGTGTTGCCAAGGACATTGTCTATTACTATTAGACAAGACTAAAGAGTTTCTCGAATATAAAATTGATTTATTGATTGCAACGGCCCTTAAGCGCTTGGTACATCGACTTTAATTCTATTTTATGTCTGTATAATTATCTGCACCCGGGAATTGAAAACTGCAAAATCTTGCAGCTCCGGGAAATTAAATTACCACAATGATATCAGAGTTCAGACTACGCAATATGTAAGTCAACGAAAATAAATCCCATGGAAAAAGTGCTCTTGATGAATCGCTCTTGATGAATCGCTAATGTGCGGAAATAGTGCCCCCCTAACAGTGCGTTAATGTGCGGAAATAGTGTCCCCCCTCCTAACAGTGCGGTAATGTGCGGTAATAGGTCAGTAGAGTTTCTCTAAAAGTTTGCTTTTATATTTTTTAACGGCCAGGTAGCGCAGTTGGTTAGCCAGCTTTGCAATCGTGAGGTTGCGGGTTCAAATCCCACTGTCTGCCTGGTCGTGGGGTGAGCGTCGTTGACGTTCAGCTAAGGATCGTGAGTGGTCTATGCAGCCCCCCGGTCTACTCAGCCGAATACTCGAGAAATCGGGTGTGAGGGTTAAATGAGGAGCTGCACATTGCAGCAAAGTCTCGGGCGAAGAAAGTATGGTACACACTACCTTAACCGTCACTGGCTAAAAACAAATCCTTCGGCTTCCTGTAATTGGCTGGTTGCACTTGTGTAACAATATGGCTGTTGGAATACTCCGAAGTAAAATAAGTGTCTAGATAAAAATTTAAAAAAATCAGAAATCCCAATGATAGTAAGTGTGCACAAAGTGATTGGCCATTCAAGGGTTTCCGCTCAAAAATATTACTTTATCGGACCTTATTTGGACGGACATTAATTGGGCGCTGGAGGCCTTAACGTTCATCTCAATGTCCGTTCAAATAAAGTCCGTTCATTTAAGGTCCGTCCAAGTTAAAGTCCGTTGAATTTTTTTCAAAAATTCGAACTTTTTGTCCAGAATATGACAACTATGAGAACTTTATTGTGCCGTAAGTTAACGACGGAAAGGTTCTCCTTGGTCTGCCGGAGGCACAGAAAACTCTACTAGTATATGATGTTTCCAAGGGGCACTTTGCGGAAAAAGTCAACGAAATTATTGCACTCAACAACATAGTTCATGAGCTAGTCCCCGCAAATATTACAAACTTGTTCCAGCCTCTACATATATTACGGTAAATCGTGTTGCCAAGGACATTGTCTATTACTATTAGACAAGACTAAAGAGTTTCTCGAATATAAAATTGATTTATTGATTGCAACGGCCCTTAAGCGCTTGGTACATCGACTTTAATTCTATTTTATGTCTGTATAATTATCTGCACCCGGGAATTAAAAACTGCAAAATCTTGCAGCTTCGGGAAATTAAATTACCACAATGATATCAGAGTTCAGACTACGCAATATGTAAGTCAACGAAAATAAATCCCATGGAAAAAGCGCTCTTGATGAATCGCTAATGAGAATTGAGAGCGGGAATTGGAAAAAGGACGGTCAAGCAAAACCCTTGCAAATCTTATCGAAGATATCCCCTCTAAGAGTTACTCCCAAGCAAAGCCAAAAAGAAAAGAAAAGGGGGGACCCCCAACCCATGTAGGCGTAGCTGAGACACCTCACAGCAAGTAGACCAAAGTGGCTCTTGCTTGTGAAAGGTGTATCAACTCCCCGCTTGGTTCAGCTAGGCCTGATGGAGTTCTCTTCCAATTATTCAATTAGACAGTTATATATAGTATAGCCTTCTGAAGCAGCCCACAAGTGAGCCAGAAAGAAGGTTAACCTATTTTATTCCAGCTGTTGTGAGCCTAATGATCATTATGAAAGTCTGGAAATAGAGATCAAGTTTCTAGCTAACTCGTTGAAACTGAAAAGACGTTGAAACTGGGATAAAAAAACATTACACGAACGCCCAAAAAGATGAACCAATTGATATGAGGCATGAGCAACGTTTAAAATTGAACAGCGTTTTAACGTTGTATTTAATTTTAGATTGTGAATGAAAAGTTCTTAAACGTTTTATAGGCCAACGTTGGTTAATTTTAAAGGTAAATTTTTTAACGTTGAACTATTTCATGCACGAAAACCCATTTATGATGAAGATGATAATATGCGATATTAAACACTGATCATGTACACATCTTTTAACATTTTTACTGCTTAACGACTGCTTTTCTTACTTACTGTATAAAAAATGGATTTAAAAATCATTTTCTGGAATAAAAAAAAGTTTTAAAAAATGAAAAAAAATCGGATTTTTGATGGTTTTGAGTGCCTTCTAGCGTTCATATTAATGTCCGTTCATAATTATGTCCGTTCATTTAATGTCCGTCTAAATAAGGTCCGATAAGGTATTTAATAGTTGAATCTATATTGTGTCAAATATTGCATTCAGTTTAGCCAATTCTGACTAATTGACTACACGAGTATAAAACAAGTTATCCTACTATATCCCCAGGTCTGCAATGTACGACTGAAGGTGTCCCGACAACCCGGTGTGATAGACTCCACAACGAAGGAGTCACCATAGAGTGCGATGTTCTGGGAGTGCCAGCCCCCAAAGTCTGCAGAGCAACCTCCTGCTGGTGTGTTAGCAGTGCTGGAGATGAAATACCCGGCACCAGAGGTAACCAGGATATAACATGTCCTGAGCGGGCAGATGCTTGTGTTTTGGAGAGAGACGGGGGAGTGGTAGCTGCTGATATTTGGGGACTGCCTCTTCTTGGATCTGTTTATCCACAGTGCGACATTTGGGGCAGATACCGTAGTAAACAGTGCAGGAACGGGGAGTGCATCTGTGTGGACACTGTCTCAGGTGTACCACTGGAGGACACTAGCTGTCTGTCTGACACAACAACTACTCTCTACTCCAGCTACTTTGGCGAGGACATTCAAATAGAACCTCTTGTTGAACAGTCCCCGTCTTCCTGTTTGTCACAGCAAGAACTGGTCAGTCTGAATTTAACAGACCACGAGATCTCAATGAAGCTGCCACTCTGTTCAGCTGACGGTGGTTATTTCCCTCAGCAGTTCAGATCGGATATTGGGTCGTGGTGGTGTGTTGACCCCCAATCTGGCGAGGAACTATCAGGTGGGAGAGGAGCTCGACACACCCTGCCCTGTTCCGGAGCTGGACTCGGTCAGGTTCTGTTCCAGTCCGTTAAAATACCAGGGTGTGTAACGGATGAGATAGTCAGGGTGGTTAAAGAGGATGCTAGCAGTGGTCTAACCTGTGAGGATTACCTCTACCACTCTGTTCAGTGTTTAGATGATGATGGTAACCAGTGCTTCTGTGTTACCTCTGACACGGGCATCCCTCTCTCGCTCTCCTACTCTCGCCGCTTCCTGCTGTCCTGTCCGGACATGCCGGAGACAGCGTGTTTGAGGGAGCAGTTCCAGGCTTGTTCTGACGACACAACCCCGCTACTTCTCTCCTCTTGTCCTGAGACGTGTGATCGGGAAACGGGCAACTTCCTTCCTCTTCAGTGTGATAATGATACTTGCTATTGTGTCAACATTATTACTGGCCTGGTAATTTAAATAGCTAGCTTTGACTTTCTTTTCAATTAATTAACTTTCTTTTCGATCATATATTGTGATAGACCAGCTCACTCAATTTCACCAAGCAATTTAACACCACACCGGAATGTTTGCAGGAAATCCCGTACAGTCATGGTCGAGCAGGAGGGTTCAAGTGCTCTGAGTTTGGTAGGATTATGGAGGATAACAGAACAGTGTGTCAGAAGCAGGAGGACAGGAGGTGTGATGCTGTCTACCACGACTCACCTGGTATGTCAAGAAACTTAACTAACTTAACCAAGAATTAAAGCAAATAAATACAGCTACTTTGATTAAAGTACAGCTGGTATGACCATGTTACTAATAAAGTAATGACAGCTGTTTGTTTACACTTGGATATTATCATGAGATCATATCCACAATGATATCATGTGATCGCTGATCGCTCATAAGTTTTTTAAACAGCTTAGTTGCATAAAAAGTTGACGATGGACGCTTTCAAATCAAATCTCCAATTTTCTCACTAATAAAAAAGAGAAAGAATCAACCAATGAAATGAATATAGAAAATCTCTGAACTGTGTCTTCTCTCAGCGACAGAAGGATGTCACATCTTGTGGTGCGAGGGAGAGAAGTACAGCGCTAAACAGTGTGACGGAGATGAGTGCTACTGTGCTGATCCTGAAACAGGTACACGCCTCTCACTTGAGTAAGAGAATCTCTTGTGAGAAGAGGAATGGTTCTTTTTTTCTTCTTTTTTTTGACTTTTCAATATGAGGGCCAGCGAAGAGTCCACAGCAATTGTGTGGAACTGATTTTGCAGTTAAGCTGAAATCGATTGACGTCTTCTGCCCTATCCAGTCGAGGATTCCTTAGCCTGGACATTCTTTATATACATGCATAACTATAGTTTTCGCATGTATACATACCTGTTCAAAAAAGTTTTAAATCAATTGCCTCCAAATTTTAAATACCTCACCAAAAAATCTAACAAATAGTTTTTTTTTCTATTTCTGTTTCTATCCGTCTTACTTGTTGATGACTTACTCGGAACTAAAAGGAAAAACTCGCCTATTTGAGTATAATCTTTTCTCAAATTTTCCAAAATTTTCAACTTAATTGACGTCAAGTTTACAAAAGTTTACATAAGCTGACAAGTGTTATGTGCAGTCTTGTTATGTGCAGTCAGCAGGCTTGCAGAAATGTTGCCCTGACTCATCGCCAGCTTCTACATAAAAACATAAATACTAAAATATTATATACTACTGTATATTATTATTACATTAAATAGTACTATACGTGCTGTTTGAACTATCGTGGAATTTCAATACTTTAAATTTAAAATGTCCGTACTAGAGTCCGGACCCTCCGCGCACTAGCTAGGACGTGATGAGAACACTTACAACTGCAAAATCATAACCCAGCCTTTAATACGATCATAAACTAAAATATACAACGGAATAATATTTATAGCATTGTATGATGTGGCGGTTTTTTGAAATGAAAATACTTTGTTTGGTTGTTGCAGCAGTTTGTGATGAATATTTTTATCGTTACACCCCTTCTGTTGACCCTAATTTTAGGAGACGCAATTGACTACGCAGACTTTGGTCGCTCTGACTTCTCGTGCGGGAGTAACGGGCAAGTGCTGTACAGCAACCTGACGGTGTGCCAGCTGCAGGAGCTGATGCTGTGTCCCAGTACGTACTACCCTCAGTTTGATGCGTATCTCAGACCCCTCGCCTGCCCGCTGCCGCTCTGTTATCCTGACGGTCAGTTCAAGAAGAAGATATCTCTTAAAATAGTTTATTCGGAGTTTTTTTTCAATCGCTATCTAGATGTTTAACTAATAATCGATCATTCTAAGAATAAGGTCCGTTTTTCCGGAATTGTTGCACTTAAACTATAGCACTCAGACTAGCCCATTATGAATATTAATCTCAGATTTTGAACAACTGAATTTCAGGAAGTTATCATACTCAACGGTGCCTAGGTGATGTGTGTGGTTGTGTGGATAGAGAAACTAGCGCTAGTATACCAAACACAGTACACACTCACGGTGTAAAGGTTAGTAGACAAACTCAGTTATTGGGGAGTTGAAAATCATTCATTTCTAAACCATCATAAAATTAATATTTCTTATTTAGTCGTCTCACAATTTGCACGCCTTTAGAGATGTGACGAGGAAGGGAACCTAATCGAGGACAAGAGGTCGACCTGTGAGAAAGAGAGATCTAAGTTCTGTGAGCCTCAGTCTCTGGACGGTATCAGGGTGGTACCTCCAGACTGTCCCGCTCTCCACTGCATTGGCACTGGTTAGTGAACGCTAAATTAGTCTTTAGCTGGATTTTCAATCATTTTCGGTTGTAACAGAGAACAGCAACTTCACGCAAAAATAAATAGTTTCTCGCAGAATGCCACCTGAAACTTTGGGTAAAAGTTTCGCCATCCACAACCGGCTATTTACAGCTTCATTATAGTTATATACTTTACTTTGTTATAATATGAATGTGGTTATATACTTGGTTAATAATGAACAATGTTATCTAGGATTATTCAGTCCTCTGCAATGCAGTAACGCTGAATGTCACTGTGTAAATGTAAACACTGGTGAGGAGTACCCGGGTACCAGGAGTGATGAGGTCGGAACATTTGACTGCGACTACGCCGGCAACACCTTCAACATCGAGGAGGGTAATGGGGGGCTTTGTGGGGAACAGGTATGTGTTAAACATGTTGAAACTGTGTTAAACATGTTGAAACTGTGTTAAACATGTTGAAACTGTGTTGAACATGTTGAAACTGTGTTAAACATGTTGAAACTGTGTTCAACATAGCTCCGCAATAAAACGACACTTATTTCTTTTTTCACAGTTTTTCTCATGGAAAAGGGATTGAAATTTACTTGAACAGAAATTGCATTGAATCTAAATAGTTGATTTATGTTTATGTTATTGAAGCTTGGTATTGGTACTTTATAGTTGGATTTATGTTATTGAAGCTTGGTATCGGTACTTTTGTATAGAGGATAGCTCTAATGACTCCTTCCTCAGACGGAGAAAGAATGTGACGGAGAAGGAGAGTGGTTTGTTAGGGAGCAGTGCACGTCTGAGTACTGTTACTGTGTCTATCTGGACAGTGGGGAGGTCCTCGTTGGATCTGAACAGGTATGGGGACTTATTAGATGAAACAGCGTACAGTAATATAATAAATTAAAGCTGATTAATAAATCTTGAAAATAACGTTAAATTGTTATTTTAACTCAATAGAAAATTTGGATTAAAAGTTACTTTTGAATAATACCGCCACTTTTACAAGTTAATGTTTTCTGGCAATTTTCCTCATCTTCTTTAGTCTCATGAAATTATCCTGGTGCAGCGATCCATCGCAACGTATGTATATTTATCTGGCTTAATTTAAAATTACAATATTGTAGTCCATATACAAAATTAAATCGACCGCGTTGCATATTGTGATAAATTAATCGTTCCAGTTTTTAATTAATAAGAAGGAATAAAAATCAGTTTAGCTAAAAAGATCAATAAAAACACCGTGTTTCAGGTGGTAGGTGTGCCTGTGTGTCCCGCTCTGATCGACACTAGAACTAAGTGTCAAGTCCAGCACGACAGGACATGTGTTAAGACGTTCCAGGGAGGTGAGCTTGTTGGAGAGTGTCAGACTACACGGTGCAATGAAGATGGGAGCTTCCTAACTCAGTACTGCAGCCAGGAGACATGCTGGTGTGTTGATAGAGAGTCAGGGGAGAGGGTCCTGGAGACTGAGTTCCAGCAGGGTACACATTACTGTAACGAGGTATCGGAGAGGGTCTACCTGCCTCCTTGTCTCCGACAAGACGCTCTGATCTGCACTGATGAGGGACTGTATGCTAGCATGCAGTGCGATGAAGTGAAGTGTTTCTGTGTCTACTCTGACTCCGGAGAGGGTGTGTCAGGACAGTTTGAGGTGATGAATACTGTTGAGTGTGCAGAGAGGAATGATACTCGAGGTCCGTGTCAGAAGGAAAGAGACCGTACCTGTGAAGGTGATGAGGACTGTTCCGTGCTAACATGTGATGAGGAGGGTAACTACCTGGCTCTCCAATGTCTCAGAGGTGATGTGTGTATCTGTGTCGACCAGAGTTCTGGACAACTCACCTCGCCTGCTTCACATGTGGTATCAGACGTGATATGTGCTCCTGACGGGGAGTTGACAGAGTACCCGGAGTGTTTTAACCAGGATGAGCTGGAATGTGACGGCAGTGGAACTTCTCTCCATCTCAGTGCTACAATGATGGAACTTGTTTCTGTATGTACGGAGAGGTAGATGGAGAATGTCTGGAAGATTCTAGAACGCACTGTGAGCGAAGAAGAGAATACCAATGCGATGACAACGAGGACTGTCCTATCCAGTGTGACAGTGAAGGGAAGTACGGACAGTTTAATTGCGAAGATAACCTTTCTGAGGGCCGGTGTGTGGCAGGAGGGTTCTTTAAACCTCACCACTGTACTGGTGACATCTGTTACTGCGTGGATATCAATACTGGAAATGCGATTATAGACACCCTGAGCCAAGGAAACGACTTCTACTGCTCGCCAGATGGACAAATAACGGACAGAACACTTTGTCAGGAACAAACCTTCTACTCTTGTGATGACTCTGGATATTTCCTCCCAGTTCAAGAAGTAGAAGGAAGGTTTGAATGTTTGCACATTGATACTGGAGCACCTAATTACCATGACAGTGTATGTGCACCATCCTACGACCTGAGGACTGAATGCCAAAAAGTGAGTGATGACAGGTGCCCGTATATTTATCAGGGAGTATCTTATGTTCCAGATACGGGATGTGAAACAGTGCAATGCGACCCTGACACTGGTCTCTTCCTGGCAAAGCAGTGTCACAAGGGCGTCTGTTACTGTGTTGAGGTGGATAGTGGGGTTCTTGGAGGACGACCTGAGAGCCCAGAAACAGAGTTCTATTGTCTTGACTCTGGAGAGCTTGTTGTTCTGACTCTCTGTAGGAAGCAAGGGGTTCTAGAATGTTCAACAGATGGGCAGTTCACTCCAGAGCAGTTTGTTAAGGATGTCTATTTCTGTGTGTTTTCAGATTCCGGCGAGGTAATTGAGGACACTAAGTCTATTACAGCTGATATTGAGTGCTCCATATTGACCGATCAAAGAACACCTTGCCAAAATGCCCGGGACGATATTTGTCCAACTGAACTTACGGAAATGAACGTCTATTCCAGACCAGAAGATTGTACTGCTCTGACATGCGATGCCTCAAGTGGAAGATACTCGATAAAGCAATGCTCTGATGATGACAGCTGTTTCTGTGTTGACCCTGCCTCAGGGTCGGTCACCTCTGACTCAGCACCTGATCACACCTTTGTGTGTGACGAGGAAGGTGTGATGACAATCCTCACACTTTGTCAGCAGCAGGATCTTCTGATCTGCACTGAGGAGGGTGACTTTCAGTCCAAACAATGTTTCTCCGACCAAGGTCCTTGTTACTGTGTATATTCCGATTCAGGAATTTTAGTTCACAACTCTGATGTGACAGTGTATAGGTGTGATGTGGTTGTGGATGAAAGAACAGACTGCCAGCTTGTTCTAGACGAAGAGTGTCCTGCCAAACTCAGGTCAGATCACTTAGCAAGACCAGGAGACTGTTCAGCTTTATCCTGCACGGAGGACGGAGAATTTCCTACCATGCTCTGTGTTGGAAATGCTTGCTATTGTGTGGATATTAAAACAGGGACTTTGATAGAGGACACTAGAGGACCCAGAGACACGTTCGTTTGCAGTAGGGAGGGTGAGAGACTGAGATTGACTCCATGCCGACGACAATCCCTCTACTCTTGTGACAGTCGAGGTAATTTCCACGCTACCCAGTGCGACCCATCAGGAGAGTGCGTGTGTGTGTTTGTGGACAGTGGTTACATTAGAGAGGCAGTGGAGTGGTGTGATGCTCAGGTGGACAACAGGACCGACTGTCAGAAGGAGAGGGATGCAGGGTGTGGTAATCTGAGCGATTGTTTCCTTCCTGACTGCGATTTCCACGGTGAGTTGTCTTACTATTGATTCACTTCAATCTACATACTATGTATGATAAATAATTATGACAGTTCAGCTTTTCCTATTTTAATTAAAATTCGATCTTAATTAAGGTACACGTTATAAACAGTAAACACTTTAACAGTTTGAAGTTTAGTTATGGTAGACGTTAACAGTTTGATAAAGTAGGAACCTGTCAGGTAACTATGAAAGAGAACAGTGTAGAGGAACAGAATGCCAATGTACTGACCCCTTCACCGGGGAACCAACCAACGACAACAAGTTCCGTTCCGGATCCCATTGGTGTGACGAGAGTGGAGCTCCTCGTCTTATCACCCTGTGCAAGGCTCAGGGCTTGTTGGAGTGCGACACTGAGGGGAACTTCGAGCCGGCTCAGTGCAACACTAAGTTCTGTTTCTGTGTGTACTTTGATACTGGAAATGTTAGGGAGAACACTGAGAGTATATTCTTCCCTGGTTAGTGAAGTTAGATCACAATATTGCCACAAATCCCACAATATTGCCACAAATCTCACAATATTACCACAAATCTCACAATATTGCCACAATATAAATATGAGAGATTCATTGATTCCACTCAGTGGTAATTCTACAGCCAATTATATTAATTAGGGCAGTGTTGTTTTCTTTATTCGTGGGGTTAATAAGGCTATACTAGTAGATACTACTACTAATAAAGCTATCTGTAACCGTTCTATAATTAGTCGGATCTCTATTGGCTCCCTTACCCAAACATTATCCCCACAGAAAACTGTCCCGTACTCCGAGAGGACAGAACACTCTGTCAGATAGCCTCCTATAAATCCTGTCCTAAACAGATCCGACCTGGAACTACAGATATCACCAGGTATTTCATAATCACATCCTATTTTATTTCGAATATCCCCTTTTCTACGAACTAAGTTGGATGATCTCCACCACGATGTTTTATGTGCTATGTGTTGAGTGTTTGTTAAACAACTTAACCTTGTGACCCGGCAGGGACGAGGGATGTGAGTTGCTGGAATGTAGGGATGACGGATCCTTCTACCCCATGTACTGCGAGGGTAACATATGTTGGTGTATGGATGTGGGAAAGGGACATGAGATTGAAGACACCAGAGGAGAAAAGGACTCCTTCCACTGTACAGAACAGGGAGAAAAGGTTACTTACGTTTTTAAACTTAAATTTTCATTATGAAGTTACTGAGTAAATGCATTCATTACATGCAATTTCAGTTCAAACTATCAACACTACTTTATGAAAAATGAATTGATAAATAGACATGACGAAAAAACAAATTTAAATACTTTAAAAGTATTACTTTTGACGTTGTAAATTTCAAAGAAGTGCCCCCCAGATAGTGTACTCGGGATGCGAGCGGAGGAGACATAACGTGTGTGGACTAGACTTTGACAGGCAGAACAGCAGATGGATCATGTCTGAGGAGTGTAACGAGTATCCGTGCGATCCTGTGGACAAGCTCTTCGTTGCTAAACAGTGTCTCGGGCCACACCTTTGCTGGTACTTAATATTTACTGTGTATTCTTGTCTCTAGTTCATTCAAGCAAACCGCGACAGATAATTCTTTATTATAACCCTAGATACGAATTTGACGGCCCCCTAGCTATAGTTAATCAATAAATTTCTATAGTTAACCCCCCCCCCTCCCCCGGCCCCCGACTGATTCCAAATGTGCAGGTGTATTGACCGATATAACGGAGACGTAGCCCAGGGTTCAGTGAGTTCTAACTGCTCACTAGAGTGTCACTCTAACAACACCTACACCATCTCTCCATGCGTGCAAACCACCAGCTGTCTGGAACAAACTGTCAAGGAATGTGACTACACTGGGGAGTACTTCCAGTTCCAGGTTGGTCACGTTTTATTATACTGATCACGTGAGGTCATGCTGGTCACGTTTTATACCGAGGTCATGTGAGGTTATGCTGGTCACGCTGGTCATGCTGGTCACATGAGATCATGCTGGTCAAAATAGAAAATTCCCACTATTAGTAATTGTTATTTACATTATTTTCATATTCATTATTCGACCATGAGTTTTATAACAGGTGGCCCAAGATGGTGTACCTATTTGTGTGTATATGGACTCAGGGAGGTACATGCCCTTCTCGGAGGCGGGGACTAACGAATGTACTCGAGTTAGAGACAACAGAGGTAATACTCTCCGAATTGTATCTAGTTACTTTGATTCTTTATCGGTTGCAGTTAACTGGTCATTTAATTCATGCATCCGAAGTTTTAAACTGGGCGACAATCAGAAACTGGGCACCAAACAAAAGAGCAGCTTACTAACTTAAGATTTATATTAACTCTTTGTTTTTAACCATGTAGTTGTTTTGAACATTTCCGCTTATTGTTCTGTTTCAGGAAACTGTATGGTGGATTACCATGAGAGTTGTACGAGAACGTTCAACAGTGCAATCGGGGAGTACGAGTATCCACCGGACTGCTTCAGACCAAAATGTGCATCCGACGAAAGGTAACTGTTTGTCATTATTAGCTAAATCGTAACTGTTTCCAAGTTTACATACAGTTTTATTTATGTTTAAGCTGAGCCACCTCGCAACCATGTCTGGAATGCCTGCAATGATTTACAAGATATTCTCGGGTTTTTCTATTGAGCACTTTTATCTTTTATTTTAGATATACTAAAGAGAATTGCATACACCTAAACAAATTCAAATTGTAATACCCTGAAAAAGAAAGCAGTTAGTAATGACTGCCCCGGTCCCTATAGGTACGTGTCAAGACAGTGTGAAGGTGAGATATGTTGGTGTGTAGATCAGGACACCGGAACTAGACTTCCTGGTACCACCGGGGTCAGCTACCAGGTCAGTCCAACTTTTAGAAGAAAGCTCGTACTAATTATCCCGTACTAAATATCGCAATATTTCAATTCCATTCTGTGACTGAATTCTGTGACAGCGAAAGGTCCGATTTTACGAAAAGTCCAATTTCGTCAAGTCTATAAAGTCTATAACATAATATAAAGATGATGTTACGAAAGGTCCAATTTCGTCAAGTCTATAAAGTCTATAACATAAAGTCTATAAAGTCTATAAGTCTATAAAGTCTATAACATAATATAAAGATGATGTTACCTTAGGTTGAGTGTGCGCCGCCTCGGTCAGGCCGTTGCACTGACCAGTACCAGCTGAGGTGTGACGGGAGTTACTACAAGGAGACCCAGTGTACTGACAGGTTCTGTTACTGCGTCTTCATCGACACTGGCAAGGTGAGCTACCATTTATTAAACCAACATTTTATCTTTTCTTAAATTTACATCTTATTTTTAATGACGATATGGCCTGCCCTTGAGTTAAACAATTGATGTACCTCGTATTTTGCCCTGGTAATGCGCCCGTGAATCCGAAATTATGTAGTCTTGTCCCTCAGCTAATATGGGGGTCAATGACTCGAGGAATCGCAAACTGTACGAGGCAGTACGATACTAGAGGTCACTGTAGACGAGCTAGAGAAGAAACTTGTCGCATGTTTTACTTCGACTACACAGGTTCACTTTGCAGACAATCAGCGTTGCCTATATATTTCAGATTAATTGTGACTTTTATTTTCACCGATTTATTATATTATGTTGATCAAGTATTTTATTTGCTTGGAACTGGAGTCTGGAAGACCTCTGTTAGTCTATGGAATTATAAAAGATTAATTTATATTTCAGGAACATTCGGCACACTACCTGGGTGCGAGTTTGACAAAGAATGTGACCGTGACGGTAATTTCCCTAAAATGGAATGTGTTGGTGGTACCTGCATGTGCACAGACCCCAGAACCGGAGAAGTACGCAGGGAGACTAGCGGGCCTAGCGGTACCTTCACTTGCAACGAGAAGGGGGAGAAGATTCTTATCATTCTTAGAGATAAGACCAAGTGCGAGGTAGATATACCAGGGTTTTCTAACAACATTATCAGGGTCATCCAGATTCCCGGAACTCATTATATCGAGAAATTGAGGGAATTGAGTTTAGCGCGCCCATCACATACAGCTGGTCTATCTGGGTCAGCAGCTGTATGACTCACGTCCGTGAAGCTTCTGCAAAAAATAAGTTAAACGAATAGCTCTTTTCTTTTGCATTCATTACAGAATTTCAGACTGATATTAGTCAAGTTGTGCGGCGGACTGTTCTCCGTTAGACTGGCTGACTACTTCTCCGCTAAGATAACTGGATAACATGCTTCTTAGAGTTAAAACCGCCGCAAAATGTAATATTCCCCATTCTCCAGGTTGAAGGAATTGAACAGTGCACCCCAGAAGGCTGGTACCCGACTCCTGATTGTTCCAATGGGGTATGCTACTGTGTCTATGCTGATTCTGGAACCCCAATCTATGGTACAGAGGTTCCTGGCGCATTTCCTGACTGCGAGGAGGAATTTGACGACCGTTCTATTTGTAGGAAGTAAGTGCCAGAACCTTTGAAACCTTATAGGCACTTGAACGCCTGCCAGCCGCATATTCGGTTACCAGACTCGTAATGAAGGGCTTCTCCGCTGGTTAATTCTGACTTTAAATTAATCTTTAAGTATATTCCGGAAAGGAGTAAATTCAATGATATTATTGTTTACCATGGTTTATTTATCAACGTTTGTTTTAACCTCGCTACTCTGCCTTGGCCGGCCCCTACCGACAATAGAACTCCTAACTAACCACCCCTGTCCCAGACACAATGAAGCAGTTTGTCCCCACGAGTATATAGAGGGTAGGATAGTTAAACTAAGTTCCTGTCCCCTGGTGCTAGAGTGCTGGGATAACGGTCTCTTCGCTCCTAACCAGTGCAGATCTGATGGAATGTGCTTCTGTGTCAATGTCACGTTAGTTAAATTACCGTCCTCTTTCAATATGTCGTATTTTCATAATATTTTGAATTAGTATACTAAATTTTCATTAAAATTATAACTAAGATATGTTCGCTTACAACGGTTGAACTGTACAGGGATGGTGAACTTATCGAGGACTCGTTTGGCGAGAGAGGCAAATTTGCGTGTGACGAGTTCGGTAACATTGAGGTCCTACCCACCAACCCTCCGACGTCTTGCCAAGCACAGGTTTGTTAGTCATTACAGTTGACCATTACTTAGCGTATATGTAGAGTGACTATGTAAAAGTTAAAATGATAGAGCTCCGAGTAACTATGTAAAAGTTAAGATAAGCTTTGAATTCACCTCATTCTCTCCAGGACCAGCTGACTTGTGACTCGTTCGGGAACTTCTTGCCAAGACAGTGCACTAAACCAGTCTGTTTCTGTGTTTTCATGGACAGTGGCCGAGTGGTACCAAACAGCTTCACCACTGTTCTCGGGGTAACTTGACTCTTACAATACTCATTACTTTTCAACTGATAAATTTATCTTATTAGTACTCGTTAAGTCTTTCTACCTTACCATTTATCTTAATTCTAGTTTAAAGAAGACATTACAGTAAATCCAAGAGTGATTGATCCCGCTGTTAATCACTCTGTAACCCCAGGCAACAGATCAAGTTTGTGAGGAGCTGCTTGACACGAGGACTGAGTGTGAGATACGGAGAGATGAAGCCTGCATGCCAGTCTTCAATCACACCACGTGTCAGTACTTCACACTTATTAATTAATACTACTAATACTACTAATTATACTACTTCACACTTATTAATACTACTAGCAGGAACCCGTCAAACCTTTAAGACTGGTGTCAAGGCTCTTTGGTGGCCGGATCAGTTTCCTACCCTACTTCCTAAAGTCCCCCGGTGAAAATAATTATTACCTATTTAATTCGCGTTTTTGACACCACTTGTGGGTCCAAATTTTGGGTACTAAAATTCTTATTCCTTGGCCAATTTACGATTTTTTCATGCTGATTTGAAGGCTATTAAAGCATTTGAATCAGTTAAAAAAGTTTCAGTTTTATATCTTGTACGGTTTTTGCGGAAACCCGTGTTAAAGTTGATGCCGTGGTGTCAGTAAAATGGTGCGGATAAATAAATATATATATATCGTCTCGCTTTATATATAGTAAGATTACAACTACTACTACTTCACACTTATAACAACATAAATCACCTGTACCACTACCGCTAATGCAACTGGATCCATTAGTACCAATACTGATGGAAACTGACGGATTCGGTGGTGGCACTGTATTCAGTGGTGTTAAAGTCAATAGACTCCTCGACTCGATTGAAGCCATCTGTAACAGGGCCATCTTAATACCGTTATTGGAACCATTATATCTTGCCATTCAAATAACACCAACATAGTTCATTGTCTATACAATTACTGCTACTGATTGCAGAATCTTGTTACCTATACTAAACCATATTACCGTATAATTTAAATAAACCTTTTAACCCTCCTCATATAGACGAGTTTGAAAGTACGGAAGAGTGTTACAATGTGAGGTGTCGGAGTGACGGCACCTTCAGAGCGATGCAGTGTCTCTCCAGATACGCCTGTCACTGTGTTAACACTCAATCTGGAGAAATGATTACAGGTTAGATATTAGGACACACAGCTTATCATATTGTTATCGTGATATTGTTAGCGGCAGCATCTAACCACCTCCCACTTGGACGACACGGCCTTTGGTATTAGGAGATGGTGGAACATATTATTCCCTCTTAAACCCCTCTTGAACCCCTCTTAAACCCCTCTTAAACCCCTCTTGAACCCCCATTATTCAGGAAGTTCGACACCAGTAGGACAGTTAGTTTGCGGTCAGGAGGTGTGTGAGGGAGATCAGTGTTCCTGTTTCGACGAACGAGGACGACCCTTGTCACGTGTCTCATCTCCTCCCTGCTTCTTTAGTTAGTTATTTTCCCTTTTCCTCAGTAGTCAGGTTCTAATCAGCTTCTGGTGTGTTTTATAATAACTGTTAACTAAAGGCTGTGATAAAGCTTTTACATTACATAATGTTAGGGTTGGAAGCAATGCGGTGTCCTGAAAAGAGGAAGATACACCAGAGAATGGGATCAAGATATGTTGTGCAGTGCGATCCTGATGATTCAGACAAGTGCGCCTCTTAAGATTATTTCAAATCTTTACTTTGACACCAAGTAATTACCAGCTTACCACCAAATAATTACTAGGTTACCACATACGACAGAATACATGCTATAACAAGGAGAAAGAGTTTATTGTTTCTATTTCTTTAATGACCTTATTTATAGGTACGATTTAAAGCAGTGTTACCGAGATATCGAGTGTTGGTGTGTTGACCCCTTCAACGGGACTATGATAGAGGGATCTATGGGACCTCCTGACTCCGTTATTTGCATATGTGAGCACACATTCAATATAATTAATACTGACCTTTTTATTTTTAGTGATCGTTCTCTTATAACATCAGCATCCTTGGGAGGGGGTTTCGAAATAATGAAGCTGCTGTGATTTTCACATAATAGCTATGCATAAACTTGCAGACGTCAGGGAGGAAGCTTCAATATCTTGAAGTTGGTGACGTAAACTTGAACTTAACCTTATTATTTGTAAGGTGCTCACCGAAGGTTCTACAATCTCCATAACAAGATTGCTTTGTATCGGCCGTTTCTAAACTTGAAATTACCCTCTATAATTGGACAATATAAGTACCTGGAGGGCGGCGGGAGGTTCTTGAAACATAATTACCGTTAACTCCCATTCACCAGACGACCCACCGTGCGTACGACAACAGAAAGCAGAAATTGCTTCAGCTGTCAGTGTAGAAGGTTTCTATCCTGTCTCAATGTACTCAATCACTCAGGTGAGTTTTAATTTTATAGTGTGATCACTGATCAAATGTCGTCGAAAAAGCTTACAGATTTTAGTTGAAAATACAATGTAATCGTACGAACAGTAGCAGGCTATGGTGAGCCACTCATTTAACTGAACCCCTTTTTTCGCAGTGTGAGCCAGATGGAGAATACTACCCACAACAATGTAACGTCCGTTCCAAGGAATGTTGGTGTGTGGATCATGAGACAGGGGTCGAGATAAAGGTTAGTTTATAATTCTACCCCTCTCTCTGGAGACTTTTTCTATGCTATTTGATGTGTTATCTATTCTATAATTCATTCTGTAACTTGTTTAATTTCTAACAGGGTACCAGAGCGTTGCCCTGGGTATCAGATATTAAGTGTGTTCGGATACTCCCTCCTAAGTCAACACAGAGAAGACCTAAAGTTACAATCAAGTGTCCGAGTAATCGTGATCCTGTGTTCTGTCCCAGGAACAACTGCAACCGTAAGTTTAATCTACCTTTATAGATTACCTGGTGTTCGTGAAGTACCTTTACACTTTTACAGTTTACTAATAAACAGTTTATAAAACAACTATTATCTATGATGCGCAGGAGCGAGATGTGCGGCCTCCCCGAACGCTGCATGTGTACAATACAAGTGTCAGTCTTGTGGGGCTGTGTTCTACGACTCAGAGACTCTCTACCCCGTCTCTTGCTTACGTGAGTTGTTATTTCATAAGTAAACTGCAAACTGTATGAACAGCAATTGGTTGTTGATCTTGTAATTGTGTTTTAAATATAGAATTTGACGGTTGGTAAATGGTAATATCTCTGTAGTGCTCTCTTCCTTCTCGGGAGTTAGTACCTCCAAACCTTTAGAAATACGATCGAAATGTGCATGATTGTACCTCTAACTTAGTTAATTATACACGTTTAAACGAATGTACAGAGTTGTTAACTAAATTTACACCGCCCTAGAAAACAAGCTGCAGTGTTACTACGCTGACAGATACTACAGACACGGAGAAGAGTTTGATATGGGCTGCAGTTTAACTTGCTTCTGTTATATGGTGAGAATGATTTACTATTTAGTTGCCCTGGCAACAGTATCACGTGATGCCCTGGCAACAGTATCACGTGATGCCCTGGCAACAGTATCACGTGATGCCCCGGCAACAGTATCACGTGATGCCCCGGCAACAGTATCACATGATGCCCTGGCAACAGTATCACGTGATGCCCTGGCAACAGTATCACGTGATGCTTTATTTCTATTTAGTTTTACTGAATGGTGCCATGGATCCGTTTGGGCCGACTGCTGATTGTTTAAACAGTTATCATATCAACGTTTGGATAACTGAACAACTTTTCAAGTGATAGATCCATAGCATTAAGTAAACTTCCCACCTAGCCCACTACTAATAACTAAACCGTCACTCACAGGGAGGATTACGCTGCAGACCGCGGTGTTTGCTGCAGAACAGACCGGCCTGTCCTGATCCGGTCATCGTTCAGGACCCACTGGATCCTTGCTGTAAAGTTTACGCTTGTAGAGGTATGTGTCTTATCGTTACTATGGTTACCTAAAGTTTCCATGGTTAGTTAGTAGTTGTGTCCGTTTAAGTGATTTTGGATTTGTATAAAAATTAAACGTATGAAAGTTCCAATTTTATTCACTTAAACTATACCTTAAAATATGCATTCAAAATGTCAAAAACCCTATCTGGTAGCTATTCCTTAATAAATTATGGGCATTTGAGAACTTCTCATTTCGTATTAAGACTAAAGAGGCAAAGTACCAAGTATCGAATAATGAATATGTTCTTTAATCTATAATTTCCCATCTAATTTGAGTCCCGTCTTTCAGATAAAAGTTTCATGGCAAACTCGTTATCTATGTTCGACGATCTGAAAAGTCGAAGGAGGAGAGACATTAAATCCGATTTGTTACAGTTAGAATGATCATTTTATTTGGGTTATAATTTTTTTAATGGATTGCAATGAAGATGTTGGTTAATTTATCAGGTCGAACTGACTCTGATTTAAATTTCGTGCATAAATCAAATGGACTTATAATATGACAAATTAATGACAAGATAGATAAACCAAAACCGTGATCCTATACCAGCTTTCTTTAAGATTTTAACATTTTGATACCAGATAGAATTTTCAGAAACTTATTTACACATAGGTTCTATCAAAACTTATTTTTCATTTCCTTCGACCCAACCAACTTAAATTTGATGTCCAAGATTGGAATTGATAGTATTATGGGATAGAATATGTACAGCGACCCCGTGACTTAGAATTTTATGTTATTTAACTGTTATAACTTTGCTATATCGATTGCAATTTGAACTCTTTTACTCTTACGTTTATTAAACTCGTTTTTTAACCATTATGTAACCTCTTGCTTCTGCCGGGCCAGAACTCTGATAGTTGAGGGCTATATTAGATTTTTTTGAAATATCGCAAAGTGTGCGATTTCTTTGAATTAAAAACTATCTCACCTAGAAGAATAGAAGTAACTGGTCACATGGTCAGTACGTCGCGTTACTTAAATTGCCTGCACAAATAAACAATGCGCGGCGTGCGCGCGTTCCAACGCAACACGATTGCGCGAAAACCGGTGTATTTTGAACAGGAATTATGACTTAAAACTAGCAATACAAAATACCGCGACTAACACCGCTTGAGGAATAGGAATTAAAACAGCTTTGTAAAGACTACGGTAGGAAAACTCATAAAAGATACAAAATACTACAAAGCTTACTAATAACACATAATAAAATACCACTGAAGAACAACGCCCATTTCCCAATAAATATTTCATTAAAACCCAGCATAAAATTGAGTTGTGTCATTACTAGACCAATTAAGACTGGGGCTTTTAGCAAAAAAAAACGTGTAAGTTAACTGAACTATGATATTACACATATCTAGAGTTGAAAAGCACCTACTTAAATCAGCAAATTCTTATCAAACCCACGTTAACAGTTAAAACTAGTTATCACCACTGTAAGTTAAGCTGATCAGGGTAATGTTAGAGTAACACACGCTTAGTGTTATCATTTTACAGGATTTAACACACATCAACAAGTGAGTACAGTCCAGATCTCCATTGTTCACATGAACATGGGGCCGGGGGGGGGGCCGGGGGTATAATAATTGGCGCGTTTAGTATGTGTTAATAGGTAGAGGTATAATGGACCACACTTACATATTATTGTATTGTGTTTACATTCCGGAACAAACAGTACAGTGATATAAAGTTTTAGTCTGTGATACGAATAAGTCAAGTATCATAGGGCTTGAATGTTTAAATAATATATCATTAAACAATATACTAGTTACTTCAAGAATGGTTACAAGCTTACTGAACTACATGTAAATGTGCAAACAATCAATTACAAAACGCAAACTTTATCATTAGGAAAGAATTTAATATCAAATAAAATACCAAAACACATTCATAGGGTATACAGGTTACCTGACTAAACTTCAAAAAACCATCACTTTTCAAACTCCTGCTAAAAATTTTCAGGTTCATAACGTGAATATATCAAACCTATTAGAAACTCTATTAGAGATCCTCATAGTTCGATTATGTGAATAGAGAAACGATGAATTAAATTGTAGGATAATGTTTTCCATATCTATATATATAGAACTTCTGTTAACTTATTGAACAACCGTCAATATATAATATGATCTGATCAACAAAACTCGATCATTATAATGTCACCACTAAAGTAGGATTATAAATATCTTTTATCAATATTCCATAACTTGACAATATAATAAGTCACTGCAATAAACTATTTACAAGATTAGTTTGCTCAAATTTTACATTTTGTATATTATTAGTGTGATATTATCAGACATAATTTCAACCTACACATTACTCCAAGAAAATTGAGCAAACTCATTAGAATCAAACTATCTGTTCTATAAATATAACAACTACAACTCGACTCATAAGTGATAAGTCAGTATTAAACTAAACTTTATAGTTTTACTTGTCCACGAATGATCTTTTCATATAGAATATTGTCTAAACGAACATAATTTCCTATTGAAGGATCGCAGAAATAGAGCGGCGAACTGATCTTCGAAGGGTCGAAGCCTTCCCGAGAAAGTATTGTTTTTATGTGTTTAAACGTTCCAGTAGTTTCTATTATCTCCTGCAATGTGAACTATTTAGACATGTAAGCAAAGTGTGAATAATTTTTATAAGTGGATTAACTACAGGATAATTTCCAAGTAGAGGACTAATGTTAACATTTTTTATGTTTAATATCATCAGTGTTACACAATACCAAACAATAAAATAATCACGCAATAAATAGCATAGTTCAGTTACCTGTATTCTGATGAAGAGAGGTCGAGCATAGGCTGGCAGTCTCACACATATGTGATCATAAAGCGCCTCCAAGTCCAGAGCGCTGGAACTGCGGCACACCAGCGCTACCATTCCAGCGCGCCCGTCGTGTCCGGGGATCTGGACCCCATACGCGTTCACCTCTTCTACCTGCAATGGAGTAAGTTGCACGTGTGTGATGATGGAGAGTCTAGTCTCATATTGTTCCTAATGTAAATATTCGGAGAAACTCAGCTAATCAAAAATATCACTTGATCTAACACTCGGGATATCCTAAAAAGCTAAAAAGGATAATAAAACGTTTTAAAAATGCATTAAGAAATATTAACATAAGAATACAAACCTGTTGGAAGGATGAGATAGCTTGAGCTACCTCAGTAGTTGCCACATTCTCTCCCTTCCACCTAAACGTATCTCCGATCCTATCAATAAAGTACATGTTCCTGTATTGGTCCTCTTTAAACAGATCCCCTGTATTAAACCAACTATCTCCCCCACTAAACACATTCCGTAATATCTTCTTGTTAGTTATGGACTTGTCTCCCACGTAACCATCAAACGGGTACCGGGCTGACATTTTACCTATCAATAATCCAACTTCGTCAGCTGCTGCTTCTTGGCAGTATCCGTTAGCATCAGTGTACACTTGGTCTGTTTCTATATTGTATCTGATAATCCTCGCGCAGTGCAGGAAGGGAAGAACACAGGGAGCGAAGCCTACTGAGTGTCGTACATTGTGCCGGTTAACGAAGATAACATTTCCCTCGGTCGAAGCGTAGAATTCTCCGATTTGTGGAATGTTGAATTTCTCCCTGAAGATATCCCAGACATCAGGCCGGAGACCGTTACCAAATGCAAGACGGAGCTTATGTTGCTGCTGAAAAGGAGAAGTTGGAGTGTTACAGAGATATCTACACAACTCTCCTACATACTGGAACACAGTGACGTTCTCTTCCGCCACATCCTGCCAGAATCTGGTGGTAGAGAACTTTTTCCTCAGAATTACAGCACACCCAGTTGTTATCATGATACCGAACCCAACAGTGGAGGCAGCACTGTGGTACATGGGTAGGGTGATGTAGAGCCGGTCTTCTTTTGTGAAGCGGAACAGAGCAGCGTACCCGTACGCTACCCACATTGACTTCTTATGCTTCATGATAGCAGCCTTGGGGAGACCCGTCGTTCCACTGGTGAATATGTAATAAAGTGGGCTGAGGTATGTTACATTCTTCCTGAAGATAGCGGGAGGAGCACACGCGGACCTAGTTTCGGGTTTTATTGAGTTAGAGTCATCGCCACCAATGGTGAAGGAGGAAATTAGGAGCTCACACAGTTCAGACTGGATTGGCTGCAGAAACTCTGCCAGCTCATGGTTTACAATGACTGCTCTTGCTTTGCATGTTTTAATTCCGTGTAGCAAGCTAACACCTCTGATGTTGTTGTTAAGAAACGCACATTCAACCCCAACCTTAGCAAAACCCATCCACAGAGCAAAGAAATCCGGACAGTTTGGTAGGAAAAGAGCGATGACATCTCCCTTGATAAACCCAGAATCAAGTGCCCAGTGAGAAAATTGGTTGATCCTCGATTCAACTTGTCCGAATGTTAATGTTTTACCCTCGAACACGATACAAGGTCGATCTTTGTGCTTGGCAGAAGTTATCTCCCACTGGTCCACGAGGGTGAAGTTTCCTTTTATCAACTGGATCAGGTCCACACCAACCCTCACTTTGTAGTTTATAAAACCAATCCGGGCATCTCGGAAAAATGTGGGGTATTTCCAAAGAAAGATGGAGAACAAAACCACAGACCCCACTGCCAACCACAATACCATGCTTCTTCCAAGATTTAGTTCATGATCTGAAAATAGTTTAAATAGTTTACATTTATGATGTCATGATATGGTTATCGTTGCTATCTGTGAAAAAATGTACGATAGAATATCTGAAATCGAGAAATACCTTAAAAATCGAATTTCATTGAATTAGTCTTTTTTTGGAATTATATTACATAATGTTATACATTTCAAGATGGAATTATCATGTTTTGAAAAGCAAAGAAAACAATTTAGATCAGTAATAAATAATATATCATCATTATATTTGATAATCAGAATAAATTCAGAATATAATGTAAAATTTTTAGTTTTCAAAACTAAGTCTTAAAATAATTTATTAAGTTTACAGGATATAATGACTTCGTTATCCGTACAAAATAGACAATCATATTCAATTCCTGGGAACCGAAAAACGTTGCAAAATATTATGCGTTCAAACATTCCTAGTTTACATTACATATTCTTAGGTACATATTACAAAAGATCACACGCAACATTCGTAACATCGTAAACCATAATTTTAAAACAACAGAGATAAAATTTAACAAAAACCAAGAAAATTGCAATAGAATTGGGGAGAATTAAAAATAAGTCATATAATATATTAAAAACAAAGTAAGTTGATACAATGATGGTGCTTACTGTTATATAAGATTTAGATAAATCGAGCTTCAAACATGAATTCATGAAAGTTGTCGTAAAGACACGACAATTAAACGGGGCG
Source organism: Bolinopsis microptera (assembly GCF_026151205.1). Lineage (NCBI taxonomy): Eukaryota > Metazoa > Ctenophora > Tentaculata > Lobata > Bolinopsidae > Bolinopsis > Bolinopsis microptera. The sequence goes on from NC_087074.1 coordinate 17,290,533, forward strand.
TTGAACAATCCATCCTTTTCACCCATGTTTCATAAAATTAGAATCGCTTGTTGCTTGAGACACTTTTCTTTTCTACAGCTTTGCTAAATTGAAAACTGTCCAAAATAAGGTTCTTTGTCAAGCAGCAGTTTCATTTTGTAATCCTTGAAGATATCTTGATGGGGCTGTCAGGTGTAGCACTTCGAATCTAGGTGATCTACTCGTCACAATCTATGAGTACAGAGTAAAGGACTCAGGCTTCGTTAGCTGTAATTATGTAGGTTTCACTAGCTTGATCTGGATGGGTCGACTTCTGAGTGACAATTTTAAGGTATCATAAACATGAAAGATTCACTATATAAAAATTCCCTCGACCACACCCTTCAAATATTGCAGATACGATGTTCTAAATTGACGTTCCCTCCTGTCCGAATCACTTGAGACTCGCTTCTTCACACTCCGACAAGCGTTCGTAGCAAACGCTGGGTCCCATATTATGGATGATGTCGATCTGTGTTCTTTACAGGGAATGAGTAGCTGCGTGATGATTGCAATAGGATATCCTTAAAGAGTGGTCCTTCACCCACCCCCACAGGAAGAAGTCACACGGTGTAAGGTCAGGACTTCTAGCCGGCCAGTGTGTTCCAAGATGTTGTCCGATGGTTCTGTGGGCGAACTTGTTAGCGAGGAAATTCTGAACTGGTCGAACGATGTGAGGTCGAGCTCCATCCTGCATGAACCACCAGTCCGTGGTGAGGTAGGGGTTGTTGAAGGAGAACTGCGACAGATCAGGATACTTGTTCTCCAGCAGATCCATATAGCGAACTCCGTTGACTGTCACTCTACTTCCGTTTTCTTCGTAAAAGTAAGGTCCTAGGATTCCACGAGAACTGATGGCGCACCAGATCGTGACCTTTTCAGGAAAAGCCGTTCTCTCCACCACTTCATCCGGTCTAGTAGAGCCCCAGTGAATTGCATTCTGGGAGTTGAAATCTATCCTCGATTGGAAATCACGGTCCAAAAGTTTGTGTTTCTTTGTGATTCGGTAGGCTCGGTTAGAAACGTCTTGCTTTAGGATTCGCTGAAGGGTTGTTCTGCTGATGTCTAAGGCAGGAGCTCGTTTCCGGGTGCCAATCTTAGGTGTGTCCATCACGTCACCAACAACCATCGTGATGTTTTCTACAGTCCTCACAGTTCGTCTTCTGCCGACTCTTCGCCGATCGTGTGCAGAAAACGTAAACTTGATCTTGTGATGAATGTCAAAGCAGCTTTTCCGGCAAGGGGGTGGTCGGTTGAATTTCATCTGAAATTGTCGTTTAATCTGAGGGTAGAACTCCCCATTTTCTTTCTTCAGGTAGACGAACAATCGTTGTTCTGCAGTAAAGGGAGGATAGTGAACCATTTTCGATGATTCAATGGATTGTTCATTCCTTTTTATTGATTGTAAGGAACCTGTGACTAGCAGGGCTAACAAGCCCTGAAATGGTGACACCACCATAAATTCGTGTGATAGCGTTTTAGGTGCTGTCAGCTGTATAGGCCGGCCCATAAGCAGGCTGCAACCAATCAAGCGGTGCATGTGAGCCAAACAGGCCATTAACCAAGTGACGAGATCACTGACTGAGTGCTCGGATCACGTATCCGATGAGTTTTGAAATGGTCATAACTTAGCCATATTTTAACCAATGAACTTGAAACTTTGGGAAAAGTTTTCAATTATCAAGCCAAATGTGTGCAAAAAATTTTGAGTTCTTAGCTTAAAGCGTTCTCATTTTATGAAGACAATAGTGAAAAAGAGGGAGTGTCACGCCACGCCCACTGTAATTGGGCGTGGCTTACGAAACTTTCAGGAAATCTAAGTTTGACCCATATCTATAATCTCTGACATTTTGGTGCAATTTGGAGACGAATTACGTGAGTTATTAAGAGGTTGCGTGTGGGTAGTCACTTATGGGCCACCCTGTAATATAAAATAATCAAATAATCTGGCACTCCTATTAAAACTCTCATGCGCTGTTTCCGAAACAATTAGTTTAGGCCAAAATTGAACTAAAACTGATTTAGCATAAATCAACTTCCAAAGATGAAAAATTCATTAATTTAGTAACAGTAAAAACTTAAGAAATAAACGTCTTAACTAAATAAAACCATCCTGTGCTACCTCCTAGTAGTATAAACATTATCCGAATCTGACAGTTCCCGTTGCTTGGGCCACTTTTTCTTTTTCTCAGCTCGCTCACTCTCGGACATGTCCTGGCTAGAATAACTGGTACTTTGTCGAGCAGCAGGTTTCTTTTTGTAGATCCTTGAAGATCCAGCTCTTTGATGTGGCTGCTTGGTTTCAGGCACTGTCGATCTAGCGTAATCCTTGTACTCGTCAAAGTCTATGAGGGAAGGTGACATTAGCTCACAAGCGAACTCCTCAAAGGTCACGTCTCGTTTGTAGTTCTGCAATTTGTCCAGATTTCTAGCTCTATCCCTGTAGAATGTGGGTCGGTTCTGGGTGACAGTTATGGCTCTCTTAGCGTTGATGATGGTTTTCCGGACTAGTTCAGGTAAAATGTCCCTGTCGACCAGGGCCCCGTCAAATAGCGGCCCGATACCATGTTCTATCTTGGACTTCTCCTCCTTGTCACGGAAATTAACAATGACTTGAACTCGGCACTTCTTCAAATCCTTCATAGGGTAGATAACGATAACGTAATTCAGGTAGGACGATTTGAAAGTGTCTATGTTAACATCTCGGTTATGTTCGGACCAGATAACCCCAATGTAATCGTTCCCGATGTACTTAAACCGGTAAAGAGCAGCTTCTTGGTTGCCCGGTTCCAGTCTAGTTCCAATGTGAAACACAACCTCTACTGTAGCAGTGGCGTAGTGCACTGTTGTGCTCTTCATCACGTCTGTACCGATAGTTGGCACGTAGCCATGCAGATCGCTCCAGTTTACCTCCCATCCTAAACCTTGAACGAATTCTTCAAATTCCTTAGATCCCACGTTGTGACTGAGAGCATCCTTGCGTTTCTCGTCCCCCAGAGCGATGTAGATGAGACCGAACTTGTGTATTTCTCGATTGACAACGTTGTCCAGTTCATTTATAGCTCCCAGCACATCTTTCTCCTTCTCGATAATCTTTGATTGGTTGAGGAGTTCTACTTGTCTACCGTACTCCTCAAAACGCTTGTTCCAGGAGAGCAATCCTAGTGCACTTGCGAGACTGCGACATTGTTGAAAGGGGGATCCTGTCTCAAAGAAGATGGACCGGCTGGCCGAGACATCGCTCCCTATTGTCAGATTATCAGGTGTGTCAGATGTCATGGAATTCTCATTCTCCTCGTTAATCTTCTGATTACGGAGCATGCTGCCCACTTTGTTAAACAAATCCTCCTGTCTGTTTGGTTTCTTCAGTTCACGGTAGAAGGGCAGTTCAGGTGATGTTGCTTTTATGTAATCTATCGTCTGATAAAGTCTGTCCCTCCCATTATCAGGGCAAGATGGAGCACCAGAGTCTGTTCTGCAGAGGGTTCGGGAGGGAGTCAGAGTGGGACAGTCTTCTAAATCAACTTGATCAGAAGTGCCATCAACCAGCTCTGAGGGGGGAAGGGGAGAGTCTGGAGTCTCTTTAAGAGCAAACAACTTTTTACTCAACCAAGAAAACCTTCCGGCAATGTTTCTGAAAATAACCCTGCTGTAGCCAGGCTGAGATTCAAACGGTAGGTCGAGGAAAAGTTCAACCTTGTGGGGCAAACTACCAAACTCCACCAACGAAATAACGCTGCTTTTGTCCATCATAAGAATTTGCAGATCCTGCTTCTGGCTGAGGTGGGTGGTCTCCCCATTATTATCCTCTCGGTTGTACTCGTAGACCATGCTAGAAGAGTAGTCAGGTCCACCACATAGAGGAAACTGGTGATAACGCTGACATAAGATGAGCAGAGCAGCAGCTGCACAACACTTGATGTTCTTGTGGATATGGGGTTCTTGAGAACCTGGGAGGACAGGGTAGGACATGTCGATAGTTTCCAGGTTCACGTCCCCTTCCCTCATGTCTGTTATCTTGTAGTCTCTCAGTCTATCTAGGTGTGTTGAACAGTATGCTCCCACCTGATCACTGAATGTTTTCTCCAGTGCCACCAGTTGGAGTACTTTGAAAACAGTTTTAAGAAGTGAGGTGTACTCAGCATAGAGTACATTCCTAGGTCTGCTCAGATCGTCTGGTGAGGCATTGGTGTTGTGGATGTTTTCTGGCATGCACAACACCCAGTCAAGTAGTGCCATAATAGTTGTTGTGATAACTGCCTCCTGATAAGATTTCAAAACATTATCCTTGGCAGGAGGAGGCTTGGGAGTAGAATTAAAACTAGAGCTCTGGGAACTAGAGATAGGGTCAAACAGAGGGGTGGAACCTGGGGTAGTGGGACTACCACAATCATACTCATCATCAGTCAGGGTCTGAGCATCCATGTATTGGTGCAGAGAGGACAGTAGTGTTTCTATAATTTGTTTAGGAAGAGTGGGGTCGACCTGGAGGAGTTTGTTAAAGTCATCAGCAACGTCTCTGACAACGGAGAGTGCGGATAAAGCAACCTTACTGTTGGTAGACCGCACCTGTAACATCACGATATTGATGAGATCTGTGAGGTTCCTGACATCAGCATACTTGGTGTTGGATCTTGAGGACGATATCTCGCTGGGTGATGATATCTCTATTTTGTTGATAATCTGAGTGGGAGACTCGCGACCTGCTTCCACTCTCAAATCTGTTCTCTTTGAGAGCAAGGTAACTATCACGTACCCCAACATCTGGATAGCTTGGCTCCTGTTGAACTGATCAGTCTCAGATTTAGCAACTTCCTTCATTGTGATAACTATCTGCTGTTTGAGTGATTCATCAGCCCACGGGTACGTATAGAGGGAGCCAAGTAGAACGATTGCATCTGCTTTAGGACCACTAGCTAGGGTCGGGTCCAGGACACTGATGGCTCCCTCGGACAAACACTTCATAAGATCGTGCAGCTGACACCCGTTCAGGTTGATGGAGAAGAGGTGTTTTGTTCCTTTCACCACTTCAAACAGCAGGTCTTGCTTCGTTTTCTGGTAGCACCTGTTGTTACCCATGTAGCTTATCTTCTCTACCGGTCTAACTCCCTCTTTCTTAAGGCAGTTCAACAATACATTGTAGAACAGATGAAGCATTGGTACAGGAGGTTTTATCGGATTTAACCTGACCAGGCACTTGCAAAGCATCCTCATGGCCGACTTCTTCCCGGGTAGGAACTCTTCTGACGGGTTCATGAGGAAAGCTTCAAAGAACCAGGGAAGAATATGGTAGATGTAGGTGAATACAGGGTGGTCAGGCACGTTGTCTCGATAGTTGCTGCCTGTGTGCTTCCTGTCTTGCTTTCCCTTGTTGTCATCTAGCCACAGTAACATGTCCAGAATATCACTCAGACTCTCAAACATCCTCTTATGAAGGATGGCGCTCTTCGAGAACTTGTTTGGGTTTCCCTTCAATGTAAGGAATCGTCTCCAGAGGATTATGGGGTGCTCTCCGTTGTTAGGTCGCAACTCATCATCATCGTTATTGTGGTCATCCCATTGCTGGTTGTTCCCGTTTCTTATGGAGACAGATTGTATGAAGATCTTGTTCAGACCGTGATAGTGATACTCGATTGAATGGCAGGGATGAATCCTCTCTCCACTTTTTGTTTTACTTTTCTGAATCGTCGATTTTTCACTTCTAAAAGGACGTTGAAGTTTTGGAAGTTTTGCCAGGGCAGCGTTGAATTTAGCATTTAGATGCGACTTTTCCTCGATATGGCTCTGTAGTTTACCTTTTGCTTTCGGAGTTTTTTCGTCTTTTTCACAGTGAGGTTTCCACTCTACACCGTACACCTGAACAAATATCTCTTGAGTGAGTGTTTTCATGACTTCGTGCCAAAACTCGTTTGCCTTTGGAGCAGTTTCGTCTTTCTCCTCAAGTTTGGATAGAAGGTTTCTAAGATGTTTCCACGTGTTGATCGGCAGAACAACCTTCCTGCCCACAAACCTTACAACGTGCAGCAGGTTTAGAAGCTGCTTCTCGTACGTTTGTATGGGGAAGTTGTTGTCGAAGTTATGCTCGATACCCTTGATCATGCAGAGAATAATCCTAAAGCAGGTGTTAGCATCTGCCTGCTCTATCTGCTGAACAATCAGACTGTAATATCCCATGGTAGTTTGAGCAACTAACTCGATCATTTTCTTTGTCTGCCCTGAGAAGTTCGAGTAGGAATAAGGATATCTGAGAAGGGGAGCAACGTTCAGAGTCGCTGACTTCAGAAAGCTCCTAATTACTTTAGAGTTTTTCTGCCTCCGTCTCTTGCTGTTCCTAGGATTATCAGAGAGGAACTCGGGACAATGCTGGCTCTCCGTCTTGTTCCCCAGCACATTGCAGTCTTTAATGTTGTAGATCAGTTCGCTGTACAATGTTATCATCTTGATGAAGCTAAACTCCTGGTGTTCCTCTAGCGACATGAGATCTGCAAAGTTACTCTCCGTTCTTCTCTGCAAAATGAGAGGTCCATGTTCGAAAGCGTCGTTCATAAGTTTAACGTTGTCTCTGTCCGTGAAGAGCACTCTATCCACTATCCGACACACTTCAATCTGTTCTTTATAATTCTCCGCCTCTGTATACGTGTCACCCATTTTAGAAACAAACATACAATTGGTCTTTTCGTGCGGTAAAATTGATTTCCCGTGCTTCACAAACCACTTCATGATCTTATCACTCAGCAGGAAGATGCTCTCCAACTGATCGTTTGGCAATTCATTCATTGGTTTGTTGAAGTGGTCTCCCACCTCTTTCTCAATGATCAGCGGGCAGTCAGTTCCCCTGTGGTTAGATTCACAGCGTGGACAAAGCGGACAGTTCCTGGTGCTGTGTCCGGAACTTCTACATTTGGTGCACCGCTCCTCTACCTCCTCGTAATCGTGATAGCTAAGGGGCTTGATAGCAAAGATATTATCGTCTGTGGGCAATGACTGAGGTAAGGGTGAGTCGGGAGTGCCTGTGTCCGGGTCGGATCTGTAGGAGGAGGTAGAGGAGTGGACCCGTTCTAGTCTGTGTTCACGAGGTGGGAGAGCTGGTGGCAGTGACGCTGACTGACTGTGTTCACTCCGGTGTTCGGGAATGTTCTCGTAGAGTCTCACGTGACCACTTGAGGATAACGTTGAAGAGCGTTTACACTCTGACGTTGTCCGGTGTTTCGAGCTTCTTTCTTTACGTTTTTCGTAACCTCGAAGTATCTCTTCGAGGTAGTTTTTCTTGCAGAGGTTAAAAACTGTTCTAAACCCTTTGATGCGGCGTTCTTGCAGCTCCACTTCAGTGACATTGGGCCAGTGTATGTGTGTTATGTTGCAAGTGAGACTGTCCAGTAGGAACTCGAACCGTGGGACGACTGTTTCTCTGTCAGGACTGTCTTGTTCGGGATGCTTTATTTCCGGTAAGATGTGGTTGAAAACATCAACCGCTATTGAGTTGTGCTTGTGTTTCAAATCCATGAGACCCAAAATCCAAAGTACCGTTAGCCTTATACCTTTTTGTTTAAGTGTCGCTGTATTATTTGGAGCGAGATTGACGGTTGATGATAATATCTCTTTGAGCATCCCAGCGATCCCATGGTAATGCCACAAATCATTGATTTTGTCCGGTAGGTATTGTAAAACTCTTTCTAAAGTCGGTATAATAACATCCAATAAATCAGCTTCCTCAGCCCCACTTTTCTTGTGTTTCTTCATTTGTACATGGTCAAGATAGTGCCAGAAAGCTTCGTAGATCAAGAATATGATCTCACCACAATTATCCCTCAAGAAGGAGGTACCTTCATACGGGTCCTTACTGCGACCATCTTTAGCATGTAGATAAGCCTGTAACCGCTCCTTTGGACTCTTGCTAGTGTCCGCAAACTTGCTGATGCAGCCCCCATCTTTGGGCTTCTTCAGTTTCATTATTCAGGTGATCATTTCTACTCAGATATAATTAGTTATCAAACAATATTTAAACTCGTTATATTATAATTGAGAGTTAAAATGGATCAAAGAATTATAGAATAGACATAATATGTTACCATGGGGAGGTGACATGAATTTTCTTCCAAACATTGAGCCAGGAAAACTAAGTAATATGGCCTTGAAGAGGATGCAAGATATTCCTAACAGCCACATTTAAACGCCTTCTATAAGCTATAATTTTTATAGCGAAAATTTAGGCCGCCTCCCCATAGCCGTGATTTCCTTTATCTTTAGACCTACAATCATTCAGTTACAAAACAGTAATACTAAAACTAAAATTGGTTACGAAATCAATTATAATTCATTAAAAAACAGCACGGCAATCATCATGATCTATCAGATAGTGCTATCTGCTTTATTCATTATTAATTGTTGAATATAGCACTTAAAAAAAACATGATAATCTTACAGTCAAACACAAAGTAACAAATTATTTAGATATGTTTTTTGAGACATCGATTAAATCGTTGATTTTTGATCAATGAAACTAAGCTCTACTCTTTGCATGTAATATTTGGGCTTGGCAAATTGCATAAGATTTTCTGGATAATCTAACTGTAACAAACAAACAAACTATCAAAAGGTTGAAAGCGGCAATTTTCTAATTTCAAGGCGATAAATAATAGATGGAATTACATTTTGAGAAGAAACAGCTAGGGTCAGAAAAACAAAATACCGGAAATGTTTCACTAGGCCGGAAAACATTCAGCTATCCTAAATCATCTGCCGTTAAATTCGGAAAAACTTCAAAGTCATGATTTAATCCAGAGAGTTACGTAGTGCTCCATTACATAATATAAATATGTACAATATAATGTACATTGTACACATCATGTTGATTTGGAAACAGAATTCTAGTTGCGGGATAATGGGGTTGGTGAACAAGTGGTGAACGTATTGTTGGGTAACTTAATGAAAACAATTGACATAACAATTAACAACAGACAAATTAAGAAGCTTGCAAGGAATGTGAAATTTGTGTAGGGACCTAAAATGACAATTTGACCAATTATCCGGTTCAGCAGTTCGAGTTACGTTACACATTGTGTTACACATTGTGTTACACATTGTGTTACACATTGTGTTACACATTGTGTTACACATTGTGTTACACATTGTGTTACGTGTCAAACCTAATGTTATGCTCAGTTTTGTGACATCATTATACAACCAGCACCAATCACCCTGTCAATAGTATTTAATACACTGATGAACGCTATGTACCCAGCTTGTTACGACATAATATGTGTAAGTATAAAACTGTATATTTCAACAGGTAATTTAAACTATTTCTAGGGTACAAAAGAAGTACGTAATTTCATAATTACTCTACCATGCCCCTTGTTATATGTTAGCTATTCTAGGTCCCCTACCTTCTGTCAGGGATGACCATAAAAATAGGATCCGGTTGGAAGTTTCTAATCCTCTAACTGCGCTAATAATTACATTGCATTAATTAATTAATTACACGTTATGCAAGTGCAAACACTTGCAACAGTTCTACAATGTTCACATGCTACGTAGTGATTTACAACAAGTTAATGTATTACTTCTGAGTTCTGTTAATGACCACATATCATAGACTTATAACAATGCTGATCGCTCTTTTTGTGAATTTAGTGTAAAGAGTCGCAGATGTAGAAGGAGCAGATTTTAAGCCGGTATTCTTTAATACCATCGACATCACTTAAACGATCTTGAATTCAAAGCTATAAAAGATTGGTCTGTGATCACAGCTATAGCTATCTAACTTAATTAATCGTATAAAGTCTGATGTGCTCATAATAAGCACCAATAGCAAGTAAATGACATCATTATTACCATTCTCCAAAAACACTTCCCAGAGTCAAATTACCACCATTAAATTTACCAGCATTCATAAATTATCACTAGTTCAATCATCACTGTTCAGGTAGCAAACGAAATAACAAAACATCCTCCAACTGATTCAAACCTCTAGTTAAATTACTTTTAGTACTGTGACAGTCAGATGTGACCCTCTCTAGGTTAGCTTGTAAAGCTTTACAGTCAGTGTTTAGAAATCTTATCCTGTTCACAACTCTATCAAAATAACCGTTAACTAAACCGGTTATCTGGTTTGAAAATACTGCGTTCCTTTCTCGTAAGTTTTCCTCGAAGAGGGTGAGAGAAGGAGAAGGAGGAGGGAAGGAGCTTGTGGAGACTACTGATTTCACTTCAGTGTCAGGTCCTACAACTGGGGAGACATTGTAAGTTGTCATGACAACCGGGGTGGAGTCTGCAGGTATTTCCTCGTTATTCGTGGTAGCTGGCTTAGTTGCTGAATCAGGAATAGTAGAATTGTCAATAGCTTCAGAAAATTCCTCTTCTGAGTCAGAGTATTCTGATTCTGTTTCTGAGGCCTCGCCGTCAACAACAACATTTGCATCCATGATGATAACCTGGAGTATTAGTTGTTATCTACAAATTATATCACATTTTCAGCATAACTGCTCGTTTTAATTTTTTCTAAATTTGAATACAGAAGAACATGATTTAAAAACTTTAGTATATAAAATACTAAAGTTTTTATATAATATAATCAACTTTGCAAGATTATTTATTTTATCAGAGAGAATGAAGTAAAACTCAAAGAAATGAAAAGTTGGATTTATAAAAATCAAAATGTATTATTTCATCTCAAATAGTATTTAATTTTGCAGTATTATATATATATATAATTATTGAACAACATAATATCAATACCATCGTTATATTATATTATAAAGATTGAAGTGTAGCGTGCAAGTAAGGTTTGACTTAACTTATAATATCGATACAAAAAAAGATCTCATGGAAAGTTAATAGTTTAATTTGCACATAGCTGTTTAAACTTTTAAAGTTTTGTTAAAATATTGTATCTTGATATTCGCTCTCAACAGTTTTGCTTCAACACTTTGAAATTAACAAAATTTTATACCAATTCAAAAGCAGTATGGAAATTGATGTCAAAATAAACTGAACTTTTCTCGAAGGTCTACGAAGGTAGATGTTATGACCTAAAATACAAATCAAAATTAAATGGTTAATACAAAAATCAACCTCATGTATGAAAAGAGTTTTTACAAATGTATAGTATGCTGTAAACCAGCCAGCAGCAACAATCAACATCTATGACCCAGAAAAAATGATGTAATACATGAAATATCAGATCAAAATCATTACTTATCTATCGACCACAGAAATCTAGAAATTAATCTCTACGGTACATATCATTAAGATTTGGCTATAATCTTGTTCATGTCCTTGGTAAGCTTGTTGACCCCAAGATTAGCCTTATCAGCCTCCTGATTCACATCTACTAGTTTCTTGTTCTGCCTATCCAGTTCCCCTCCCATAGCTAGCGCCATTTCCCTCATGCTCTGTACACCCACACCTATCTGCTGCAAATTGTCGTGTGTCCGGTCTGTGTCCAGCCTGTGTTTCTCCTGTGTGAACACTGGGCCAGATCTCACATCTCTCCCTGGTCCTGCGGCTGGGCGTGGTGGAGCTGCTACTGGTTCTACTTTAGGAATGTTGACTTGCTCTTTCGGAGGACCTGTTGCTCTGTTCCACAGGGCCCCGAATATGCTCTTAATCCCCCTCACGTGATGCTCGCTCTTCTTCACTGACTGGTTTATATCCACCAGGTTGTCATGGATCTTGTCTATCTGTTTCCCCTGACCCTCTAGTTCAGCAGCTGTTGCAGCTCCCATGTTCAATGTTTCCTGGACTAATCGGAGGGATTCAGTGGTGCTGTCCTCGATATTCTTCTGTTTCTCCTGACATTGTTCCTGGACAGCTTGGTGGTCTCGGTAGTTGTACGATGTTCTGGGTCGGGAGTAGTTTCGGGAACTTGAACTTGGCTCGTCAAACGGGTTAGACATAAGAACTGAGAAACAGGAGTTTTGTTAGACAGCTTATAATGTGTACACATTCTGCATTATATACGTATTTATTTTGAACAATGAAATACTTGAACGCTACTTGAAGACCAGCGAAACATAATTAAGATGTTTTTGAAACTTGTAAATACAATAAAACCAATTTCGAATATTTCATGCAAATTGTTTATATTTGTAACAAATGCAGTTATCTATTATCGTACAATGTTTATAATTCATATTCATAGCTATGGATATACTATTTACCTAGTTGTACGTTATGTAAATATTTAATGTCTAATACGAAATGCAAATTGATTATGAATACTTTGTGGTATGTTAAGTTGATTAAGTTGGAATTTACAAAAACGCTATTTCAACCAAGTACGGCAACAGAACAATAGATTAAAATACTTACTTGTACTTGTACTTGAAAAGGTCTCCTCCTAGTCGTTGGAGTGGCCTGCACCACATAGTAACTCCTTTCTCCGGTGTATTAGACCTCTCCAGTGAACCCTATCTGTAGCTTGTTGTTCTGCATCTTCTATCGTGATGTTATCGACACCTGTGAAGATTGCTGCATCCTCCCGGACGCATGACAACCAGTTTTTCCGAGGTCTGCCTCTTGATCTTTTACCATGTTTTGGGATCCAGTGCAGAAGATAGTTGGGAATTCTTTCTTCTGGCATCCTCACCACATGGCCAAACCATCGGAGCCTAGCTGCTCGTACGAAAGTATCAACAGGGGCGATGTTAGCCCGCTTAAGTACGTCAGCATTAGATACGTGATAAAACCATTTGATTTTCAGGATTCTTCTCAGACATCTATGATGGAACACCTCGAATCTTTTCATCTGCGTCTGAGTGGTATTCCATACCTCACTTCCATATAGCAGTATAGTGAGGACAGCCGCTTTGTATATCCTGATTTTAGTTGGTGTCTTGATGTTGCGACTGTACCATATACTGCTAAGCTGATAGAATGCCCCAGAGGCCTTTTGAATTCGAGCTGACAGTTCTTTGTCAATTGTTCCATTCCCACTGATGATAGCACCCAAGTAAGTGAAACTGCTAACCTGCTGTATTGGGAGACCTTCCACACTGATGTCCATAGTGTCGTCTTTAGAATACGGCCTCTGCGATGCACTTTTACTGACAACCATGCTCTGTGTTTTGCCAGCATTAATCTTCAGACCCGCATAGGCACTGTATTTGCAGAGAAGGTCAGTGGTTTCCTGCAGCCCTTCTTTTGAGTTATCTAACATGGCCATGTCATCAGCGTAATCAGTGTCCAAGAGATGTTTTTCTTCTACCCCGGGGGCTGGCAGCTGTAAAAATAAAAAAATACACTATCAAATTATATCATTATGTCAAACAATTTAGCTCATGTTGAAAGTCAAAATAGTACAAGGTTAAAAGCAAGATTATCAAAAATAATAATTTAGTCTTTAAAATATACCTACCTAAAGTATTCTTTAAAAATTTAAATTCACAAAAACCTGAACCATGTGCAACAACAACGATAAAAAAGGGCAGCAGCATTCAGGAATGATTAAAAAAGCCGATTGACTTGACAGCTGTTTTTGTGATTGCAATTTGTTTATACTAGTTTGCAATAATTTAACCAAAGTAATAACATTACGTGCGTTCTCTAGTAGGATTAAATAGGATTAAACCCGATCCCACACATCTTCATACCGGTACAATGCTTATAATACCCATGCTATACTGTTACTCATGTACATGCTTCATCTACCCCACATACTAACAAGTTTAAGTGATTAGTACGACCAGCTTATTGTACTCGAAAATCCATCAAATAGACAAACTAAACATCACAAATTCTTCATAAAACTAACTAATAATTCAATCTAAAATGGAATAACTTTTTCTTCTAACATCCATGTCCTTAATTTGGGTGCAAGCAGTCCACCTAGCAGAATCTGACAAGGGTGATACATCAACAGAGGAATGGTAATGAAGCTGAGAGTCGGATCTCCACTATACATTATTTTCAGCATGGGAATACCAAGAGTGAGACTTTTGTGAGTAGCACAATACATGGCACACACTGTATCAGCACGACTGAAGCTGCACCACGAGGATTGGGAGACAGAGAATACGGTGTAGAGAAGGAACATCTGGATGAGAAGAACACAGAACATAACTGTTACCAGCTCAGAACGTGGCAGATCAATGTCCTTGTTAGAGAATGTATCACAAAATGCAGAGTAGATAATGAGCAATAAAGTGCAGCTCGCTATTGTACCAAAAGGAGGTTTCTTCTCCTCCATCCAGTGGACAATTTTAGGGCGGATATATTGTCCAATCATAATAGGCAACACAACAGTGCAGCACAACTGAGCAAAGATTTTGAAGAAAGGGACATCTCCAGAGAGACCTAGTGTCATCAGTATGAGGACTGGAGAGACAAATATACCAATGAAGCTACCTAGAGCTGAGTTGAATATGGCAGCAGCATCATTTCCTCCAACAGCTTTAGTGAGAATAGCAGCAGAAGAAACAGGTGGGGGCATACAACTGACCACAATAAATCCGTTAATCAGGGTGGGGCTGAGCAGGCCGTGATTGGTGAGAACAATTGCCACAAACTGCATGAAAACAGGAATAAACATCATGGTAAACATCTGGATGAAGGTGTGCAGTTGGACCTGAAAATGTAGATGGTTAGTTATCATAGGTGGCTAAAAGATGATAGGTGGTCTGCTTTCAAGGGTCTTATAATAAGGCTTATAATGATACAGAACTTTTAGTAAGCTATCCATTTTTTTGCCTCCATTTTATAGTCAGAAAATACAGTTAAACCAGACAAACCTGAGACATTGCCTTCTTAAACTCTTCTGATTTAAGGGATAGTCCACTGTTCAAAAAGATCAGACAAACAGCAAAGTACTTTATTGTTATTTCAGGCATCAGAATACCACCTTTTTTACCAACACTGGGCTCTAATTTAGCAAGAAATATTGCCATGAACAACCCAATAAGAAACCAATTCTTCGCTATGAAGGTGGTCATAATCAGTCTTGACACCATCTTTCACGATTTGAAACTTCCTGATTAGTTAAAGATTAGTTAAGTCTAGAGTAGTTGAGAGTGCATCAGCGTACATGTGTTCACAACAACCGACAATGTCTATCACAAGAACTTGCAATGACAACTTGCGAAAGAATAATCATTAAAGCTGTACTTGTAGAGGTGATGTCACTGATGCATGTAATCAACACTGTTTAATCTGTAAGTATTGAAACAGGACGGCAGTAAAAGCAAGTTATAACTACGACTAAATAAAAAGAATTACGATTCTGCAAGAAATTAAGAGTAGAAAAGCGGAGCAAAACCACAACACAATGCATTTTTTGTTCACTCAATCTAAGAGTGCATCATGTGGGCAAAGGATTCGATCGAGAAGACTCTTTTGGAATCTTTCCTTCACAATCCGTTGTCTAGTTGTTTCGGTAGTGAAATACCTGCTTCATTAAACATGTTAATAAATCTAGATTCAAGAAGGACTTATTATTACTAATCAGGCCTCCATAGTTGATGCTGATACACAACCAGTCTCTCAACTCCCAAGAGACATCAGGCAAATTAAAATCTTCTATCAACAAATTTCAAAATCATGATCTACATTACAAATATTTTTAAATATTCATTTGAAAATTTTTTCAAATAAATATTTAAAAAAAGATAAAAGAAAAGAATACCGGGTATCTCGGTATAGGTTTGCCAACCGATATTATCGACCAATAATTATCAGCGATAATTTTCTAAAAATCGTTAATTTTCGAGAATTATCGCGATAATCAACAAATTTTTATAATGGTAAAATGGCCAACATTTAACATATTTTTCGAATCTATTTCTCTGTTTGTAAAGTTAAAACCCAGTGCTAGCATAATTTGCAGTGTGATGGTCTACTGACGTGCTGTGTAGTGTGTACTGTGTAGTGTGTATGAATTTGTGGCAGTGAAAATTGAAATGTTGCGTTATCACATCTAGTAGGTATAACTTGGAGGTTTAGTTGTATGGTCAGACCTCGGCGAGGCCCAGTCATGCAGTGTATTTTGCCGATCTACCGAAAAGAAAAATTATTTGATGCGCGGCACGGCCCAATAGTAAATAGCCCAGGTCAATATCATTACATTTTTTTTTTTTTTTTTGAAATAAATTTTCGTGCACATACAGAATGAATGGTTAATAATTTAATATATATGTAGACCAAGGTCTGTGCACGGGATGCTTCCTGGAAGAATCCAGTTCTTTTAGCGGGGCACCCTACCTAAAGCCAAATTGAGATATAATAATCATATTCCTAGAGAAATAATCAGAAATCGAATACCAATCAAATAATATGATATATAGGAGTAGTAACCATATTTACTATGCAAAATGCCCCAACCACATAGTGTAAATTTATATAGAATTCAAATTCCATATCATCATTAAACCTCAATAGTCAATATAATAGCCCAAGCAAAATTAAATAACTTCTTATATATATATACCTTACTGTCATACTACAAATTAATTAAACATTTGAAATCTGTTAACCAGAGAATAAATTTCTAAACCTAATGCAAGTGAAATAATTTAGATGCAATAATGAATGCCTAATGTGAGTATCATCTGTCAATGTCCTTGTAAAAAAGTCTGTAAAAGAGATATGAGTAACTAATATAGAAGAAAAAACAGGAAGTTGTCGTCTGTTGAAAAATAAATAAAATATCTAGAATATAAATTAGAATATAAAATAACATTCAGTCAATGTGTCGTTAATAAACTGTACAATTATCAAATGTTAAAACTGGGTGATACAGTCACCAAAAATAAATACTAAGTATAATAAGTAAATAAATTAAATGTGGTCTATAAAACTACCACTAGGTATAATAGGTCAATAAATTAAAAGTGGTTTATAAAACTACCACTGTGCGAACCCTTCCTCCAGTTAAAACATGTCAGTCATGTGCAAAATCAATCAAAAAAAGGTAAAAAAAAGGGAAAATCCTTTCGATACATCAATTATATATGCCTCAGATTTAAAAGAATTAGAAGATACTTAGTTATCGTCGACTATGATTGCAGTGTAAAATTTGTCATATGAATTGTCGACGGTATAATTAGGGTCTGTTGTTATAGATGAGAGTAGCTGTTTCTTATACGAATCACTTAAGCTTTTAACATCGGGCAGATTTCGTAGATCTGTTGGAACATTATTCCAACATTTTGCCCCCAAGTATTGAAAGTTTTTATGTGATGTTGATCTATTAACATATAGGTTGCAGCTTTCGCCGCTCCTACTACCTCCTGATATGTAACTAAATTTGTTCATAAAGTTTGTAGGACAATTGTCATGGATGATTCTAAACATATAATTTGACAGATGGAGTTGTCGTCTAAGATGGAGTGGTAACCATTTCATGTCTCTATAAACATTAAGGCTGCTCTCTGTTTGTGGAACGTTGAGAGCTATTTTGGCTACCTTTTTGTACAGAGTGTCAAGTTCAGCAAGTTTTGTCTTGCCAGCTCTACAATAGATCGTGTCTAAATAATCGAATTGTGGCAACATGAGTGCATTGGCAAACATTTTCCTATATTTAATGGGTAGCAGTGCTTTACTTCTATACATGGCACCAATTCTCTTCATGACCTTCTTAATAATATAATCTACATGGCTTTTGAAGTTTAATTTACTATCTAGAATGAGGCCAAGATATTTTGTCTCTTTGCACTCCTTGATTGTGAAAGTTACCTCATTACATTCAATGGTTAATTCATCATGTTGATCAACAGAATCAAACAATAGGAATTCAGTCTTCGTTTCATTGAGTGATAATTTATTTACACTGAGCCATTTAAAGATTGTCATAAGTTCTATTTTCATGTTTATAAATGTGCTTCTGCAGGTTTGATCAAAGAATAGTGCACCATCATCTGCAAATAGAAAGGGCTTAGATAGGTTACAGGCATAAATGATGTCATTTATGAAGATACTAAATAATATAGGCCCAATGATGCTTCCTTGTGGTACACCACTCAGAACTTCTAAAAATGAGCTTATTTTGCCATTGATCCTTGTGCATTGATATCTACAAGATAAGAAGTTCTTAAACCAGGTTAAAGCAATGCCACCAATTCCATAATATGCCAATTTTTGAAGCAATATTTCATGATTCACTGTGTCAAAGGCCTTCTTAAGATCAAGAAAGATGATTCCTGGTTTATAAGACTTAGATTTACTCATATATATTTCGTCCATCAGATCGTACATCAAATAAGTTGTGGAGTGATTAATTTCGCATATTATATATAGATGACATATTTCGCATATTAATATACGACATATTTCGAAGGAAAACCACGACATAACAAAATTATTGTTAAATTAAGTTACAAATTAATTTAATTTCAGAAATAGTTGATTACAGAATTCCTTTTTAAAAAATTTTTTCGAAAAAATTTCTTGAAAAAATTTTGCGAATATTTTGATATTTTCATGACATCCGAAATCATGACATCCGAAATCTTGACATCATGTCATGATTTACAAATATCTGAGAAAGGTGACGCATATTTTTACCTGTATTTTACAGGCAAAACTTGACATGAAAAACGTCCCCGCATATTTGATAAGATGAGCGCATATTTGACATGGATCTAAATATCTGACGGGGGATATCATATAAAAAATATCCTTGTGTTTGAAAAATTATATCAAAAAAGTTAAGAATTTTTTAATAAATTTTTCTAGGACTCGCCTGTAACAGGCTTTGTCCCCCTGGATCGGGCTCTGCCAATTTGGATCATTGTGGGGCCCAAAAATGCCCCATCGGGTGATAAAAACCATGACATATTTCACCCAGATATAATAATATACGACATATTTTTAATGATATTGACCTGGGGTAAATAGTGCATTGTAGTAGAGGCTCTTACGGGCATTGTCTGCTCGATACGCTAGGGACCCCAGATACACCTTACTAGACGTATTTTTGACCGTAGAATCGATTAAAAGTGGTTTTAAGATGATTGGACTGACTTTTTGGGGGTAAAATTGCAAAAAACCGATTTTTGGGCAAAAATAGGCCAAAAAACCATGTTTTTTGATATTTTGAACAAGTTAATTTTGTTGGCATGTCGGCAAAACTTGCATGGAGATAGCTAAAACACAGCCGCACAAGATGATATAAAAATTTGAAAAATCCCTCTATTTTTTTGGGGGTAAAAATCCAAAAAAGTGGTAAAAATTTGACTTTTTTTGCTTGAAGTTTGAATAATTTTTTGCAGTTGCATTAAATCAACCCAAAAATAGTCACATCGTGTTTGCCTAAATTTTTCCTTTCCGAGAAGTACCCACTTCATATACTTTATCGAAGTTTGAATATTGTCACTCCGCAAGCGTTTTTGCCAAATTTTCGACGAGGTTAAGTGAGTGAGAGTTGTGTTTGAGGTCTGTGTAGAGTAACGTGCAGTGATAGTGAGTGCAGCGTTAGTGTGCTAACCCATTACCAATTTGTTAACAATTCATTTACTAACCCATTTAACCAATTGTTACCAATTTAGTTACTAACCCAAATTACAACTTGTTTTACTTTGTCTCCCGTGATTGATCAGAACATACAATTTAACAGTGGTAGCAGGAAGGAACGATTAGATCAATCATGGGGGAAGACAAAGTCCCTAGGTTAACAGATACAACGTGTTATGGGGATTGGAAGAGAAGGGTTACTGTATGGGAAGTCTCAACAAGCACAACTAAGAACAAGAGAGCAGCTACCCTTATAACGTGTATGAGCGGTAGACCAGAGCAGGCTGCTATCCAACTCAAAATCGACGATTTGAAAGGAGAAGATGGAGTAAAGAAACTGATAGCAGAAATGGACAAACTGTTCCTACCAGACAATACCCAGCAAGTGTTTAACGCTTTGGATGCTTTTTTGGAGTATAAAAGACCAGCTGATCTATCTATGGAAGACTACTGCAGGTAGTTTCACTACAAGAAGAAAATAGCAGAACAGATGAGCGACAAGACAGACAGGTTTGATGATGGTGTCCTTGGCTATTTCCTACTCAAGAACAGTGGTCTTGAACAGAACAGTATGACCTTAATTAGAGCTACAGTGACTAAGCTCGAGCTCAGTTTGGTGGAAGGAGCTTTGAAGAGAACGTTTGGAACAGGACTATCAGGTACGCTGATGGGTTCTTCGGGACTGGGAACATCAGCTATGTCGATTAAACAAGAAGTGATGTACAATCGACACTCTTCAAGCGAGACTGATCAGTCAGGGGACTGTTCCTCAAGAAATCAAGCATCTACATCGCTCACTAGTTCAGATGAGGCAGAGAACGAGACCTTCTACAACAAAGACTCAAAATCGTATGGAAACAGAGGATCATACCATGGTTATAAGGCAGGAAACAGTTTTAGCTCAAGAGGTAACTACAGAGGTAACCACAGCGGTGATTACAGAGGCAGAGGTAACTACCAAGGGAACTACAGCAACAGAGGAGGCAGATACGGCAGCAGAGGGGGTTCCAGCTTCAGGGGAAGAGGAAAGTACAGTGTCCAGAACAACCAGCAGAACAACAGGAAGGATCAGAACTTTGTTTGTTTCTACTGTGGGGGTGAAGGACATAAGATTGCAGACTGTCCCAAGAGACTAGCTGAGAAGTCTACGCAATACTTCCAGTCCTTTGCTAACGTCCAAAACAGTGAGACTTTCTTGTGCCATAAGACCTATAACGGTGCCTTGTTGGATTCAGGCGCTAGTGCTACAGTTTGTGGGGAACAGTGGATGACGAAGTTTGAGTATTCACTGACGACTAGGGAGAAGAAACTGGTGCAAGAAGAGCCGTGTCATCAAGTGTTCAGATTTGGTGACAGTGACCCCATCATATGTACGACGAGGAAGAACATACCCATAACCATCTGTGGGAATGATATCATGCTATGGACATACGTTGTGGAGAGTGACGTACCCTTACTCTTGTCCAGAACAACTATGTCAAAGATGGGCTGTCAGATAGATTTCCAGAGGAGCGAAATCAAGGTATTTGGACGGACAAAGAAGCTTGTTATAACAGATTCTGGTCACATGATTATCCCATTCGAAGCCAGAAAAGTGATCAAGTGTGATGAACCAGAACCAAGCCCAAAGACTAAGCCAGCTTCAACTGATCAAGCATCATACATTGTAGATTTGGAGAATAGTAAAAAGACGGCAGAACATCTACACAAGTATTTTGCCCACGGATCTGCTAACAAGATCAAAGAAGTTGTGTTAGAGTCAAGCTTGGAAAAGAAGAGCGAAGTGTGCAAAGAGCTTGATCTGATAGAAAAATCTTGTGATCAATGCCTGAGACACAAGAGTAAGAAGATACCGCATAGAAAAGTTGCTCTACCTGCAGGGAAAGCTTTCAACGAAAGAGTTGCGATGGATCTAAAGATGCTTGAGTCTGGGGATACTATTTTGCACATGATCGATTGTGTAACCCGATATGCAATGGCGATCAGTGTAAAGAGCAAAACAGCTACTGAAATACTGGAGAAAATATTCAGAGTCTGGATCTCAGTATTTGGAAGACCTGGTCAGTTCTTAACTGACAACGGAGGAGAGTTTGTCAATCAAGAGTTTAACGAGATGTGCCAACTACTTGACATCGTTATCTCCACTAGTCCTGCAGAATCACCTTTCTGTAACGGTATGGTTGAGCGCCATAATGGCATCCTGGGAAAGATGATAGACTCAACTATGGGAGACACAGGATGTAGCTTGGAAACTGCGATTTCCTGGTCTGTAAATGCCGAAAACACACTGACTAACGTGCAAGGATTCTCCCCAAGTCAGCTAGTGTTCGGCTACAATCCTAGCAACAGCAGCTTACTTGATGAAAGACTGAAGCTATCAGTTCTTAAGACTGAAACTACAAGCAAATTGGTAGCTAATATGATAAACGCCAGGGATACAGCAAGAAAGAAGTTTGTACAACTTGAGAACACCAGCACCATCAAGAAAGCTCTTACTGAACGTGTGTATGCAGGGAGGAATAAACAGTATAAGAATGGAGATAATGTTTATTTCAAACGTGAGAAAAGCAAGTCATGGCAAGGACCTGCTGTGGTAGTTGGACAGATTGACAACATAATTGTTATCAAGCATGGGGGACTGCTATATCGTGTCCATCCTTGCAAGATAATAGAGAAGCACGAGGCTGACAGTCAGATTAATGGGGATGCAGAAGAAGGAAAATCTGATCAGTTGGAGGAGCCTGACACAGCAGCTGTCAAACGAATGCTATCAACACTGGATAGTGATGCAGATCCAGATTCTGATAGCAACTATGACATCCTTGAACCCAGTGACTTGGTTCAAGAGCTGGAAGAAGACGAGATTCAAAGACCCTCGGAAGAACAGAGTCAGGTGGGAGTTGGAGGACAAAAACCCTCTGAAAAGCAGAATCAGACGGGAGTTGGAGTTCCCAGAATGAGCCAGAACGCTGCTAAGCCTAATACAGGAAGTACACCTTCGCAATCCAGCGGATGGAAGCCTGTGCCAACTTCTAACGGAAAGTTGAAACTGAAGAAAGATGATGTGATACGGTACAAGAATAGTAATGAAGAAGAATGGAAAAATGGTATCATCATCGGCAGAGCTGGTAAGGCTACTGGGAAGATGAAGAACGAGTTTAACATCTTGACAGAAGATATAGAAGACCCAGAACCCATACTGCTTGATAAAGTTGAGGTTGAGGTACAAGGTACCTACCACCTTGTAACGGATGTTGAAAAGGACGACCCAGCTCTCATCAAGGCGAAAGAGGAGGAGATCAAGAGATTTCAAGAATTCGACGTGTTTGTTGAAGTTAAAGACCATGGACAAACCAGTGTAACGTCTAGGTGGGTCATAACTTCAAAAGGAGATGGAAAGTACAAGACAAGACTAGTTGCCAGAGGATTCCAAGAAGAACTTAACGGACAGTCCGATGCTCCGACTGTGAATAAAATTAGTAAGAGGCTCATGTTCACAGTTGCTGCATGCCGAAAATGGGAAGTAAAGAGTTTAGATGTAACAAGTGCTTTTCTCCAAGCAGATGAACTCGACAGGGAGATTTTTGTCAAACCACCAACTGACATAAGGAGAAAAGGCATTGTTTGGAAGCTAAAGAAATAGTGCTAGAAGATGGTATCTAACTTTAAGAGATAGACTCATAGAGGCTGGATGTGTTATCTCAGTTCTAGATCAGTCAGTATTCAGGTACTATGATGAGAGGAATAGTTTGTGTGGTATCATAGTAACCCACGTTGATGATCTACTGTATGCTGGGAACACCAAGTTCCAGAGAGAGATTATGAGAAAAGTACTGTCATACTTCAAGATATCAAGAATGAACGGAAAAGATTTCACATACCTTGGATGGTCAATAACTCAAGAAGATGGTTACATATCTGTGAATCAGCGAGAATACTGCAAGTCAATTGAACCTGTAACTGTCAACTCAAAATCGCCTAAAGACAGTGAGCGTTTCTTGAATGATTCAGAGAAGACCAAATATCAAGAAACATTGGGGAAGTTGTTAATGGTTGTTATGGCTACTCATCCTTCAGCATGTCAGAACTCGACACGGTTCTGAAGTCCGCCAAATCCTCCAAGTCACCCGGTCTGGATAGCATCCCTCCCTCAGTCTGGAAGCTTCCCCAGCTACGTGAAAACCTCCTCGGATTCTGTAACAAAGCACTCATGGATGGTGTGATCCCTCAAGCCTGGAAAACGGCCTCAATCATTCCTATCCCCAAAAAGGGTGATCTTACTAATCCAGGAAACTACCGTGGCATTTCACTGGCACCGGTTGCAGCAAAAGTTTTTAACAAGCTCATCCTCAACCGGATCTACCCATTCATTGATCCCCTCTTGCGGCCAAACCAAAATGGTTTCCGTAGAGGAAGATCCACACTCCCACAGGTCCTTGCTCTACGTCGTATACTCGAGGAATGCAAGATCGGAAATCGCTCAGCCGCAATTGTGTTTGTCGATTTTTCGAAAGCGTTCGACAGCATTAACCGGGATGCCCTTTTCCACATCCTCTCCCTCTACGGTATCCCTGCTCCACTTGTAGATGCTATCAGGCTTCTTTATGACTCATCATTCTCTCGTGTCCAGACCATCGACGGCCTTACTGACTTTTTTAGGACACTTATTGGAGTTCTCCAAGGGGACACTCTAGCACCCTTTCTCTTCATCATCGTCCTTGACTATGTCCTCAGAAGCTGCATGGGTGAAGAATTCGGTCTTACCATCGTGCCTAGGAAAAGTCGAAGAGTGCCTGCGGTCAAAATCACAGACCTTGACTTTGCTGATGATTTGGCCTTAATGTCAGACACCATAGAGCAAGTCCAACTTCTGCTGACAGACCTTGAAAATGCAGCCGCACAAGTTGGTCTTGCTATGAATGCTTCTAAGACCGAGTTCATGACCATCAACATCCCCGACACTGTCGACTTACATTCCATCTCAGGCCGCCAGATTAAACAGGTTGATGACTTTAAATACCTCGGCTCTTTCATTGCGGACAGTAGAAAGGATTTCAACACAAGGAAAGGAATGGCCTGGTCAGCCTGTATTAAACTGCAAAAAGTCTGGTCCTCTGGCATTTCCGAACAACTGAAAGTCAAGTTCTTTAGAGCCTGTGTCGAACCAGTATTGCTCTATGGATCAGAGACATGGACCATAAACAAGCAGCTTGAGAAGCGCCTCAACGGATGCTACACCCGTCTTTTAATGAAGGCCAAGAACATCTCGTGGAAGAAACATCCAACCCTCAAGCAGATCTATGGCAACCTTCCATCTATTGCCTCAGTGGTTGCGTCGAGGCGTTCCAGGTTTGCTGGGCATTGCATGAGAGCTTCTGACCAAGTTATCTCCACTATCCTCCCCTGGCGACTTGCCCAATCCGGCCGTGGAAGGAGACCACTCACCTTCCTGGACGTAGTAGCTCGTGACACTGGGCTCCAGTTAGACGACCTTCGAACTGTTATGTGCGATCGAGACGTGTGGAGGCAGACAGTGAATGGGATTTCGATTGAGGATCGCCCAAAGTAAAGTAAAAGTAAGTAAGTTATGGCTAAGTAGTCAAACCAGACCTGACCTCAGCTATGACACGATGGAACTGTCGACCTACACAAGTTCAGCTAAAGTCAAACACCTCAGTATTCTTAACAAGGTCGTTAAGAAAGTTAACTATGGACCCCAAGAGATCAAATATACCGAAATGGATATTGATCAAGGTGAACTGCAAGTAATATTCTACTCAGATGCCAGTTTGGGTAACCTGCCCAACAAGATAGACAGTGGGAGAGGCTATCTAGTCTTTATATCTGATGGAAGGCGAGCTTCACTTGTTGCCTGGTCTAGTAACAAGATCAAGAGGGTAGTTCACTCTGTGTTTGGAGCAGAAACTTTGGGATGTGTAGATGGTTGTTCAGCAGCCATTTATGTCAGACAACTGATATCAGAGATACTCTACGATGATCCTACAAAGGCAGTCATACCTATTGTTGGATATGTGGATTCCAATCAGCTTTACCAACAGGTTACATCTACAAAACAGTGTCTAGACATGAGAATGAGGCTAGACATAGCTGGTATCAGACAGACAGTGAAATCAGGAGAAGTTCAAGCTATCAAGTGGATTCCTACTAAAGAGATGCTTGCTGATTGTCTCACAAAGAAGAACGCAGACTGCAGTAAACTGAAGATCATATCATATTTTACCTTTAAGTTATTATATTCATAGACATGTCTGAGTGGTTATGTTTTGTTGTTTCACACACACTCATTCCCTTAGCATGTAAATACAACAAAGATGTAAATATAGAGGATTCAGGTGAACGGAACGAGAGCTAACCCTGAAGGGCAGGTAGTGTAATGTTTAGCTTATTTTGGTTTCTATGTAGTAGTTTCAGTTTCTTTGTAGTAGTTCCTTTAGTCCTAGGTTTGTAGTTTTGGGGTTACTACTTTCTAACATACTTTCTTATATTTACAGGGTTGTTTTTAGTTCTAGTGAGTGTCTGCTGCTGTAAGAGTGAAAGCCAGACAAGTCAAGTTCCAGTGTGTGTGTGTGTGTCACGGAGACCACACAGAAGAACCTAAAGAGAAGATCTAGTGTTTGTGAGTAAGGGAATTATCACAACACGTTCACATCACTTCTGGGGAAGTGATAGAAGAATTAGTTTCTAAGAAGTTAGAAGAAGTAGTTTCTAAGAAGTTTGAACTGTTATTAAGAAGGATTTACAGTTTTGGGAAGATTTGTTTGTAATCACATTACCACACCACTCACGAGGTTAAGTGAGTGAGAGTTGTGTTTGAGGTCTGTGTAGAGTAACGTGCAATGATAGTGAGTGCAGCGTTAGTGTGCTAACCCATTACCAATTTGTTAACAATTCATTTACTAACCCATTTAACCAATTGTTACCAATTTAGTTACTAACCCAAATTACAACTTGTTTTACTTTGTCTCCCGTGATTGATCAGAACATACAATTTAACACACTACGCGCAAAAACATTTAGTTGTTATCAATTGGCAGCCGCCCGTTCATCATAAATTTCAAACAGCTATAACTCAGCGAGATTATGTCCGTTCTAGCTCATATTTTCACACTAAATAGAAAATAATGTGATCTTATTGCTGACAAAATATGAATATAATTACTCTATTTGCCTTAGAGTAATAGACTGTCAAAGTTTAAAACGCGCATTGGTATAGCACGTGACTAATAAGGCCAAATTTATACTTCTTAACATATTATCGATCCTTAGACATCATACTATTGTGTCCAATTAGCGGTTAGGTCTCTAAACTCGTAGCAGAAAACACGTCTTTTTGCCCGTAAGACCCTCTACTAATATTGTATATGCATAATTAAAGTGGATGTGCTTTCTGTGCAGATATAGCAGTATAGCATATTACTGGGCCGCGCTCAGCCTGTCATTCCGCCGAATCTCTATTCTATGTTTATGAACATGATAGCCTGAGGTCCCCAGGTAAATAGCACATAGTGCGCGCCTTATTATTTTAATTAAAATAAAATTGCCGACTTTGAAATAGCTAAGGTCGCAAAAACTTGCAGTTAAATTTAAATTACGCTTGCACTTTACTGGGCCGCGCTCAGCCTGTCATTCCGCCAAATCTTTATTAATGAACATAATAGCCTGGGGTCCTCAGGTAAGCTTGCACTATACTAGTATGTACCATTTTTATAACTTTTAATTTATTATGTATTGTTATTCGAACTGTTCATTTTCGAGAGTGTCTATCCTTATAGCTAGACAATTACCATTGTTGGAATTATCTGTATACTGTTAGAAACATTTTTAATCATTCTAGCATATAATATTTGTATTTTAAATTTCGTTGGGTACATGTTCATTTCTTTAGTAATTTGTGCACAAATTACAAAAACCTAACATGCTACCTTTGTAATGGGTAAAATATAGTTTTTCAGGAACTACAAGTAATTCATAGCTCATTTAAATTTGAAATTGCTTCCTAGTATTTTGTGACTCGAAGCCAAGACGTATTTTAAAGTACTTTTATACCGATCTTCCATGCTTAAAGATTTTTACTCTTACTCCGGTACCCTTCAGTACAAATTAAATGAACATATTTTTCCTTATCTGGAAGTCTGTGAATAAAGCGCAATGCTGGAATTTAGATTAAACATATTTTACAACGAAATATTATGTACAGTTCAATTTTAGATCCTGGAAGTAGAGAAAGGAAGCTTCACGCCGTTAGTTTTCTCAACGTCTGGTGGAATGGGTGGTGAAGCTGAAAGACTAGTAAAGAAGCTGGCTAGTAAGATGGAATACCACACAGGGCAGAGGTACTCAGATGCTGTGGGATACATTAGGAAGCGCCTTCGTTTCGAAATCTTAAGAACGACGGTAATTTCTCTCCGGGGAGACAGAGGGGCGAGAAAGAACTTTGTCAATATAGACAGTTTAGATTTGAACTTGGAGCCGCAAGGCCAAGGGTGATTTTCAAAATATTGAATTTTTGAAGGGTTATTTTTATATAGGGTCATTGTGACATTATGTGTATACTGTTTGAAACAATTTATTATTTTAGATCTGTCTTTTTGATAGGCAGTTTACAACTCGTGGTGTTCTTAATTGTCTTGCAATGCTTCCACGACCTTATCATTTCCAATCTAAGGCGATGATTGAATTGATAGTCACATATCTTAAGCTTTGTTTCACATGAAAGGGAAAATGTATCTATTATACTTGCAAGTGTGTCTCATGAAACTGCTCTAGGTTAGCCTTGTACTGCCTTATGTTAGCCTTATGTTAGCCTTAAATTGTGGGGTTGTGAACAAAGGAAGAAAGATCTCAAGGTACCCTACACAGCAAACCATGGAACAAGGTGTCTCCAAAAGATGCCATTAAGTTACTTTTGTCAATACTCTCCTTATCTTTAAACGTTTAAGTGTCTAGTGCACTGTGTCCCAAATCGAAAGCCAAATTGACTCCCTAAATTTCAAGGCTCTAACTCCTTCAAGAGCTGAGCGAAAATCATCATATCTACCTTGTCAACAACCACAGGATCTAATTAGCGTGTGGGACCTCATTTATCGATTAAATGCCTAGTACTTAGCTGCATGCTATTGAGTCAGCAATTCTGTTTTCGAGTGAAACGAATCGATCAAGTACCCAATCAGCACATGGCCCCTGCAATAAATTGCTAATTTTCTTTGTTTGACAATTCCATTTGTCATTGTATGTGCGAATCAAGCATTACAATTTCATTTTTACAACATGCCTTTGCTATTTATTCTTTATATTAATGATTTACCTGATATTCAGTTCAGTTAGTTCACTCCAATATTCTCTGTTTCATAGACTACTGCAACTCAGTCTATTATGGTATAACAGAAAAGAATCTCCATAAGCTACAAAAGATACAGAACAATGCTGCTAGATTTATTTTTGGTCTTTACGGAAAAAATATACGTGAACCTATCATGCCTTACCTCAAAAAGCTCCACTTTTTACCTGTTCGGTTCAGAATCAAGTTCAAAATATCACTTCTGCTCTTCAAGTGTCTTAATAACATAGCCCCTCAGTACTTACAAGGACACATCAATCTAAGGGAAGTACGAAGACAAAGTTCCAGACTAGATGATGACTTTTATTTGTTGAAAGTTCCTCCTGCTCCTCATTTCAGACGAACGGATGCTGCATTTATGTTTTGTGGACCAAAAATTTGGAATGAACTACCCTACTCAGTGAGATCATTATCATCTGTAGAATGTTTTAAAAATGCTCTAAAGACGTTTTAATTCCACCTAGCTTTTGATAATATTTCTAATATTTGTCCATAAAGTCTGAACTGATATGAAAGTGCATAATTTTGGGAACTTCATGCAAATATTTGTTCATAAAATCTGAACTGATAAAAGTCCATCCAACTGATAAAAGTCCATAATCTTGGTATTTCAACACTAAGTCTCGCTTGAATGACTTAAATGTACATCTTTGTTGGGTATATTTTAATGTCGAAGCGTGTAATAAATGTTAGAATTTATTTATTTATTTATATAGTCAAGAATAAGATTAAATTATTTGCAGATGACCTCAAGTTGATTGATAATGCAGCTAACCACAGCAGTGTTGCTGAAGATATTGTAGAACTGCAGGTCTGGGAGAGTATTTGGCTCTTAAAGTTTAATCCTGCCAAATGTAAAGTTGTTCATATTA
Organism: Bolinopsis microptera; assembly: GCF_026151205.1. Classification (NCBI taxonomy): domain Eukaryota; kingdom Metazoa; phylum Ctenophora; class Tentaculata; order Lobata; family Bolinopsidae; genus Bolinopsis; species Bolinopsis microptera. The sequence goes on from NC_087074.1 coordinate 17,320,224, forward strand.
ATCTTAATAGCAACCCTAACTTAAATTATTACACGATTTTTACACGATTTTTACACGATTAGAAAATTTATTTGTTATACTGGAATAATAACAATTTTAAAATATAAAATAAATCACTTCCCTCTGAAGTAGAACAGATGATGGGAGAGCTTCAAACATGGCGATGGAGGGAAGCGGTGTCTCACCGCTGGGAGGTAAATTAATACCCGTATCGCGATGGTAAAATTTTATGATATGAGATCTCAAGTAAAAAATAACACAAAAAATAAAAAGTGAATGTTGTCAGTGTAGTGAAATCGGAGGCAACATTAATAAAGACGTATACACTTAAACCGTTACAATTATAGTCCCCATCTTGTTTTAAATACTCACAATAAAATACACACAAAAAACACACAAACGTCCCCAAAACATTAACTTCAATTTATATTTCCCTAGTTGAAATTAACTTATTTTATGAAATTGATACATTCGAGAAGATGTCGTGATTACATGGTAGCCATCCATGATCCCCATTTAGCCCTAGGTTTTGTATATGAAGCAAATGGTTCTTAAATCTGTTTTTAAATAGTGAAATTGACAAAATATGATACGGTACATCATGATCAAGGAGATAATTTAAAATTTTGGATGCATTAAAAACAAAATTACTATTCTTGGTCTTAGACATTGAGAATTTAGGATATAGAAGTCTGCATGATCTACTTGACTTGCTAAACCGGCGATAAACATCAACAGGAATTTGTTCTTTAAGTAGCCTCATTGCAATACATCCAGTAAAGTATGTAAATAAGTTAAACAAGGTTAATAATTTCAAACGAAAGAACATTGGTTTCGTATGTTGAAACTTGTGATCAATCTTTATTGTTTTTCTACTCACAATACGAATACATTTTTTCTGCAACACAAACAGTTTTTGCAGCAAAGGATGGTGAAAAACAGCACCCCACAGTGGTATACAATACATTAAATATGGTTGAACAAGTGAAATATATACTTGTCTTAACACTTTGGCTGGTACTATAGAACTTATGGAGTAGAGTGATCCGCAAGATTTTGAAACTTGCGTTATTACATTGGTAATATGATCATTCCACGTTAAATTAGAATTAATAATGACTCCCAAAAATTTACACTTATTCACTTGATTAAACTGGTTGTTAAGTATTATTTATTAAATAGTGAAGAACTTGAAGTTTCTGATCAGGAAAAAGATTTGGGGGTTATTACCCATAGTTCCCTGCTTTGGAATGAACAGATAAAAGCATGTATTTCCAAGGCAAATCGTATGATTTGCTGGATTGTAAGGAATTTGATAATTAGAGAAAAATGTGTAATGATAGCCATCTATAAGGCTTTGATAAGACCTCTTCTAGAGTATTGTGTCCAATTGTGGAATCCAGTTGCGGCTTATGGAAGTTGGGGGACTGTTTTGGAGCTGGAGAGCGTCCAGAGGCGATTTACCCGTCTGATTGATGAGGTGAGTACTCTTCCTTACAGCGGTAGACTGGAAATCCTTAATTTGACAATGCTGGCAGAGCGGCAAATACGTGGGGACCTTATTGAAGCTTTTAAGGTAATTAATGGTTTGACTGAATATGGTTCAGACTTGTTCAGACAAAGCAGATCAGGTCTTAATCTGGTGTCATCCAATAGATATAGTAAGAGTATGACAAAGGTCAAGAATCTTCAGTGTTCTTTTCTTCCAGAAGGTTGTTCCTTATTGGAACAAACTCCCTTCAGAGGTAAAGAACTGCTTGACAGTTTTCAGTTTTAAAATTGGATTGGAAAGTTTGAAAAAGGACATGATTTCTTAATGTATTGTAAAATACATACATAAAATAAATCAATCCTGTCTATGTTGGTCTGTCAGTGTGTCAGTCTATAGATTCTTATTATGATTATTTCTATATAGCTATGATATTTCACATCCTTCACGTTGCTCATTATTATACTCTATACTACTCTTCTCTCTCCCAGGTCCTGAGGCCTGTCTGACGGGACACCACCCCGAACGGTCCACCGGCTGCCCCCGCCTTTTCTCATAATCATGGTACACGATAGATCTCTACGGAATGCTCGTCCTCACAAGGCTCCACCCAACGATCCGAATAACAGCCTCTATGACTCACCTCAATCAAGAGTTTCCCTCTTCAAGGAGCAACTGAAGAGTAACACCGAATCTCCTACTGTCATACCAGAAAGCCCCATTGATGTTACTGGAGACAAATTCTTTGATGCAGAGTGCCTTGTCCCCAAAACCCCATCAAACCAGGGTACTCCTAGTGCAAGTGCCAAGAGCACACCTTCTCAAAACAAGAGAACTCCTACCCAAAACAAAAAGAAGTGTCCATGCAAGAAGAGTGACAAAAACTCAACCTACATCACCTGCAACAAGTGTCAACAGCAATGGCATAATAGGTGCAGTAATCTACTCGGCCTTTCACCATCAGATATTAAGAAAATGGAACTGTGGGAGTGCCCAAGCTGTTATGTCTGTCCCGCACTTAGTAAGGTACCTTCATCCCTCTACGCTGACATCCGTTCAACTAAGGAGGTTGTCACTGCATTATGTCTTAGCGAACGCTCTTCAAACCAGGGGTTGGTTAATGATGATGTCACAGAGAAACTGAACATGCTACAGCAAGAGATAAAAGGCCTCCGTGAGTCTGCCTTCCAGAGAGTTGACCAGCCACACCCAGAGAGCACGACCCTGTTGACAGCTGAAGCTGTCACTAGCATCCAAAACAGCCTATTACACCTGACTGAACAAGTCACATCCATGAAGTCGTCGCTTGGCAACAGAAGCAGCAGCAGCCCTCGGCCTCCACCAAACAGGATGCCACAGCCTAACCATGGTCCTGGTCCCACATCCCCTCCCCTACCTAATACTGTCTCTCCACACACAAAGAAACATGTGACACCGTGCAAGCCCTATGAAATGTATGACCCTCTAGCCCTTACACCAGAACTTAAGGAGGAAGTCCAAGCGTTCATCAGTGGTAACTGTAGCGAATTTACTAGTGTTGGTGAGAACTCTCGTGAAGTAATGTACTTTGGTGACTTCTCGTATAGGTACACTGGCACTGAGCACCCAGCAAGAGAAATGCCGCACGTGCTGAAGAAGCTTATTGACACAATTGTTCCTAAAATACCTTCTCCAGTGAATGATAGGAATATCAAGATTAACTCGTGTCTCATTAGTAAGTATAGCTCTGGTGCTAACCACATTCCAATGCACAGAGATGATGAGCCTGTGATTGATCCCGAATCTCACATCCTTACGATCTCACTAGGAGCTGCCCGTACCATGTCCTTCTGCAATAATGATGACAGCCAATCAGAAGATCTCCCCCTTCAGGACAACAGCTTGTTAGTCACAACGAGATATGCGCAGGACTTTTGGAAACACGGGATCCTCCCAGACGAGAATGTCTCCACAGAGAGAGTGAGCCTGACCTTTAGACACATTTCTCCTCACTTCATCAATTCGACCATCATTCTGGGTGATTCAAACACCTCCAGGATGACATTTGGTGACTCAGTACAGGTACCTTTGGTCGTTGGGTCCCTGGGAAGCGTGTTTTGGTAGGTCACATGGAGGCTCTCCCTGATGCAATTGAGATTGGCCCTTACCGTAATATTGTCATCCATACTGGAATCAACAGTATTAACTCCCGGTCTCATCCACGATCAGAAGCCTACCTCCTCCATGTCCTCGAATCCAAGTGCAGAGACATTACTGAAACCTACCCCAAATCCAAAATCCACTTGTCAATGTTACTTCCAACTAGACTAAACTCTCTAAATAGAAAAGTTGAAAGCTTTAATCGGGGCATCCTCGATGTGTCTTATCAGCAAAGAAACATTTTTATTATTGATAACTCTATTTTTGGTCGCCAGCTCTCTGATGAGTATGGCAGATGGGATATTGCTGCAAATGGCCCTCTTACCTCAGATATTGTCCACCTTGGTAAAAGTGGTATCCGTAAATTTGCTGCGAATATTAAGGAATCTGTAGCTGGCAGAAGGAGTAGCCAGTCTAGAGCACGTTTTAACACCAGTCAGGGGAACTTCGGCGGAGCGGTAGAGGGTGGTAGGCGCCCACCATAATTATGATGATCAAACAACCACAAATTACTAAGAATGTTTGCAAGGGATGCAATAAATTTATCTCAACACACCACAAAATTTTGAACTGTAGCTCCTGTGGAACAGTTACTCACTCTAAATGTGCCAAAAATCTCTTCCAATACACCCACACCAATGATAGCTGGCAATGCTACATCTGCATCGCCAGCTTACCACAACGGTACTGCCCATTTGCTTCTGCACTTATACGTGACAAACATGACCCAGTCCACCTTGATGAAATTGAAGATGTTTCTGAAATCAATGAAATCCATAAAAGCTGTAAAAATTATGATCATAAAAGCTTTAAGAACCTCATAAAGCTGTATCATAGAAATGGGCAGAACCTTACTGGTATTTTTAACAATATTGATGGAAATGCTGCAAATTTTGATACATTTGTCACAGAAATCTCACAGTACAGTCATCCACTCTCGTTTATTGGCTTGGCTGAGACAAATATTGATGCAAACCTCAAAGACCTGTATAGGATACCCGGTTATCTCTCTGAATACACCAATAAATTACGTGACAAATCTAAAGGTAGTGGAGTGGGAATTTACATCAATGAGTCACTTACTTACACCCGTATTGACAAACTATGTATGTGTACCCCTAACCTTGAATCAGTGTTTGTCTCCATAACAAATGTTGGCAGGCCCCAAACAGTTGGCGTCCTATACAGACCACCTGGTGGATCTGACAAAGATGCCCTACACGAATTTGAGAGCCTTCTTAATCAGGTTCCTGATAGGAACGTTATCCTGCTTGGAGATTTCAACTTTAATCTATTTAATAAAGGCTCTGCCAGCTTTGAAAACATTTTATATGGAAATAACTTCATCCCACTTATATCACTGGCAACGCACCATAAACCAGGCTGTGTCCCATCGCTTATTGACAATATTCTGACAAACTCCACTGACAATATTGTGTCAGCTGGACTACTGGATACCAGGGTTTCGCATCACTCTCCAATTTTCTGTATTCTCGAATGTAGCATGCCTGAAGAACCAGAACTTGACCCTTGTAAACCAAAATACGACTACTGTGAATCTAATATGACCAAGTTCTTAGAAGATATTCAAACAAATTTTTGTGGGCAGGTGTGCTACAACGTAGAAAACTTTGAAATTTTTGCAAATAAGATAAAACTTTTGATCGAAGAAAACTTTTTAATTGAATCTGAATCGTTCAAAAAGTCAAAAAGAAATATGATTGCAAACCCTTGGATCACACCAGGGATCATTGCATCAGTGAAAAAGAAAGAATATCTTTACAAGCAGTGGAAGAGTACAATTAAGGAACCCAACCCTCTTGGAGACTCTGATCTATACTTAACCTATAGTAAATTCCGTCGACAGTTAAAATACATTATCAGATCTGCCAAGAAATTGTACTATTGCAGAAAATTCTCAAAAGTCTCAGGTAATATGAAGCAAACATGGGCACTGATCAATGAACTGAGGGGAAAAACAAAAACTGGAATAAAGGCCTCGTTCAAAATAGATGGTAGTTTAGTAAAAGACAAGCGTGTCATATCGAATGGCTTTAACATGTTCTTCTCTTCCATTGCAGGTAAACTTAATGCGAAGCTCTGCTCCTCCAAACCAATAAGTCGTGACACAGCTTGCCAGAGGCCCCTTAATTATAAGAACTACTTTAACAAAAGAGTTACCAACAGTATGTTCTTAAACCCCTGTGATTCTGAGGAAATCGAAAAAATTGTTAAAACCTTCCAGGGTGACAAGGCTAGTGACATATCAATAGCTGTTCTTAAGAAATGTTGCACTACAATCTCTAAACACCTAGCTGGTTTCCTAAACTCATTCATGAAGCTGGGTCTATTTCCAAATATTCTCAAAATAGGTAAGGTCACCCCCGTATTTAAGAAAGGAGACCCACAGCTGTTTGATAACTACAGGCCTATATCCATTCTACCTATCTTTGGTAAGATATTTGAAAAAGTAATTTACTGCCGACTATATAGCTTCTTTACTTCACATATGGTCATATACGATAAACAGTTTGGATTCAGATCCAACCACTCAACGGCACATGCCATCAATTACTCCATTGACCACATTCTTAAAAACCTAGAAAGTAAGAATCATGTAATTGGCATATTCATTGACTTAAGCAAAGCGTTTGACACAATCGACCACAGAAAATTACTTGTCAAACTTGAACACTATGCTGCATAAGAGGGCCCTGTCTTGACCTAATTGAAAGCTATTTGTGTAACCGACAGCAGTATGTTGATTTCCAAAATACACACTCTGATCACTGCAAAATTGAATATGGGGTACCACAGGGATCAGTTCTAGGCCCTCTCCTCTTCTTACTCTACATTAATGACATTACCAACTCTAGCAAACTTGGACACTTCATACTGTTTGCAGATGACACGAACATATTTGTTGCTGGAAAAACTGAACAAGAAGCCTATTTGAATGCTAATAAAGTACTTGAATCTGTAAATGACTATATGGAATCTAACTTGCTGCACATTAACCAAAGCAAATCGGTCTACATGTTATTCAGACCTGGCCGGTACTCGTCCTGTGCACGTGCTCGTGAATATGGCTCTGAGAACTCACTCACGTTATCAGGCAACACGCTTACACGAGTAGATAAAGTGAGATTCCTTGGTGTTATCATAGACCATGAACTATCCTGGGAACCCCAACTAGATAACATAAAAAGTAAACTAACTACAAGTATAGCTATAATTAAACGTATTATGAAGTTTATTCCAGAAACAGAGTACCATAAGCTGTATGACTCCTTATTCAAGTCTCATATGAGCTACTGTATCAGTAGCTGGGGTGGTGTCACACCTTATAGACTATCTAAACTGTTCTCCATCCAAAAAAGATGTGTACGCCTTCTATTTGGAAGCAAACCAAGCTTTGACCGGGCAGAGTATTATGAAACATGTGCACGTGCAAGACCATACAGTGAACACATCGCAAAAAGGAGCTTTGCTTTGGAAAACACTAAGCCAATATTCAATACCGAGAAAATCATGTCAATCCACAACCTGTACACCCAACATATATCCACTGAACTGTTTAAAATCTTGAAACTGCATCAACCTATCTCTCTGACAAGTTTATTCCAAACAAGTTCCAGAGCATGTAGCCAAACTATGCGGGTCCCCCGACACAAACTTGAAATTTCTAAACACAATTTTGTCTTCAAAGGTACGACTATATGGAACAGTTTGGTTGATAAAATATTCGACAAATGCACTCCTAATGAAAACAATGTCATGGTCCCTGGCTCTAGTAAATTTTCCGACCTTTCCTCCCCCATCTCAATTATCAAGAGCCGTATCAAAAAGCTCTTACTTGAAACCCAGCAATTGACAACACCTGGGCGTGAAATTGAGTGGCTCCCCCTAAATAGCTGGGGCATTGAACCAGCTTAGTCAATCAGCATCCCATCCCTTGCATACAACTAATTACAAAAGCGCTAATTATACCTGTTTCAAAAGCATCCTGTCTGGAAGTTCCCTGACTGCCGTGTGAATCTTTGGATCTATTTTTGGATCTATTTTTATATTGATATGATTTTTATATACCTATATATTCCTCGCATAATTTCCATGTCCGCCTGAACAAACCTGGCACCATCAAATCTTACTCTAGAAACCCCAGAACTCATCAAGCCTAGTCTGAATTCAAAACTAGTTGACCAGCTACGTACAGTTTCCTGGACAGCTGGAACCTTTTGGGCCATGCACAAGCCAATAGCATGTATGGTCCTGCAGTGGGGTCTCCTTGTCCTTGGATCTGTGTTTTGATCCGTCTTTTCTTAAAATTTTCCATTTGTGTCACTTAGAATCACCTTTTAAAATGTTAATCGACACCACTGGTCCTAGTTAAATTTAGCCATGGCACGACTACTCGAACGTAACAGTTAAATAGGTGTGACATACTATTATATTCTTATAATTATATCATATGAATTGATTGCACTGCTAATAAATAAAATACTTTGTTTTACTAAAATACTTTGTTTTACTAAATGACTTTCATTTTTGGAATGTTTCGAAAGAAGTTTTAACAAGAATTGAAGGTACCAATTATGTCAGTAATAAGAAAAAACACAATAATTATCTTTGGTTTCATCCTTATGTAGCAAATCTTTACTCCACTGGAAAGTATGAATAAATGTTTAATGTTGTTGTTATTCATGATTAATATTTGATAAATTATTACCTTTAAATTTGATGGAGAAATAGTTACTGTATATTTTTCCATGTAGTGCGATGATACTTTGTAGACATTGGTGATGATTTTATGTCATAATTTTTTCCCGATCCATGACTCAAAGTGCCGAAGGCACAAAAGAGTCAAGGACAAGGGTTAGCGAACAAGGTTTTTTTTGTATCAGAATAAAACAAATATTCAGAATAAAACAAATATTATATTCAAATCTCTTTATTCAACAATATTAAATCATTATGGGGACCTAATTTGTGGCGTGATCGTTATGTTAGGGCTATTCTGTTAGCTGATGCTGACAGGCACCGCATGGGGCAGAGACTTAGGACCATTACGCTGAAGGCTTACAATGACCCTTTTTGAACCCCATGGCAGTGCTAGTTTTATTATGGTACAAATTGTAAATCGAAGTTATGAAAACGATCAGGTCACTCCTGTTTTACACTATCAACAGCTACTTAAAACAACCTAGATTGTACAACTCACTTTGAAGATTAAACTGTTAAGTGATGAGTGATTTTTTTTTTTTTTTTTTAGAGAGGCTGGGCCTGGTTGGCCCACGAGAGGATAGCATATGAATGCTTTGCCTACCTCTGGGGTATGGCAGTCCTGTGGGAGGATGCCAGTGGAATCAAGATGTGTAATCAAGGATGATGGTAAGTGTTGTGGGGTGTGTCATAGATAAACGCTTAAGTGGTGGTTGAGTGTGGAAGATAGAGGCGAAATAAGACGGTGATGAGTGATAGGGCTCATTAAGGGGGCCGGGGGGGTCTTCATCAAAATTCTCTCGAAATTGACTTTGTAGTTGTTTCTGATGGAGGGGATTGATGTCTATCAGCTGTTTTTGGTCCCATGGAAAAATATTGTTCCTAGCCGAAATTATTGCCGGTCAAAGGTCAGCGCTTATGTGTAATTGTATTGCGCGAGCAATTTTCAATCGCGCGCCCTGAAAATCGAGTCTAAAAATCTATCTTCTCCTACATTTTTTGAGCAATCACTCTGAAACTTTCAGGATATGTTCTAAGGACCATTTAGAAGAGATTGTCGGGCCAGAATTTTGAGATAGGCCTTAGACATTTTTTTATTCGATTTTGAAAATCTTGGACCTGAAAAAATCGTCAAAATACGAGGTCCAAGATTTTCAAAATCGAATAAAAAATGTTCTAAGGCCTATCTCAAAATTCTGGCCCGACAATCTCTTCTAAATGGTCCTTAGAACATATCCTGAAAGTTTCAGGGTGATTGCTCAAAAAATGTAGGAGAAGATAGATTTTTAGACTCGATTTTCAGGGCGCGCGATTGAAAATCGCTCGCGCAATACAATTACACATAAGCGCTGACCTTTGACCGGCAATAATTTCGGCTAGGAACAGTATTTTTCCATGGGACTAAAAACAGCTGATAGATATCACTCCCCTTCATCAGAAACAACTACAAAACTTCAATTTCGAGAGAATTTTGATGAAGACCCCCCCCCCGGCCCCCTTAAACATTTTAGTAGCAGAGACATGCAGATCAGCTTCTTTAGGTTCTAATAGTTCATTCAAACAAGAAATTTTACTTTTTCAAATTTAGTCGTTCAAGCTGCCTGAGTTCAGAAAGTTTGCCAAAGGGGCCCAGGTATTCTTGTCACCTTTACCCTGGGACGAGAGAAAAACTTTTTTACCTTTGATTTGAATACACCATGAGTGATTTCAAGGTCGTTCAGTGCCAACATCTGACGGAATGAATTCCAAAGGCAACTAGATTGGTAAACAAAACTGTTTGAGGGCATGGTTGTTATAAGAAGAGTTTCTTTGCCGGGTCTTTTAGACAAACAGAAAAGTTCAAATAGTGCAATTGGTGTTCAATATTTAAAGACTTTAAAAAGTTCATTGCAGCAGTGATACGCGTATAAATTATGCAATGTCATGAGTGATTGACGGGCATAAATTGGCTTGGTGTGCTCTCTCTCAAAGAATTTGCTCGTAAGTTTCTGTTCACTGATAGGTCTAGTTCTAGCACATATCATAACCCCAGTGACATAAAGTGATGAATCTAAGAATCTAATTCCTAGCCATATTAATTTCCATAGCCACGCCGACTAATTTTTGTCAACAAAATTATTAAATCAACTTTAAAATAGTCGCTCTCGGTTGTTACACACTGTAACGCCGCGCACTGTACTTTAATTCTATATTTATCCGAGAAGATGTTCAAATCGAGCGCAAATGCCAGATTCCTGCAGATTCCTAGTTCTTGCGCTTAACTTGCGCGTTACCAAATAATCCAAGATATTCCTGTCAGGATCCAAGATTTTCCTACTACCAGTATGGCCTGGTAGTATGGACTGTTTGGTAGTATGGTAGTATGGTAGTTGCAGGAACGCGCGAAGACCTATATGTAAATATTACATTAGCGTACATGGAATCGTGGCCTAGTTGGTAAATCCGTCGGTACTATATTGGCAGATCGCGAGTTCGAGACCCGGAAAGGAAATCTTTCACAATCTTTTGGCAATTATGAATAACTATACTAATGAATTAATAACTATACTAATGAATAACTAAACCTCTGTAATATAACTAGCAAAGTAAAATGAAATCGTTATCCGGCCGCGGAGCGGCCGAAAAATTTATGGTAGTCGTTTTAAAAATATATGGTAGCCGTTTTTTCTTTCCAGACTGGATTCCTAGTCCCTTTTTAAATTTATGTCACTGGGGTCATAACTTTATCAAGGTATGCTTTTTTGTCACCAAACATGATACGAACACACTTTTTCTGGGCTACAAATAGTGGTTGAAGTTTATTATTACTTGCACCTCCCCAAACGGTAATACCATAAGATAGGTGACTTTCAAACAGTGTGTGGTACAGGTCCTTATGGATTGATGATGGAATTTTATCCTTAATCATGTACAGCCTCCCAGAACAGGACGAGAGTTTTCTAACTAGTTTGTCTCTATAGGGATTGAAAGTTAGGCCTTTGTCGACAATTACTCCCAGGAATTTCGTTTCCTGCACCTTTGAGAGAGGTAGGCCGTTGAGGTAAAGTCTATTTTCGATTAAAAAAGATTGCTCATCAAGATTTCTTTTAGCTGTATTGAATTCTATATAGCAACTTTTCTTGGTGTGTATATGGTAGCTTGCGACCGTGCGTACGTGCCCTCGCCCCCAGTTATCGCCGTGCCCACGTTTCTACCTGCGCAAAGTTATTTTGCGCGATGTAGTTTGTGCGTAATGCGTATTCCTTACGGTCTGCTCTCTAAGATCAGCCTGCTTATCCCTTTTACCGTGCTTAAATTCTAGTTTCTATAGATAAAATTCAAGAGCATGTTTACCAATCTTAATCTGCTTAACTACTCAGAATGATAGGAAACTTAATTGAGGGTTAAATGAGAGGTATGTACCTGTTAAAAGTTCAAGAAACTTCCTAGGATACCCCTTCAGAGCATACTGTAAACATAGTACTATTAACTATTAACTATTAACTATTAACTATTAACTATTAACTAATATTAACTATTAACTATTAAGGGGGCCGCGCCGGGGGGGGGGTTGGTCTTCATCAAAATTCTCTCGAAATTGACTTTATAGTTGTTTCTGATAGAGGGGAGTGATATCTATCAGCTGTTTTTGGTCCCATGGAAAAATATTGTTCTTAGCCGAAATTATTGCCGGTCAAAGGTCAGCGCTTATGTGTAATTGTATTGCGCGAGCAATTTTGAATCGCGCGCCCTGAAAATCGAGTCTAAAAATCTATCTTCTCCTACATTGTTTTAGCAATCACCCTGAAACTTTCAAGATATGTTCTAAGGACCATTTAGAAGAAATTGTCGGGCCAGAATTTTGAGATAGGCCTTAGAACATTTTTTATTCGATTTTGAAAATCTTGGACCTGAAAAAATCGTCAAAATCGAATAAAAAATGTTCTAAGGCCTATCTCAAAATTCTGGCCTGACAATCCCTTCTAAATGGTCCTTAGAACATATATATCCTGAAAGTTTCAGGGTGATTGCTCAAAAAATGTAGGAGAAGATAGATTTTTAGACTCGATTTTCAGGGCGCGCGATTCAAAATCGCTCGCGCAATACAATTACACATAAGCGCTGACCTTTGACCGGCAATAATTTCGGCTAAGAACAATATTTTTCCATGGGACCAAAAACAGCTGATAGATATCACTCCCCTCTATAATCAGAAACAACTATAAAGTCAATTTCGAGATAATTTTGATGAAGACCCCCCCCCCCGGCCCCCTTAACTATTAACTATTATTGCTTAACTACTCAGTAGTCTAAGTCACCATACATTCCTCAATAGTGGAACAATTTTTATGTCTAAATTCAGATAAAATTTAATTGCTATTAATTGAAATACAAATTTGTTGTTTTCTATAGAAATATTTGGGCATGCAAATGAATTACTACACAAAACGGTTTCTGTCAAGTGATATAGTTCAAATTAACAGCACATTCCCTCTATTACCAATACCCGCTTACTGTATATTTTTTCATTGTTAAATGTAGATTTGCACTAACAAATTCCTCTATTTTAGCTCAATAATAGTTCAGTAATTGGACAACAGCTCCTGTCAGTGAGACAACACAAAATCCCCTGCGATCCGGATTGGGTGAGTTCAATTCTTATTTAAGAATATAATTATCATTTCAATTCTGTTTGGTCACGCAAATTCTATGACAATTGCAGTATGGAAAAATGTTTTTCATTTCTTTCAACTTGAGGTTTCAAACTGAAATATCAATGAAACTATTATAAGTACGTTTTAGGCCTAAGGGCAATTAATTCAAATTAGGAATAATTCCATGCTGGCATATTTCTTCACTCGGATGTATTCTCATTCTGTAATACTGGAGTTTTATCTCAAAAACCCACTAAAATGGATAATTTTAGATAATAATTATCGCCAATAATATTAATATAATATATCAAATTAATGATAATTTAATATATTAGGTCTTGATGCCAATCATTTTTCAAAGCTCTATAATTATAATAATCGTTTCATAATATAGTTTTATTGCCTGAGGTATTTCTAGGCCAATGCTAATTCTGAGTGTTTTGGTCAATCATTCTATCATCCAGCATTGCCGTCAGTGCAGGCAAAACTTGCTCTGCCTCATAGTCCCTGCCTAAATAAAAACGTGATTTAACCTCTTATTAAAATGAATAAACGGATACTAAATACGATTGTTTTCTCTAACCAATCTAGCGCAAGCTATGCCCTAAAATTACAATTTACAACTAAATAACTCTCAGTCTTTAACAAAACAGTCTTTATCCACCATCTATCCACGTAATGATCATTAAAAAGCTATTTGACTGGTTACTGTGTTTGGAATAAAACGTGCTATTTAAAAAAATGTTCTACAGAAGTCTAACAAATGATTGGTATAAGTCTACAGAAATTAGAACTATTATATCTTTAGAATAGTACATGCAACTTTATTTTTCAACTTTTGATCAAATGAGACTACTCCTAAAGACAAAGAGAAATTTGGATTTGGGGGAAAAAGTACAATGTCCACAATAAGCAGTAAGTATTAATGATTACACTCAGCCGACAGTAGGACGTTATGCTGGGCCTTAGACCCAGTTTTCCCAACACTAAATCAAATTTAAGTTCTGTAGAATATTTGGTGGCATTTAAGTCGGGACAGATTCTTATCTTTGCTTCCAGTCATGCATTAGCGAGGCTATATACATTTAAGACTTTTCAACACTAAATAAAATAATTCATTTGAGCAAACCATGGAGCTGAGGGACCAGGCTTTTTGTTGGACAGATATTGGTCAAGAAACAACTATGAACATTTCAAGATATAACTCCACTTTTGACCTATTTGACGGCCACTTATTATTTTCATTATTGCACCGGTTTTTTTCATGGAGTGCGATTACAAAACTAATTGCACTGTTTTGAGAGTAACCGAAAACATATTCGGTGCGATTACAAAACTAATCGCACTGATTTTCTGAAAGATACTGTGATATATTAATAGCTTTCAGAGGTGATTTAACGGGTGGTCTGAAAATCCACAGCAGGCAAGCAAAACGTTCAAACAATCATCACAACTGCAGATAATAGGGACGGGCCGATTCTTGGTCCATCCCGTCCTAGCGGCCAATCGCAATCGATGAGTTATGTCACGTGACTCAGATCCGACCAATCGCATAACAGGAGCAATTAGCATCGGACGGTTATCCTATGTTTACTTTTCTTATCTGTATTTGACCCTCCATTGAGGTGGTTATCAGACATTTTTGTGGAGTTACTAGATTGTACAAATCAACCGAGAGAGAGAGTCGGCGGATGACGTCACTTCGTTTCTCGGAAGAGGTTTCGGGTTGAAGTGGAGGGTTGAAGTGCGCTGTTCTTGCTCAGTACTCTCAAACAGTGCGATTAATTTATAATCTTACTGATTTTAGAGCAACTAACAACACAGTCCGTGCAATTATAAACTAATCGCACCTATTATATAATAATACCAGAAGCGTGTAGTTATACACGAATCTAACTGCATATGCAGTTATAATACGATTACACCAGTTATTGCACTCGGCTGTGCCTCGTGAAATAACTGCAATAATTGATCGCACTTTATCAAATCTGCATCATCATCTCGATACCTGATATTTCAGCTGCTCTAAATTATTAACTTTTATTTCTACTCAGCTTACTCCGTATTTGGCTGTGAGACTACTATGCACTAGTAAAATAAGCCTCTGTACTATTAGTATAATATTGCGTGCTTACAAGTGTCATTGTAAAATGTACATGAGAAGTGCGGTTTTTGAACAATAACATTGCCAACATCACGTCTGTCCCAGGAATAGGGATACTTTACAATTTACATTGTCCCTTCCCAACACTCATGATGCTTATTTCATCTGCCCCACGAAAACCCCACCGAACCTCCACGCGGTGTGGGGTGGGTGGCTCGAACGGGAGGTGCATGGGTGTTTCTAACCTATGCAAAGGAAGGGACTAGCCATCTCTACAACAAAGGAAAGGCTCTAATAGCCTCTACTAACCTTAGAACCGCAGCATAACCGCTTTTCCCACAGGCAAATAACACCTTCCGCAGGAAACTAACACGCTCACAGGCTCCCACATCTCGTGTAACCCCAGGGTTTGGTTTTAAATCGGACATTCAAAACAACGATAGAGGAGAGGTCTACACGCTCACAGGCTACCATGTCTCGTGTAAATCCAGGATTTGACACGCTCACAGGCTACCATGTCTCGTGTTAATCCAGGATTTGACACGTTCACAGGCTACCAAGCCACGTCTAGTGTAACCCCAGGATTTAAAAAGCTCACATGCACAGGCTACCACGTCTCGTGTAACCCTAGGACTCTTAACACTTAACAGACTCTAACACGCTCACAGGCTTCCGCGTCTCGTGTACCCTAGCATTTGGATTTGGATCGGACACTCAAAACAACGATAGAGGAGCGGTCTACACGCTCACAGGCTACCATGTCTCGTGTAACCCTAGGATTTGGTTTTGGATTGGCCACTCAAAAAAAAGGAAAGAGGAGCAGTCTACAGTGACGTTACAGGAACATTGCATACTCCTACGAGTTGCACGTTGCTGGCCATGACCTCCCCTGGAAGTCCCTGTCTCTCTGTCGTTAATCCGGCGGGGTTGCACCAGGGGCGGTGGTAACAGAACTTCAAGACTCTCGGAGTCTGTTGTTGATATCTATGTTCAATATATTTATGGTATATAATTTGGGAGTCTCTCTCTCCAGCAGCAGGAGTTGTGAAAGCCACCGTAAGGAAGGCTTACTGTCGACGCCGACCAATCAAAAGAAGCTTATTTCATCTACCACTGCACTGACCCCCTCTCCCAATGTACATCCAACAAAACATATCTTGTTCTAACTTGATAATTTATTTGTGTTTAGGTTAAAGAGGAAGTGACTTTACAGGTTTACTGAATACATACATGTTCTCATTAGGACACGTTAACGCTTTAAACATTTGTACTCTCACTAAAATGTGTAAAATGTGTAAAATGTTTGAAACATTACACGAGTGAGATATATCATATATTGAGTTTATTTGTATACCTTACTTCTATATTGCGACATATTTCTGCTCTACTTGGTAAAGTATTCCTATTAGCTAACAATGCCCCAGCATATCTCGTATCGCACATATATTAATTTGCGGGCTCTACTTTCAATCACAACGAATACAGCGAAATTCATTTTCTGCGAAATCTAAAATGGAGCCCATATAACATGCACTACAATCCGATTCTTCATAATATACTTTTCTTTCTATGAGAAATTTACAATAAAGGAATATGTCGCCCCATTTGAACAAAGAAGAAATATTTGGATATATTGTCATTTTTATATGACGGCTCTCTCATATTATGCCTTTTGGGGGCAAGGTTGCAGCACTTTGTACTACCAAATTGAGTATTATGAGTTATGAGAGTGAATATTAGAAATTGTTTGAATTACCTAACAGTTTAAATGGAGTAGTGATCTACACACATTTTAGTGAGTGAGTCTTCTGTGTTATCCGTTTTGTAAGTAAATACCCTCAATGCAAACAGTTGCGACACCGTAAATTGTGAACTGTTATTACCCAAATAATAACTTCCACTGCACTGCACTTGACAGAAAAATGATGGGTATTTGAACTCTCACCAACTTTTTTCTCGGGATCTTTATTGCCATTGCCAACTTATTACCGATCACATTCTATGTAGATACCATGATCTGTAGATACCATGGTACAATTTGAGAAGCTCCGATATCAAAAGTCGATCGGTTATAATTTTAATGACGTTTCAGATGGAGTGAAAAGTTGACGGCAGCAAACTGAAAAGGAAGAAATAATGATGGAGAATGATAACCGTAAGTTATTCTTTAAACTATGATAAATTATTGCATAAAGTAAGTAAATAAGTAGTTGCTTTTTTAATCTGTTAATATGTTAGATTACCAGTTGGTCAAATCAATAAACTTAGCTTCTTGTGGGGAAGTGAGCCACGTTCCTCTGACACGTGACACCCATTTACCAATCAGATCGATGCATTGACCACGTGTCTAGATAGATCTGGCTTACCTCCCCACTAGTAACAGAGTCGATTTGATTAGAAATATCTCGCTCAATGTTATTAATTTGTATGATTTGGCAGCGAAGTGGTAGGGTTACGACTGTTCTCATAACTTATCTAGCCAAATGTGAGCAGCACATAAATTATCCGTACTGCCCAATAGAATGAAGTGCTTAGAGTCAGGTACTGTTGTTGAGCCTTACCATTGAAACCACTAGGAAATGCCTTAATTTGGCATTCAGCCAAAACGTAACTAGCAGTAGTTTTGCTCATAATTTGCAAGGAGGATGTTAATGCAATCCTTATGCAATCCTAATGAGAGATGCTAAACCATCAATACATACTTTTAGTACCTAGTTGATTGAACAATCGGTGTACAGCATGTACTGGAAAGGCTGTAACTTTGCTTAGGCGACATAATAAATATTCATTAAGTATGATTGTGATACTGAAACGGAACGCGCGCAGCTTTCAGTGTTATGCTGGCGCAATCAAGTTCATTGCAATTTCCGAGTATATTTGCGCGCAATGCGCGCTTTTTGCAATTCGTTCGCATTATTTAGCTAGTCACGCTTAGTAAAACTGGGAAATCCAGAAACCTAATGCCATCCTAGCACATTAGAGATCATTCATAATTAACCAAGATTATGAAACGGGTTAAATGTGAAATTAAATCCCTTAATACTTCAGAACAAAACAACTGTGTCACTGGGAATCGCAATGAAGGTAAAGAGTGAAAATATTATCTTAGTTGTTACATTAGATCCTACTCTCACAGCAAGATATTGCACACGATAAGCTTCTTGACTTGAAAATTTCTTTGTCAAACATTCTCCATATAGTTATTGCTCACTACCTACTATATTTCAGCTGGATTCGGATCTGTCGAGAGCACGACATCCTCAAATTGTAAGTCGCACTGTGTTATCAGTACTGTTAGGGATCATTTATACTATTTATTTGCATTGATATCTTAGTTTATTAAATAACGAAATTTACAACAAAGAGATAAGGTTGCCGGAATGCAAGTTCTTCTGTTACCTAGTTCTATTTTCAGCTGACTCTGAGGCTATTTGTGGTGGTGAGTTTTTGTTATTTTTGTACTATTTTGTACAGCATGTTCATTATTCTCCGTGCGTGATACAAATGGGGATGAATGCCTATTTAGACCTAAACGGGTCTAAACAGCTATATTGTTACCCCTCCTAAACCGACACAAGAAGATGTTGTACAGAAGCCGGATAGGAAAGAGTTTTAAAAGTTATTGTTATGGTGGATTGATATGTATATAAAGTTATTGTCGTTCTCTGATGAGGTCATTGTGCTTAATTGACCCGCCAATTATCCTGTCTTGGAGATGGATGATCTCATACTGAACACGTATGTGAAGTTATTTGGTTCAGATGAAGTATTATACCCATTATACCATCTCAAAACCGTCAGTCTCTCAGTCGGTGAAGTATAATCATCAATTTTCTTTGTCGCGCCACATCTCATGTTATGTTTTAATAGAGCGGTCGTGCCGATAATGTTTCAGACTGTAAGTAATGTTTTAAGTTTAATGTTTTAAGTTTCATATGTCGTGCATTTCATTGGTAATTCAACAGTACAATGCTTTACATAAATCTGCTTGAGAAATGTAAGTGTTGTTGTGATGCACGCTTTTGAATCTCTGCCTTCTATTCACATCGTGTCTATCATCATGATAATCTCTTTATTCGACTCGCAGCTCTAAATTATTGACCATTGTTATTTCCCGACCTAATTCCATGACGCAACCCGATCTAATTCCATGACGCAACCATTCATCTTCCCCTTAATTGGGAACCTCCCTCAATATTGTGATATTCCCCCTATCTGGCCCCATTATATTGCGTAAATGTATTGACAACATAGAATTGTCCACTTGTTCCGCCCCCTTAGGTATAAAGGAAACGCCGTTTATTTAAACTATTGTGTTATCATGCTGCCTCTAGGTAGCAATGGTATTTTAGCTTCCCTCTCCGATGCTCTGTTTATATTTTGTTCCCGTTATCAAAATGTTGGCATGTTGCTGCCGGGGGGTATTTAAGATATTGTCGTAATATCGCCTTTGTTCTGATTAAATACATCAGTAAACCATCAAATAAACTCTCAAACATTATAAAAGAACGGCAGGTCTATCCACGGCCACGGCTTGCATCCCCTTTTCTCTGTAAAAATGCTGGACTGCGCTTTGATCTACTCAAACCAAGATTAAGAGCCCAAGTTGCATTATATTTCATGTGGTACCCGGTAGTACAGATATATTCTCAGATGGGTATGATTTTATTTAAAGTTCCGTTTCAGGGGTGTACAATCCTGCACGTGGTGCATAGTGTCACGTGGCGTATAATGTTTCAATACCACGTTTTACACTAGGCTCCACTGCCATGTGACCGCTGAGCTCCTACTCAAAGTCAACACTTAGTAGCCAAGTCAAAGGTGCGCCGCCCTGTACATATCTACATTGACACTATTGTAATGCTAATAGATTGCACAACCCCGAGAATACGAGCCTCATATCCAGGTTTACTGTCTATCTGAATGTCTTTATCATGCTGTGTTTACAGCATAGTAACATTCTTCTCAGTAGTCAGCAACATTCTTCTCAGTAGTCCGCGTATCCCCAGATACTGAGATACTACAACTAATACTACTTGTGAGATGCTGAATAAAGACACCTGCGAGCACAGAGCGTCCATTGTCAGTAATCCCTCCTTCTTGTGTCATTATACTTCACATACTCAGACCGAGAGAGAGTGTGGGAGAGAGAGAGAGAGAGAGAGAGAGAGCGAGCGCAATCCAAGCTTCCAGCTCACCAGTCTCTTGCTTCCCCCCTTCCCTTGTTAAATGGAGTGACATCTTCTTGCATTAATGTATGGGAGGCGGAGGCGGCTATGATGGCTAATGTATGAAGCTGGCATGATGGCTAATATCTGTTAATCACCATGCCCGCTAATGAGCCCATTCAGGGGTATTGAGTAGGAACTGCTCGTGAATCTCCCGTTCCATGATTCATGATCTGTTCCAGGCACGTGGAGACTGCCGCTCTAAATTCACATTTCCTCCACATACTTGCCTTCTTTCTCTATATACACGTACCTACTTTCTACCACCCTCCCTTAGTCCTCTCTTTTTCTTACAGTTCCCCTGGCCTCAAACCAGTGGTAATAGGGAATACCCAACCGATTATACTCACTTATCTCACTTTAAAATGTCCCTGATATTATGGTAATCTGATTTCTCTATCAGATAACACCTCCAGTATGTAGATTATTGAAACTAAAACTACTAAAGCAAAGGTGTCCAGAACACGCCCTCTAGCTCTCATAATAATGGTTTCAGGTTAAATTCAAATGTGTTCAGTTCCGCAGTATGTCTCCACTTAGTCACTTTCGTGGAAATCCAGCAGCATTTTGAGAAATAGGGTGTTTTAGACGACATTTGGCATTACAGAAATTTGTAGAACAGCAATAAACTGGGACTGAAAAGAATCAAGTACTCACGTAAATTTTGTAACTTCACAACAGCAATCCGCATTCTCCAATAAGAATTTACGACTTACTCAGGCCTCATCGTCTTAAGATTTTGACATTTCCGCAGCCACCCCCCGGAAAAATTTTGAGAAATAGGGTGTTTTAGAGTTAGGGGGCTTATTTTTTTTCTGGGGTTCATTTTTTTTCCGGGAGGCGCGGCCCCCTGGCTACGTGCCTGATAAGAGTGTATTTTTTTTCTTTTCAGCCTTTTCTTCAATTTCGTTAATAAATTGGCTGCTTAAATCTGAATTTCATGACTGATCATGACGCATATGTTCATATTTTGTCTATATTTTTGCCATGATTGGGTTGTTGATTCCAAGATCCCTAAATACATAACCAAATGTATCCAGATACGCCGGGCTAAAACTAGTTAAACTCAGAATTCTTTCCTTTACTCAATTATCATTACATTTTCTTGTGATAATCAAATCTCCGAATGTTGCATTATAATATTATTTGCAACAAGATATAATTATACGGTTCAGAGGTTCCAAAGCTCACGAGTTGGTGTAAGGTTGGTATGAAATAACCCAGAAAAGGATCTGATTTAACCCGGCATTATACAAATGACGAGTCGGGTATCTGGAACCAGTATCCGGTTTCAAATGGTTAATTTGCCAAGACTAGAGTGTTTCAGCTCTCTCTCTGTCTCTGTCTCTCTCTCTCTCTCTCTGTCTCTCTCTCTCTCTCTCTCTCTCTCTCTCTCTCTCTCTCTCTCTCTCTCTCTATCTCTCTCTCTCTCTCTCTCTCTCTCTCTCTCTCTCTCTCTCTCTCTCTCTCTCTCTCTCTCTCTCTCTCTCTCTCTCTCTCTCTCTCTCTCTCTCTCTCTCTCTCTCTCTCTCTCTCTCTCTCTCTCTCTCTCTCTCTCTCTCTCTCCTCTCTCTCTCGCATTATTGATGAACACGTGGAATTCAGACTCACCCTCATTAAACGTGTGGAGGGTGAAGCACGTTTCCCTTCCCGGCCCACTTTAAATGTAATGTGTGTGGTATTACAATATGTGTTCCCTGACTGTAATAGTGTAGTGTACGACCTCGTCTCCCATGAGGCCCCCCCCCCCCCCCCCCCCCCATTCCCCATCCTCGTGGCACCCCCTGGTACCCTGGAACTGGTCCAGGAACTGGAACAACTCATGACGTACTCTGACGGGGAGAGCTTTAAGCCAGCAAGGAAGGTGGCAGACTTCCTTGCAATGGTGTTCGGTGTCAAAGCCCAACGATATATGCCACCTTGTCGGTAGTTATATCGCGTGACGACTATGCTGGCATCTGATTGGTCGGTTCTAATCTAAGAGTCCGCTGACTGGTCAATACAGTGGATCACAGGAAGGCGTGATGGAATAATAATATGTTCTACACCTGTTACCATGGTAACCATCTGCCCCTGCTTCACGTGTACCTGCATTATATTTTGTTACCCTCCTTTTTTCTTAAGTTTATTCATCTTCCAGAGCTATTATTCGTAATAATGGTTCCTTTGTCATCGCTCACCTACCACTCCCTTAATTCAAGGCATTATTTTGTTGACCATCTGTCGCTATCTTTTGTTTTATCATTCGGACTGGTTCAGAATTTCTGAATTAATTTCATAAGCTTTCTTTGTTACCGGCTCTATTCCACTCTTCGCAGCTGTTGGATACTTTCAAATCTTATTACTGCCCAGGCTAAATCAATTTACATTTTGATTTGACAACTTAACCATGTTAATTGTTAACGCATCGCGAACTTAGTTCATACTTTATTTTAATTTGTTCTTACTTCTATTAAAGATAGCCGACATAAGATGAGACCTACCTACTACCAACAATGTTAGTGAACTTTACAATTCTATCAATATTCTGTATTTTAGTGTGCATGCATTTTACGGAACACACGTATTATTCTGCCAGCACAATAACTTTTGCTTTCATATCACGTGACTGCAGAGTGCTTGAAACAGTGCTTGGTAACGGTCCTATATCTGAATAAAACATCTCAATAGTATTATATATGTTTATATATGTGAGCCAGAGCCAATCAGAGAGTTGTCAAGCTGAGTGATGCTCTGCTTGTCCAATCAAATAACATGCTCTGATTGTTTCTCTCCGTGTATTACAAAGGATCATGATATTTTGATCATTTCAAGAGATAAATGTACTGGTGCAGGACTGTGATGTGTACATAATAGCTTCATACCTCGGTGCTATTTCAGGCGGGTGTGGTAAAGTTCTTTTCTTTCTAGGAAGATCCATTTTAATTAGCAGCTTTGGTATTACCTTATTTATTCGAACTTTCAGAGCGGTTTCGAATTTTAATTTTAATGATCATTTTGATTTTATACCGTAAATGTATGCTACTGCTGAATAAGCTGTACCCTGATCGATATTTTAGTAAAATAGAGCTAACATTTATTAAATAAATTAGTGTAGCCACGTTGTTATGTGAATATCATAATTAAACAGATATCTAGCTTTATAGATCTAAAATCAAGTAAAAATTTTAAATTCCAGTCCTGAAAATGGAATGAATCATGACTTTGGAATGAATAACGACTTTAAGTTGCTTTAAACTAAGAAATATTCATATTGCCCAGTTAAGATCTAACCCTGCTCCATCACTACTACTATATAATCACGAAGGTAGTCGAACAATGGTAGCAGCTCTGCCATGTCTAATATATAAGCGACCACATCTGACCAGTTTAGCCAAACGAACGCGTTGATTTTAGATTTTAATCAAATATTTAATATTTAATATTGACAGAAAGGGAAACTAGTAAAAACTAGTAAATACTATAACTTTCCCTTAAAGGCCTCTAACTTTAGTGAATTTACCTACCGCAAGGCGCAATGATTTGATCATTGATTTTAGCCGGCCTCAGGACCATACCAAGTATCTGGTCTCTATAATATATTGAGTACAGAGTGTCTGTTCTGCGTGATTACAGAGAGCTTGTGAGCACACTTACTGCCGCACTTGGAATCCAGCCAAGTTCTGTAATAGTCCCGGAACTGCGAGTATAAATATGCAACGATCTTACCTTCTACATTAGAGTTCTAGATCATTAGATAGCTCGGGGTATGTTTCAATGAGTTCCAGACAGAAAGAATGAAGCTACCTGGTGTTCTTCAGGGAGATATTGACCACATATATTCTGTTGCACTAATGGAAAGTTGTGCCGATTTATTATATTATTATATTATTTGTTTCCTCCGAGACTAGAGTGACGTAAACACCTAGTAGGGTATCCAGTGAGCTCATATCTAGCGGAAACTACCCGGTACCAGTCCTCAGTTCTCAGCAGCCATTATGTCACATGAAACATGGAGTACCGAATAATATCTAGTTAGTGATGAGTCACGTGGGGTGTGTCACGTGGGTGCGTCACGTGGGTTGGTGTGGCACGTGCGCGCCGCTCCATTGCCACGACACGTGACCCAGCTCTGTGTGGTATATTATGAATGTAATATATTAGATTGTGGTCTGGGCAGCTCATTATGAATTAGAATGCACACGAATATATTATATACATGTTTGCAGTGTAGCTACGCACGATGTGTGTTACGTCGCGGCTGCTATATTCTGCTCTTTGGGCTTGTCGTTATGTAGTCGCTAGTGAATGTGGTGGTGGGGCCTTGCCTCGCTCCTGCCCCGCCCCGCTCCAGAGTAAACCTACTGAAACCCAACTTCCGTGTCACCGGTTTAATTGAATTTTCCTGTACTTCCATTAAACAACCTATAATACAATGAGCTTTATGATTATGTATTTAGCATATTTATTCAGAGGCCCTTGACTGCTTTGTCGGTTATTTGCGCTTCTTTGTAGCCCCCCCCCCCCACAGTTTACCACCACTTAATTAATGCGGCTCTCATTCCCTCTTTACAGTAAGATAATTGATATTTGGTACCTGGTTTGGTGCACACGACTGGTCATTACCTCCTATCTCCGGGAATATGGTCAAAATATCACGAGATTGAGCAGTTTTTGCTGGCAGCTACAGAACCACTACTTTGTCAGTCCTCCAGTTCCACTTAATTACTAGGTTTCATGAGGTTAAAGGTGTCACCCTCTGTTGTATTGTCGCACTACTTAGCCCTTAGTTTATGGTAATGGAATACGGTCGTTGACCGCGGTTGTTTATGAATCTAATATCAATCTAATATCAATTATCTGAATTTTACAATGCTAATTTTCTGTGCTGAGTCTCTTGTGGTTTGTGGTCACAACGGGCCCACCTTGCTCAGTCCTCTAGTCAAGCAGAGCGCTATTGTAGTTTTGTTGCTATGATATATTACTTCATGCTTTTTATGTGAACATGCATATTATGGACATCATTATTGAAATAATATTGCGATTTTATAGAAATATTATTATAATCTAGCCACGTCAAAACCTCTTCTACCACGCCAAGCAAATTGTGGTTGTCGGCCAACTATTAGTTGAGCCGCAACAAAAGAACCTCAGATTTGTTTGCCAATTCAACTACTAGTTATGTTTAGTTAGTGTCCATGATAATTTATTACCGGTCACAAGCATCTGCATATTCAGTGTGGGTTTTCTCATATAATGCACAGTTTAGATTGGTAGAATCTCATTATTTGTTCAAACGCTCTGCCAATCCTGTTTAAACAACTCTTGTTTTGTTCGAGAAAGATTCCGATTGTACACGTGGCACCAGCTTGGTCAGAGTAAGCGTGACTATAAATTGCTGTCAGGTGTTAGCACAGCTATTATTCTGATCCGTATATTACCGGGGAAGGAGCCTGTTTGTCGCGGTGTCACTTCTCAACAATTACCAAATCACAAAACCATAGTCTTCGTTAACCTAGTAATTGCTCCGCGTTGACACTGCTCTTTTTGACACTGCTGTTTTTGACACTTCTGCTCCCAGCTCCATATTATTAAGACATACGATATCTAACAGAGCGCCTGATCTGAAACCAGTTAATCATTGTGTTGAAGCTAGGCTGCACTCTGAAGCAAGGCTGCACTGTGTAACGTGTGTTGTGAAGATGTGTGTGTTGCTCTATAGTACTATAACTACGCTAACTACACCAACCCACACAGTCTTGTCACCAGGCTCCGTTCTGGCGTATCATCACTTATCAGAGGTAACTGCTATAATATACTAGAGCAAGTATTGTATAAATCTTCCACCTCAACTTTTAATGCTCTAATCACTAACTGCTTTGCATTTACCCATTGTTCGGCAGGTTTATATGGAGTTGTGTTTTGTGTTGGAGTATCACGTAGACTACGGACTGGCGGCTCCACAGACTGGCACCCTGTTCCACCTTTGTTCATCTAATTGAGCCACGATTAGCGCACTTAACACTGTTTGAGAACTTTGCATAATTTTGCCTCTGACCGTGAATTCTCATAAACTCAGTTGAGGGCGTCTTTAAAACACGATTTTAACTTCAATTCTTAGAATTTCATGTCCAGTTTCCGGCTTATCGCAAGATATATTGTTTGCCATTCAAGGCGTTAGAGTGTACTTCACATTATCATGAGACTGATAAACAGCGAACCTCTCCAGAATCTCATATTATGTACTTCACATTGTTTCACACATTATGCGTTATGTTTGTCTCATTGCTTGATTAATCCATCTGCAGCTCAGTCCACTATATTCTGCTCTAATTCCAAACTCAGTCGACAGTCTCTCACCCAAAGTCCCCAGCTCAGTATCCCACCCGAAAGTCCCCAGCTCAGTCTCCCACCCCGAAAGTCCCCAGCTCAGTCTCCCACCCCAAAGTCCCCAGCTCAGTCTCCCACCCCAAAGTCCCGAGCTGAGTCTCCCACCCCAAAGTCCCCAGCTCAGTCTCCCACCCCAAAATCCCCAGCTCAGTCTCCCACCCCAAAGTCCCCAGCTCAGTCTCCCACCCCAAAGTCCCCAGCTCAGTCTCCCACCCCAAAGTCCCGAGCTCAGTCTCCCTCACGACCCCAAAGTCCCTAGCTCAGTCTCCCACCCTAAAATCCCCAGCTCAGTCTCTCACCCCAAAGTCCCCAGCTGAGTCTCCCACCCCAAAGTCCCCAGCTCAGTCTCTCACCCCAAAGTCCCCAGCTCAGTCTCCCACCCCAAAGTCCCCAGCTCAGTCTCCCACCCCAAAGTCCCCAGCTCAGTCTCCCACCCTAAAATCCCCAGCTCAATATCCCACCCAAAGTCCCGAGCTCAGTCTCCCACCCCAAAGTCCCCAGCTGAGTCTCCCACGCTTAAGTCCCCAGCTGAGTCTCCCACCCCAAAGTCCCCAGCTCAGTCTCCCACCCCAAAGTCTCCAGCTCAGTCTCCCACTCCAAAGTCCCGAGCTCAGTCTCCCACCCCAAAGTCCCCAGCTTAGTCTCCCACCCCAAAGTCCCCAGCTTAGTCTCCCAGCCCAAAGTCTCCAGCTCAATCTCCTACTCCAAAGTCCCCAGCTCAGTCTCCCACCTCAAAGTCCCCAGCTCAGTCTCCCACCCCAAAGTCCCCAGCTCAGTCTCCCACCCCAAAGTCCCCAGCTCAGTCTCCCACCCCAAAGTCCCCCAGTTCCATACCAATGCTCCAGGTGTCGTTCTGTACACCCTACACTCTCCTAAAATTGTTAAAATACCCAATATTCTACCCTCACGGGGTATCTATTTTAAGTGATGTTCCATTCACTGCGCAGTTCAGCTCACGATATTCCAGCAGCCAATGAGCGACCAGCATGTTTGCTTTGGTCATGTGATCCCACGAGCTCTTAGCACACGTCTGCAGCTGAGAATCCTAATATGTTTTAATGGAACAGCAACTTTATGGGTATACATTCCTTTCTTTTATTCTCCGGCCACTATATGAATTCCTTTCTTTTATTCTCGTAAGGGACAGAATTGTTTACATTCCTTGAGCGAGCAACTGAGGCACGTTTGTAGTGATTTGCGAAGGAGATACTATCAATTGATGTATATCCGTAAATATGATTTGTCATCAAGTAAGTCCATACTTTACATACCTGAGCCTATCTCAATAATATCATGATCTAGTTTCAAAGCTTTGAAGATGACGTTGTTCGTCTGCGGTAATTGATGACGTGACGGTGAAGGAGAAGCTAAGGAATTAGTGTGACCCTCCTCAATTTGCTAACTCATTTGTTTAATCATTCTGAATATTTTATAAGTCATATTAAATCACCGCGTATGATTATGGTAGACTACATGAATGCTATTATTATCAATGTATCCTATTTAATTCCTTCCTAAACTCCGAGACGTTCCCCCAATTAAATCATAAATTACACCGAATATTTTACATACTTTTCGTCACGAGAGCACCTTTTTCCTTTCTCGTCCTGATTCTGCTGCTTGTTGAATGTTCATTTTCGTGCATATTTCTGTGCTCAAATTAAACAAGTAATTAATTTATGAAAACATGTATGATGTGGCGATCATATGTTAGATTCTCTTCCCTTGCTGAATGTCATTGCTTCAGTAGCACGTCTAGTAGAAGTAGTAGTAGTAGATCGTCAGATCGTCTAGTTCAGCAGCCTGCTATCGATATAGGCTGCTCAGTGCTCAGTGCTCATTGCTCATTGTTCATTGCTCAATGCTCTCTGCTATTTCAGTAGGACCTCTTGCTGTTAACCTCGTACTCACATTCACAATGAACTGTGGGTCCTCATTGTCCTCTGTCAGACATTAGCTCGTCCCTGTATTGTGCCTAAAAATAGAGACAGGGAGAAAAGGCTACTCTCAAACCCTGCCAAGGCAATCATATTATGAAAGGAGGGCATCATTATGCTCTATATTGCCACTCTGCTCGACAGGAAGCATTCAAAATATAGTGCCGGGTACCTTCTAGGTATATTGTTATATTATCTCGGACAGTATCAATACACACAATAACATAATTGTCTGCTTTTTGTCGCGTCACCAATATCCCATTAAGGTCACTACATTCATATTTAAAGCTTTGTCGACGGCTCTGGAGTCTGGTACTCAGGTGGTATTGCAATTTAATGCACCTAGTGCTCTTATTTAATACTTCATTTCGGTTAAGGTTTGTAACTTAGTGAGTCTCGTATATAATACTATAATAAGATAGTTAGTTGGTTGACAGCTCCTAAAAACCTTGCTTCTGAATTTAATTTGATCATATCAAATGTCTAGCGATATCTTAAAGAGCTGGAAGTTATAATAAGGGTATAACTTTAAAGGTAAATGCTACCTCTCTCTCTCCCTGAGATACCTAATGTATATAATGGGATAATATCTTCTGTCGGGACAGATAAATGAGCGGCGGAGAGAGAGAGCCACATTTCATCAGTTGATGGGAGATTAACTCAATACCAGTTCCTCTTGACTACCCTCATCATTAACCCCTTATTTTACCTGTATTAACTGTAGTAGTAGTATTAACTGCAGTTGCAGGTGAAATAGTTGTTCATCTAGCAAGCCACCGTGCATATGAACCAGTACCACTTTATCATCACTCGTTAGGTCCAATTCGGAGCAGTTTCAATCTGGTATCACGTGTCGCTAAATCAGTCTGGTGCACCAGATATTGTTGTAATATTAAATTATAACTAAGGAAGCTTCGTGGATTCAACTAAAGTTATCTTGGATTGGCTGCGTACTTAAATCTGTAATTGGCGACGTTTGAGATAATATCTATGTGGTTATGTCGATTGTCAAAGCGGCCGGATGAGCGAATGTCGCTCTATTTAAAATATTTCCGGGTACAGTCTCGATAGCTGGACCAGTCCAGAAGTAGATGTGAAGTGGGTATTAGCATGACACACCTAACGTGCACAGATACTCGAGACTATTATCCAGTTATCTTGTACTAATTGTCGCTAAATGCTCAAATAGATACTTTCTTTGCTCATGCTGGATCCCCCGCAAAGTTATTTCGTTAGAATGTTAAAACGTTAACTCATCATGGTAGGACCTGGGAACTAAATTTATTTTACTTAACCTGCTGCGCTTGTCTTCTCCCTCCCTCCCTCCCTCCCTCCCTCCCTCCCTCCCTCCCTCCCTCCCTCCCTCCCTCTCTCCCTCTCTCCCTCCCTCCCTCCTTCCCTCCCTCCCTCCCCCCCCTCTCTCTCTCTCTCTCTCTCTCTCTCTCTCTCTCTCTCTCTCTCTCTCTCTCTCTCTCTCTCTCTCTATCTCTCTCTCTCTCTCTCTCTCTCTCTCTCTCTCTCTCTCTCTCTCGCTCTCTCTCCCCCCTCTCATTATTCCCACAAAAGGAATAATGACCGTATATCTAGGGGATGGATCAGAGTTAAGAGGATTATGTGAGCTCCAGAAATATCTTACAGTACCATACCCTGGCCCTACCTTGCTATATCAACTCCTCACGTTTGAAACATGCGCCTGGACAGTATGCAGCATGTTCCTTGCTCCTTTCTCTATTTCGTCTTACTTAGTCGACAGTTGTTGTGAGGGGACCCAATATTGAGTCGTTAGTGTCTAGACACATATCATCCAGGAGTCAGCACTCTGCCATTAGTGTTGCCTCTTTGCAGACTGTTTCGTGTGGTTGAAAAACACAAGTTAACGGGTAATAACGAAACTCTCGTAATATTCTCAATATTAGTAGTGTTTTGCAATTTTACAATTTAGGGAACTTTTCAATTTCCAATTTCCAGGTCACAGGTCACACTTTGTAACTCGTACCCACCACATATTACCACACATATTATGTGACCTTCAATTGGGTAATTGTAATGGTGTATAATATGTAACTCAAATGGTGTGATAAATGGACAGTTGCGTGTGAACCGAACTTTACGCAACATTGGAAATTTACCACCAGCGGCGCACGTTCC
The DNA here is from genome assembly GCF_026151205.1 of Bolinopsis microptera. Classification (NCBI taxonomy): domain Eukaryota; kingdom Metazoa; phylum Ctenophora; class Tentaculata; order Lobata; family Bolinopsidae; genus Bolinopsis; species Bolinopsis microptera. The sequence continues at coordinate 17,350,994 of NC_087074.1, forward strand.
GTGATGTGTTTGATGTGGTCAAAGAAACTGTATATATGCAGAAATAACCATGGAATTATATCGTTTCTTTGAATGCTGGCACTTTACGGTGAACTTCACGCCCATTGGTGATATTAGGTCACGTGATACGTGTAGTGCACGTGATACGTATCTCCTTGCCTGATTGGTTGCTTGGATACGAGTATTTGGTTGCCAGGCATCGCGCTGTGTGGAGTCGCGTGATCGCCAACTTCCACCTACATGAGGATCACGTGGGCTAGCGCGGCCAATGAGCGCCCAGTCCCCTGCATATTACGGTTATCTATTATACTAAAGACGCGTATATTATACCTTTCATTAAGCGCACGTGAGCTGCCCTCACGTGGCCCCTGGTAACCAATGACAACGCGGCTTGCCCGGCAGCTGTGTGGTGATGTCCTGATATTATGTTAGAATTATTATGAGTGCCACATATAATTCATTCGATTGAATATGTTCTCTCTTAGTCTTCGAAGTGTAGATTTTTATTTGTTATAGTTTAATTGTTATGAGGGATCAGTATTATAATTTGATTAGTGTGATAATCACACATAATCGCATCACAATCGCACATAATATACATCATTTGTGTACGTGTCGAGCACCTTGGATTATTGTCTCTCACTGCCTGTAGTTCCCATATCACACTGATACAATATGTTGTATTATTGGGGATATGCCAGGAAGGAAATAGTGTTTACGTGGTACCCTTACATGCCGAGCTCTGAGAAGCCACATTTAATTTCATTTTAAATGATATATGTTGGTTGTACATTTCGTCTCTTTTCTCGTTACGTTTCTTCCTCCGATGTGCCGTATCTATTCAGTAATGCAGTGCAGATATATCCATTGTACAATGTCGTCGTTTGTTTAATATAAAGCATGCATTATGAAGGAGCACATGCACGATGCCGTACAAAACATTCAATTCAACAAGCATAACTATTACACACGCCCCCTACTATTATGCTTATTTGTGCTTATTTCAGTCTCTTTATTTCATATATCTCTATTCCGTATAGATGTTATATTAGTGTGTGTATGAGAGTGTAAACTTGTATAATGAGACCGCTCTCCGTTCAGCCTGGAATTACAGCTCTACTTGTATCTTATACCGGAAATAAGATGGCACGGTTACATAATTTTAGCGCATAGTGAAGGAGTGATGTAACCTGTGTGTTCGCTTCAGGGATGCAGGATGTTACACATATCTCGCATTTCCCATTTAGTAGCGCTACTCTTTTAGTTAGTTTCTTGTTTGAGTTAGTAGTTGCCATTTGGCATGCAGCCAATCCTTATGACGCTGGAGCTCGGTATATTTATTGAGCAGACTGGCTATTACCGCTTTGAATATTATGTACATATCATTTTTCGTCTGGCTGCAGTCACATCAAAGTGGAGCCCCGCCCATGAGTGGTCTCTGCTAACCACGTAACATTTGCAACACAGAACGATTTATTACTTATTAGCTTTGTTTATACGCATCAATTTCGTTTTCTTAGTGACGTCTTGCGGTCATACTCATTCTTGCTGTATTGTGGCTCTTTGTGGGCCTTTTTTTTGTGTTGTGCTCCAGTATAAGTTGATATTTTGGTGTCCGGACTCTACGGTGTAAGACTCTACGGCGTGAGACTCTACGACGGGTTACGGTTACGGTTACGGTTACGGTTAGGGTTAGGGTCTCACGCCGTAAAGTCTTACGCCTTTGAGTCCTGGACCCGATATTTTGCATTGGCATCGACAAATAATGTTACGTCACATGAACTTTTTTGAGCCTATCTCTCTCTCCGCTACCATGTAGTTACCGGACTAACGATCCTTCTAATCGATTATCTTGTAAAACTGTATCACATTAATCATCCTCCTCCAGTGGTACAGGTTGTTGTTTTATCTGATAATCACATCATCACACAGCGACCCCTCGTCCTATTTGGGGCCCACACTGTAATACCACCCCCTGAATAAGGCCTGAATAAACGTGACCTCCAAACCTCCTATCCTGATTAGATTACGGTCGCCTCTTTCAGGCTATCAAATATCCCCATAAGCCCGGAGTTGGGTTATGCTTTTTTGGAGCTCTTAATTGCATTTTACATTTCGGTTATGCCAGAATATATTGTTGTGACCTGTGGCCTGTGGGTCTCTGTCTTATCTTCTGCGCAACACGTACATTTTCTTATATTCTAATTACTCTTGGACCGTTTTCTAATTCCAAGAGCACGTGTTTCGTACTTTCCTATAAAACACGTACTATTTCTTAGAAACATGATTAGATCTAAAGACTAGACATACAGTTTCATAACTGTAATTATCTCAATACATACTCTGTAATATCTCATTAACATTGTACCTGATTCTGATGTTACCGTTATGTCGTGTGTATAAAATAACAATATAACCCCTACTCGCATATCTTCCCTTTGTCTTATGCTGTAGACCGAGACGAGAGCGAGGGGGGGGGGGGCATGGGCACCGCTGCTTTCATTTTATAAATATGTTCACTTAATGCTCAACATCTTTACATTATCTGAGAATAGTCTAATTGAATACTGCTACATTTAGAGCGTTCAGAAACATTAAATAGTTGCTTTTTTTTGCAGACTCAGCGGTTGCGTTGTTTTCACTTATTTTACTGTTATTAATAAGTATAACTTGTAAATTTACTCGAACGACCATTCACAGGGCTTGCTGATTGCACTGTCTTGCTGATTCCATTCTCTCTAATAAAAATAGTCAGCACACACAATAGGTATATGACCGAGTTATTGTGCGTGTGTAACTTACACACAATAATATGTCGCTCTCTAACAAAGACTCTGCTCAATTCAACCCTACACTCCCAACACGTGACATATTGAAATTTGAATAGCATTAGCCGCTCTCTCTCTCTCTCTCTCTCTCTCTCTCTCTCTCTCTCTCTCTCTCTCTCTCTCTCTCTCTCTCTCTCTCTCTCTCTCTCTCTCTCTCTCTCTCTCTCTCTCTCTCTCTCTCTCGCTCTCTCTCTCTCTCTCTCTTGCGAGATAATATCTTCCCTGTGTTTAATGTGAATGTAATTACATCTCCTGGTATCTCCCCTTACATACGTACCAGTTTAATTGTGTTTGTGGCTCGTACGTTTGTGACCCGTGCATTTTGGGTTAGAGCTGAGAATTTTGTATTATGACGTCATGGGAGGAGGTGCTTAAACTTGGCGGATATGACGACATTTTTACAACTATGTAACTTGCTGACGTACAATTTTAACTGCCCCTAAACATTACCCGTTGAAAAGTAATCTTCCGACATTAATTTGCTCTCAGCTCAGTTTGTTCTTGCCAATTCTTCTTCTCGTCGTTTTACTATTTGAAATCGAAATTATTTACCTCAATTTGCCCGAAATCAATATGTTCAAACTCTACATATATTTTATACCGTGCTTATCGCCGATATGAACGGTATAAAATATATTTATCGGTATATATCCCGAATAATCATTTCCTGCTTGTATTACATAATATGAATATTCTTATTAAACACTAATAGTAGCGTACTGTATACCATTATATGCGCATTCCTTGACATGGTCCAATAGTTTTGACGATACTTGGCTAGCAGTTTACCATTAATTTTTACACCCCTATGAGTCTCCAACTCTGAGATAAGTTCGGGTACCAGGTACCCGAACTCATACATCGTGATTCCAGATACCAAACTTTTAATCGCTCCACAGAGGGGAGATTAGATTTTGGAGGGGAGATAGAGAGGGGAGATAGAGAGAGGAGATAGAGATTTTGTTGTTACTAGGGACCCTATGGATCAAGTTCATGTAGAAAACCTGATGCCATAAATTGTTGCTAACATTCTCGCACTATTTGAGGATACTTGGCTAGCAGTTAAACTGTGTACGTGGATATTCGTGGTAGCACGTGACTCTGGACACGTGGCTGGGATCCCGCATTTTATACTCATATGTAACATTCCAGGAATGCTACGTTCCGGGAATGTTTCTGTTTAATGTTACAGTTTGTTGTCTGTTTCAGTGTTGCGTAATGTTCACTTGTATAACAGCGCCTATAGCAAAAACGCTGCTGCTCTTTTCTTTCACCACGTTGTTATTTGAAGTAAACGTAATTGTTTGGCAAAGAGAATACGTTGGGGCTTGATTTTTAATATTATAGTAATGTTTATTTCTGTCCGCTAGATTGTGCAGGGTGCAACATATGACATTATCATTGATTAAGCCTTATACAGAGGATTCTCTGAGTTGTTGATTTTCTACAATAATGCTATGTCACCTATCTGATGCTATGTAACCTACCTGATGCTATGTTATGTGGTTCCTGTGGTTACGTTGTTCCTGTGGACCAATCAGCTAACAGACAGTCTCAGGATCCAGACGTCAGCTTTATAACATAGTCGTTTAGTTAACTAGTATCTCTCTTATTATGTTCCTGCTCTCAGCAGTTTGATATCAAGGTGTTTTATTGTTGATACGATACGTATCCGCTAATCTCCGGTAGAGGGTCCGCAGTAGTCCCATTACCTTAGTATTGCTGTTATACAGCCACTACAGAATCTGATTCTGAGAATCATACCTTTTATTAGAAGGTTTCATTGCCCAATACCACGGACATTGGTCACATAGGTGGCCAATGCTTTGTAAGATATGAAATTGCTCGCATTTTCGAAGAAATTGTGCTCACAGGCGCTACTGTGATTTACATAGACTTTGTGTCGCATGTCCTCCTCGAATCGTGCTGGTTTATGTGCCAAATAGAGAAGACGCACCTTTTAATTTGCACACGTTGTGGTACACAAGCCATATAATGCATTTTATCTGTATAGATGTAATGAGCTGAGCGGTTTGCAGCTTTATATGAGGCGTAATTGGGTTGATTAGTGTGTAATTATGGTAGATATGAGATATCTTTCTCATTACACGCATTAATTACCTCGCTATCCTATGTCCTTTATACCAGTTAGCACACGTACACGTATGGCTTCTACTACAATTTTCGCCCTTAAGTTTTTTGCGAACGACTTGTTCGAAAATTGACAACGCTTTGTGCCGTACAACTAAACATAAGTTAGGGCTTGGAAGCCCGTGAAATGTTCTATCACTAGTTTACCACGTGGTTTGTCACATGTGTTGTCATGGTCACGTGGTTACCACGTGCCTAATCAATGGGTGGATACTAGGCGGCTCTCTAGTATCTAGATAATATATTTGTCATGGCATACGATATTTAAAATACAGTAGTTGTGTTTTTCCTTGATTTTGCTTTGATAATGTTGTTATCGTTTGTACACCGTTAGAACCAGGATTTACTAACCTATTTTTTCAGCATTAAAATTTTAAAGTTGTTACTCATAAAATAACGCTTGAAGTTGAAAAGAAAGGATGCATTAAATCCGACCACACAATTTATCAACTTATTCTTTTTAAACTCATTTAAATAACCTACTCGGAGTTTTAAAACTCGATAAAATTTGCGATGCCAATAGTGCGATGTGCATCTTTTCTGATTGCTGATCTTTTGAATCTCCTGTTAGGCGCATTTTACGAATCTGATGACATTGACCCGAAGATGCGAATTTGCACAGAGGATATCTTACTCATTCAAGACAACAGTAAGCTTTCTCATTAAGTGAACTCTTATTTATGGGGGGCCACGCAAAATTCAACTTCAGATTTGCCTTCTGCTGGATTGAACGCTTTGATTCCAGCTCATTAAAAACTGTGGCTTTTTTTGAAGTTCAAATCAAAAGTTTAATTTTGCTGGTCTTCCCATAAAACCCATTTAATATTCTTTAATCCTTTCTTTCGAGGCACTTCCCTTTACTATCATGTAACGGCAGGTTCCCTTAAATTACCCTTCTTTGTCAAATGATTGCGTCAGAGACAACGGAAATATGCAGTCTTGCCAAGTTATCAACGAGACGCTAGATACACTTTCCGCATGAATACATATTAAGATATAGACCAGGATGTTGAGTCAAGGAAGTGCCTTGTTGGGAATATCTTTGTGTGTACGTTATCAGCTGTTTAAGTTATGACATCTTCAACTCTTTCAACTCTTTCAAAATCTTAAAATTCCTAAAATGAGATGACACCTATTTCTTCTCCCTGTAAACTTGAAGCATGAAACGAAAACACACTAAACACACTTGGGGCACAAAGTTACTTGGGGCACACTTAATGTCACTAAGTTATTGACATGTTACTGTTTGTCCTCACTTTATGTGCCAAGAACTAACTTTGGAACTTGTACTACACTGCCCTCAATATCATCATGGAATGGGATGGAATCGTGAAATAATACTGGTCACTGCTACCGTTAAAATATGATCATTTAACGTTAGTTTCATTAAGTTAGGGGCAATATTTGGAAGCTCTCACTTTCCTATCATATGGGTGGTACGAGGGCCAGTACCTATGAAGTGAATATCTTTTAGAATATTGTCGGTTTGAAGCATTTTGGATGATGGCCAGATTTTATGTCGTATATGAAAGGTGATTGACCGGTGAGAAAAGCAGGACAATTTAGCCTTTTAAGGGATAAATATCCCTTTCCGGTGGTACGGCGACAATCTCAAAAGCATGAAAATGATATTTTATTTTCTGAAAGGGAAGTGTCGCACTGCATTTCTTGGGCAGAAGATGCTCGTTATATAAACAATAAACATAAAGATTAAAGGGTTACGATAAAGGTTTACGCTTCCCCATAGTTATTTTCTGCTATTTTGAATAGTTGCTGACTGCTGTGCTGGTCAGTTACAGGTAGGTATCATTATACGGTAGTAAAGGTAGGTATATAGTAGTGTAACCCAGTATTATACAGTAGAGAGAGAGAGAGGGAGGGGGGATGGAGGGAAGGAGGGAGCGCGTTATCTGGTTTATACTTTGTAGCATACTATTCAACAGTTAATGCCTGTAGAAATGCCTGCTGCCTTTTAATGTAGCACAGATTGATGGAGCTGCAGAGCTGCTGTGATTGAACTATTTTCAGAGCTCAGATGTATTATTAGATGAGTTGAGTTGCGGATGTTGGCTTCGCTCCAATGAATTGCAAGTCCATCAAGATACCGGAAACTTAATATAAGGGTGGATTATAATGCTTCAAGCGACCCCGTACTGCATGACACATGTTCAACTTATGTATATATATGTATATATATACCATTCTCCCCAATTCTCCCCATTTATTTAGGTTATATATAACCTAAATAAATGGGGAGAATTGAAATGTTTGATAAAATGTATCCTATCTAGGTATTTAAATATTTTGTCGAGAACTAAACTGAGTGTTTACATTGTAAATTCCACCTGATGTTTACATTACATGCCTCATCAAATGATTGAGGTGCATACTACAGGGTCAGGGAGAAACAATGCTAGGTATATTTGTAGAACATGGAGGAACACTGCTAGTTATATTTGTAGAACATGGAGGAACACTGCTAGTTATATTTGTAGAACATGGAGGAACACTGCTAGGTATATTTGTAGAACATAGAGGTACACTGCTAGTTATATTTGTAGAACATGGAGGAACACTGCTAGGTATATTTTGTAGAACATGGAGGAACACTGCTAGTTATATTTGTAGAACATGGAGGAACACTGCTAGGTATATATTTGTAGAACATGGAGGAACACTGCTAGTTATATTTGTAGAACATGGAGGAACACTGCTAGGTATATTTTTAGAACATGAAGGAACACTGCTAGGTATATATTTTGTAGAACATGGAGGAACACTGCTAGTTATATATTTTGTAGAACATGGAGGAACACTGCTAGTTATATTTGTAGAACATGAAGGAACACTGCTAGGTATATTTCTAGAACATGAAGGAACACTGCTAGGTATATTTGTAGAACATGGAGGAACACTGCTAGTTATATTTCTAGAACATGGAGGAACACTGCTAGTTATATTTCTAGAACATGGAGGAACACTGCTAGGTATATTTCTAGAACATGGAGGAACACTGCTAGTTATATTTCTAGAACATGGAGGAACACTGCTAGTTATATTTCTAGAACATGGAGGAACACTGCTAGGTATATTTTGTAGAACATGGAGGAACACTGCTAGTTATATTTCTAGAACATGAAGGAACACTGCTAGTTATATTTCTAGAACATGGAGGAACACTGCTAGGTATATATTTTGTAGAACATGGAGGAACACTGCTAGTTATATTTCTAGAACATGAAGGAACACTGCTAGTTATATTTCTAGAACATGGAGGAACACTGCTAGTTATATTTGTAGAACATGGAGGAACACTGCTAGGTATATATTTGTAGAACATGGAGGAACACTGCTAGGTATATATTTTGTAGAACATGGAGGAACACTGCTAGGTATATTTGTAGAACATGGAGGAACACTGCTAGGGATATTTGTAGAACATGGAGGAAAACTGCTAGTTATATTTCTAGAACATGGAGGAACACTGCTAGGTATATTTGTAGAACATGGAGGAACACTGCTAGGTATATTTGTAGAACATGGAGGAACACTGCAAGTTATATTTCTAGAACATGGAGGAACACTGCTAGTTATATTTGTAGAACATGGAGGAACACTGCTAGTTATATTTCTAGAACATGGAGGAAAACTGCTAGTTATATTTCTAGAACATGGAGGAACACTGCTAGGTATATTTGTAGAACATGGAGGAACACTGCTAGGTATATTTGTAGAACATGGAGGAACACTGCTAGTTATATTTCTAGAACATGGAGGAACACTGCTAGTTATATTTCTAGAACATGAAGGAACACTGCTAGGTGTATATTTGTAGAACATGGACGAACACTGCTAGGTATATATTTCTAGAACATGGAGGAACACTGCTAGGTATATATTTGTAGAACATGAAGGAACACTGCTAGGGATATTTGTAGAACATGGAGGAACACTGCTAGGTATATATTTTCTAGAACATGAAGGAACACTATTATTCGGTATGGGTTAAAGAGGGTGGTCACGTTAACGCCACAGCCCAGGGTAGGAAATGATCTATTTCTTTTTGCAATACTACCACGTACTCATGTAGATCATCAGTATTAAGTTCCCTCGTTGCCCTTCCTATGAAAATCATATCCAGCTACTTTGTGATGCATCAATACTGAATTACTATTATCTCGTGTCTTTCTGTAATCATCTCACGTAAATCTTATATTTAGTAGAAAACATTCCTGATGACCACCTTACTAACTGAAATTATGCAGAATTTATTGATTAGTATTAGTTTTAGCACCACATACCATTAATTGCACTACGGCTCCAGTGCAACTACTGTTCCCCATTGAATATGAACCCTCGCGTGTTAACAAGGCCCGCCCATCTCTCTTGAATATGAATATTTAGTAGATTTACCCAGGGCTATGCTATAAGAGATCACCTTACGCCCGCGCATAACGCCACCAGTATGCCTATTTTTACATGGCTGTATGGTTAAGGGCACCTTTAACCTTCGAGCCTTCTAACTCTACTTAATAATTCATATATTTCGCTTTTGTAAAACCTTTTGCTGACCGCATATAATACCGGCATACAATCTACTTACTACTCCCCAGCACTCCTCCCTCAGATCACACTATTTAACCTCCTCCTTTCTGGCTCACTTCTCTAACATCCTCTCTTGTAACACTTCCTGTAGTCCGCGTGTCCACTACACAGTCTTCTCCGGACAGGGCAATTAGTTTCATATTGCAGTACCACCCAACTGTTAGAACACATCACCCCACGTGGTACAGTACGTCACCCACGTGATCACTGTCCGGTACGTCATCTTGCCTCGCATTTCATCACATTCCAGACCTCCAACCTGATCTTATCTAGATATATGCCCACATTGCTAACTACCTGTTAAAACATACCGAGTCACGTGCGCCTCTGCCTGCATTCCTATGGTCTTGCTTCACGGCTTCTGCCACCTGATTGGTTCTCAGACGTTTAGTGGTCTGAAGTCAGAGTACAGTAACATATAGGTGTCATAATTTGTTGATTGCACGGTCTAGAAATTATTCAGCAGATAGGATCCCGATCTATTGGATTGGATTTGTTGGATATTTGTAGATATCATCAGCAGTGTGTAAGCGTTATGTGTAAATGAGTTGCAAGTATACCAAATATGGGAAACCTTGGAAGAGTTAACCCTGAAATTCGACGAAAATAGTACCATGTAATGTAGATATATTATAATAATGGTGGATTCTGGTATTCCTTAATTTTGGAAATATTGTCAGTATTATTAATTGTTACTTGTCTGTTACTATTGTAATACTGTGTCCTGTCATTAACATCTCAAATTCAGTGCAAAAAAAACTTCCTTTTTTTTGTAAAAACTTCTCATTTTCCTCTTCTTAACCTCGAATTTCCTTCTCTAGGGGCAAGTTTAATGCGCAATGTCAAGCGTGAGAAGAGTCTGTCGACAATAGTTTACGAGGGAACTGAAGGAACCGGTAAAATGCAAACTATGACTATATCGGCTGACAGTAACCACATAGCGGAGACAACCGAGCTACAACTGAACAATTCCAACAATGTGAGTTCTTCATTTATTTAAGATAATAACTGTAATTTTATGCAGGTGATTTATTTTACAATATCTCGGTGTAATCCATGTAATAAAAGGGCGGTATCTTTGTTAAAGATGTCATTTTTCACGCCTTATAGTTAGTTTGTTGAGCCGTTGTGTAATACAAATCATATAAGTTGAGAAATATGAGAGGATGTTATCGCGATAACATCCTATCACAAGTTTTCACAACGGACAAAATGGCGAATTTCTCACCATAAGTGGCATTAATATCATGGTAATTGGTAAAAAGTTTGAGAAATTTTAAAATTCGGTGGTAAAAACTGCGACAAATTTATCCCTTTCCTCCCTTCTACACTCCCAAATATAACGTCTCAAGTCATGATAATACTGTATAACATTAGAACTCACTTCTCCATCACACTCACTACTCCATCACACTCACTTCCCCTAACAGTTCTACGTATCTAACTTCATTTTCAGGCCCCCACGCCCACATCATATTCCTTCGGTTCTAAATAGAACACCTGGAGACACCTGTTCCATCCCCCGCATATGTTACGTTCCTTCCCTTGTCCTTGTAGTGACTCAGTATTATGCGCTAAATTTGATCCATAACTTACTTAACCATGTTAACCATGTTACTTAATATGTTGTATAATGCGACAATGCGTTCTCAAGTTTAGTATGAAGAGAAAGTGAGTTGTCTTCATTTCATGATGCATAACTACTCATTTCTCCCACATAGCATGGCACTGAAACGTTGCTTTGTTCCTCTTTGTTTGCAACATTCCTTTTATTGAGCAACCGTGTTTCATAACATCAGGAGTATCTGCCCCCCCCCCCCCCCCCCCCCCCCCCCGCGGCCCCAGTGTGTGTATTGTGTTCCCTTCCTCTGCCCTTCCTCTGTCGTACGCAGACCCTGCCCAGATTCCATGCTGTTTCCATTATCCCAGCTATGATCGCAATGTAATGCTTTGAATTGTTATATCAATGAAAGATCGCCACGTAATATCATTCCGCACCTGCCATCAAGTAGTAGTAACATGGAACGTGTACGTGTGTAGGATCTACTCACACTGTGTAGGTCCCATCTACATTACCCCCTCAATTCAGGCCAGGTGGATCTGTTCCACTCTCAGCGCTCGTTTATAATGAAACTTTATCTCCGGGTAGGGAGGGTATTCGAGAGTTTAACCGCTTCATAGGTCACCTCATACCTTAACTCACTGGAAATGTGCGGAATATTGGCTTCGAGTTAACCAGGTCATCAGTGTGTGAAGTATTATGATCTTAGAAATAGAGGGGTTTTTGTTGTACGTTCCATGTATACGGGGAATCGTATCCTTGTGTAATATCTAGGTTAGTCATGCCCACAAATAATCGAATTTCATTAGCGTCTTAATTAATGATAAGTCCATAATTCATTTATTGTTATCCAAAGATATTGCTTAATTGAATGGTACATTAGTTACCAGATTTGGCTTTTGATAATTACCAGATTTGCCTATTGGACTTTTGGATCGTTTTTTTTTAGCAAATGTGCTCTTAGTAATTTATGTCATTTCGAATTTTTAACGGTTCGTTCTGAAAAAGCAACGTACACGACCGATAGTTGTCCTTAAAAGTTTACTTGGAGATGTCAAAACTTAAAAAAGGACCGGTCAATATTATCAAGGTTTTTGAGATGTCTTGTTGTTTTTCTTACGTTGAAATTTTGTTTCAGAGAATGTCGTCGGATGACGATGAGCATGGAGACCTGCAAAAAGAATACGAAACCCTTATGGAGGAAAATCAAAAACTAAAAAACCAAACTCAGAAGGTATTATAGTTGAGCATTTTCTTTTCTTGATCTGCTGTTGTTAGCTGAATAATTGCATTGTTTTATTTATAACTTTCTTTTGTTCCGCTTACATTGTGTTGAGCTCAAATATTTGGTTATGAATTTCTAACAGCACCAATCCCCCTCAGAAAGACTTACTAAAGCGCAAGATTTCGATGTTACGCAAAGAAAATGAGACATTAAAGTCCGCTCAGGAACAGCAGCTCAGAGAAAACTTGAAACCGGACAGCTCGGAGCCGAACTCTCAACCAAATCACAGTAGCAGTCCTCGCGAGTCAACTAGCAAAAGTGATAAAGGTAAGAAATCTTTTCACATAATAGAATTTCTGCCTTAATGGCTGTATAAGTATACATTTAATGGCAGTAAAGTAAGCTAATTAAAAGTGATTATTCAGAGAACTGATGATATTATTGATTGTAATATTTCCATTGTACAGATAATTAGTTCATGTTGTACAGTACTACTACTACTAGTTCATGTTATTCAAATTTTTAGAGAGAAGTATAGTTATATCAAATCCTATGTTTTCAGAGCAAGGGGTGTTTGCAAAGTCATTTCTGTTGACCAGTACACTAGGAGGAATATACATAGAGCCGATAGATGGTTCCAACGGAATAAAGGTCCCAGATGGGAACTCTCTATCACCCACCTCCTTCAACAACATCATCTCCAGCTCTTCGCCTACATCCAGCTACGTGTACAAGCCAGATAAAACGACCAGCACCACAGAAACACAAACCCTGTCCACCTTCCATCCTCCTGCCACCTCCAGCGCCAAGTCCGTCTACCACTACTCTCCCCGGGTTAAGGTAGCTACTACTGAGGAGGATGAAGAGGCTCATCGGTTCGTACAGGAGTTCAAAGCAAGGAGAATCGCACTGAAGCTGACTCAGAGTGACATTGGAGAGGAGCTGAACCTGCGAGCTGGAGCGAGGTACGGTCAGAGCTACATTTCCAGGATGGAGAGCATTCAACTTAGTACTGCTATCGTTCTGAGGATGAAACCTCTGCTGCTGAAGCTGTTGGAGGAGAAGGAAGATGAGCGGAGACGAATGAAGCAAAGTATGGACTTTGACGAAGAGGAGTACCATATTGACAGGAAAAGAAAGAAGAGAACAAACTTCACTCCTGAGCAGTCCCTGCTGCTGACAAAGTACTTCGCTGATCAACCAAGACCTTCTCCTCAGGAGATCGACGACATTGCCAGAAAGATCGACGTTGACCGCAACTCTGTAAAGATGTGGTTCAACAACAAGCGGCAATCTGAAAAGTTTAGAGGAACCTCCTTACCAGGTATTGGTTCTATCAACTCTGTCGGCTCCTTGAATCCGTATGCAAGTCCGTACGCCGCGATGCCGTCTTCATTCCTCATGTCTGGTTTGATGTCCAACATGGCACAGAATGCCATGAACCCAATAGTGACGACCTCCTCGCTCAACAACCTAAAGTTGGATTACAACCTGAGCAGTAAAATTCCCAGCACCACGCTGAGCTTGGAGAATGTGAACCTGGCAACTACCCAGGCACCATTTGTCTTCAACAAAGATTTGAACCAGCTCTACACCGCCGAGACAGCTGCTCGCATCAACAATGCTGTGAACAACAATCTTAAGAAAGACTGTCCTACCAGCAAAATGAACGACAACAACGCTGGACAACCTTTTTCCCTAGCCTCGCAAACCTCAAACCCGTTCATTTTCAACAAGGAGCTGACGTCCCTGTACCAGAACAACTCCCATGACCACCACAAGGTGAGCAACGACCTGGCTCAGCTCTACAAGGAACGAGTCAGTGAAGCTCACGCAAACGGTAACTTCACCCTGCCGAGCAGCCCTCCCACCACTATGCACAGCATGCAGCGAACAATCAAATCCATCTCACCTCCAAGCTCTACTCCTGCCTTCTCGCTCAGTCAGAGCCTCATCAACCGCACCCTTTCTCAAGCTGCGATGAGTCAAGAAAGCAACACAACTTCCTCGCCCAAGTTCTCGAGGTCGCCCTGATGAACAGTAGAGAACATGTTAAAGCGGTCTGGTACTACAGACTGCAGCTGCACGCCGGCCAGCCAATGTACAGACTCCTCTGTACTGAACCTGGTCTATTTCAATGAAAGACTGCAACAGTGTTTTGAGAGAAGTGACCTACTGGCACAGTGAGTGCCGCGCAGTGAGCGCCGCGCAGTGTGTGCCGCGCTCTACTGGTGCACTGAGTGCCGTTAATATGCTCTGTGGACGGTAATGTCAAGTTCGCGATCTGTGAAGTGGGGCAGGAGACTGCACCCGGGGTACGCTTGCTCTAGTACCGGGCCCTCCTGCTCCATCTTGTTTGCGAAATGCTGCCATAGTTATCTAACAAATATCTTTAGAACAAACAACTTTTGCCGCTCTAATAGTGTGATTTCATTTTCAATGCCTGCCGTTTAAAATTATCAAATCTGTTTAAAATGTTAGAAAATCTTTTGGCATTGGGTGAAACTCGCCAAATATAAAAAGGTTACCGCACGCCGTACAGTTGGGCACTTGACACCACCCTGACCCTGACCAGACAACACCAAAATGAACCATGTCTCCTATTGGTACCTGGGCTGAGCTGTTGTCGAGTTCCTACCTGACTATTATCAATATAAACTGATTGTCTTTTCTTGGTTCGATGTCTTTTTCCATCATGCTTGATGAACGAACACTTACATTATATTTGCATAGTCTTTCGCACGAGCTCCCGTGTTTCTAGCCAATACCACGTGACATAAAAAAACTTAACCTACATCCTAGATGCTCCATGACATCTCAAATACATGAAACTTCATGTTACTCATACGCCTTGCTCCTTTCTCAATATTTCAATCTGAGAATATCACTTATTAAACAAATCAACACCACAAATCAAATATTATGTCACGTGATTTTGCTAGGGATGTAATGACCCTTGTTTCCCCTAGCAAAGGGACTGTTTTCCCTAGCAACTGGACTCCTCCTAAGATCGCTCGGGGACATCACCCTCAGAGAAATAAAATAATTTGCATGACCCAACATTTTGTTGCAATATTATATTTGGTGAGGAGGTTGAGCCGCTATTTTCTGGGATTCAACTCTTGAGCCCCCACTCTTGATAGTTCGAGTATTTTAAAGCAGTTTGATTTTTAAAATATATTATTACAATAGAAAATGTTCAGGAATGTCCACACTTCAGGTGTGTTTTCTGTGTTAGTACCTTTGCCAAAGTATTGTAGTATCTGGTAATATAGTGATGTAGTATTAATAACTGTAAGCGATAAACAGCTGTAATCTGATAGATACCTCTCGTGCGTTTTAGTAATTTTGTTTCAACTGCCGGTTCACTCCTCCCTGCCAAAATAATTCTTTTAAATAACCTGCATCATCCCCGAAAAGCTTGTCTTTTCATTTCCAAATTTCACTAGATATACATATCACTTACTTCTGGTATGATCAAGCTTTTTTTGGTGGCTTTTTAGAATTGTAAAACCTCGCACGGTGTGAACTGGCAGAGTTCTATCTTTTGGTGCATGGATGGTAAATCCCCATGCCCTAGATAACATAATACAATATATACATAATACTATATAGAACTGTTTAGATGGCGGGCTATCTGGTCACTTACGTGACCGGCCACGCCCTTTTCGGTATGCTTTATTGTAACTAGTGTTATGTGTAAGTGACTGAGATACGTGTATATCAAATACGGTTCATGTTTCATATTTATAACATTCCAAAACACAACTCCCCGTTCAAGATTTTGATTGTAAAAGAGATGATGATTTCTCTTTTTGGTTAAAATTTACTGCTTTTAATGAGTAAATATAAAAGTTAATGATTTTCCTTGGAGTTATGTTTTAAGCTTTGCTGTTTGTGCCTTAATTTCCCGATATATTGTATGATACATTGTTCAGAATCCCTTTCTGACTGCCCCCTCAAAACGAAAGTAATAATAATGCCAGTTGATAACTCAAATATAACGTATTGAATATTGTGATTTGTAGTTTCATATTTACATTAGTGGAGGGGCCGCGGAATGACGCACCGGAATGCAGTGTAGTTCCGAGGCCCCTAGCAAGGTTTCACATGTCACGTGTTGCCCCTAGCAAGGTTTCACGTGTGTTCCTGAGATAATAATGTGCGGACAACCAACTTTCTTTTTTGTTCTGCAAGCAGCAAATATCATGATTTGTAATTCTCACAATTTGTATGGTTGTCCGGGCATTAAAGTAGATTGATGAAAGGTGTATGCACTTTTCAAGGTTGGTTTACATTTTGGTCCGTGTATAATATTTACTAATGATTTGGATGGAGTTTTACCAGTAGCCGCCCTATTTTGTCAGCCCTAAAACATAGGATAGACGACGGACAGGTTTCCGGGAATTGAAATACCTACACATCTTTCTAAAACTCAATTTATGTTGTTTTTAAAACGGCTATGGTTATTGAGGCTGGTCCTTGAGTTTTCCTAATATTTATATACTGTGTGAACTGCTGACGCACATTTTTAGGGACCTGTTTACTACGAAGTTTATTTCATTTCCTTTAATTCTATATTAACAGTTTGTGCATAACCACAAGTTTTTTTTGGGTTTACGGTTTGCTGAAAGTCTTATCGAGTTTGTAAAATACTAAATTATATAGCATACAGTGTTAAAGTAACGACTTGTCGTGACTAACTAGTTTTGGGCGATGTTAATACTGTTTAGTGTTGTGGCATGGATGTAATGTTACATAGCTCCTCCCATGTCGAAATGAAGGGCCAGTAAAAGTGGCAGAAGAGAGTGGGGTATTCTTGTAGACTCACTCTGCATAGTGGGCCATCAAGCTCACTTTGTGTGTTCTGGGGCAAATCTGACACGTGACACTTCGCGCCTGATTTGTTCTCAGCAACACTTATCATATGATATTATCATTGGTCTAAGTATTGTATAGGGCTACTAGTGATACGCACTCATAAAATTGCTGATTCTCTCGTGTTAGCGGAGACTTGTGCCTGCTGCTAGCTTTTCTAAATCCTCAACAAATTTGCCATTTTACCGTCAAATTTCGTTTAACAATTTTAAATTACAATTTTGTTTCTTCTAATTTTATTTAGAATCCGCTGAACTGAAAGATTTCTTTTGACAAATTTCATGAACAACCCTCCCATATTACAAATCACTATAAAATTCCTCCAAAATTAGCCTCGCCAGAACATTGTATCCCAAGACAGGGACAGAATATAAAGCTTGCAGCAAGCCTTCGGACGTGATCCGCGGTATGCACTCTCTTAGTCTCGTAAAATAGCTGTTTTGTTTTTAATACGCTACTGGGTGGTTCGAATTTTTAATATCCCTCCTAATATTTAATTTTTGATTTAGGTAACCTTACATTTTAACATTTAACCAGCAAGTGCACGTCGAATTATCCTTTCAATTTAAACTGAAATGGCCATGGAGATAGTAAGCTTATTTTGAGGAAAAGGTTATATTTTCAGATATTGCTTTCAGTAATTTGGATATGATAAATTGTTATGAATCATGTGTGTGTGCGCTGTTTTGAATTTTAATGGAAGCAATAATAATAATAATACCCTGCAATGAAACTTAATGATAATCGACCCCAATTATGTTTGAAAAAGGTGTTTCATTTCTCGAAATATTACCAAAATTACGTTTTTGAGTATCTTGTCATACGTTGTATGACCCGCCGCGCACGAGTGCGCGGCTCCACCTCTACCTCATACCTACTCCTAGTGAAACAACCGTGGGTGTCACGACGTGATACAATTGAATATCTGGAATTAATTAATAAGAAAACATGTGAGGATGCTGCCAATATCGAGTTATACTTATGGCTTAGATGAATTAGAACCAAATATGGCGAATTGGACCATCCCTAGCTCTAGTGGAAAAATCGACCTAATAATAACTCAATAATATAACTAATATAACACTTGGAGGACTCCGACGCGCCGCGCAAACTATCATTCTTGCTTCTCATCGAACGGCGCCAGCTTTTCTATATTCTTTATAGTCGCGCGCGCATCCAATAATGCTTCTCGCAACCGCAGATGCAGATCGGCGAGATGCGAAGGATTGACATCGTGAATCAACTACATTCTATCCTCCCCACTGGCACATATATATGTTGTATGACTGTAAAGGTACATTTTAACGACATTTGAAGTCAAGGCGTTGTTTTACTGACAGTTGTGGCTGACTAACAATATATATGTATATATATTAGATTAGATGATAAGAATAAGATGACATTAATTGACGATGTCAATTCATGGCAGCTCGGCGCGGCACAGTAGCGCATCTCGCCGATCTAGCCAGATCGCTGTGAGAAGCCTCATTGAGTGCACGGCGCGGCAAAGTAACGCATCGCGCTACAAATAAGACCCTAACTAAACAGTATGCATTTAGTCTGATATTTGTTCCGTTTCTATATTATATTATTATTAAAACTCTAAGATTGCGCTCCTACTAAATCGCTCGCCTGCAAATTTTAAAAAAATTTTTGTTGAAAGGCCCTTTGGGCATGAAAGTGATCTGGATCGGTGTATTTTTGGACGCTGATTCCGAATCACCCCCCATGACGTAGGGTTAAAATTCTTTCCTTGGAGAGTTATGGGAATGGGCAAAAAACCGTTTTGGTCACGTGACAAGCTAGTAAAATACGAATTCGATTGTTTAGGGCCCGGGTTAGGGTTAGGGTTGTGGTAAGGGTTATGGTTAGCTTCGGGGTTATGGTTAGGGTTAGGGTTCACCTAACCATGTGCTTTCGCGCCACTGCGGGCGCACTTGTTTCACAAGTCAAGGCGGGTGCGCGCTACTGCAAGCGCAAGGGCTCTGGATAGAGCAAGGGTTAGTATAGGGTTGGGATTAGGGTTTATGTAAAACCGTTTTGTACGGCCGCTGCAAAACCATAAAAACCAAAGTCACGTGAAATTTTTGGGCGAGCGAATTAGTAAAAGCCCTAAGATTGACGGTTGACAACTAAATTTGATGCAAAACGGCTTTAAAACGAGATTGACGGATGTTACTCGTCTAAATTTCTTCGAAGTAGCGCGCCCCCCTTTATTCTAGCCCGATGGCACGTTGTTTCATGTGGTGACCCTCACTGTCGCTTCACTATAGAGCTTCGACGATACAGGGGGAGCTGCGCACTCGTGCGCGGCGGGTCATACAACGTATGACAAATGGCACGAGCTACAAAGTAGCGCGCGCCGGGCCAGATCATTAACAATGGTCAAAATCGAGAGTACAACATCTATTATACCTGAGGTACTATAATAGCTATATACGCGCTACTTCGAAGAAATCAAAAGAACTTAAATATTCATCCTGTTTAAAATGTTCATTTATAACGATTGCATGCTTTTCCTTTGATACAGTGAAGCAGAGCATTACGATCCCCTCAAAAGGAAATCTTTTACGATCTCCTTACGATCTCCTTCGAAGCAAAGCAAAAATGATGTTCGCACGGCGCGTTGAAGCGGCGACGTTCTCCAATGTTATTCTTAAACTTGATTGACAGCTTTAGCGTTAATGTGGCTGATCCTGCTATGTGTCATGTTGGTTCAACAATTGCAAATTTAAGTTTATATTTCTAGTTTATATATATATATAAACTAGAAATATAAACTGACGTGTCCCAGTAGCCAATCATAATATATGTATTTCTACCGGTGGCACATACTGGATGGCGGTAGATGAGTACACTACTCTCTCAAGCATCTCGAGTCTCTCGGTGATCCTGCCTCCACACCACACTCAGTCTGGACTCCCTTCCGGCCGACCGAACTATTTTCCTAATATCTCCTAATATAACTTTGATCGAACTGGCCTAAATTCATGATGCACTATAAACTTGATTTGCGACAGAAATTTTAGACAATTTATCTGCTTACGTGTAATTTCAAACTCTTATCAGTTACCATGTCTTTTATCTAATTTTTATCAGCAGATTTATAAATCTGCTGTTCATTTGTAGTTATTACCTTTCTAGTTATGAGTAAATTTTTGCCTTCCATCAATTGAGTGCAGCTTTCAGTTTCAAAATTTTCAGTTTATTCAGATTTTTCGTTTTCAATATTGCAAATTTTTAATAAATCATGTTCAGATTATGGTGATAATGGATGTAAAGGTACTTCAACCGAATTAACAATCCAACCGTGTGTATGACGTGTCCCAGTAGCCAATCATAATATATGTATTTCTACCGGTGGCACATACTGGATGGCGGTAGATGAGTACACTACTCTCTCAAGCATCTCGAGTCTCTCGGTGATCCTGCCTCCACACCACACTCAGTCTGGACTCCCTTCCGGCCGACCGAACTATTTTCCTAATATCTCCTAATATAACTTTGATCGAACTGGCCTAAATTCATGATGCACTATAAACTTGATTTGCGACAGAAATTTTAGACAATTTATCTGCTTACGTGTAATTTCAAACTCTTATCAGTTACCATGTCTTTTATCTAATTTTTATCAGCAGATTTATAAATCTGCTGTTCATTTGTAGTTATTACCTTTCTAGTTATGAGTAAATTTTTGCCTTCCATCAATTGAGTGCAGCTTTCAGTTTCAAAATTTTCAGTTTATTCAGATTTTTCGTTTTCAATATTGCAAATTTTTAATAAATCATGTTCAGATTATGGTGATAATGGATGTAAAGGTACTTCAACCGAATTAACAATCCAACCGTGTGTATGACGTGTCCCAGTAGCCAATCATAATATATATATATATATATATAACTCTAAAACTCTGGTCACAAGAGCAACTGCCTAAACGTGCAGAAGTGAAAACAAATACATAAAATACTAGCAATCCTTTAAATTCGCAATAAATAAGTTCGTTCAATGTCATTATATAATTCTTAAAACCGCGTATATATGTGACCGGTAAATAATTTAATTGGTCTATAGACTACTGTATAAAATTCTCAATATAAACTTTTTAACAATAATAAATTAATTAAAAACACACAACAACCTTTGGTGTGTAAGAATGATTAAACAGTCTCATTTTGACACAAAATATCTTCATAATATTATAGTATATGCTATAATATTAGAACTGTTAAGTTGAGTTCAGGTAACAGAATTTAACTGCAATAGAACCTCTGCTGTGTTATCCACTGTTGAGATGTAGCCATATTTTCGTCTGGTCTAACATTGACCCCGGCTCATGAAATATATGCTTCGTCCGGTCTAACATTGAACCCGGCTCACTAATCATAGGGATGGTGTAGTTATGGTAGTTGGAATATAATCAACTGTTTAAAGTTTTATCTCTATTCGAAGGAATTCTTCTGCATCAAGATGGATCTTGTGAGCCTATTGTTGTAGACAGTGATGTAACACTCCCAAAGATTGACAGTTCACACAGGGACAAGACAAAATGTCCATGCAATAAGTCAATATCGTCATGGAAGATTGACTGTGTAAAGTGCAAGCAATATTGGCACATAGACTGTCTAACTATGAACGGACTCAATCAGAAAAACGTCAACAGCATGACCAATTGGCACTGCCCCTTTTGTTTGGTTTTACCAATTCCCACACTCGAAACTGCTGCAGATGTGTGTTATGTGTGTAGGAACACTCTGACACTTCAAAAATCTAACAGTCAGTGTGAGACAGCTATTGCCACAGAGAAGCTTAATACCATCACAGCTTTTGGTGAAAAGCTTGGCAAAGTTGACTTTGACAGTCTAAACGACAGCATTGCCGCCATCCAGAACCTTGACCTCCATATCAAGCACCTACTGGTTAGTGACAAGAACACCGCTCCAGCATGGGTTGAAATTATGGAAGGAGATCTGAAGCAGCTGAAAACTTCAGTTGACTCCGGACTCGGAAAGGTTTCTGAGACTGATAGTGGCCTAACAGAACAGATTAGAGTGTTGAACAAGCAACTGCAGGACTTTTCTATTCCTCAAGTAAGTGCTCAATCTTCATCCAAGACCAAAGATCTCATGGAAAAAATAGAGAAGAATCTCCATGAGCTAAATTCCAAGCAGTCTCTGGAGACGAATCAGGAGCTAACAGCCATCAGACAGTCTTTGAACACTCTTGAGCAAAATTCTTTGGCTTCTTCTGACCATTTAAATGCCCAACTTACCAATTCTTCACTTGCCCCTGGCCCAGACCTAACAGCTAATGAGCATCTCAAATCAAGAGAAGAACCAGTTGTAGGCGCTATAGAAGAGTTTATCACCACAGAAGAGCAGGATCTTCTCCTCCTTGCCTGTCAATCACTTGACGAGGATTTTGTTGTGGAAGGAGCTCGTGCTGTGTATTCTCTGGGAGAACCATACAAGTATAATGGCTCCAAGTCACCCAATGGTCAGCTAGAGTCAACCAGCTTCTCTAAACTGATGGACAAAATCAATGGGGCATTCTGTAGTGGTGAGAAACCGAAGATCAATAGTCTGCTGATCAACCGCTTCAAAGAGGATGGCTCCCTACCAAAACATTCGGATGATGAAGCCACCATCCACCCCGAATCCGAAATTTTCACTGTGTCCATCGGAGGCCAGTGCAACATCAAATTCTTTGACAAGAAGACGGATGATATAGTCCTTGACCACCCATGTGTTCCAAGATCCATGTATCGCATGACACGAAGTAGCCAAGAGTATTACAGCCACTGTATCATGGATGGGGCAATAACTGGTGGGGTCAGATACAGCCTAACTTTTCGTTCAGTTAGCTTCAGGAACAAGAACTCTAC
This sequence comes from Bolinopsis microptera, assembly GCF_026151205.1. Lineage (NCBI taxonomy): Eukaryota > Metazoa > Ctenophora > Tentaculata > Lobata > Bolinopsidae > Bolinopsis > Bolinopsis microptera. The sequence continues at coordinate 17,374,123 of NC_087074.1, forward strand.
GTGCATCATAGGAGACAGTCATACAGGGGGGCTTAAGTTTGGGTCAGATGCCAGGAAATCGTTTGGACAATGGTTCCCTGGGAGGCAATATTTTGCACCAGTGGTTGACCAGATTGACCCATATGTCACATGTGGTTATCGTAACGTTGTTTTGATGTGTGCGATTAATGATCTTAAAAAACCTGAGATCAAGAATACAGCTGATATTAAACGAAATGTATTTATTCCCTTTATTAAAAAGATTGAGAAAATTCATGCTATTAACCCTAAGGCACATGTATATGTTTGTCCAGCCCTGCCTACAAAGCTTGCTGAACTGAATAGAAAAGTTGTTTGCTTTAACCGCCTTATTCTGACAGAGCTGATCCCTTCAAATTTTGGTGTGACTTACGTCGATGGGTTCGGTGGGTTTTGTGATGATGCTGGGCTTCTTAGCCAACAGTTCTCCAGAAACATCGGCCGAGACCAGCGACCAGATTATCTCCACCTTAACTGGAGGGGTACAGCTAAACTAGGCACTTTGATTCGTAACACAGTGCTTCTTAGAATGAATGGAGGAGTTGATAGAAGGAAAAGGAGAACAGACGAGGTTGATGGACGCTCATATCGGAACGTGTTGAGTGGGACGGGTTCTACTACTGCTGCTGAGTCTCGACACCAGGATGGTTACCAGCCATTCTGACTCCCCTGAGTAAAGAGGTATGCCTAGTCTGTGCGAAGTTCATTAACGTAGGACAATTCATTGTTGAATGCTGTGAATGCGACTGCCCAATGCACCATAAGTGCTATACCAAATCCATTAACAATGACACATTATCTGACGATTTTTACTGTCCCAAGTGCGTACATTTAGCAGTTATTCGTTACAATCCATTTCGACTTGCATGCACTAATTTAAGTGATATTGAAAGTAGTGAAGTGGATGACACTATCATAAAAGTAGATCAAATACTAAATAACTGCGTATCGTACAATGTCAAGGAATTCAACAAAGCACTAGATAATCAAATGAATGAATTTTCATCGCTTCTCTTCCAAAACATCGACGGCAATAAGTCAAATTTCGACACTTTCGCTATTGAATCCCATAGGCTCACCAAGAAATTCTCGATCATAGCCTTAGCGGAAACAAATGAAGGTCCTGAATCCAGCAGTTTGTATCAATTAACTGGATACAACAGTTTCTACCAAAACACAATACCAGATAAAAAAAAGGGCACTGGAGTGGCTCTCTATGTTTGTGACACTCTTAGTGCCAGAGTAAACGGCAATGTATCCCATATCACTGAACATTTAGAAACTCTTTTTGTGGCCGTAAGTAGTACAACTTCCCCAGTAACAGTTGGTGTAATGTACCGTCCTCCAAGTGGTAATGTCAATGTTGCACTATCTGAACTCTCTGACATCCTTGACAGTCTCCCCAAGTGTAGTTACCTAGCGGGTGATTTTAACATTGATTTACACGATAAGAATAGCACAATCGTACAACGCTATGAAGAAATACTATTAAGTAAAGGATTTTTCCCCCTAATTTCGTTAGCAACACATGAGAAACCAGGCTGTAAAGCATCCTGTATTGATAACATAATAACTAACGACGTAGAGAGTATAGTAGCTTCTGGAATACTGACTGACCGTATATCACACCACTCACCCATCTTCCAAATCTTTGATAGAAACTTGGACTCTAGCAGAATTGACCTGAAATACAAACAGTATTATGATTACAACAAACCGAATGTAAAAGCTTTTTTACAGACTCTGGAACATGATCTCAATAATAATGTTATCGACAATTTTACAACATTTCACGACATATTTAAGGACTGTATAGATAGAACTTGTAAGTTAGAAACCCCTAAATGCTCTAAAAGAACAGCACTGAACAACCCATGGATTACACCAGACCTTGTGGGCAAAATTTCATATCAGCACGAACTTTACGATAAATGGGTAAAGGTCAGAAAAGTTAAATGTAAATTTGGGGAAATTGAAAATAAAGGGGGGACATGCCAATGCCCAATATGTTGCTCAAAACGTGACAAGTATAAAAAATACAGTGACTGCAGGCGGAAGGTCAAAAAAGATCGCCGCAATGCTCAATCTAAGTTCTATGGTGGAAAATTTGCAGAGTTGCACGGAAACAGTAAAAAGACGTGGGAATTAATTAACCAAATACGGGGTAAACGAAAACGACAAACCAAACCTCTATTTACTATCAATAATGAAAAAATTACTAATCGTAGGGTAATAGCTAATGAGTTTAATAAGTACTTTGTCTCCCTAGCTTCTAATCTTAACGAGGCATACAATGAAATCGGCGAACTAGTAATTAATGGCATCCCCAGTATCTATGACTACCTACCAAAATCCAACACGACCAGTATTTACATGCATGATTGTACAATCGATGAAGTATGTAAAATAATATCAGAATTGAAAAATGGCAAATCGTCTGATATCCCAATACATGTTGTAAAAGCGTCATCCAGAATTATCGCCCCCCTATTATCTGTACTATACAATGAATGTTTGAAGGAGGGAATATTCCCGGACGATTTAAAGATTGGCAGGATCAGTCCCATATACAAGAAAGAAAATGAAGAATTACTTGAAAACTATAGACCAGTCTCTACCTTAGCCGTATTTGGTAAGTTATTCGAGAAAATTATATATAGTAGGCTATACAGCTTTTTCCAGTCACAAAATATGATCTATGAAAATCAGTATGGATTCCGTAAAAATCACTCTACAAGTCATGCCCTGAATTTCTCAGTGAATTATATAGAATCATGCCTTAATAAAAAGCAGCACGTGCTCGGAATATTCATTGATCTAAGCAAAGCATTCGATACCATCTCAGCTGACAAATTACTGAGTAAGCTAGATAATTACGGAATTCGAGGCAATGCCAACAAACTCATTGCTAGTTATCTCTCTAATAGATATCAATACGTCTCGGTCCTAGGAGAAGAGTCTGACAAGCTTCCAGTTCTCTTTGGAGTACCCCAGGGATCTTGTCTTGGTCCGTTACTATTTATTATTTATATCAACGACCTATATAGGGCAACTGAACTAGGCAAGTTCATTCTATTTGCTGACGATACAAATATATTTGTCGCGGATGAATGTAAGATAAAGTTATATGAACGAGCAAACCAAATTCTCAAACTGGTACAACTGTATATGAAATGTAATCTCCTGCATATTAACATTAAGAAATGCTGTTACATTCACTTTAAACCAACGAATAGAAAAAGCAAGGTAGAACATAATGAAGAAGAACACGTACTTACTCTAAACAATGTAGTAATAAAGCAAGTCAAAAAGGTGAAGTTTCTTGGTGTTATTATTGATGATCAGCTTAAATGGGATGCTCAAATACGGTCGCTCAACACAAAGCTGAAATGTGAAAGTGGGAAAATTTGTAGAATACGGCACATTATTCCAGAAAAACTCTACAAAGAACTGTACTACACACTATTTGAATCACACTTGCGATTTGGGATATCAGTATGGGGTGGCCTTAGTAACAACAGGCTTGAACCAATATTTATCACTCAGAAGAAATGTGTTAGAATACTATTTGGTAACCGAGAGGCGTACTTAGAAAAGTTTAGAACTTGTGCTAGAACACGAAGTAAAGACAAGCAAAAATTAGGAAGCGACTTCTATGAAAAACAGCACACAAAACCCCTATTTAAGAAAAATGGTTTACTAACCATACACAGTTTGTTCAAACACACATGTTTATTGGAAATGTTCAAAATCAATAAATTAGAATCCCCAGTCCCACTCCTAAATCTATTTCACAGATCATCAAGACGTGCTGATCGATTCATCACTCCAACCCCATCCACCTCCTTCATATATCAATCGACAAAAATGTGGAACGATTGTAGGAACACTGCTAGCAATATCAACTTCTCTACATCAACGAACCTTGTGAAATCCACAATAAAAAAGGAGTTACTCGGCATGCAGTCCAGGTACGACGAAATAGATTGGTGTGAACTGAACTTCGATTCCAACGAACTGAAATTCTAATGTCTACTCAATGAAGATATGCTGAGCGCTAAAGCCGATTGAAATGTTAATGTCTAAAGTATAAAATTTCGGCGGTCACGCCGCGCATTTTGCGCGCTGTGCCGCTATTTTTGGCCCATCTTATCAGATATTATTTACAATGTACTCGCACAGTACATGCAGGGCATGCCTCAAGATCATATTAGTGTAGGAATCATTATGTTTTCAACAATTCATTATATGTCGAATTCAGCAGTGGGTCCTCTCTTCGTCCGGTTTGTGTGTTTGTCGCCTGTCTGGACTCTCGTAGTCATGTAATTTTTAATTTTTAATTTCTAATTTGTTATTTTAATTTTAATTTTTCAATTTTCTAAATGTGTGTTCTGCTCCGGGACTCGATTACCGTTTCGGCTTTCTTGAGACTGTAAATTTTGAAAGCCAACTATGCGGGGCGCCTGCCCACCGGCACTGAAGAGTGATCAAAGAATTAACTAAAATTTCCTAATATAACGATTGAATATAGAGTTGTTTAACCGGCGCGGCCATGGGTGTGTGGCCTAGCTTTGGCTGCACACCTATGACTGCGCTGTTGCTGGTGGACAGGCGCAGTTTTTGTTGTGCAGTAGTGTTGCAAGAGAATAAAACCAACTTATTATGTACTAAATGGAATCAAGAATATTATTGACTATATTTGATAACGATGAATTGTAAATTTCGATCAATTTATATTTTTCGGTCTCCAATTATTGAACTGCGGAAGCTGGTTGCCTCAACAATGTTGACTACGCATGGTATGACTGAATTGTAAACACGTGATAATTGAACGAAAAATAAATGATGAACATGATTCAAAAACTGTAAACCACCAAATGAATTATCGCTTAAATTTAAATAAGTATTTAAACAAAAACCATCATGTGCCGTTAAGCAGCAGGGCGCGGCTCATCTGGGCCACAGCAAATCGGCGAAAATGGGTTCGAAAAAGCCACTATTGGCACTCGAGTCCTTGATCTTTCCGATGGTTCACTGGGGCTTTTGAGCTGCCGTCCTTCAGCTTCTGTAAACTGAAATTACTACCAATCCAAGTTGAGGCAATCAGCCGACGCGCGGCTTTTGTGGTTATATATGATATGTTTAATCTGTAATAAAGATCAAAATTCAAATTTGTTTCTCTCTCTCTCCCTTTGTTATTTCCAGTGCTAGATCAAAGAACTCACGAAGTCTGCTCCATGATATCAACATTGAGTTCCCACCATAGCCTTGGTTTTTGATGTTGTGGAAAGGGTGTCTTTCAAGAAGCTCACTCATTTTGTTCCTTTTATCTGCTTGTACATCAGGACAGTCGGTAAGCAGGTGAAGTGAATTTTGAGCCCCTCGCCTACAATCACACAGTGGAGAATCAAATTTACTATTTTTGAAGCGGTGTAGAAATTCATTCATTATGTTGTTTGGATAGAACAAACTTAGAAACAAGGTTTCAAGTTGCCTTGATGTTTTGGGCGGAAACTTGAGCTTTGTGGCGCTCACTGTAGGTGCCTCTGTATACCCTTCCAGCTGGTACTGGCTGTTTATGGACGATTGCCAAAGCTGTTCACTGTAATGTTTCATCACTGATTTACTGTAGCTGCATCCTTTTATTGATAGACTGGTGAGTTTTTCTAGATCATGGTTATTTATGATTTTTAGATCCTCATTAGTGAAGTGTTCAGGAAGTATTGAAGATTTCCACAATAGAAACTGAAATACATCTTTTACCTTTCCAGTTAGTGCGCTGTAACTGCCTGATTTCATTTGGTCATCAATAAGGTGTTTCAGTGGATCCTCTTTATTCGGGAATATATTCAGTTTAAGGATGTGCTTCACTGAGTTCACTTTGTTTGATATGTTGAGTGGCAACACACCAAGTATCATTTCAGCTGTAGTTAGTCTTACATTGAACACTGCACCCAAAGCTGCTTTTATAGTCTAGTTTAGTTAAATACAACTCATTGTATAACTTATAAATTATATTACAATACCATTGCTTTCGTTAGTTTTATATCAAAATGATGTCAATGCAGTTTTGCATGGCTGGAATGAAACGATTGAATAAGAAATAATAAAATAAAAAACCATATATTTTTAAACTACAATTTGGTATTTGATTGTCAACTCGTAGCAAACTACTGCGGCTCAAGTCGTCTGTCTAGTATAGCTCAACAAATCAGTAACTAATTTTAGAAACTTGTAATTATCGAGCGAAGAGTTATTTAACATCAGGATCACCCAAACATTTTGGCTTCTACCTACAGTTTCCATATTAAAATATACAAAACAATTGTTTTTGAAAATATTTGAACATTTTGAAGATGGAGAAGAAAAAATGTCCAGTAGTTTGTTTTCAGAATGTACTGATTTACAGAATGTATCTTTAAGTGTCTTTAACCTCAACTTCAATTTTCCTTCCTGCTCTTATTCTTCTAACATCCTTGTCATTGGTTATTCTGACATCTGGCAGTTTTCTTATACAAACAATTTCCTCCCTATCTATATCGAATTCATTGCATAACGTAAACTTGAGCTCCTCAATCGTCTGCCCTAGGTCTGCAATATCTATTTCTATGAAGTCCGCCTGACCAGTTATTTTCACCTTTACTGCATTGACTGCGGATAATAATGATTGTTATTTATAAGTTTGTTGGCTAACGAATGTACAATGAACATTTCATTACCACACGTTGCATGTACCTTTTATCACGCACGCCAAGCGTGTGTGTTGGCTGCCGTAAAAGGGGAATATAATGTGTGTCAAATGTTTCATGGAAATAATGATTTGTTTTAGATGTTTGCCGTCATATGTTTATGAAACAATGAATTTCTGTTTATAAATATCCTTTTAACGTTTTCCAACATTTAAAACTGAGTTAAGGTACCACAGCATCATTTATGATGTATTATTTGTCGTGATTAGTTTCTATGATATTCAAATCGTATAATATTTAAGCTTTTTATATACATATTTTGACCCTCATGTTGGCTGCATTACCAAAATGATTATTTTCTGACTAAATCTGATCCTGTTCACCCGGTTAATAGATATTGAAGAGACTACATTACCTTCTCTAGCTCCAAAATCAACAACATTATCGTCGTTGCAATTGTATATAATGCTGTACAATACGTCTGGTCTGTTTGCCGTCACTCTCTTGATCCCTGGTAACATAAATTATAATAAATTATGCGCGTATTGGTAAGTTACTTACAACTTGTAAGTTTGTAACCTACCATGATGTGCGCCAAGTTTGACTCGTCAATATTTGGAACAAATATGTTACGAGTATCACCCGTTAAACTAAAACTGAAACCTTGCGATGTTTTTAACTTATCCAGACCACCCGGTGATGACAACAAATTATGTTATAGACCCTGTCCCTGTCCCTGTCCCTGTCCTGAGTGTCCCTGTCCCTGTCCCTGTCCATGTCCCTGTCCCTGTCCCTGTCCCTGTCCCTGTCCCTGTCCCTGTCCCTGTCCCTGTCCCTGTCCCTGTCCCTGTCCCTGTCCCTGTCCCTGTCCCTGTCCCTGTCCCTGTCCCTGTCCCTGTCCCTGTCCCTGTCCCTGTCCCTGTCCCTGTCCCTGTCCCTGTCCCTGTCCCTGTCCCTGTCCCTGTCCCTGTCCCTGTCCCTGTCCCTGTCCCTGTCCCTGTCCCTGTCCCTGTCCCTGTCCCTGTCCCTGTCCCTGTCCCTGTCCCTGTCCCTGTCCCTGTCCCTGTCCCTGTCCCTGTCCCTGTCCCTGTCCCTGTCCCTGTCCCTGTCCCTGTCCCTGTCCCTGTCCCTGTCCCTGTCCCTGTCCCTGTCCCTGTCCCTGTCCCTGTCCCTGTCCCTGTCCCTGTCCCTGTCCCTGTCCACGACCAGGACCTAAAACATTAATAGCATGAGGGAAAATAATACTTAGGACTTCACAATGGGTAACATTAAAAGCACTGACCTGGATTTGATTGTGAGTATATGTTGGTTGAGGTAAGAGATGGTTGTGCAGGTGTTTTAGCAAGACGACTGCGTATGACAGAACTCAGTTGATTTGTGGGAGAGTCATATGATTGTAGTTGTGGGAGTGTCATGTAATTCGGATCGTCTTCTGACAAGTCCAGGGAGGAAGTGCCTTTCTGAGCCGAGAATTTTAGCTGCATCTGTTCAAAATATTGATCATTATTGGCATAGTGATTGGACATCTCACTATAATATATATAATATATATACTACTGTATATTACCTTATTACTACACCATATTGATCACATCTTCTTTTCAAGCTATTATCTAATTCTGAGCTTTTAAATGTCATATCACGATGAATATCTTTGAAAATTTTGTTAAAACAAGTATTACTAATTACTTATTAATTAATTAAAACAAGTGTTATTTATTATTTACTAATTACTTATCAATTAATTAAAACAAGTATTATTAATCACTTATTAATTAATTAAAACAAGTATTACTAATTACTTATTAATTAATTAAAAAGAGTGTTATTAAATATTTACTAATTACTTATTAATTAATTTAAAAAAGTATTACTTCCTGCTGAGCATGAGGTACTGAACATGCTGTCATGTATCCCTCTTTTTCGTCAAACGAATTTTGTGTACTTTTGAGGGAACAAGTCTGTGATTCTGTTCGATGAAGAAGCTAAAATGGTTGGTACGGTAAAAGAAAAATCGATAAATATGTATCGAAAAATCAGTCTACAAAACATTACATTCATTTGGATCATATTGACTATTGCAAAACCTTATTAATATACTAATATTGTAAAAATGTGTATGTTGCCATTCTTCCCACCTACTTTTGAACTGGATGCTGAACTTGATCTTCGACTTTCAAGTTCATCGTCTGACGAGGAAGAGGAATCTGAATCTTGAATTTTGGTCATTCTCTCTATACCAATTGAGTCTGCATCTTCATAGTCTCTCTGATTTAGCATAGTAGTCAAGAATATCAGTTGATTACTATATTAATGAGAATAACTTACAACTAATCCTTGTAAAATTGATAAGGTTAACTTACAGTTAATGCTTGTCCTGATGAGAAATATATGGCAGCTTGCTTATACTTCTTGAGAATAAGTTCACGGATGATGTTTTGAGACTGAAAAATAATCCACTCATCAACAGACGTATATTAATATATTATCAAAGTAAATAATATAATATCAGGCCTAATCTAGATAAATCGACTAACGAAGATTTAGAAGTTCAAGTAAACAGTAAATACCTTCATGTTGTTCATGTATTCCAGTGTGCCCGGTCGAAGTTGTCTGCAAAAGATAAATTGAACTCGAGACTGCACAGTGTACAGTGTACAGTGTACAGTGTACAGTGTACAGTGTACAGTGTACAGTGTACAGTGTACAGTGTACAGTGTACAGTGTACAGTGTACAGTGTACAGTGTACAGTGTACAGTGTACAGTGTACAGTGTACAGTGACTTTTGGAGTAATAGAAATGGGGACACGTTTTTTGACGATTTTTCCAGGTCCAAGATTTTCCAGGTCCAAGATTTTGTTAATTTTACGCTGGGAAACCAAATCTTAACTAGACTGTCAGAGATGAGAGAAGGATATATCGGCGCTACTAATCATTAATGTTCAAATCTCTCTACAGATACCTCATTGTGGGCCCGTAGTTGTTGTGCAATACTAATGTTTAATGTTGAGATAATATCTCTAAATACCTCATTGTGGGCCCGTAGTTGTTGTGCAATACTAATGATTAATGTTGAGATAATATCTCCAAATACCTCATTGTGGGCCCGTAGTTGTTTTGCTGTACTAATGATTAATGTTGAGATAATATCTCCAAATACCTCATTGTGGGCCCGTAGTTGTTGTGCAATACTAATGATTAATGTTGAGATAATATCTCCAAATACCTCATTGTGGGCCCGTAGTTGTTGTGCTGTACTAATGATTAATGTTGAGATAATATCTCCAAATACCTCATTGTGGGCCCGTAGTTGTTGTGCAATACTAATGATTAATGTTGAGATAATATCTCCAAATACCTCATTGTGGGCCCGTAGTTGTTGTGCAATACTAATGATTAATGTTGAGATAATATCTCCAAATACCTCATTGTGGGCCCGTAGTTGTTGTGCAATACTAATGATTAATGTTGAGATAATATCTCCAAATACCTCATTGTGGGCCCGTAGTTGTTGTGCAATACTAATGATTAATGTTGAGATAATATCTCCAAATACCTCATTGTGGGCCCGTAGTTGTTGTGCAATACTAATGATTAATGTTGAGATAATATCTCCAAATACCTCATTGTGGGCCCGTAGTTGTTGTGTTGTTCTCCATTAGCTATCCAGAGCATGCTCGCCTTAGCAACATCTGAAGTACACAGGAACACGTACCGTCGCGCCTTTATGTCGTCAAACACAAACTCAAAGTGGTGCTGCTCGTTATGCTGCAACTCAACTCTAGAAATGTTATGACGTCATTTACCAACTAATTTAGCAGCAGATTAATATGAAAAGGTACAAACTTAGTACATTGTTATACACAAAGTACATAGTACATTGTTACATACAAAGTACATTGATATACACAAAGTACATGGTACATTGTTACATACAAAGTACATTGATATACACAAAGTACATGGTACATTGTTACATACAAAGTACATTGATATACACAAAGTACATGGTACATTGTTACATACAAAGTACATTGATATACACAAAGTACATGGTACATTGTTACATACAAAGTACATTGATATACACAAAGTACATGGTACATTGTTACATACAAAGTACAATTGTACATTAGTACAATAGTAGTGGAGGATTATTACCTGACTCCAGCTATGGGAATTGTACCAGATCTTTTGTCTGAATCTATCTTGTAATAGTCCACTCTGTCTGCATGGAATTCCAGTCTTCTTTTCTGATCTGACGAGAAATTTGTTATTACATTTAAAACCCCAATTTGCTGTACCTCGATTTACCATACCTCTTCCTTTTCCCTCAAAACTTTGGAAACATTCTCAGTATGACATCACGTGATCCTTTGAATTAAAGCGTATAAATGGGTCCCTGAAGTCAAACGAGCTTGTCAGGCTTGTAACTTCCCCTAATTACTTCTTACTAAAGTACTTGTGAACCATAACCCTTACGTGGGATCCAGTGCTGTGCTCTAACGAGATGATGAGATTAATCAAGTATTTAATATTTATTTGTGCATTTGCTCTGACAACGGTACGGAGAGAAATGTCAACATTTCACTTCAAATTCCACAGTTTATACAGCAATACTGCCCCGAATGTCCTGCTGTTAAGAATGGTTCGCCAGGTTTCATGTCAGGTCCCGAAAACTATTTGCAACAATCATTCGAAATGCTGTGATAGCCCAACTCAAATCTATAAAGCTGGTGCCTTCATATTACAGATTCGTATTTTACTTATCAGCAAAAATATGATAAAAGCAAGTCGAAATACGATAAGAAAATTTCTCGAAAAGATAAAATTCCATTAGCTAGGTGCTACTAAGCTAGTAAAATCATAAAATTGGGATGGTAAATGTGATCTGTATCTATAAACATTATTATAAAACCTACATTTGGTACTGCTTCGTTTGTGCAGCTTCTTGACAACACCAGAGTAAAGGAACCTCGGCCTCGTGAAATTAGTACTATCAACAGTGCTGCTGTCTACAGAGGACATCTCTTCGATTATTAAAGACGATTTGTTTTTAACACGTGCTTTCTTTTTCCCTTTTCGTGACTTAAACGAGCCTGTCAATCTATTGAGTGGCGAAGAAATGTTGACTACGATGCAAAACAAACAATGAAAGTGACAATTTCTCGAGGAAGAGCAATACACTTCTGAATACCCACTTCACATACAGAGAAAAGTAATGCGACCCTAGTACATTCACTCATCACGTGACTAAAAAAGAGTAAAATGTTTTGTTGAGTACTCCGGGGTTAACTGTTTTAGAGCTTTTTGTAGAACTGCAGCTTCAACTAACGGCTTTTGTCCTGTCTCAAAAATATTGCATCATCAAACATATTTTATCCTCCCATTACTCGAACAATAATTTACATTATTTACCCAACAATTTAAAATTACCTTCTGAAAATACATACGTTTGCATTTCATTCATCTATGCAAACAAAAGCAAAATTCTAAAATATGATTTATGAATAAACTGAAGACTTGGGAGGGATACAAATAGTTAAAAAAATAAAAATAAATAAAATGTAGGATGTGAATTGTAAAGAATTGTACAAGATGACTGCCGACATTCCTACACAGCTCATTTCAACTGAAGGGTGGATTAAGGTTAGCCTCAATTTAGAAACTTCTCCTTTGCTCCTAGTTTCCACTTCTGAATAACTTTATGACAGCTTCCAATTATTGATTGATACCTAAGCACTAATTATAACTCTTCAAATAGCATAACATTAAATAACACGATGTTCTACCGAGCTAACACTCTCAGGAGCACGGGTTGAAACCCAGGAAGCTGACACGTGACCACATTTTAAAGAAGATAGGATTTAAAGCAGCTGCAGGGTATGTGGGATCACTAAAGAAGAATGTAAAGTCACGTTACAGCCTCGACATGTACAACATTGTTAAAGATGGAAATGGAAACAGTGTCTTTGTAAGTTACCCTTATACTATCTGTACTATATTACACTTTTTAAACTAATAATCTCATATCTAATCCAACTTGGAGGGGTTGTTTGAAACATATAAGTTATAGGAAATGTTTATTAAGCAGTTATCCAACTTGATGTTCCCCCCGGCCCCTTTAACACAAATGCTAGTAATTACACTGTCTGCTCACCCCCCCGGCCCCTTTAACACGAATGTTAGTAATCATACTGTCTGCTCACACTATTCTTCTTCAGCTAACAGGCCGACTGGAGGATCTGCAGAAAGAAGAGGCAAAGCTGCGGTCCCTGATCTCAGATATACAGGAGAGAGTAGAGTGGCTGATGAGTGGGAGCAGGGAGAAGTTTGGGGTGGTCACTGAGCGGAGGGTGGTGCTGGTCATGGCCAGCTATCATATTAGTAATGTTACTTTTGGCAGCTTTTGTAGTGCTGTTGCGGGATTGGTCAGGGAGCAGATTATTGAGATTGACTCTTATAACGTTATCAGGTATAATGATAGTCTTGAAATTGGTATGATTATGGTTTCAGCACTAAAAACAGCACTCTTTTATATTTTCTAAAGCGGTCTAAAGAACCAATATCATTTGAAATTAGTAACATAACCCCAAAAATTTAACATGATGATTTCAGAGCCAGCGATACTATATCAGAATGTTGGAATGAGTTAAGAGACATCACTCGAGACAATCTGAGACAAAGTCTGGCTTTTGTCCTGTCTCAACAACCAACAATTCTTTTTAATAAAGACACGCTTTGTGAGGCTGTTAAATCTGCGGTAAGATTACGGCATATATTACTGAGATTTCATCAGCAATTTGTAGAACTTTAGCACAGGTGACACACAATGTTGTGCTTATGATGTAATGTAGAAGAGTGTAACGTGAGGACAACTTAGCAAACTGAGCTGAGGGTGTTTTGCAGCACAACAAGTAGGGTTTGCTTTCTGATCGGTATGAGCTTTAAGCTATCTGCAAGTGACTGTTAGTTATATTGCGTAAGCCAGCTTTTAACTTTTATTCAGACCCCCTCCCCCATTCTCCCTCCATAACTTAGCAACTCCTTTTGTGTCAGAATTACAAGCTTTCCCACTCCTCCTTGACTGGCTTGCGCAATAAGTGAACGATACTTTAGCCATTTTACATGTGTATAACGGCCTGAGCAAGGCTTTAAAAGCCCTAGAATTAAAGCAGTTACCCTTTTCAACGCTCATTTAACGGCTATAATACTAAACATTGGAGAATTACGAGTGGACTGAGCACAATCTTATTTCTCGATCCAAGTTTATATTATCTTGCCTTAACAACTTCACATTGTTATTCTTCTTAACTCGATGCTAATTTAACCTAAATATTTCTCTAGATAAATGCAGCAGACGTGGACGGTGTTTATCTGTTGGTACAGGGATCTCCTGACCAAAATACCCACGAACATCTCACTAGACTGGTAAATGGATTTAGTTTCAATTATTCATTAATAAGTATTAAAATTAAATTATGATTAAATGGTTTTCCATTTTACCGTACCACGACAGACTAAATGAACTTCATTTTAGAGTTTTATTTTGTTACTTACTGTTAATTTAGACACACTTCGTACGGCATCTTTTTATAGCCAAACAAGCACATGAAAGACCTTATTGACATTTTGTATGTATGTACCGCTTGACAGGTACCGTGCATTATTTTTCTTGTTTGTTTGTTTGTTTATAGAACCCGTCCCCAATCTCGTATTGGAAAATGACTAAACTCAGGTCTGAGTGTGAATACGGGTGGTACCTGCAAGAGTGTTCATTAAGCATTTAGAGTTCTGTAAAACTGCAGTTACAATTGTGCTAGAGTATTTTTAGTATATACGATTGGTATCAGAAATATATCCCTACATGCTTCCAAAATTTGTAAAGCCGTAGTACATACATATCACATTACACCAGAGCCTACACAGTGCAATCTCCTCCAGTCTATCTGCGCCGCGTATATTTGTATAAGCACACGGCGCAGACTGGAAAAAACCACACTCTGCAAGTTCAATCCAGTGCAATGCTACATATGTACGTACTACGGCTTCATCTCCAACTTTCTGCACAATGTACTGGAATGTTTTGAGGAAAAGAAAGAACAAAAAAAGTGATATATATAAATAAAATCAGCGATTCAATGTTAGCCTTGGGACAGTAACTTTAATTCCCTGGTTTCTAAAATCAGCTTTTTAAAAAAAAATAATAATAAAGTATGTAACGTCGATACCAAACCGATTATTAAGCGATAATAACTGAGTAGTTGATTCCTGGGTTGCAGAGTCATTCAGATGTTCCAGTCTTCGAATGTGGTTCTTGTTCAGTTCTTGACCAGAAGTGTCTAATGAAGTAAGTCAGACAAGCAAACTCTTCCTTAAATGCTAATATAAGTCGTCTCAATCCCAAAAATTATGAATGATGACCCAGTGTAAAAGTGCAGAAATCGGTCGAAAATAACAAAGACTAAAAACAGTTAAAAAGTGAAAGGATTCAAACACAAGGAAAATTAATAACTTAGAGCGTAATAAGTAATATCTCCAAACGGAGTTTTCTGAGAGGATGAGAGGTTCTTTAATTAGAGCTAATGATTAAATGAGACCCACTAAAGGTACTAAATTAACCGGACTGCTAGCAAGGAATCGAGAGTGGGAATAAAACTAAAAGCGGAATAAATTTTGAGATAATGAAACAGAAACTGAAAGCTAAAATATATATCGTTCTAGAATGCCTCCGCAAACTATTGCTCCTTTGTAATGTGCACGTGTGAGAGGTTCTTTAATTAGAGCTAATGATTAAATGAGACCCACTAAAGGTACTAAATTAACCGGACTGCTAGCAAGGAATCGAGAGTGGGAATAAAACTAAAAGCGGAATAAATTTTGAGATAATGAAACAGAAACTGAAAGCTAAAATATATACCGTTCTAGAATGCCTCCGCAAACTATTGCTCCTTTGTAATGTGCACGTGTGAGAGGTTCTTTAATTAGAGCTAATGATTAAATGAGACCCACTAAAGGTACTAAATTAACCGGACTGCTAGCAAGGAATCGAGAGTGGGAATAAAACTAAAAGCGGAATAAATTTTGAGATAATGAAACAGAAACTGAAAGCTAAAATATATACCGTTCTAGAATGCCTCCGCAAACTATTGCTCCTTTGTAATGTGCACGTGTTAGTAAGTGTAGTAAAAAGATAAAAATAATAAAGCTATACAAATGAACGGAGCGGTGAAAATCTGAGAGGGTGAGAGGTTCTTTAATTAGAGCTAATGATTAAATGAGACCCACTTTCTGAGAGGGTGAGAGGTTCTTTAATTAGAGCTAATGATTAAATGAGACCCACTAAAGGTACTAAATTAACCGGACTGCTAGCAAGGAATCGAGAGTGGGAATAAAACTAAAAGCGGAATAAATTTTGAGATAATGAAACAGAAACTGAAAGCTAAAATATATACCGTTCTAGAATGCCTCCGCAAACTATTGCTCCTTTGTAATGTGCACGTGTGAGAGGTTCTTTAATTAGAGCTAATGATTAAATGAGACCCACTAAAGGTACTAAATTAACCGGACTGCTAGCAAGGAATCGAGAGTGGGAATAAAACTAAAAGCGGAATAAATTTTGAGATAATGAAACAGAAACTGAAAGCTAAAATATATACCGTTCTAGAATGCCTCCGCAAACTATTGCTCCTTTGTAATGTGCACGTGTTAGTAAGTGTAGTAAAAAGATAAAAATAATAAAGCTATACAAATGAACGGAGCGGTGAAAATCTGAGAGGGTGAGAGGTTCTTTAATTAGAGCTAATGATTAAATGAGACCCACTTTCTGAGAGGGTGAGAGGTTCTTTAATTAGAGCTAATGATTAAATGAGACCCACTAAAGGTACTAAATTAACCGGACTGCTAGCAAGGAATCGAGAGTGGGAATAAAACTAAAAGCGGAATAAATTTTGAGATAATGAAACAGAAACTGAAAGCTAAAATATATACCGTTCTAGAATGCCTCCGCAAACTATTGCTCCTTTGTAATGTGCACGTGTTAGTAAGTGTAGTAAAAAGATAAAAATAATAAAGCTATACAAATGAACGGAACGGTGAAAATCTGAGAGGGTGAGAGGTTCTTTAATTAGAGCTAATGATTAAATGAGACCCACTTTCTGAGAGGGTGAGAGGTTCTTTAATTAGAGCTAATGATTAAATGAGACCCACTAAAGGTACTAAATTAACCGGACTGCTAGCAAGGAATCGAGAGTGGGAATAAAACTAAAAGCGGAATAAATTTTGAGATAATGAAACAGAAACTGAAAGCTAAAATATATACCGTTCTAGAATGCCTCCGCAAACTATTGCTCCTTTGTAATGTGCACGTGTGAGAGGTTCTTTAATTAGAGCTAATGATTAAATGAGACCCACTAAAGGTACTAAATTAACCGGACTGCTAGCAAGGAATCGAGAGTGGGAATAAAACTAAAAGCGGAATAAATTTTGAGATAATGAAACAGAAACTGAAAGCTAAAATATATACCGTTCTAGAATGCCTCCGCAAACTATTGCTCCTTTGTAATGTGCACGTGTGAGAGGTTCTTTAATTAGAGCTAATGATTAAATGAGACCCACTAAAGGTACTAAATTAACCGGACTGCTAGCAAGGAATCGAGAGTGGGAATAAAACTAAAAGCGGAATAAATTTTGAGATAATGAAACAGAAACTGAAAGCTAAAATATATACCGTTCTAGAATGCCTCCGCAAACTATTGCTCCTTTGTAATGTGCACGTGTTAGTAAGTGTAGTAAAAAGATAAAAATAATAAAGCTATACAAATGAACGGAGCGGTGAAAATCTGAGAGGGTGAGAGGTTCTTTAATTAGAGCTAATGATTAAATGAGACCCACTTTCTGAGAGGGTGAGAGGTTCTTTAATTAGAGCTAATGATTAAATGAGACCCACTAAAGGTACTAAATTAACCGGACTGCTAGCAAGGAATCGAGAGTGGGAATAAAACTAAAAGCGGAATAAATTTTGAGATAATGAAACAGAAACTGAAAGCTAAAATATATACCGTTCTAGAATGCCTCCGCAAACTATTGCTCCTTTGTAATGTGCACGTGTTAGTAAGTGTAGTAAAAAGATAAAAATAATAAAGCTATACAAATGAACGGAACGGTGAAAATCTGAGAGGGTGAGAGGTTCTTTAATTAGAGCTAATGATTAAATGAGACCCACTTTCTGAGAGGGTGAGAGGTTCTTTAATTAGAGCTAATGATTAAATGAGACCCACTAAAGGTACTAAATTAACCGGACTGCTAGCAAGGAATCGAGAGTGGGAATAAAACTAAAAGCGGAATAAATTTTGAGATAATGAAACAGAAACTGAAAGCTAAAATATATACCGTTCTAGAATGCCTCCGCAAACTATTGCTCCTTTGTAATGTGCACGTGTGAGAGGTTCTTTAATTAGAGCTAATGATTAAATGAGACCCACTAAAGGTACTAAATTAACCGGACTGCTAGCAAGGAATCGAGAGTGGGAATAAAACTAAAAGCGGAATAAATTTTGAGATAATGAAACAGAAACTGAAAGCTAAAATATATACCGTTCTAGAATGCCTCCGCAAACTATTGCTCCTTTGTAATGTGCACGTGTGAGAGGTTCTTTAATTAGAGCTAATGATTAAATGAGACCCACTAAAGGTACTAAATTAACCGGACTGCTAGCAAGGAATCGAGAGTGGGAATAAAACTAAAAGCGGAATAAATTTTGAGATAATGAAACAGAAACTGAAAGCTAAAATATATACCGTTCTAGAATGCCTCCGCAAACTATTGCTCCTTTGTAATGTGCACGTGTTAGTAAGTGTAGTAAAAAGATAAAAATAATAAAGCTATACAAATGAACGGAGCGGTGAAAATCTGAGAGGGTGAGAGGTTCTTTAATTAGAGCTAATGATTAAATGAGACCCACTTTCTGAGAGGGTGAGAGGTTCTTTAATTAGAGCTAATGATTAAATGAGACC
Source organism: Bolinopsis microptera (assembly GCF_026151205.1). NCBI lineage: Eukaryota > Metazoa > Ctenophora > Tentaculata > Lobata > Bolinopsidae > Bolinopsis > Bolinopsis microptera. The sequence goes on from NC_087074.1 coordinate 17,392,846, forward strand.
CACTAAAGGTACTAAATTAACCGGACTGCTAGCAAGGAATCGAGAGTGGGAATAAAACTAAAAGCGGAATAAATTTTGAGATAATGAAACAGAAACTGAAAGCTAAAATATATACCGTTCTAGAATGCCTCCGCAAACTATTGCTCCTTTGTAATGTGCACGTGTGAGAGGTTCTTTAATTAGAGCTAATGATTAAATGAGACCCACTAAAGGTACTAAATTAACCGGACTGCTAGCAAGGAATCGAGAGTGGGAATAAAACTAAAAGCGGAATAAATTTTGAGATAATGAAACAGAAACTGAAAGCTAAAATATATACCGTTCTAGAATGCCTCCGCAAACTATTGCTCCTTTGTAATGTGCACGTGTGAGAGGTTCTTTAATTAGAGCTAATGATTAAATGAGACCCACTAAAGGTACTAAATTAACCGGACTGCTAGCAAGGAATCGAGAGTGGGAATAAAACTAAAAGCGGAATAAATTTTGAGATAATGAAACAGAAACTGAAAGCTAAAATATATACCGTTCTAGAATGCCTCCGCAAACTATTGCTCCTTTGTAATGTGCACGTGTGAGAGGTTCTTTAATTAGAGCTAATGATTAAATGAGACCCACTAAAGGTACTAAATTAACCGGACTGCTAGCAAGGAATCGAGAGTGGGAATAAAACTAAAAGCGGAATAAATTTTGAGATAATGAAACAGAAACTGAAAGCTAAAATATATACCGTTCTAGAATGCCTCCGCAAACTATTGCTCCTTTGTAATGTGCACGTGTTAGTAAGTGTAGTAAAAAGATAAAAATAATAAAGCTATACAAATGAACGGAGCGGTGAAAATCTGAGAGGGTGAGAGGTTCTTTAATTAGAGCTAATGATTAAATGAGACCCACTTTCTGAGAGGGTGAGAGGTTCTTTAATTAGAGCTAATGATTAAATGAGACCCACTAAAGGTACTAAATTAACCGGACTGCTAGCAAGGAATCGAGAGTGGGAATAAAACTAAAAGCGGAATAAATTTTGAGATAATGAAACAGAAACTGAAAGCTAAAATATATACCGTTCTAGAATGCCTCCGCAAACTATTGCTCCTTTGTAATGTGCACGTGTTAGTAAGTGTAGTAAAAAGATAAAAATAATAAAGCTATACAAATGAACGGAACGGTGAAAATCTGAGAGGGTGAGAGGTTCTTTAATTAGAGCTAATGATTAAATGAGACCCACTTTCTGAGAGGGTGAGAGGTTCTTTAATTAGAGCTAATGATTAAATGAGACCCACTAAAGGTACTAAATTAACCGGACTGCTAGCAAGGAATCGAGAGTGGGAATAAAACTAAAAGCGGAATAAATTTTGAGATAATGAAACAGAAACTGAAAGCTAAAATATATACCGTTCTAGAATGCCTCCGCAAACTATTGCTCCTTTGTAATGTGCACGTGTGAGAGGTTCTTTAATTAGAGCTAATGATTAAATGAGACCCACTAAAGGTACTAAATTAACCGGACTGCTAGCAAGGAATCGAGAGTGGGAATAAAACTAAAAGCGGAATAAATTTTGAGATAATGAAACAGAAACTGAAAGCTAAAATATATACCGTTCTAGAATGCCTCCGCAAACTATTGCTCCTTTGTAATGTGCACGTGTGAGAGGTTCTTTAATTAGAGCTAATGATTAAATGAGACCCACTAAAGGTACTAAATTAACCGGACTGCTAGCAAGGAATCGAGAGTGGGAATAAAACTAAAAGCGGAATAAATTTTGAGATAATGAAACAGAAACTGAAAGCTAAAATATATACCGTTCTAGAATGCCTCCGCAAACTATTGCTCCTTTGTAATGTGCACGTGTTAGTAAGTGTAGTAAAAAGATAAAAATAATAAAGCTATACAAATGAACGGAGCGGTGAAAATCTGAGAGGGTGAGAGGTTCTTTAATTAGAGCTAATGATTAAATGAGACCCACTTTCTGAGAGGGTGAGAGGTTCTTTAATTAGAGCTAATGATTAAATGAGACCCACTAAAGGTACTAAATTAACCGGACTGCTAGCAAGGAATCGAGAGTGGGAATAAAACTAAAAGCGGAATAAATTTTGAGATAATGAAACAGAAACTGAAAGCTAAAATATATACCGTTCTAGAATGCCTCCGCAAACTATTGCTCCTTTGTAATGTGCACGTGTTAGTAAGTGTAGTAAAAAGATAAAAATAATAAAGCTATACAAATGAACGGAACGGTGAAAATCTGAGAGGGTGAGAGGTTCTTTAATTAGAGCTAATGATTAAATGAGACCCACTTTCTGAGAGGGTGAGAGGTTCTTTAATTAGAGCTAATGATTAAATGAGACCCACTAAAGGTACTAAATTAACCGGACTGCTAGCAAGGAATCGAGAGTGGGAATAAAACTAAAAGCGGAATAAATTTTGAGATAATGAAACAGAAACTGAAAGCTAAAATATATACCGTTCTAGAATGCCTCCGCAAACTATTGCTCCTTTGTAATGTGCACGTGTGAGAGGTTCTTTAATTAGAGCTAATGATTAAATGAGACCCACTAAAGGTACTAAATTAACCGGACTGCTAGCAAGGAATCGAGAGTGGGAATAAAACTAAAAGCGGAATAAATTTTGAGATAATGAAACAGAAACTGAAAGCTAAAATATATACCGTTCTAGAATGCCTCCGCAAACTATTGCTCCTTTGTAATGTGCACGTGTGAGAGGTTCTTTAATTAGAGCTAATGATTAAATGAGACCCACTAAAGGTACTAAATTAACCGGACTGCTAGCAAGGAATCGAGAGTGGGAATAAAACTAAAAGCGGAATAAATTTTGAGATAATGAAACAGAAACTGAAAGCTAAAATATATACCGTTCTAGAATGCCTCCGCAAACTATTGCTCCTTTGTAATGTGCACGTGTGAGAGGTTCTTTAATTAGAGCTAATGATTAAATGAGACCCACTAAAGGTACTAAATTAACCGGACTGCTAGCAAGGAATCGAGAGTGGGAATAAAACTAAAAGCGGAATAAATTTTGAGATAATGAAACAGAAACTGAAAGCTAAAATATATACCGTTCTAGAATGCCTCCGCAAACTATTGCTCCTTTGTAATGTGCACGTGTTAGTAAGTGTAGTAAAAAGATAAAAATAATAAAGCTATACAAATGAACGGAGCGGTGAAAATCTGAGAGGGTGAGAGGTTCTTTAATTAGAGCTAATGATTAAATGAGACCCACTTTCTGAGAGGGTGAGAGGTTCTTTAATTAGAGCTAATGATTAAATGAGACCCACTTTCTGAGAGGGTGAGAGGTTCTTTAATTAGAGCTAATGATTAAATGAGACCCACTAAAGGTACTAAATTAACCGGACTGCTAGCAAGGAATCGAGAGTGGGAATAAAACTAAAAGCGGAATAAATTTTGAGATAATGAAACAGAAACTGAAAGCTAAAATATATACCGTTCTAGAATGCCTCCGCAAACTATTGCTCCTTTGTAATGTGCACGTGTTAGTAAGTGTAGTAAAAAGATAAAAATAATAAAGCTATACAAATGAACGGAGCGGTGAAAATCTGAGAGGGTGAGAGGTTCTTTAATTAGAGCTAATGATTAAATGAGACCCACTTTCTGAGAGGGTGAGAGGTTCTTTAATTAGAGCTAATGATTAAATGAGACCCACTAAAGGTACTAAATTAACCGGACTGCTAGCAAGGAATCGAGAGTGGGAATAAAACTAAAAGCGGAATAAATTTTGAGATAATGAAACAGAAACTGAAAGCTAAAATATATACCGTTCTAGAATGCCTCCGCAAACTATTGCTCCTTTGTAATGTGCACGTGTTAGTAAGTGTAGTAAAAAGATAAAAATAATAAAGCTATACAAATGAACGGAACGGTGAAAATCTGAGAGGGTGAGAGGTTCTTTAATTAGAGCTAATGATTAAATGAGACCCACTTTCTGAGAGGGTGAGAGGTTCTTTAATTAGAGCTAATGATTAAATGAGACCCACTAAAGGTACTAAATTAACCGGACTGCTAGCAAGGAATCGAGAGTGGGAATAAAACTAAAAGCGGAATAAATTTTGAGATCGATATTTTTCTTACGTCACTACTCATTCTTATATTCTTGGCAGCGAAATTCCAGTAAATGTAAGCGCGCGCGAACGCCGAATCAAGTTATACCATATAAACTTTTTCGTGTGTGCTAAGTTTCAGCGCGCATAAAGATCGTTTAACTGTCAGGTCGCGCGTATTAAGGTTTGTAGTTCATAGTTACCATAGCAACGAGATAGTAACCGATAGTTCATCTGGCAAATTGATCCATTCAGGGACGTTATTAGGCATTATTGACCAAGATGTCTAATGAAAACCAATATTCGATGTAATAAATGTCTTGAAATGAGGAGCGAACATATTTCGATCGAATGATGAGAAAATGTGAAGCAAGAAATCGGGACTTGTCTATTGGTCTCCATTGAATAACTCGCATAAATTGTATTTTAGACATACCTGAAATGTATAAGGATTTTTGCCCAATATAGACATAAATTCGCCACTAGTTATTATCTCCTCCTTAACTCCTATCAACCTGTAAAGATTTGGCAAAATTGTATCATTTCATGACTTGTATCACCACAGGTGAAGGACAGCACTGTTCCAGTAAATACTTGTTTATATGGACCAGCTGATGCTGTGTTCACAAACCTGCTCACCGAGGTTGCTGCTAATTCTGGGGGAAGGTATGTTGACATCACAAATGTGGCAGGGCATTTACTTTATTTTCTCCCTTGGTGTTCTTTTTATATATATTTTAGGGAGCAGCTATAGAATCGACTTATATCACTAATCTTATAAATACTACATAACTATTTTGCAAGGAGAGTTTTCTAAAATATGTACTTCCCTTTGTCGTATTAAATCATGATTGGTACAATATCCACCATCGGCTCACCTAATTAGCATTTACTAATTTCACCGTCTGCCGTAACAATACTATTATAAACCTCTTGGACAACTGAATAACGTTACACTGTTTATTTGGTTAATGTTTCAGATGGCACAGATACACTGAGTTGGAAACACAAAGTAAAGGCGCGGCAAAGTTAAGAGATGAACTGAACAAAGCAAGAGATGTTCTAGCCGAAGTTTCTGCTCTAAGACTTGAAATACAACTTAAAAACGGTAAACGTTTTTAAACGCTTATGATTTTAAAATATCATATTATCTGAAGCTTTACTGCGTTATAAGTAAAATATTGTGTTCGTTAACATAAATATTTCAGAGCCGAAACTGCCACAACTTCCGCCCAAATCACCCGAGAAATCAGAAAAAGATATGACATCGGCCGAGTGGTTGAACCAACACGGATTAAAGTGTGCCAATGCCAGGTTTTACGATGCCCTGACAGCCCAAGCGTTTAGACATTGTGATAAAGTAATGAAGATAGGGGACTCAGATAAATTAGTTAACGCCAAATACTGCCAGAAGTTTGCACACGTCAAGTGAGTAGAGCATAGGTTGCTTAAAAGTTGGGGGTGAGACATTTGTGATGATTTAAAATGTCAAGCCATTTCTACGGTCATGTAGGTAAGTAGATTAATAGATTAACTTATATAAGATACTTGAAGATCTAAAGTTACAAAAATTTACAGGTGGTGGGATGGTTCTATAAAGCATGTGATTATCAACCAAAACTTTTTTGAGAAGTACAAAACAAAGATCGAGAATATTGTATCAACGATCGACAGAAGGTAATCATTCCTACTTTCTGTTACACCAGAACATTTTCCCTGGTTGTTTTCAAATAGTACTCTAATCTCTATTATATGTAGAAATTCAGTTATCAGTTTTGTAAACATTTTTCACGTAGAACTAGAATTTTCGCTAACTTCTGATTCATCTTTTTCCCAGAATAAACTGGGTGGAGCAAAGCAGTAAGACTTTGTTTGGAACCCTACTGGAAGACAACGTGTGTATTCTCCTGGACACTAGCCACAGTATGGAGCCGCATCTTCCACAGCTCAAGAAACGGTATCATAGTAAAGCAACTGTTTTGTGCACCAATAGTTTTATAAATATTTTGGTTTTAAAATGAGCGGTTTGATAGTTTGTGTTAACTTCATGGCTGTTCTGTGCTAGTTTAACATCTAGATTGTAACCTAAAAACTAACCCACGATGCTTTCAGTTTAGAAAAGTTGATAACAGAACAACTTAGACACAAGGAGAAGTTTACTTTGGCTTCATTCGGTAGTGAGATCAGACACTTCAGTGAATCTCTTGTCAAGTAATTCTAATTCACTATCATCATTCACTATCATCAAGTTTTCCATTATTTATTTCCGTAAGCAAATATAAATGTGGCAGTAACAGTCTGAATTAGTAACCAATTAGTAACCAATTAGTAACCACCATGAATTAGTAACCACCACGAATAACTCTCAATATCACAGGGTATCACCAGAGAACCTGCAGGCGGCCTGGAAGTGGTGCAGTACTCTGCAGTGCACTGGTTCCACCAACACTCTGGATGCTCTCAAGTTCGGGCTCAGTGTTACAGATGTTCACGGAGTTTACTTACTTACTGACGGCAGTCCTGACTTGGTTTGTTAGTTTGTTTGTTAGTTTGTTTGTTTTTAGGGATTGCAATAACAATTATTGTGCAATGAACATGGTCTATCGACCAGGAATCTGTCATATATGGAGCATCTCCTTCAAAATGCCACTTTATGATAAACAGACGGAATTGAGAAATGGAAAAATTGATATATAGTACAATTTGAATTTGTAATTTGTCGCCACAATTGCTTCACAGCTCTCTTGGATGTGGTCTCATTTCAATCGATAAGTTGAGTATCTTTTGTAACAAATAGACGATTTGTTCTGATGCTAATAATTTAAAAGAAATGATAAAATAAAGCACTCTGATGTCTTGACCTATAAATACTCTTCAGCCGGAGAATATGATCCTGAGTCAGATCAAGTTGTACAAGGAAGTACCCATCCACACAATATCGTTTAACTGTAACGACAGAGCCGCTAATGAGTTCTTGTGTACCCTGGCTCAGGAGACCGCTGCTAGGTAACCAACTTGGTAACCATTAGTAACTATTAGTAACCACTAACCATTAGTAACCATTAGTAACCATTAGTAACCAGCCACGTGATCCATCTCACTCATTAGTCATCAGAAGATATCCTCACTCATCACTCAGCTCATCAAAGACGATATCGACACAGAAATATATCAACCACCAATAACTGTCCACGTCAGTATTACACGCTTCACGCTTCACCTTTTTGAATTTTTTGATCCTTCATATCCATCACATTATATATGACTCCTTATTATATTGGTAAGTCTATAAAATTAGAGCAATAGTTAACAGACCTCCACAGGTTCCACGTGGTTCGCAGTGACAGATCTACTGATTACAACGGGCCGGACCCCTACGAATCAAACGACATCAAACTCCTAAAACTTGAAATAGAATCAGCAGAGCTGGACGTCAAGAAGATGACTGAACTGCGTGCAGAGTGTGAGATCCTGGAGTGGAAATGTGTCCGGAAACCGCCCACTAAATCAGGGAATAATCCAGAAAAGTCTAGAAAGCGGAAGAACGTGAAGAAGCCCGCTGACCTGAGTGACACAGAGAGTGTCATGTCGGGTAAGGGAGTGTTCAGTGCCAGGAAGTGGCTCGCTAAGTACGGACTTGTTGCTCAGAAGCTCACTATCATGGACGCGCTGGCTCCGACCGTCATCACACAACACCCTAAATACGTGGGGGTCCTCAAGAAGAAAGTTCATGCTAAGGTAAGGGGAGTGAATACTGAATAGGTTTTAGTTATCAAACTGTTATTTTACTGTAACTGTTACACTGTGTAACACGACTAAAAAAGAAACCGATACGAAGTCAGCATTTGCTTTAAAGTTCATGAAGCTTGTACTGAATATTTCCGATTAACAGTTACATTGTCAGGTGTTTGATGGGGTTATGCCCTTCGCGTTTCTGAGCCCTGAAGATAAAGATAGAGTTAGTTTTGTTAACCCTGCCGGGGTGGACCTAATAGCCTACGAAACTAAGGTATGTTTGTTTGTTTGGGGACCGGTTTTTGGTACCCGGCCAAAGTTTACAAAATAATATAATACATAACAATATAATTTTATTTAATATGCGTGAATATGAAAATTGAAAATGTTGATTACGTTTATTCATTAAAAACAAAAACAGAAACTTTAAAAATTAAAACTTGCATATCATGATTTATTAACATAGTGACAAATAATTTGATTTGATACGACAGATGATCACACGCACTGTTTTATAAGCTACTTGTGTCAGATTAATGATTAGTGGGCAGTGCAGAGTCGATGGTATAGTACTCTGTATCAGTATAGTGCTCCTGATTGAGGTTAAAACAAAAAATAATAACTGAGCCCATGTCTTATCAGCACCTGCTAGCGCTATCTATATGATGCTATCAATATGACAGTGAATGGGCAGTGAAAAAAGTGGCATATGGTTGATAGTGACTAGTGTGCTAACCGTCTGGTTTTATTTATTCCTTAGTTTATTCTCGGTAGTTGATTTGTTGTGTGCCTGATCTTGTCGATTTACGTAGCATAACTGCTCGTATTCCCTGCTTTTGTTTAGTGAACAGTGATTCAATATGGGATTTTGCAGCAAAGCCCCAAACTAGCGAACAGAAATTTAAATGAGATTGTACAAAACTTTGGAAGATCTGTAAGCGTGCTTTGATTGGTAATTTGCGTTTTATTTTGAACATAATACCTATAAACCGTGACATTTTTGTTTTGACGGCTCGGATGTGGCTGGCCCATTTTAGTTTGTCGTCGACGATAACTCCTAAAAACCTGGCCTCCGTTTTGCGTTCTATAGGAGAGTTGTCGATACTTACTTGTAGAGACGATAGATCTACCCGTCTTTTTGAAAATACCATATAGCAAGTCTTCTTCAGATTAAGAGCTAGGCCGTTCGAGCTAACCCATTTTATCAACACGTCAGTGAGGTGGTTTACTTTGGATATAATGTCTTGTACATTTGATCCGGTGATAATAATGTTTGCGTCGTCTGCGTATAATATAAATTTAGCTAGGTTACTGATTCCTGGTAAGTCATTGATATATATGACAAAGAGCAGGGGGCCTAATATGCTCCCTTGTGGAACACCGTATATCATAGATTCTAATGATGAATTGGAGCCGTTTAGGGAAACAAATTGACTGCGACCACTGAGGTATGACTCGAACCATTTCAACGCAATGCCACGAATACCGTAATGCTCAAGTTTCCTGAGTAATGTCGCGTGATCTAGGACGTCAAATGCCTTGCTATAGTCTAAAAGTAATAAAAGTGCTATTTGGTTCTTATTTAGAGAATGCAGAATAGAGCTCTGAGCATTGAGAAGTGCGTGCTCACATGATCTTCCTGGTCGGAATCCGTACTGATTCTCGAATAGAGAGTTATTCTTGTCGAAAAATTCTAAAACGCGTCTGTGCATTAGTTTTTCATGAATTTTTGAGAACGAGCCCAGAAGCGAAATAGGTCTATAATTCGCTACGTCGAGTTTACAACCTCCTTTGTGTATAGGTGTAACTTTTGCCGTTTTCAAAGCTTTAGGGAAAGCTCCCTCTACAAAAGATGTGTTAACTACTTTTGCTAAGGCGCATACAAAATTTTGGCATGTGCTGGCTATTTTCAAAGGCTCAATCTTTGAATCGAGAGTTGCCTTATTTTTTAGGCCAATAGTAATTCTATGAATCTCGGTGGGCCCAGTAGGTTCGAGGTAGATAGACGTTGGACATGACCCGGTCAGATACTCCTGGAACCCCCCAGGATCGAAGGTCTGTCGGGAACTGATCTGAGACTTGATGTTGGCTGCGATGCTGGAAAAGTAGCCATTGAACTTTTCAGCGACTGCCGAGTTAGTGCTCAAGATCGTCCCGTCAGTATCCCTCAATCTGATTTGATCAGATCCCCGTCTTTTTCTGTTTAGCAGGCCGTTGATTATCTCCCATTGTTTTTTGGAACAGTCCTGATATTTTTCAAATTGTTTTTTGTAATACCGCTCCTTGGCAATGTTAACGTGTTTACTGCAAAATAGTTTCATTTTATCGTATGCAGCTATGTTTTCATCTGTAGGCTCTGTGATATTAAGATGGTATAATTGCTGTTTACGTGCACAAGCTGTTTCGAGCCATTGAAGTATCCACGGCTTCGGATCAGACCGTTCATTTTCACGACGATTACGATTACTCTTAACGGGGTATGCAGTGTTGTAATGTTTCATGTATTCTATCATTTCTTAAATATCTTATCTTATCTTACGATAAGGTTCTGCACCAATTCTTAATGGTATTCGCATAGTTAACTTCATCAATCAACTAAACGACCTAACAACAATATGTTCACTATGAACAAACCTTCAAACTTGCTCTGTCAGGTAAAGGGGGCTGTGGCGCTGTATGACAACAAGATTGCAGGGGTGGTCTGGCGGAAACTAAAAGAGGAGGAGAAGAAGAAGTTTCTAGGTCTTGACGAGGGGGAAATACCGGGATTCACTGAAAATGGGGCTCTTTTCAGGTATGGTTTTTACTGAGGGACATATCACTCTCTGAGATAGATAGTAGTAGTGTTCACGTAGTAGGGTTGCGAGGACTGATTTTTACATAAATAGTTCAGTTTTGTTAGAAAATTAGGTCAGGAAATTGGGTGTTAATTAGGTAACCTTTTAATACAATCATTTATAGTATAATTTGTTATTATATGGTATAATTTGCTCGCACAAAGTAATGAAACTTGCCATCATATCAGGAGTATCCTAGAGAAAGCAGGATGGCCTGTATCCCAGAAAACAGTAAAGTTAGTGTCAGATGAGATCGAACTAGGAGAGTTGTATCTTACACAAAGTGCTCAGCTCAGAGAGCACATGGCCAAGTCTGCTGACAAGTGAGTTATAATATTTAGTGCTAAGTTTATTGCTCACTTATCTACACTTTCGAACTGATAACGATCACCGCGGTTGTGTTGTATTTAACCTTTTTTGTGGATGAAATACATTTTACATCTCAATCTTTGTAATATTCCCACGGTGGAGGAGGCAGACTGATACCAGTTGTCATCTCCTTTTAGATATATTTAAATAATATTTAGTGTTCAATTTTTTCCCGATCCATGACTCAAAGTGCCGAAGGCACAAAAGAGTCAAGGACAAGGGTTAGCGAACGAGGTTTTTTTGTATATGGTAGCTTTGCGACCGTACCTGCGAGCGTGCGAGCGTGCGACCGTACCTGCCTGCACACACTGTAATCGCCTACGTGACTACCTGCGCAAAGTTATTTTGCGGAATAATCCGAATTAGCTAATTGTTGGCGCGCGGCGCTGAACTGACCAAGTACATTGTTAATTTCACCATGTACATATCCCACTAGGCACTAATTGATAGCATACTATTATTTTGAGTTACTTATACTATTTTGCACACATCCGTGTCGGGTGTCAGGTTGCATAAACAATAAGCATATGGTTTTTAAAAATATACACGATTTTCAAATTCAATATGGAATTATATTAACTTGGTGGCGCTCGGCCTGTCACTTCGCCATATCTGCATACTTATAAACAGTAAAAACTGGGGTCCCCAGGTTGTATAGAAAATGATAAAATACGCCATCACGGATCGGGAAATTGAGCGGCCATGCACAAAAAAAGCGGCCGCATTTCTTGTTTGCTCACTTATCTACACTTTCGAACTGATAACGATCACCGCGGTTGTGTTGTATTTAACCTTTTTTGTGGATGAAATACATTTTACATCTCAATCTTTGTAATATTCCGGAGGAGGCAGACTTATACCAGTTGTCATCTCCTTTTAGATATATTTGGTCTGATGACTACTCACAATATTATTGGTTGACAGTTTAATTCCAATCCAACTCACCTAATTCCTTTACCCGTAGAGATAAATCTGGTGGTACAGCGCCAGGAGAGAGGAGGAATAGTGCTGGTTCTGTTAAATCAGATAGTTACCTGCTGGGTTACAGGGTAGTCGCGCAGAATAATGTGGACGGCTTCTACTACCCAGGTATTTTAAATATTTACAGTAACTAGGTAACTAGGTAACTAGGTAACCAGTAGGTATTTTAAATATTTACAGTAACTAGGTACTACTACTATACAACTACTAGGTAACTAGTAGGTATTTCAAATATTTAGTTAATATCATGAGATCGTTGGCAAGATTTGAGGTTTACGAAGTGGATTTAAAGCATTCACATTGCATTAAGATTGATTATTTTCTTATCATAAACTACACTTGAAAACATTTCCCGCCACACGTTTCAGGTAAGCGTAGGTTTTAGTAACGGCTGCATCCACAGTTTTAAACGCTATATTTTTAAGTACTTGCACTAAAGTTTAATACTAAAACATCAGTTTTCTTTACTTAACGCCAAAATACTGGGAAATATGTGATGTTTTTGATGTACGATTAGTAATTAACAGTTAATTATTAAAGTAACGACTTCTACATTTAACTAGTAGCGTGGATATGTAAGTGTATATCTGTACAGGTACGGTGATAGGGAACAGAGGTCGAACTAAGTGTGAAGTAGAGTTTGATGACTTTGACCGGCAGATCGTGTTCGTCAACAACTTGATACCTACACAGGGATCAACGTCCAGACCTAAAGTTAAGGTACAGTAAACACTGTGTTTTTCATTGTATTTTTATCAGACCAACAAGATGTTATTTAAAAAGAGACTTGTTAAATGTTAATGAGTCAATATTGTCTACTGATGGGCTCTATGATGACCAGTGCGTACAGCAACACAAATATGCTATTTGTTCTTTGGAAGATTAAAACAATTAGTTATGCACAAAATATGTCACAAGTTTGCAGTTATATTATTCAAGGTATCGTTAGCGGGAGCATGGAGGGGCCTTTTTCTCATTTTGCAGTTTTTCCCAGATAAGATTTTAGCTTCGATTTCAAACTCATCGTTTAATATTAAAACAAGGTTATTATTTATAAAGAAGATATCATTAAACAAAGAATAACATTACTATTTACTAACGATAAAACCTACGTAATCTACTACTAATGATACAGCAAAAAAGATGTACAATAAAAATCAGGCTCTGCCCCATTCACGACTCGGTAAAAACAAGATTCACATTCAGTCACACCCATCAGCACTGATGACTATTAACGACCAAAAGAGGAGGTGAGGTTAGAAAGTAACAACCTTGCGTGAGTCTGTAGAGTATGTTTCAGTAACCATGGTAACTGGGTTACTAGGTAACTTGGTAACTAGGTTACCAGTAGGTTACATTAACTTGGTTCAGAGGAGGGATTTGTTAGTTGGGTTGGAGAGGAATGTGTTTAGAAGAGTCTTGCAATGAAAGGGAGAGCAACCATCAGTCCAACAGTATGGGATACGGCACCTGAAATAGTTTGGGTAACGGCACCTCATATTTGTTATTTGCACGTTGTTTTGTTCTTTATACTTGTTGTATAATGTATAGTGTATAATATGCTGCTAATACTTCGTAACATAGCGAGATCTTATCGGGGAGGCGTTGATATTATCATAAACAGTTTTGCAATAAGATATTTATGTACATCTTTATTTAAGACATTTATATAACTTAATCTTGAGGAGTGGTTATAGTTTTGAATAAAGCACAAGTAAAATACGTACCATCAGTTTTGTCACCTTCCTCATCAGTAGTTTCATCAGCTGATTCTTCTGTAAGGGATAACACCGTCAACATAATGCAATAATAGGACTCGTGTACTTATGTTTGAACGTATTTAATGATGTTTGAAACATTTACTATATTATTCAGTTGGGAAAATCGATATGAATTGTTAATAAAGAGTTATACAAGTTGAATACGCACCACTACTGCTGTCATCACCGGTGTCTTCTTCAGAGTCATCAACGGTTTCTTCAGCAGGGACATCTGCGTTATCGACATCTGCGTCACCTTCAGCGTCACCCTCTGTTGGAATAAATTGACAGTTAAATTAAGACCTTATTACGGCCTCTGCAGGTGGGAAGCAGGTAAGGCCTTATTACGGACTCTGCAGGTGGGAAGCAGGTAAGGCCTTATTACGGACTCTGCAGGTGGGAAGCAGGTAAGGCCTTATTACGGACTCTGCAGGTGGGAAGCAGGTAAGGCCTTATTACGGACTCTGCAGGTGGGAAGCAGGTAAAGCCTTATTACGGACTCTGCAGGTGGGAAGCAGGTAAGGCATGTTGTTCACACGTGATCACGTGATCATTGGCTCTGGGGTTTCAGACAATATGTTTATTGCTGCTATGTGTCAATAAAATATGCCCTCCCTACCCACCAGGATCCACATCTATAACGTACATATTGATACGTGATTAATGAATCCATTTTCCTAGAATTTGGATCATAATGAGGATGCACATTTTTCTGCATCAGGTTGCGAGTACATGCAAAAATTGGAATTGTTTAACCAAGGCGAAATTTTATATGCTCGCTTTAATTAAGTGGTTTCGCCATTCCATTTAGCAAACAATTACGTTATCTTTAAGTAATAATAAAACATAATGATACTAATAATACAACATACTAAAACAGTGATGGTTAACTAACCTTGAGCGAATGTGAGGGCGAACACGGCAAAGAGTGAAAGGATAAGAGTCAGCTTCATCTTGTAGATTGTAGTAGTGAGACTTGCTACAGAGGATATAGTGAGTTACTGATATTGTTATCTGACAAATACTCGAGCAATACTAAACTTCGAGTGTATCTGCGCTAAAGTTTCTACATTAATTTTGGCGCTATTTTTAGCTAGAAAAACGAAATAAAGCATCTAAATTGGTCGGAGAGGACAAGCTCGCTGCAGATGAGGCACACACAACGACGGTAAAATTATAATGAGTTCGTTGTCCTGATGTAGTCCGCAAAGGAAAAGTGAAAGTGAAACAGTTCGAACAATTACTCCCTCTCAAATAGTCTGATTGCTGAAACTACCGTCTCGCTTTCTACTGCTCGTTTCCTTTAGATCATTAGCGCAACGTGCGGCAACCTTTACCCACATGGTACCTTCCTGCGACCAGACCATGTCATGTGGGATCACCTGACTGTCAGATCATGTAGTCACATGCTCCTAATTCTGAATCACTTTCTTTTTCCGCCATAAGCCTCGAGCACGTGCTCGTCACAGGGTCGTGTGGCAACGATTTGCTAATAACATAATTATTCCGTTGTTATAGGTACTGCAAGAGGATAACAATATTTTGGCTGGTGACAAGCCAGCTACCGAGTATAATGAAAGTGAAACCAAGAGAGATTCTCCCGACGCTGCTAATGAACGCAAATAAGAGGTTCCGGCAGCCTCTGAATAGGCTTAATTCGCGATTGTAATCAAAAGGAAGATATTTTATTGCCCGGGTAGAGCCAACAAGAATACCAGAGGTAATACCGGAGAGTAATTATTTGACCGGGAAATTAGCCTTTAATCAGTCTTCCTCCGACAATGCAACTGTTGTTCACATTTCACATTTCACAATATAATACATATGTCTAGTCATTCAATAAACAAATGAATCGGTTTCTGTTATAATATGGCTGATTTGGTTGTAAGCGGAACAATGGACCTGGTATAGAGCAGGAAATTGAGGGTCAAATTCATATTTACGGACTCCGCAATTCTGGTCGGGACTCGGGAGGTAAGGAATATTGTTTGAGGGTTTAATTGGTTAATAGTGGAGGCCAATTGACTTATTGCTGTTACGTGTTAACAAACTATGCCCACCAGAATACAGCTGTGTCATATTAAAACGGAACTGCTACATACACAAAGTAGCTACCAAATAGGAACCCTAACCATAGAATATCTTACAGTTAAATAATCTCCATATACGAATGAGATGGATTATAGAGATGGATTTTACTGATTAAACAGATCTGTTAAAGATCTGTGCGCATTCCTGGCATTAATCTCACGAATTATATATTTTTTGTACTCTACAACCCCGTACAAATGCCACAAATCCTTAATCAGTAATTATAATCTCTTGTTATAAATAACGATATTATATATTTTGATAATTGGAAGTTTTTGTTATCTTTAAATTAACTATATCTAAATATCAAATTAATAAAATATGTTACTAATAAAATATGTTTTATAAATTGTGTTTATAATTATAGTACATTGTTATTATATTTATATTTTAGGCTGTAACCTTATTAGTCCAATGGAATAAACCTAGCATGCCTTGGTTGCAGCATCGCTTCACTTATAGGTGCATATAGTGCCCGATGTAATTGCTATGACCAGTTTACTGGTCAACTGGTGTTTCAGTGTCCCTAATTTTGTTTACACTCGGTCACTTGTCAAGGCATGTAAGGTCATTCGGCGAATTTTTTTTGAAATAAAATGATGTATTTCTAAACATTTTGAAAGTTTAATGATTAAATAAAATAGGACACAATAGCATATCGTATGAAAAATCCCTTTTCTGCTCTCTGATTTTTTATAATACAAAGATACAAGTTTTGTATTATAACAAGTTTCAATCGAGACTCCTGGGTATGTTGCAGTTCATTGTCATATAATGGATGATACTTGCAGGCAGGAGACTACGTACTAGTTCAACTAATTCTAAACCATCGAACTGAGGATTCGAAACAGAAACTTCTAGCTCCAGGTCTGGTGGTGAAATCTCCAGAACACAACGGGGACCTCTCTTTTATAATCCTACTTTTCACTGGAGAACGACTCATCGCATCAAGACATGATGTCATCAAGGTCAGAGTGGAAATGCATTGTATATCATTTGCCTTCAATCATTCTAAAATGAAAAGCGTTTTTTAATTGCTCTCAAGCTTCTTTTTTTCCTAATTTTATAATTTCTCTCTAAGTCATTCCTCTAGACTTCTTCCATTACTGACCAATATTATTCTAATGTTCATATTATGTTGCAGATCACGAAAAATCGCTACAATCAGACATCTCAAGCAATCTTCAAGCAAATATCACGCCAAAGGTGCAGTCAGCGACTAAGGCTGGTCGCTGAAGGACAAGAAAGGAATCAAGCAGACGACTCCATGAGCGTGGCCAGCACTTTAGACGAGATTCTCAGATCAAACCTTCTCTTGAACAAACCTTCAAGTGTAACAGAGGACGGGACGAAGTTAGATGATATGCTCAACACTCCGCGTTTGTCCGAGGTAGCGGAGGAAGAACATGATGATACACTAGAGGGGAAATTGAACGATCTTAACATCTCAGATGATGAGCCAAACGCCCTTTATCCCTCACGTGACGTCACACCACGCAATCGTCACGTCACGCAATGTGACGTGGGTGTGGAAACCCAGCAAGAGATGGCAAAGGTGACCCTGGAGTGTGGATTACAGGTCGGCGGGTACGATGTTGATGCTCAAACTCACATCAGCAACGATTTCTGGGAGGATTTAGACAAGATGAAGTACAGTAGCGAGGAGATCATACACCCCTCGGAGATACTCGTAGATAATGAACTTATCCCAGTGCTGCACCAGATAAACATCCCCGTGTTGAAAGTATCAGCTACAACTCCCATACAGACTGATGATATCTTGTCAGTTCCTGATGTTCATGATTTGGCTAAAGATGCTGACACGACACAATCAGTTGTCATGGAAGGAGATGAGCAGCAATCTGTAATTATGGAAGGAAAGGACGATGATGACGTCACGGTGGTGACTGTTGATGCTAGAATAGTTGACGACGATGACGACACACTTTCTTCCTCCTCTTCCTCCTCCTCCTCCTCATCCTTATCATCTAAAAATTCTAAAGGCTTCTTTAGTTCGGATTCAAACTCTGACAAAGAAGAGAAGCCCAAAAAAAAGAAGACTGGCAGAAAGCAAGCAGCGACCATCGCTAAGAATGAAGATTCTAAAACAGTTTTCTCTAAAGGTCTAGTGGTCCTCGCAAGGTGGGGAGATGAAGGGTGGTACTTTAGAGGGAAGGTAGTGAAACCTACTGTAGGTGGTTATCTGGTGGAAGATAACAGTGGTCACAGAGAGGATATAGATAACAAACACATTCTCGTAGACGAACAAGTTAGTTTATCTTACGTACAAATTTAAATGATTGATAAATTGATCGTCTAGCCTCTTAATTCCTGTTCAGTTCATCATAGTTCAGACTCTTAACCGCGCTATTATCCAGGACATAAAAAAGTCGTTAAGTGCTGGGAGTCACGTTGTAGCACTCCATCCTGACTACTCTTTCTCATACGCCCCTGCTAGGGTAACAGGCACTGATGACAACTGGTTCTTTGACCTCAAGTTCTACGATCAAAGCGAGGTTAGGATCGTTTACATCAAAGAAAAGAAGAAAAGGAGTGTACATCAATGAAAGTTATTATATGTTGACGGAAATTTTAAATGACGAAAGTTGGTAGCAGTAGACTAATACAGTTTCTTAGTCTAAGATTGATACATACGAATAAATGTTAAACTCGTCTCATTTCAGGCGGAGGTGCCCAGAGAAGAAATGTATTTCATCTCCGCAGAACAGTACCAGGAGGACGCTAAGTTTATAAGGAATATCGAGGAGGCACTTTTAGGTAACTTTGCAGGATACCTGATATTTTCATAAATCATTCTTAACTTTTCATAATCCGGATGTTGATCACATTAAAATAAATGATTACTGATGGGATAATAGGCCAGTTGGTAGATCACCGACCGGCTATAAGCCGGCTACTAACCGGCTATAAGCCGGCTTATAGCCGGCTACAATTTTTATAGCCGGCTATAAGCCGGCTTATAGCCGGTTAGTAGCCGCTTACATTTGTTGTTGAGCGACGGCTATTAGCCGGTTATAAGCCTGCTATTAGCCGTTTTGGCATTAAAAGTGGTTATAAGCCGGCTATAAGCCGGTTATAAGATATTAACTCAACTACATCGTACTGAACGATAGTCAGGAGCCGGCTATAAGAAATTCAGTGAAAACGGCTATTAGCCGGTTATAAGCCGGCTATTAGCCGTTCAGGTATCGAAAGTGGTTATAAGCCGGCTATAAGCCGGCTATAAGCCGGTTATAAGATATTAACTCAGTTTAGTACGATGAAGTTAAGTTAATATCTTATAGCCGGCTTATAGCCGGCTTATAACCACTTTCGATACCTAAACGGCTAATAGCCGGCTTATAACCGGCTAATAGCCGTTTTCGCTGAATTTCTTATAGCCGGCTCCTGACTATCGTTCAGTACGATGAAGTTGAGTTAATATCTTATAACCGGCTTATAGCCGGCTTATAGCCGGCTTATTTAAACCACTTTCGATACCTAAACGGCTAATAGCCGGCTTATAACCGGCTAATAGCCGTTTTCGCTGAATTTCTTATAGCCGGCTCCTGACTATCGTTCAGTACGATGAAGTTGAGTTAATATCTTATAACCGGCTTATAGCCGGCTTATAGCCGGCTTATAACCACTTTCGATACCTAAACGGCTAATAGCCGGCTTATAACCGGCTAATAGCCGTTTTCACTGAATTTCTTATAGCCGATACCTAAACGGCTAATAGCCGGCTTATAACCGGCTAATAGCCGTCGCTCAACAACAAATGTAAGCGGCTACTAACCGGCTATGGGATACTGAAGGGAAAGGAAGCAGTTCTAACGAGCTCTTCTCAAACACAAGGATATAACTTGTGAACTCGGCTAGTATATATGAAACATTTGTCATGGAGTTGTAGAGGGAGTTATGTGCCTCGCCGGGCTAAAGTAGTAGATGACCTTGCTGTACGGCAAGTTAAACAAGGATCTGAAACTACTAGGTTCCGTACAGACTCAACTCTGCACCCGTGTCAATATGTTCATTATATGCAAGCCTCTTGATTTATAAGCCGGCTTATAGCCGGCTATAAAAATTGTAGCCGGCTATAAGCCGGTTTATAGCCGGCTTATAACCGGCTTATAGCCGGTCGGTGATCTACCAATTTCCCGGATAATATTATTACACGTCGTGATGATCAATTGTTTAGATGTCACAATTTGTTTCTAAAAAACAAACTGTACTTAAAAATTATACATCAAAAGTACCTTTATGCTTTAGATGTGATTGTACTCTAACTGACTACTTGTCAAACATTCCGTCCAATCTGTTGATAAAGGCTCTTTTCCTTACAATTTGGTTCAGGAAGGTGACAAGGGAAAGTACTTCAAATTGAATAAACGGTTAAGAATTGTAAATACAATGTCTCAATGTTCCTCAATATAATATCTCAATAATTCAAATATCCTAGGTCTCTAACTGTAAACTTCAACTGTGAACTTCTGCTGTGTTCAAACCAAAAAGGGTATCCTCCCTTCAATAGTCCCACTCTTAAGTATCCCCAGAAAGTATAAACAATTTTCTACTCTCCCTAGCAATTTATAAACAAATCCTAAACTATCCTCCTAGTAACCAAAACAGAGGTGTTAAACTGAACTCTCTGATAACCAAAACAGAGATGTTAAAATAAACTCTCTGTTCCCTAAAGCTCTCTGCTCTAAACAATTCCTAAACTATCCTCCTCAACTATCCTCCTATAGCCAAAACAGAGGTGTTAAACTGAACTCTCTGATAATCAAAACAGAGATGTTAAAATAAACTCTCTGTTCCCTAAAACTCTCTGCTCTAAACAATTCCTACACTATCCTCCTCAACTATCCTCCTATAGCCAAAACAGAGGTGTTAAACTGAACTCTCTGATAATCAAAACAGAGATGTTAAAATGAACTCTCTGCTCCCCAAAACTTTCTGCTCTAAACAATATCTTAAACTATCTTCCTTGTAACCAAAACAGAGGTGTTAAACTAAACTCTCTGTACTACCCTGCTGTACTAAATGTCGTACACTAATATATGCCCTAAAATACTACCCTAAAATACTGGACAAATACTGACATGCATATAAACTTATAATATAGAAACCAACGTTAATCAAGATTCGAATCTAAACAGTTTCAAGTCCATTTGCCATTAGGGCTCCACATCTCGCGATCTCCTCTGCGCATCCCTTCGGCTTCCCCTCGTATTCTTCTCTCTCCACGGTCCTTTCTTATCAGTCGTCTATCTTTATCATGTCCACCGATTCATTGTAGTAATAAAGTGTTAGACTATGACCAAAATTTTTATTTTGGCAAATGCCAAAATGACCCTACAACATATCCTCCCCACAAAATTGTGAGGAAGTTCTCCGCTGCATTGCAGAGGATAACTTCACAAATTATGAATCAGAGATATCAATTGATATGCAATAAAACGACTGTATCCTCAATTGTACAATTGCACAAATTGTAAAAATAAACGCATACAATTGCATGTGAGTATTAGATTGGTACATCGAGATTATTTCAAAACCATAATCTCCTCATCAGTACACTCAACTCTTCCTCTACCAGTCCATCCGTTATCTCTTCTTCATCCTCCCATAACTCCTTCACTATCCCTGCTAAAGTCCTACATCCCGGGAGAATTCTCCCACTCTATTCTTAATATAGAATTTTATCATCTTCTTCCTCTCCTTTCTGGTGTTATCCTCCCTTTTCCATTCCACCGCTGCTCTTTCTTCCTCCGTTATTCCGTAGCACACATCCTTAGCCGTTAACTCCACCCTTGGTGCCAGTCTATTCAGGACTCGGAGGAAATCCTCTTTGTCCTGAATAAACACTCCCAACTCTGTACTTATTGCTCCTATCTGTTTGGTCCAATTATCTTTACTTTCGGGCAAATCCCCTAAGTATAACCCCCTTTCTCCAATTTGCCTGGGGATTTGAGATAATTGGAGCCTGATGTTTTCTTTCTGCCTTTCTCTGCATCTTTCTTCAGTTTCCTTCAGCATGACTTCCTGCTGTTTCCTCATAATTTCTAATCTTTGTTCTTCCCTCCTACAGTGCTCTTCTTCTTTGATCCTCTTCATTTCTTCTGCTCTTCTCTTCTCTTCTTGTAATTCCATTCTCCTTCTTTCAACTTCCCTCTGTTCGTCGTGCCTGCGCTGTCTGTCCTCTTCTTCTACCGCTCTTCTCTAGACCATCTCTCTTCTTTCTGCCAGGCTTCTCAATCTCTGTCTCTCCACTGCTTCTTCTCTTTCTCGTGCATATATTTCTCTGTATCCTCTGTTTTCTTCGTTCCATCTTTCATTTCCCCTCTGCTTGTCTCGTGCATCATAAGAATGTCTTTCTGGCTGCATTCTCCATCCTTGTTGCCTGCGATGTCTATTTCCTTCTTCTGCCAATCTCCGCTGGACCATCTCTCTTCTCTCTGTCAAGATTCTTCTTCTCTGTCTCTCCGCTTCTTCACGTACATTTCTTTCTCTTCTTCTTCTGTCTTCTTCGTCCCTTCTCTCATTTTTCTGACGTTCTCTCTCCCAGTGAGCAACTCCTCCGACTGGTCTGCTTACGCTTCCTCCCTCCTTAAAACTCCGGGTCACATGTTATGTACGACTTCTTTGTTCTTTGATTTCCCCTGCATCAGTTGATCGACATTCTCGGGTCTTGGTCTTAACGGAATTACATTCGACCTGTTCTGTTTGTAGTTTTCAATGTGCCCCCTGCTTACCCCGTATTTCATCGGGATAACACTTTTTAACCCGCTATAACGGTGGTCTTCAGTTTTACTGCTATTGAATGACCTACCCGGGTTCATGATCATAAAGAAATTCTCTTTATAGTGATCATGACCCGAGCAGGCGTCCCAAGTTAACATTGCTAACCACGGATCTGCAATCGTCACGAACAACCGATCTTGCTGACAAAGGGAATTCCCTTCATCAACAGTCTCGGAATCCAACAGAACCTCCAAATCATCCGTCATCTTCTTTTCCAGTGGATTGTTTTCTGAATCCTCATTTTTCTTTTTCCCCAGTTCCTCTTTGTCTCCTTTCACTGCACATCCTTGTTCTTCATCTTTTCTTTTTTCCGAATCTTCCTCTCCATCATGCGCTTCTTGATCTTGCTGACAAAGGGAATTCCCTTTATCAACAGTCTCTTTCACGCTTTCCACATCCTCCTTTTCGTCAGACCAGATATCTTCCAGTTGATCCTCTATTTCTACTGCAATCCGTGTGTTCTCCATTTTCTAGTTTATACGATATTAAGCAAATACGAGCGTCAATCAAATTAAGATGAAACCCGTATCAAAACCCCTTAAGTAGCCCTCACACAATTGCGTGAGGACCTCCCAGCAGGTGACATTTCGTGTTTTAAAGGGATGCACATTTGTTTAACTTCAATCCTCTCGGGTTCCGAGACTCATGAGGTTGCACAAGTAGCCTCAATATTTTGATTTCCTTCGTCAATCTCCGATATACCATGAGAACCATGATACCCAACACCGCAAGTGTTAAAACTATTGCGACCAGTAATGCCCATATCATAACATTTTCGTGCACATTGGACCTATTATTCCAGTCGTCCACCAGCAGGGGCAAAATACTTTCCAAAGTTTTATTATACTTTCTACAAATCCCCGTCAAAGTGTCTGTGACATTTGTTTCGTCTAGATACAAATCTAGCGAAGAAAGATTGAAGCTTAACGAAGAGGGATACATTGGGATCGACACCATGACTGCTCTGCCCGACTTTTCTATTTTTACACCAATCTCAGATGCAATGATGTCCCTCTGAGATCCTTTCTTTTGAAACGCGGCACTTGCCGTGCCCAACATTATCCATATCACCAAGTTGTAAATAACCATGTTCTAATTGATGTCAAGATTAGTATCACTGTAAGTAAAGTGTTGTTATGATTCAAACTGAATGTAAAAAAGAGGTGATCAATCTCCAGAATACGGTAGGAATCAACTCTCAGGCGCCTAGTAATACAATATGACTGTTAAAACGAAAAGGCAACAACAAGGTTTATCATTACAATATAATCTTCAAATCCCTGATACCGTGTTTATGTTGAAATATTTAAACAGTTCAGAAAATTTCATATTTGAAAATGGGACAGAATTTTGAAAATAACAGCTTTTCGTTTTGTTAAGCTTTCTGCTGTGGGCTTCCTCCGACCAAAATCAAACTTCCAGCACCTCAATCGTGTTTTTTGGTTGACTTACTAATTGGTTGCGGGTGAAAAAATCAGTCAAAACTGTAAAATTTCGGTCCTGGAAATTTCATCTTCAAAAACTGAAAATGGGACAGAGATTGGGACAATATGATTTTGCAATTTTATCCGGGATTTTGACTCCCAGTACCTCAATTTGGTTTCATACCATCATCAATCAACTTACTAATTGGTTTCTGGGCAAAAAGTTCGTCCAATCTGTCAAATTTGTGTTCAGAAAATTTCATATTTGAAAATGGGACAGGATTTTGAAAATACAACTTTTCGTTTTGTTAAGCTTTCTGCTGTGGGCTTCCTCCGACCGAAATCAAACTTCCAGCACCTCAATCGTAGGACAATATGATTTTGCAATTTTATTCTGGATTTTGACTCCCAGTACCTCATTTTGATTTCATAGTTCATACCATAGTTAGTTAACTCTATTGTATATACTGTTGAACTGACAGACTCTTTATTGTACAGGAGCGTTTGTTGTGGTAAGAGACAACTCTGATGGATTGTACAGAAGAGGAATGGTAACCAAATCTTCTGGAAGAAGTTTTGAGATATCCCTTAACGGGGATACCATTGTTCAGGTTATTAGATTAAATTAAATTAATTTTAAAGAGAATCATCTTTCCGTCCATATTTAGTAACTAGACCTACCTTTACTGATTACCTACCAAAATACTTTTATTAAGACCCATAATTCTTATTTTTCGTTTAGAGAAGACTCGGAGCCCTGCTGATTTTCCTGTTTCCAAGTTTTTAAATCTAACTTTTTCGAAAAAATGGTTAATCCTACCCAATATGAGAATTTAGATTTGTTAAATAACAATACACGTTTATCCAACAGGATCCCTCTCAAGTGTTCACAGACAACAAGAAGTCTCCAAACCAGTCCCTTCCCCCGGGTTCCCACTGCATCTGCCCTCTTGATGACCTCCAGAACTCCTTTGCCCCCGCTAAAGTATCCTCTGTTAATAAGGACGGGTCTCTAAAGGTGGTGTTTTATGATGACAGTGAGCTGTACTCGGTGGAGAAGGACTATGTTTATCCTGTTAGTGGCGAGTTTTATGTGAACTCGGTTAATTATATAAAGTCTAGATAGGACAGAGATGTGTCACTGTTATGTCTTGATAACACTGATGTTAAGATTTGATTTTTGTGAGCTAACTAATTTCTTTTCGAAGCATTAGCAGCTTGCAGTTTGAACTTTCATAAGTGATTCATACATAAAATTATACATTAAGAAAGAAGTTAACATTTATAATCGACGTACGATATATTTAGTTGATAATTATCAGATACTACTCATGTACAATTTGTATAAATAATAATGTAAGTATACAAAGTAAGAGAAGTGCCTGACCACATAAATACAGTTTAATTTGACAGATCAGGCCAGACAATACCAGTTACCTGTTATAATTATAGTATACAAACTTGTGTACTTATTATGTAGGTTAACGTGCGGTGAGTACTTGTAGTTGTCCAGCGCTCGTAACTAATAGTACTTTGATGTGTAGTGGTTGAAGATGTTAAGGTACGATATTTTATAAATTACGTTTGAGTGATCAACCGCGGAGACCATTATAATTTGCCATTCCCTTTGTAATAACAAAATTTAAAATAGCTTTTATTCTTACCACTTAGACTGCTGCTACTTAATGATCGTCTGTGATTATCGTTGGGGATTCTTGTAGCTTTGTAGGGTACGATTTGACGTAATCGAAACGTTAGTTGGGCGTTGGCTGTTATTGCGATCATGCTGCAATGTCATTTTACGTAATTTTGTTTCCGATTATATTTTGCTCATAAGATTGTTGATATGCTTATATATACTTTATGATATATGCTGTGATGTGTTATGGAGATGACCATGGTAAATGGCTGTTGTTTTATAATTTATTCTGTAAAATTTTGTTAAGCTGTGAATGCTCTACCAAATCCAATCTGCGATGTCGTAATTTGTCTTTGAAAATCCGCCATTAATTTTGTCTATGATAACGTTCAATCAAAATATTTGTTCGGCTGTGATTGAGGTTCGCATTCCAGATAAACGAAAGATCTATGGTAATAAACAAGTAAGCTATAAGATTGAGTTGTAATTATATAACCAGATATTCTCTTGGTCAACGGTGTAAGCAGGAGTTACTGTACTTGGTTACACTCCAATACCTATCCCCCCCCCCCCCCCCCCCCCCCCCCGATTAAAAGTTTAAAGTTTCTTGAGGTATGGCCCTGTGAATTGATTAATTGATTATTGTGCTCGGAAATCAAAACAAAGAATGGACCTTATATAAAGAAGGATAATCTTACCCACATCTCTCAGCTGCTTAGTTGAGTGACGCGAAACATTTTGCACACATCAATGCATGTCGTCTTCGATAATACTAAACTTAAATAGAAATCTTTCATTAAGATGGGAAGTGCCATAGTTCGGAAACCAAAGAGTGGTTATCATTACCGGAGCAAGCAAATGAATTCTATCTTTAAGCGTGCCTCTTCTTATTACCTGGACAGGATGTTTGTGCGAATTCTCGTTAGGGTAGAGTTTTAGGAAATGCTTTAGTACTACACGATTTTACACGATTTTTTTACACGATTAGAAAATTTATTTGTTATACTGGAATAATAACAATTTTAAAATATAAAATAAATCACTTCCCTCTGAAGTAGAACAGATGATGGGAGAGCTTCAAACATGGCGATGGAGGGAAGCGGTGTCTCACCGCTGGGAGGTAAATTAATACCCGTATCGCGATGGTAAAATTTTATGATATGAGATCTCAAGTAAAAAATAACACAAAAAAATAAAAAGTGAATGTTGTCAGTGTAGTGAAATCGGAGGCAACATTAATAAAGACGTATACACTTAAACCGTTACAATTATAGTCCCCATCTTGTTTTAAATACTCACAATAAAATACACACAAAAAACACACAAACGTCCCCAAAACATTAACTTCAATTTATATTTCCTTAGTTGAAATTAACTTATTTTATGAAATTGATACATTCGAGAATATATCGTGATTACATGGTAGCCATCCATGATCCCCATTTAGCCCTAGGTTTTGTATATGAAGCAAATGGTTCTTAAATCTCTTTTTAAATAGTGAAATTGACAAAATATGATACGGTACATCATGATCAAGGAGATAATTTAAAATTTTGGATGCATTAAAAACAAAATTACTATTCTTGGTCTTAGACATTGAGAATTTAGGATATAGAAGTCTACATGATCTACTTGACTTGCTAAACCGGCGATAAACATCAACAGGAATTTGTTCTTTAAGTAGCCTCATTGCAATACATCCAGTAAAGTATGTAAATAAGTTAAACAAGGTTAATAATTTCAAACGAAAGAACATTGGTTTCGTATGTTGAAACTTGTGATCAATCTTTATTGTTTTTCTACTCACAATACGAATACATTTTTTCTGCAACACAAACAGTTTTTGCAGCAAAGGATGGTGAAAAACAGCACCCCACAGTGGTATACAATACATTAAATATGGTTGAACAAGTGAAATATATACTTGTCTTAACACTTTGGCTGGTACTATAGAACTTATGGAGTAGAGTGATCCGCAAGATTTTGAAACTTGCGTTATTACATTGGTAATATGATCATTCCACGTTAAATTAGAATTAATAATGACTCCCAAAAATTTACACTTATTCACTTGATTAAACTGGTTGTTAAGTATTCCAACAAACTTTTGATTCTTAGGAACTTTACTACTTCCGAATTCCATAAAACAGCATTTTTCAAAATTAATGATTAACCTATTTTAAGCAGCAATAGTCGTGAATCTTTGATAATACCTCATTAGCATTTTTGTAAAGTAAATTTCGGTCTTTATTTTGAAGAAAAAGGTTTAAATCATCCGCAAAGAGGATAAATTTAGCTAACTCACATATATTTGCCAAATCATTGATAAAAATAATGAAGAGCAGGGGGCCTAACACTGACCCCTGTGGAATACCACAGGTTATTTTCAAGAGACAACTTTCGAATCCCCCATAGCTAACATACTGAGACCGATCTGACAAATAACTGTTTAATAATTTAATGACATTTCCTCGAATACCATAGTTCTCCAGCTTTTCTAACAAGATATTATGCCGCACTGTATCGAAAGCTTTGGAAAAATCTATAAATATACCTAATGTAAAATTTTTATTATCGATAGCATCATGAAGATTTTCTACTGCTGAAACAAGTGCATGAAAGGTTGAGTGCTTACTGCGGAAACCAAACTGATTATCACAGAAAAGATTGTGCTTATTAAAGAAATCAGATACGTTTTTATGTATTAACTTCTCGAAAATCTTAGCAAAAACAGGTAACATTGAAATAGGACGATAATTGCTTATATCAGAAATAGGTCCTTTATTCTTATACAAAGGAATTATTTTTGCTGCTTTTAATTCTTTCGGAAAATAACCTTCATTTGCACATTTATTAAAAATATCAGCCAGTAAAGGACTTAAAGTGGTAGCTAAAAGTTTGAGGACCCTAGGAGAATAATACGTACCCTTGCTATTATTAAGCTTACTTATAATATTATTTATTTCTTCAATTGAAAAATTAATATCCGATAGCTCGCTTATGTTCCTCTCAGGCATATATTTATTAAAATCTGTTAAATCCGCGTTAGCATTTTCACCATACGTTTTTAGTAAAAGATCATTAGCAATATTAACAAAATAATAATTAAAATTATGCGCTGCATCTTGATTAGGAAAAACTAGTAATCTGTTTGATCTCTTCCTACCTAGTAAACCGTTTATCAGTTTCCAAGTCTTTTTCAAATCATGTTGATTTGCTTTAAAACATTTATCAAAATACTCAAATTTTTCTTTACTTCTAATAGCATCAAACACTTGTTTGTAATCAACATATTTGTTCCAATTAACTCTAGTTTTATTCATAACCCAAATATCATAGAGTTTGTTTTTAGTGTCACTACTCTTGGCCACTCCTATTGAAATCCAATCAGAGCGAAGAAGAGAATTATTACCACTAGACTTCTGACTTTTAATAAACCATTTATCATACAGAGTTCTAATATTTCTGTCAAAAAAGGAATACATATTTTCGGCAGAATCACTTTCAAGATCAAATTTTAATAATTTAAAATCATTCAAAAACCCTTGTAATAAAAAGTCATTAATATTTACTTTATTTCTATTTCTACACTTTTCGTTAGGATCAAAATTATAGTCCAAAACTACGAATGTAGGAAGGTGACGACTTATATTACATCGTATAAGGCCGTTACAAATTATGTTAGATATATTGTTAGTAAGTATATGATCAATACATGTGCCATTTAAGCCTCCAAAATGAGTAGCACGTGAGATAATTGGTAAAAAGTTATTGCTAAACATGCAGTCTAAATATCTCCTAACAACACTAGAATTGGAGTTATATAGATTTACATTAAAGTCACCAAGAATATAGCTTTTGTGTCCCTTAAATCATAAATGTGTTCAATTTACTTAAGATACTGCCAAACATATCGATAAATGAATCAAAGTTTCCACTTGGTGATCTATAACAATTAACAACTAGTAACTTTTCAGATTTAACTGTTATTTCAACACAAAGTGATTCAAAATCAACGGTAGAATAACAAAGCTCAAATTTTTGATTAATATTATTAAATTTGTCACGCAAAAACGTTACCAAACCAGAACCTTTGTGTTTAAGCTTTCCATCCTCCTTCAATAATCGATTAAGTACAAATTTATTATAACCCGGTATGTAAATGTTAGGATGGCTACCGGACAACTGAACCCAATTTGGACTTTTCCTAGACAGGGTAGCTTGGGAAAATAATTTTAAACCCAATCAGTCTACCTAATTAACTTTGAAACGACAACTGAACGCAATCGTCACTAGAAATAACTAACAGATAAAAAGGTTTTCAAATACCGCTCTAGTTTAGCTGCTGCCTGGTTTCTAGTGCTATAATTTCGGAGTCAAAACAGAGACAATATTTCATTAGCTTTCCGCTTCAATTCTGCTCTGAACTCTGCTTTCACAGCTACTAAGTTGTCAGGTTCGTGGGAATGAATAACTGGCATCTCCAGGTAGAGGTAGTAGGGGTATCTCGATCCTTTCTCCGGGTGTAGAGGAAACCGTCTGTGTCCAGAAGTATTTGAGCTCCTTTTTGTCCGCTGATGTACTTGCTGAAGACAATCATGATTCGATACTATGACCACCATCTCTCTTCCGTATGTATTGATCCGATCTGTATAACAAGCGTACTGATAGATGACAAGGTCTCAGGTGCCTTTCGATCGCGAGATCTGATCTAACAAGGCAACAAGCTTAGGTGTTCACGAAGCGTGCCGAAAAGGATACGATCCACTGCTCCTCAAGCATCGAGATCCGACCCAAGGCTCGAGATCTGAACCATGGCAGGCCCTCCCAAAGCATCAGAAGACACGAGATCTGAGCCAAGTAACCTGAGCCAAGTAACCAGCGTGCTAATGGTGTTATGGTGCGTTTCATCAGCTTTGAAAGATATGAAACAGTAGAACTTTAAGAACGCCTACCAAGATACGTATTTACAAGGCTGCTGTTAGTACTATTCTGTTATATGGAGCTGAAGTCTGGAACACAACAAAGAAGCAGATGGTGTCGATAACATCAGCAGAGACGCAGTAAAACAGTTAGCTCTAAAACGAGTTGAATGGAGGAACATGCTACACCGTAGAAGAGATGTGTGTGATGCAGGCCACTCCAACGACTAGGAGGAGACCTCTTCAAGTCTTCATGTAGCATGTATGTATTAATATTTTACCGGGGTAAGCACAGGGCTCCAATGCTCTAAATTACAGTGGTCATGACCTATCCTATAGTGATAATGACCACAGTCTCCTGCGAAGAAGGAGAACCTGAAAATATCCGATCGTTGGGTTCAGTTGTCGTATTTCCAATTTAGGTGCAGTTGTGATATGACCTGGGTTCAGTTGTCGTTTTGGGATTTAAGCTGATTGGTCACCCAATTAAGCTGATTGGGTGCCTGTTAACTGCGTGGGAACTAGGTTCAATTGGGTTCAGTTGTCAGTCACCCGTGGCAATGTCCAACACTGAGAAAATCAGACTGAGAGAGATAATCTGGAGATTCAGGGACTGCTTCTCGCATTATGAATTTGATATCGGGTGCTGCAATATGTATGAGGCAAAGATTAAGATGAAGGAGGTAGAGTCGCCCAGCTGGACATATCCTATACCTACCCCGTACAAACTTCAGTCAGAGATGGACCGCCAAATTTAACAGATGGTGAGAGCGGGAATAGCAGAGCCCTTGAAAGGACCCAGTGACTTCAACCATCCCATATTTCTGGTAAAAAAGAATACAGATCCTGAATCATGGAGGTTAGTAGCAGATCTGAGGGGAACCAACAAAGTCTGCATGTATGAGAAATACCCTTTACCAAACTTGAATCACGTATTGGACACGATAGGGTCGGATTCCATTTATTCGAGTTTCAATCTCTCCAAGATTTTCTGGCAGATACCATACTCTGAGGATTCGAAGAAAGTCACAGTGTTCATGCACAGGGGAAGGTCATACTGTTGGGCTCGTATGATCATGGGTCACAAGAACTCCAGTAGCATTTTCTCGAAGGTGATGTGGAAACTTCTGGCAACAGTTCCTATAGAACAGTTAATATTCTTCATCGACGATCTGTTCCTGAGTTCAAAGACTGTGAGCGAACATCTCGACAGATTGGAGCTATATAATATATAATATATATTATACTTATATACCATCCTCCCAAAGACTTCTGAAAAGAGTGCTCATGTTTATTGTTAAAACGAAAGCTCTATCAGAAGCGGTTCTATAAGATTAAGTGTCATCAAGGCTTTGTTTGTTCCGTACCAGTGAAGCACGGTGAGTGACAGGCTGAGTGCCGCCCAGTAATACCTTATATGCCTATCGAACCTTGATAACAAATGATGAATGCTAATAATAACATTCCGGGAAGGTTTCATAAATTTTGAACTCGAATTACAAGCAAGATAAAAGTGTAGTTTTACACAATACATTGCATTGTATCGTTTTTTCGTTTGCAACATTAAATCACATATTTTTCATGGTCTTTTATTTTTGGCAATAACAGCTTATATGCTGTAGAACCTACAAATAAACTTCAATTGGGGATGTACTTTTTCCTGTGATAAAACTCTTCTTTTCGTTATAGCTAGCAATCCTATCCTTATAATAGCTGTAGATTAAGAAACGGTTAAAGATGATAAGACCCTACGATCATTGTTGTCCACAAAGGAATGATCAGACTCCACGCAACCCTATAATTCCTGCCTTTGAAAGAGTTCAAACAGACTATCTAAAAGGGTGGAACCGGGACAGAAATACCTTTTCTATTGTAAACTTCAACCTTCACCGTAAATTGTTGAACAGCAGGACTGAAATTGAGGAATTCCTAAAACGAAACATCAGACAAAAGATGATTAACAAAGGAGCGGATGCCCTTAGGAGCCATTCTTTGTTTCTTCCAAGAAAAGCTGACCTCTGTTTTTTCGGATGTAAACTTATTGACACGTTACGACGAGAGTTTCCAAATCTGAACCAAAATCAGATCAATGATCTGGCAGATTACCTGTTTGAGAAGAGATTTGTCATTCCTGTTATGAAGTTTGTGAGAAGTTTCAGAGGGAATACAGTGCTATACCGCTTTAGTACCGATGAAATCATCGTACAGGATCAACTCCTCTCGGAACGACACCGATTACTAGACTTAACTATGGAGATTATCAAAACCTTTGAGGTTATACCCGGTGCACTGACTGGAGAAAGTTTGCTGGATACTGTCAGTAAAATACTTAAACAGGACTATCCTATTGGACTCGGAAGACTGTCTGCAAAGTTTCACATGCAGTTTTTACTTCTTCACGGGTTCATATACCCTGAGAGAGCTAGAGCGGGGAATGAAGAACAGTTCCAGGTATTCAGTACCGACTGTGACTACTCTTTCAGTGATTTCTCTGGAGAAAGAACGACAGATGTCGATCCAATAGCCTCACAATCTGAATTGAGTGGATCTACTTTGAGCCCAGAACCAAGCTCCGAGGAGTTAGACCCAGACAGGATCTCACCTCGACGTCGTAGAGGCAGTGTTCTAACAATATCACATCTCCCTACCCTAGTTCTTAAACCAACCATTCGAGATGATTCAAGACAGGCTGGTCCCAGCAGAAAAATCAGTAGGAATTTATCTTTTTTGACGCCAGAGGTTGCCAGAGGTTCTACCAATTCAAGCTACCAATGTTTATCTAACGTGGCCCAACGGCCGGTAGAGAACCAAGTTCAGCGCTCTAAAAGTGACGCTAGAAAAACTAACAACACCGTAACAACTAACGTCAACCGTCCTCTCCGGAAACGAAGCAAAACATTATTACTAGATTATGCATTGATAGAAGTGGACGATAATGGAAATGCAAGGATTGTGGATTCCATGGAGATAAAACCGGCCATTAAGCCGCTGGAGCACAACTACAGGCCTTTACCAGGTAACTATGAGTTACTCGAGATGATCGATAGTGGACGATTCGGTAACATTTATCTTTGTAGAGATAAGCCCAGTAAAGCAATCATGGCTGTGAAACAAGTTCATTATAGTCCTGACAGCAAAAAACCCCAAGAACGGTTTAAAGCGCTTAAGAATGAGTTGGAAATCTTGAAAACTGTGGAATATCGTCATATTGTAAGATACTATGGTTTTGATGATGATCTTGATCGAGGGACCTTCAATATTTTTATGGAGTATGTTGATGGTGGGTCCATGAGACGATATATACAAGTAAACGGACCCCTGTCAACCGAGGAAACTGTAGAATCGCTAGCACACGTGTTGCTTGGCCTTTCCTACCTCCACAGGAACTTCATTATTCACAGAGATTTAAAAGCAGCGAATGTGCTAAGAGCTGCTGATGGGGTTCTTAAAATAGCCGACTTCGGGTGTTCTAAAAAGTTCGAGGAAGAAAATGAAGAGAACAAGACGTTTTCCTACGCTGGGACTCCATATTGGATGTGTCCAGAGATCATCAAATGTAAAGGGTATAATAACAAATGCGACGTTTGGTCACTAGGTGCGACGTGTTTAGAGTTTTTAACGACAAAACCTCCATATTTTGATCTCGATGCTTATCCTGCGATGATGAAAATAGCAAAGCTCCCTATGAGAGATCACTTGCAGTTCAGCATGAACATATCTACGGATCTAAAGGTCTTGATGTTGCGGTGTTTTGAGATGGATCCTATATATAGACCATCTGTAGATGAAATTCTGACGCTCCCCATGTTTTCAACTCATGTGTTTCGTAGGCGCTGTGTTTTTTACATGTGATCATATTTTAATAGCTCTGCAATTAAACTTTTCAGCAGTTAGAATTATATTTTGAATCTCAAACGAATATAAATGATTTACTGGTGAATTTCCCTGCAACAGTTTGAGTTTGTTGTGCCACTTTCCTTCTTTCTTTCTCGCAATATTAATGAAGCAGTTGCCATAGCCCATATTACCACTGAGCAGTGTTGCTACGCAATATACAGGTGCGGTAAACGTGTACAAATAGTGCCATCCCGCACCTGCCTGAATTTTGTATGTGCAGCAAATCTTGAGGGAAAAACACCGCGATTAAGCCTCTGGGTAGTCTCTTGATTATTCAATAGCATAGTTATATATTAAAGTCACTATTGTGACGGTACATTAGAACTAGACAGAAACAAAGTGTGAAGGGCCTGAACGGAATCCCTCGGTTTCAGTTCCTTGTTTAACACTGCCGTACAGCAAGGACATAATCTAACGTTGCATCATACGATTGTTTAGTTTAACACATCAAATAACTCTAAAGGTTAATGTATCACACAGAGTTTCTTGACAATAATTCAAGATGTAAAATTCTAGAATTAGACGGACATGATGACTCATGACGTTTAGTTGAGCGCCGCAGATTGAAATTGAGTCACTTAAGTCACGTTTAGATAATGTTAAGAGGCAGTAAAACTAACGGGCTGCAATGATTTTATGCTCATAACCAGCGTTAGTTTTACTGCCTCTTAACATTATCTAAACGTGACTTAAGTGACTCAATTTCAATCTGCGCAGGGATCGCGATCCAGCTTAAGGAGTCATTTGCCAAGTTTCGTCCTCTTTTGTTTTTTCTTCGTGTTCAAACACCATATAATGCATCGTTAATAATAATATGCATGATACTATCATTACTTTATTAGTTTTGATATTTGAAGCTCCCTTACACAATACCTACCTAGTTAGCTTCAAAATGAGTACCTCAACTAGTATCAGTTAGCCTGTTAACTACAGTCTCAGTTACTGTCACAATATAAGTGCCTGTATAAGTATTATTAAGCACACATTATGTCGCAACATTGGTTGATCCAGAGTCACGTGCGTTGTGATTACTCTCGTTACACCTCCCTTATTAGCACACAACACAGCAGAGTACTTCACTGCTGCAGAGACTTGTTGCTTGCTGTGTAACTCTTGAGACATATTCTCCTCCTCCCCATTGTCCTGGTTCTCTCTTCTATTTAGCGCATTCCAGTGTTCTCTTGGTCCTGACTCTGATTATAATCACAGTGTTTTGTTGTGTGTAAGTATTTAAGTGTACCCAGTCCCTATACCTGTATTAATCTCACATGACCCTGTGATTTAGCAACACAAAGATACTGGTAGCTCTAATTTGATGTGATGTAATCACACCTGGTCTGTACACACACACACACACAACAAAAGACTGGCCCTGGCCCACCATGTGACTTGCACGTGTGCTGGGAGCGCAGTGTGTTGCTATGGTGACGTCACACACCACATGACACGCGCTAGTTGTGTTGCCATAGTCGCGTCACTTACACATGTTACACGTGTCTCATGGCATTGCTCTCTTTCATGAGCTCCATTTTGTGTGTAAGTAAGTAAGTTGTACCTTGTACCTGGAGTCATTGTTGCTTAAAAGTTGCGAAATTTTAAGTTCGCTACTTATTTTCACGATATTATTTTCACTGTGGTTGTTCTTTATTGGCCAGATTCAATAAACTCGATTGTTTCTTTCCGCATTTTGCACCTGATCGGGAGAAATATTTTAAGTCTAAACCTTCATTTCTTCTAATAATGCACATAGAATGAAATGGGATTAATTGATTGTAAAATAGAATAAAATACTATTGCATGCATAATTGAAAGAAACTCAGAATGTGTATGGTTGTATTTTGTGTGGATTGTGTGGATAATTAATATTGGATCGCTAGATGGACATTTTTAGCTCGACTATACATTTAATTTTATTGCAACACCGCAGTCTTTAAAGTACACGTGTGAATTGTGATGCATAAAGTCAAAACACCTATCATATTGATAAACCGTACTATTGTCTATTGATAAACCGATATATTCGATTTCATACGTGTCTTTATGATAATCCTTCTTTGGACAGTTTGCTAAAAGTAAAGTGGAAATTAATTATAAACTAGCGTTGTTACTTAATAATTTCCAATGTTACTAATTAGCCATCTATTATGTGATTTATGTAAAATTGTCAATAACATAACCACTGA
Organism: Bolinopsis microptera; assembly: GCF_026151205.1. Taxonomy (NCBI): domain Eukaryota; kingdom Metazoa; phylum Ctenophora; class Tentaculata; order Lobata; family Bolinopsidae; genus Bolinopsis; species Bolinopsis microptera. The sequence goes on from NC_087074.1 coordinate 17,429,561, forward strand.
CACAGTAAACAGCTACTAAATGTCTACAAATCACATGCATTGGCCGGCGTTGTTCAACTGCCGTCTCACATTTGATAGCCATGGCCCATGGTTGTTTACATCTTCCCGTCCAATTGTGAGCAATATAATCACACCATATCGGGGTCTTAACTGTGTAGTAATGAGTTTGCTCCAATCAAATTATCAGGTATGAGCTTGCCTACTCAATATCGAGCAACCCTCACCCCATCTCTATAACTCTACTCAATATCCCTCCCTCCCCCTCCCTCCCTCCCTTCCTCACGTCAGCATACGCATCAAGTAACCCAACCCCGGACTCCTTTAGAAGCCCAGGTGTGATGAGGCGATATAACAAGAGAGTGTGTGTACTGAGTGAGTGTGTGTGAGTGTGAGTGGTGCTGAGAAAGGTATAATGACTGTAGGATGGAGAGGTTTAGTACACATTACACAATAACAGCTGGGGAGGAGCTAGAACTCTCCCTCTCTCTCTCTCTCTCTCTCTCTCTCTCTCTCTCTCTCTTAATACTGGATCTGCTAATTAACACACTGGACACAGCACACGTGCTATATTTCTGTGTGTTCCTTTGTTTTGTGCTCGTCTTGATGAGTAATTAACTTTTACAGTGGTGTACTTGTTTTATACGCGGTCACTAAGCCGGCAGCCTTTACTTTTTAAATCATACGTCTTGTAGCTGCCTCATGCGAAATCTTTAGTTGAAGGTCGTTGTTATCCCAAAATGACGCTATTATCGAGTAGCTACACTCCCTTAGATTTGTGAACCGGTTGTCGCTGATGAGTACTTGTCTCACAAATTATAAATCGGAGAGAAAAGCAATAACGCTGTTTGATCATGCCTTATCCGTGATAATTTGCTGGGTACTATGCAATATCTTTAGCAGTTGATATCGAGACTCTAGCTACAGATTTGTGTATACCACAAATGTATACTACAAATGTAGAAGGGGGGGGGGGGGGGGAGGGGGGTTACCCCCTCCCCGCCACAGTGTAATTTTCGCGGCCGTGCTATATAATCGATATTACGCAGTACTGGTACATGGTAGTAACTTAAATGTTAAAGCACAGTACAGACTAGTATAATGTATATTTGAGCATTTAATTTAGAGTTAAAACAAGTCCTTCATAACATTACGGAGCCAGGGTGTGGCCTGGCTACACCTGGTTAACTAGCACTTCCATCCATATTCCATATAATATGTGCATGAAGCTCAGATAGAAACAGTAACAGAGCAACTTTATCTCTAAAGACTTCCCCTCCAATTTCCACCCGACTGCCTAGAGTGCTATTCATTATACACAGTACTCAGTACACGCTCTCCGCACCAATCCTGTAGCTGCATTCATTTCCGACTATTGAAATAGCTAGAGTGATCCACAGAGTTGAGCTTCAGCAATTATACAGTTCCTCTCTCTTGTACAGTGTACAGTGTGTGTTTGTCTGTCTGTTTGGGTGTTTTATCTCAAAGACCCCCACTGCAGCATGTGGGCAGCACACACCTTGCACTTATTGGTGTCCTTTATTTAATTTTAAGAGACGATGATTGAACACGTTACATTTATAACGTTGGGACATGTTAAAAGTCTCCCGCCGCATCAGCTAAGATTTCAGCTTAATAGCTAAAGCTATATAGCAACTAAAAGGGCGTCATCTTGGCAAGCTGTGCCCGCGTTTTATAATGTCGATTATTCTGCTTTTGGTAGTGACCTTTTTGTGCTCATTTAGCCTCTGATCGTTTGAACCTATCCTTTGATTTTGTACGCTAAGGCCCACCTTGGCAGAGCATGTTCGCTAGCTTTCAGACTGCTTTATCCCAGTTTAGTAATTGGTAATGACTATGAGTTGTTAAACTAATATTTAAATCTACATCATCCGATATATCGTGAACTGGGCCCATTCATTTTATTTGGGACGACTGTTTTGGCAATAGACCCACATAACAAGTTTTCTTTGGATAGTTTTTGTTTGACTTTGACCATGATAACGCGATTGTTTATCAAGTTGTTCTCCTACATAATATGATAAACACGTTCTCAAATGTACCTTGTTGATAACTAACCAATGAACTGTCAGGATGAAGTTGTTGGCAGGTTTGTCTCTTCTCCTGATAACTATATCAGCTGGTCCTACTCCTGAATACCAAGCTGGAGACCAACCAGACACCCCTGACTCCCAGACCAAACAATGGGTAAATTATTAATATTCAGTTAAATATGTTCAATCAATCTAATTTGTTAGTTGATGTAAAAGATCAGGTTTCAAACTGTTCTTTTATATCAAAATAATAAAATGCTAATGGATCAGATTTATCTGGAAGATGTAAAGGGATAAAACGTCCGGCTCCATTACAAGTTTTAAGATTTGCTCAAATAGAAGATTTGGTACTTAACTCTGTAATAATAACTGTAATAATAACTGAAATAATAACTGAAATAATAACTGTAATAATAACTCTGTAATTGATCCATTTAAAAGTGTCTTGATCAGTTGATGTAATGTTGAAATAAGACTATGATCCTAACGCAGTCCATTTTCAGAAGCAGAATAAAAATAAGAACAACGTAGATGAGCCAGCAGAAGCACATAAAGTACCAGAGACTAAGAAAAACTCTACCCAAACCCCAACTGTGAACACAAATGGTAAAGTGCTATTTGGTACAATCTTTTTGCCCAAACAGCAAATATACGTTTTGTAAAACTAAAGACGACCAGTCGATTTGTGTTTACCTGCCCTCTTTAAAAAAATAGGGTGAACAGATTTGATTTATTCCAACTTTAAAACCATATTATATGAAAGATGACCTAGAATTATAACTGCAGTCACCATTATGATTAACCCGTTATCACCTCAGACAAGCCGGCCGGTAACAGTACTACCGCCCCGGAAATTCACTGCAGCAGCCTGGTCTCCTCCATTGCCAGCAGCGGGATCACCCAGAACTGCACTGTCCACGAGGATTGTATGGGAGCTTGCTGCAAGCTGACCCTGCTTGCTCACGAGATGTCTTATAACTTCTCTGTGAAACCTTGCGAGAGTCCGTCAGTGCAGATCGAGTTCAATGTCACTGACATTGAGGGTATGTCTAATTATATTGGCAAGTGGTCGAGAATGTGCTCTGTTTTTACTTTTGGCTGTCTTCAATTTTGTAAAATGACTAATGCTGAGGTTGTTGGTAGACCTGAAAGTAAAACTCCAATTTCAGGAGCAACAATCAAGAAAGACTACAAGACTTCAGACTCAGTGACGATACCCAAGGGAAACATGAGTTACGCGGGGATATACGAGACTGAGTCCAGTCTGGATATTGTTCTAGAGAAGGTTCTAGACATCACTCACTTCAGGGTTAGTATAATACCTATCAGTGTTTCTAGGCTAGATTCAGAGTCATGTCTATCGGTATCAGTTACGATTCATATCAAGTTGCAAGTGGTAAGTGATACAACCGTGACCTGAATTGTCGACAAATGGCGAACTTGAACAGATGTTTGTGTTTTAAAACACGATATTGATGCAAACTGCTTTCAAATCTGTAAGTGATAATTCTCCTCAGCTCGATTTTGGAGTGCACTACCGAGTGCTGAAGAAGGACCCTCTGAAGTCTCTCTTCACTCACACACTGATACCCATGCTCACACTGCAGTTCTCTAAAGATCTTTGTGTCATCCCTACAGGTAATATGAGTTTACTATTATTATGAAAAACAGCTCTTATAGTTCTAGTCTTATACTTATAGAGTTATACCCCATGAGTAGGGCGATAGAACCCTGGTGACTAATATGATCGTAATTAAGATGGTTAAAGTTGCAATTTGCATGCATAAGCATGTATTTTGTAATGTTTATTTTTGTGATTGCATGGTTAGAGTATTATACATAGCCCAAACACAATCTATAATATTGTGAGCCCCCCCCCCCCCCCTATTATTAATATCCCTATTGATTTCTTGAAATATAATTTCCTAATCTAAATTGCAGAACCACCCGCCACGGAGCCAATGAGCAATGGTAAGGCACCGAGTGTTCAGTGTAGTCAGTTCAGTGTGTCTCCTTTTCAGGCTTAGTTGTCGCATTATTTAATATTTGTCGTTAATCTCTTCAGTCACTTAACCTTTCGTCAATCGCTTTAGACCACAACGTTGAGAGAAATTGAAAGTGTGCTCCATTAAGAAAGCTATCAGTAGCCCGATAATGCCCAGATAAATGTTGACAAATGTTGAATGTATATAGTTCTGCAGGTTGCAAGTACTCTTTCTTATTCTTTGGATATTCTATTAGAAATTTAAATGGCCTTGTCTTTTATTCTGCTGAATTCTGTACAGCCACGCTGCCTTGCTGTCAATTAAATTACCTTTGTTCATCTGGTTTGTGTATGAACCAGTGAATACTTATAGCGAGCTGCGAGCAATTAGTTGCAAATAAAATGAAGCATGCAGCAACTTTAAAGTGAGTTTAAAACCCAGAATAGAATTGCTACATTTTAAACAACCCAGCTAAGTTGAATATTGTAAAGAGTACCCCAAGTCCTGGGGTAGGCCCAGGATCCCTTATAAAAGTAAAGTTTTACTACAAGTACAATTATATTTCAGGTGACCAAGACGAAAAGTATTTCGGAGTGATACCCAAGGAGTACGTCAAGGACAAGACCAAGCTGGCTCTGGTGGGCACTATCGTAGCACTTGCAGTGGTTGTTCTCATCGGATTGATATACTTCATTGTTGCCAAGAAACGGTTAGTGTAGTTTAAAAGGACTTCGCCACGTTCAATTTAGTGTTTTGGATGGGAATATTGCTGGGTTTGGGTACATAATCAATTAACTTATGCCTATGGGCATACGTTAGGTTAACTAGCAGGAACCCGTATAACCTAAAATTGTGAGAAGACTCAAGAGACTAAAATAATTATTACCTATTTAATTCGCGTTTTGACACCACTTGGGGGTCCAAATTTTGGGCTCTAAAATTCCTATTCCTTGGCCTATTTTTTATTTTTTCATTCTGATTTGGAGGCCATGAAAGCATTTGACCCAGTCAAAAAATTTTGAGTTGTATATCTTTTACGATTTTTTGCACGGATAAACACATTCAATTTCATCCATATATATCGTCTCGCTTTATATATAGTAAGATGGTGAAATATTATTGTATACGGGAATCGCCAATCATTTCACTTTCTGACTATACTAAAATATATATTGACCTGGTTATTTTCAGGGCTGAAGGAAATTTCTACAGAACGTACGTATCAACGGACGAAAACAGGCACCTCACCAAAGGAAACGATGGATTCGAACCATTGGACGACTCAGACATCGATTGAAGGGGTCAATTCTCATAAATGTTTTATCTAAAAATGAGTAGGATTGCTGGCTCAGTCCGAGATTTTTAAATATTCAGATATATTTCCGGTTCAGACGTGATTGTTGATAAAGATATATTTATTCTTGATTTTCTTTTTATCTAATGAAACTCTGAGGGAGCGAAATGTTACATAATTGAATGTCGGAGATGAGAAAATTGAGTGATTATGTTTTCACTGGAAAGCTCTCCGAAAACTTTTGATGCATTGCAATCAATTTGATGTTATTACTATTAGGGTACTTTAGAATTAGAAATGTTGAGAATTTTATCAATTATAAAGAAACTTTTAATCTATAGTTTTTAATACCAATCTGGTGTAGAATTAGCAGTAAAGCAAAAAGAATAGTAAGATCACATTTATTCTTTATGACATGGACTGTATGAGTAATGAGGAGGATGTACCAATTATAGTTTTTAACGTTATTTGTATGTAAAAATGTCTACTGTCATTTCAAATCTCTCGGGTAAGCTGAACTTTGGGTATCACAAGAGTTTGAAATTTTGAGATGATATATAGTCAGTGTTGAAAATATTTATTAATTTGTATCTACTTCGAATATAAAATGGTTCAGTTTTATTTCTGATCTCGGTCAATAAATACAATGTAAAATAGTCGTTCAGTGCACGATGAGAGCGAATGATCACTGATCAGGACCAATAAAACATATCGACCCTTCTCCGTATCTATATCTGATAATATGTAAATTTCATATAATTTTAAATACATAATATGCTAATTTTGATCCTGTTACATGATATGTCTCATAAAACCAATGATTATAGATCACGCAGATCTTGTGGTTAAGTAAGCCCATCAGTTGACAAGCACAAAAGCAAAACAAAGAGGAAATGACCGCTACCCTCTCTGATAGCTGATAGTGATAGTGGTGGGTGATCATGTGATGATAACCCTCATCTTCTCCAAGTGATCATGTCTTATTCTGTTATAACCTATAGTTGACTCTTGAGATGTGAGTACTTTATTATTTAGCGTTGAACTATTACCAACTTAGCCTTGAGGTTCTGTGGTATAATTGACCGTACATTTTCTCCAAGTTACGAGTTGAAAGTTCATGGAGAAGGGGTGGCAACGGTCAACGGTTTTAGTTTTCTTAGTTGTTAGTTTAACTTTTAAAGTAGAATTGTGGAATGTGTCGGCGAAACTGGTGCAGGTTGGAGATAATGGTTAAGTAACACCAACTTAGCTGCCCAGTGCTCAGTCTGTGACTGTTATGATCGGATTATTAAACAGGAATGATAGCGCAAATTTGTAAAAAATAAATAATATCGAATATCGATACTATTTTAATCTGAACGAAATCACACCGACAACCTGCGATCATTAAACTTGAAGAACTTGTCAGATTTTTGAGGAGAATTTAGGGCATTGCTTGCTACATGTTGTTCATGGTTGTATGCCTTTTATTCCAATCATACAAAATCACAAAACCCTTTAGGGGTAAATCATACTTCATATATTACGTAATCAGCCGAGGGGGGTGGGGGGGGGGATAACAAATTTGAATTACAAATGGGCCTTCGATTTTAAATTATAAGCGAATCGCAGTATTATCGTCCTATCCAAAACCACTCCCATTTGATTGTCACAATATCTTACAGGGTTTATGTCAGTTCAGTATGAAAGAGAAGGGAACTTTACTAAGAGGCAGAAATGGAGAATAGATTGTATCACAACAATACTAATACTAATAGTTATACCTCATACCAAGCGCCCCGCAACTTTTTAAATGGGAACTACAATTTAAATGCAGAGATTTCCAATTACAGCCACAATGCTGGGTACTATAACGGAACTAATGTGAACTATTATAACCATAATGCTGGGAAGTTCAGCACAACACATCAACAGCGGACAGAGCTGCATCACGTCGCTAACACAACCACTAATCAAACTGCTCAGTTTAATCCTAGCGTTACAGCCCAGCTTCAACAGCAGTGCGCGGCACCCGACTTCCATGAGCCTACCATGAGGACTACACTCCCTCTCAACCAGCAGAACTACTATCTCCCCAGTAACAGCGTGACTCAAGGCACAGTCCACAACCCCGGCTACTACACTTCCATCACCCGTTACAACCTGACGGACACGCTGACCAATAAACAATACGTAGGTCCGGAGGTGCTGTACAAGTTCACGGAATCTACCAATTGTAGTGATGCTGACTCGCCAACTGTTGGGGCTGTTGTTAGACAGGGTGAACACACAAGTGATAGGGGAATTGGGCAGTTTGGAAACGGGAATTTTTGGCCGCATTGTGAATGTAACTGTGGCTATAATACTTAAATGTTAACGGAAAATTTTAGACTTTCGGTATTATGATTGAAAGTGGATATAATCAATAATGATTAACTAGCACGCCAGTCCCTGTGCTCTTTTGAAGCTTCCTCATCCTGGACAGGAGAGAGCAAGCAATATACTAGCAAGCTAGGTGAATATAATGATTGATTAATGATTATGGGGATAATCTTTGTCTGGGCAAGGATTAGTAATACCCAGTTATAGTTGAATGTAGTTTCTAGCTTTTGAAATTGGTGCTCTTGTTTCCAACATTTGTGCTATCTTGTGAGCGGTTCTTTACAATTAAATTTATTTTACAAGATACTCATTGTTATTTTCGTGTAGATGTCAACATGAAACTGTGAGATAAGGTTTTTACTATTTTGAGCAAAGAACCTCTAGAAGTGATTAATGATTATGGGGATAATCTTTGTCTGGGCAAGGATTAGTAATACCCAGTTATAGTTGAATGTAGTTTCTAGCTTTTGAAATTGGTGCTCTTGTTTCCAACATTTGTGCTATCTTGTGAGCGGTTCTTTACAATTAAATTTATTTTACAAGATACTCATTGTTATTTTCGTGTAGATGTCAACATGAAACTGTGAGATAAGGTTTTTACTATTTTGAGCAAAGAACCTCTAGAAGTACAAAATAAATTCCCGAGTTTTAATCGAATTAGAATGCAATAAAAACAAATAACATCATTGAATTTCGCATTGAAGGTATTAAAAACGTTTAAGCCAACGAATAAAGACATTGATTTTTAAAGTAAGAAATGTTGCTGAAACCAAACTCTAAAATAAGTTCGAAGTCGCATTAACAGTATAAACTGTCCGCTACCAACATGTAGTAATAAATAATCAGCGGTAACTTCTCATTGATATGATTATGATCCTGCACTGCAGTCGTGAAGGTTGTTTACAAGGCTTCATTGCTGTTCATTTAATTTCATAGACTGAACTTCTCGACACTGATAGACCGAACTATCAATTTCCTGAAATTCAAGATATAAGTAAGTTGATGAATTTCATCACTGTACAGACACAGTTCATACGTTTCAAACTGAATCATGCGATCTCCACCGTTTTAGTAAACAGTGGTTACCCCGGAACATGTCCATGAATGATAAGCTACACAATCAACCTTACTTGATTTCAAAAGTTGGAAGGACATCTCAGAATCCTAGCATCCACAGGAATATCTACCACATATCTCAACCACATCACCATTTTATTCTATCTCTTGAAAAGGAACATCTTCTGAGAAATTCCTGAAATTAATAAAAGTTAGTTTGCTGTTTAGACAGAATGTTTATGGAAACACAAGGAGTAACTATGTTGTGATAATCGAAGTAAACTAATCAGATGCAGGATTCGATCTGAATTAGAAGATAATGTTAACTTTCCTTTAGTTTAGAGAATTTTCGGAATTTAAATTAAATTATTTATAATTTTTATAACTTATTGTTATAACAATAATTTGTCCACATTAAAACAGTAAATAGAAAGGAGTCAGCTAGAACCCAATGTAGCCTTTTTCAAGTCTGAAGTCTACTTCTAGACTTCAGACTTGAAAAAGGCTACATTGGGTTCTTTTGCCGAAGTGTACGGGGCACCCGTACACTTCGGCAAAACAAGAGGAGAGTGCTCCTCAATCATTTACACGAGAATTTTAGTCTAATTTTATTTCATTTATCGGGCCCTATAGAAGGTACTATCGACTATTTTTAGGGTTATTTAATTGTTTTTCAGGGATGTTATAGATTGTTTTTTATAAACAAGTTAACTTTAATCGAAATATCTGTTCCTGTGTCCATTTCATAAATCTAGTAACAAATTTCATTAAAAATAGATGCCATAATTTTATCATTGTAATAACTAAAAATCATTACTAATTAACTAAGTATAACTGTTACTACGACAATTCATAGAGGAAAACATGAATAACAATGGACGGCTAAGACAACCAGCGGTGCCAGCGCCGGTTACCAAGAGGCACGGCGCTCACTAAAGCGGATTCTGGACTCAAGAGGAGCGTTTGTTTTCACAATGATTGCCGCGTTGATAGAAGACTGTTCTGAGCTGAGAAAGACCAGTAAGGTGTTGAAACGGGCGTTTTTTGGGAGTCTAGACCGATCGCAAAATGGGGTAGAGTACCGGTATTTGGGGATGGTGGCGTAATTGTTGAATGAGGAGAAATTAAGGAGATTGGTATTTAGTGAGGACTTTTGGCCGGTATTGACCTTGACGTTAAAACGGAAGGCACGACGTGATTAGCTCCGGGTACATTACCAAGAGGCACGGCGCTCACTACAGCGGATTCTGGACTCAAGAGGAGCGAAGGTCATTATAGAACCTATGAAGATTTATACGATAGTCGCAGTATACAGGAACTAAAACATGGGAAATGAGGGGAGAATTTAAAAAAGCTTCATATAATAGTTCAAGCTTGAAGACAAAATTCTTGTCGCAGTGATTTAATTTGATAATTCTATCGCCTGTTAAAATTTATTAAATAAATATTAAATGTGGCTAACTAATCTTACTATATATAAAGCGAGACGATATATATGGTTCCGTGCCATTTTACTGACACCATGGCATCAACTTTAACGCGACTTTCCGCAAAAACCGTAAAAGATATACAACTGAAACTTTTTTGACTGGGTCAAATGCTTTAATGGCCTTCAAATCAGCATGAAAAAGTAAAAAATTGGCCAAGGAATAAGAATTTTAGTGCCCAAAATTTGGACTCCCAAGTGGTGTCAAAAACGCAAATTAAATAGGTAATAATTATTTTAGTCTCTCGAGTCTTGACACCACTTTAGGGTAGACGGGTTCCTGCTAGTAATAGTAATAAGTTCTCTTGTCTTATTTATCGTATTCGACTAATTTCTAATAAATATTTGTAAATTAACCCATAATAGTAGGCTACACGTTAATCATAATGGAAACACTAATGTTACTGTATCTTTATAAAATAGTAATATTCCTGATATAAATGAGAAAATGTTTGTGCTTTTTGTTAGTTTAGTTTCAGAAATCATACATAATAAGTGTTATAAGTTGATTTATATGCAACACGTTTGTACTTTCAGCGTGAAGATCAATGTGGTTGCATAAGATGACTGTAAAGATAGAACATTGCCTGAGGTAATCTTTCAAACTATGTTGGTATAACTCTCATTAATGTATTTCACGAAGACTTTTTGTGTATATAGGTAGTAGGTGGGTTAATGTAATATTTTATAACAAAATTCAAATTACAGGTAGAGGTAAGACTCCAAAAAAACAGGAAGGGGTTTTACAACCTTAAGAACATCATCAAAGCTGACTTTGACCGTATTATTATAGATGAACTACTGAAAAGACCGAGGACTAAAATGAATAGAGTTCATTCCATAATTCAAGAAAGGACAGTGAACAGGTGTTTCGCAGGATGTGAGTAGTAAAGTAATTTAGATAATAAAGTGTACCGTGGTTAATAACAGAGATAAATCCGGTGCTGAAGAACTATCGCCGGTTAATTATTAAATAAATATTAAATGTGGCTAACCAATAATAGTAATTTAAAGTTCTCTTGTCCTATTTAATAGGTTATCGTATTCGACTAATTTCTAATAAAAATTTGTAAATTAACCCATAATAGTAGGCTACACGTTAATCATAATGGAAACACTAATGTTACTGTATCTTTAAAAAATAGTAATATTCCTGATATAAATGAGAAAATGTTTGTGCTTTTTGTTAGTTTAGTTTCAGAAATCATACATAATACGTGTTATAAGTTGATTTATATGCAACACGTTTGTACTTTCAGCGTGAAGATCAATGTGGTTGCATAAGATGACTGCAAAGATGCAGCAAGTGAATCTGCAGACAATTTTTTCACGGACATAATTATTCACGCAAGGGCCCTCAGCGTGAAAGTTATGTCCGTGATAATATTAACTTACTAATCGTCGATAAACAGTATTACTTACCAAGATCTTTATTAAGGCAACGTCATGGCACAACCGGTAAGTAAAAAAGCAAAGATTTCGCTTCAAGAATGGGTGAGGCGACCTGATGTTGGACAGAGTCGGGCGCGAAAGAGTTTGATATCGGAGAACCCCGCGATAAATCTAGTCAAAAAGTGTGAAGTTGAGGCAATGAAAGACGATGACGCAATCGAGGGTTCCGTTCAAGACACACCTGTAGCGGTGTGGACGACGTGGAGGGTTTCAAACAGTGGACGGATTTCGTTAGAAGACCTACTAGTACTGATGATGTTGGGCAGAGACGGACGCGATTATCCGGTTAGAGTTTCTCCAATCGATGATACCACACGGACTACAGTTAATGTGTTGGTGTTAAGCAGTAGTGACAACACTCACTTTGTCTGCATTAAATCACTGAATGCTCTACTCATGAAGGGAAGAAACTCGAAATACCATTGCAAGAGCTAGAGGTAATTTTTTTAATAAAAAAATATGTTGCTATAACCATGATAGTTGTTAGTTTACACTAACAAAAATAAATTCAAATATGCAAATGAAATACCATTGCAAGAGTTAATCTTTTAAAATATGTCGCTCTAACCATAATCGCTGTTATATTATATTAGTTCACACTAACAAAATATATTCAAATATGCATTCACATTACAGGTGCTTCCATGGCTTCAAGCAGGAAAGTAACTGCCAAGTTCTACATAAGTGTTGAGATCGGTTTGTGTAAAGCCGTTGGACCTGATGAGGGAATGCAACCGTTCCATACACCTGCAACGGAGCTTCTAGAATCTACCGACATCGAAGAAATAGGACGACAGATTGATATAATTGCTGTGCACAGATAACAAATTTTACCAGAAATGGTGAGTCTATCAGGTTATACTATAAAAGTTACAATTACCCCTCATCACACGAAAATGAATACGTATAATAATTAAAAATTGTATTTTAAGAGAATATTCTGCTTGACCACAATGCTTATTTATTTACCTTAGGATCTGGATGGGTGGTGAAAAGACTCAAGTGTGCACATCTCTTCATCACCAAGTACACACCAATGCGAATTAGTCAACATTTCCCTCTGCCTTCTAGGTTAAGGAAGAAAAAATATGCCCTCCTCAACATAAAGAACAAGGATAACCGTTTAGTGATTGTGAAGTTTATTTAAGGTTTAAATAAAAATAATTATCTTTTTTCAAACATATTATGGAATTAAGTTCACAATATTATGTATTATTAATGTAAATTTCACAATTATCATCCATCAGAAGTTTGCTGCGGTGTGTTATAGCAGCAAAACACCCATATCCACGAAAAGATGGAAATGCAAGCGAGCTTGTTCATCCAGCGAGAGTGGATGAACAAGTTAGTTTATCACATTATTTTAATCATAAATATAATTCTTCGAATATTCCTGTATGTATGGCTATGCTTTATTTTTTATAGTTTATTTGATTTTGTTACTAGTTTCGTTTCAGAAATCATTTATAATAGGTTGACTTATATCCAACACGATTGCATTTTCAGTGTGAGGATCAATGTGGCTGCTTATGATGACTGCAAAGAGGCAGCAAGTGAACCATATTATCCGGTAAGAGTTTCTCCAATCGATAATCCCACTCTGACTGCAGTCAATGTGATGGTGTTAAGCAGGAAAGTAATTCGACCAAGCATGAAGAGAGGTGCATCCGCTTCAAACCACAGGGAATTAAATTTCCGGTTGATGATAAGCTCTTCTTTAAGGGTTATGACAAGATGGTACATAGTAGCAGGTAACATCATCACAAAACTCATAATACGGATCGCTTGATATTATTTATTTGAATATATATTGATTGATTTAGTAATAAAATGGTGATCTAAATAATAAAAATGTTCTTTCTGAAACAAAATCTTTTCCTAGACCGTGATGGGGCAGAAGAGAAGGAGAGGCTAACACTACGTATGATATTGGTGGGGAAGGCGAGTGTAAAGTACCAGTAGTACTGGTCACGACCTGAGATGGGAATCAAGGTCGTGATCCCTTTTGAGAATAAAATTCACAATTTTAATTAAAATTATAACAATACTTTATTCACAACAAAACAGTAGTATTGTTAGCCCCCCAATGATCAATGAGCTTACTTTCAGAGCTAAATTTTCCAGTATCTGTTTTGAGCACTCCAGATTACATTCGTCAGACATGTCGAAGCAATCGAATTTCCCATTACATGTTTTATCTTTTGTAATGATACGAGTAGAGTCGCACGTGAAACCATTGGTACATGCCAACTCATCCGATCGGTCGCCGCAATTATCAATCAAGTCACATACTTGAGAATAATCAAGTGGATTGGTACGAACAATAAAGCTACGTTGGGTAGTACGAGTATCAAAAATCTCAAAAAGGATAACTGCACACAAAAGCTTTTCGTATTTCCAGATCATCACTTTTTTGAAGTGGACACGAAAACAGAGTTGGATTCTAAACCCGATTGATATCTTCAAAAAATTACACATAATTATGTTAGATAATTATAAATGTGCACGGAACATCATTCCAATGATGGTATGCGTCTTCATAACGATTAGCTCCGGCTCCGTAACAAAGATAGGGTTAAACAAAAAAGTTATTGAGCTATTAAAATCCATAGAAGACTTTGTGACTTAATCCAAATTTATAAAAGTAGTAAAATATCATTAGTCTCCAACCTGCAGATCTGAGTCATCAGCCTGCTATAATGGTTTGATATAAGACTCGAAATCTATAAAATTTATGAATTAGTATATAATTGAATTGGAGGGAATAAATTTATAGCGTCACTTGTATAAACATTGAAAAGTTGTGATGTTGTTACCAGCATCTTGTCACAGCCCTTAAAATATAGCTAATTTTAATTAAAATCATAACAATACTTTATTCTCAACAAAACAGTAAATAGAAAAGAGTCGGCCAGAACCCAGCGTAGCTCTTTTGTTCATACCAATCCACTTGTACGAGACCTACGTTAATCTAAATATACCATACTACTTAGCAAACCAGATAGAGTTGCAGACGATTAATGGTCAGTATTATCAGATTTAATTGAAGTCAAAACTATTCTGATCCAAGATATGACCTAAAGTAATTCATAATAGTCCTTTTTGAAACACCAGGGATAATATTCCTAAAGTATTCCACTAAAACTGCATTGAACCAATACTGCAACAATCCTGGTTATGTACGCCTATACAGTAGTTCATGAAATGAAAATGTCTTAGTCCTTAAACATGTCCAACTCTGCAACCTCACAACAGGCGGTTTTTTAAAGTTTAGACGGATCGCAAAATGGGGTAGAGTACCGGTATTTGGGGAAGGTGGCGGAATTGTTGAAAGAGGAGAAATTGAGGGGATCGGTATTGAGTGAGGACTTTTGGCCAGTATTGACCTTGACGTTAAAACGGAAAGCTGTGAGGATGTCGCTGGGAAGGCTGTCAGCGCACATGTACCATAAAACTCTGAAAGTAGGGACGTGTGATTATGAGGAGCTAACTTTTGAGGAAAAAATTAGGTAAAATTCGAGATCAAGCCAGTCGGAGTGGCCAGTGGAACCGGAGAGGTATTCATGTACACTATGTGGAAACGTGACCAGTCCAATGATCACTTGCACAGCGATTATCTCTTGGACTTGAATTGCTCCATGAGATTTACACGGACCCAGAGCATGATCCAGAAAATGTATCTTTGTTATGTCATCCGTTAAGAAGAGAACCTCCTCCAAATTTATCCAATAAACATTTCAGCTAGCAAGAACTCTTTATTGAATTAAAAACAATGAAATATTTATTAAAGATCTTTAATTCCCGCAGTAGATAACTGGACTGTCTCAATGTTAAGAGAATTTATAATTATTTTTTGTAAGTAGAATATAAATAAGTACTATGTAGGTAACCAGATTTGCCACACTACTAGGACAAGGATTCACGGAGATAGACTCACTACATGGGTCCCATCATGTCTCTCAAATGGCGATGACAAAAAGGCGAAACTGGAGGTTCTTTGTAAACCCGATTAGGACGACCCTAAAGTATTTGGTCTACAAAATCGGGCAGTCGGAGTTCCTGACAGAACCTGCACACGATTTGCCGGTTTCCCTAATCAAGAGACTATTAATAGTAAACGACGATCGTTTTCACTAAAAAATGAACATTATAGTATCACCTAACGTGATAACTTAACTTATTTTAACTTACATTTGTTTGATGAGGTTTTCTAATTGTCTCATAATAGGTTAGAGATTATCTAATAATGAATTGTTTGCATTTAACTATTATATTGATTAGTGCTATTTATTGATATACATTATTTCAGCTTGATTAGACATCAACTGTTGTTTCATTGCTAAGAGAAATCAGCAAACATAGATAAACAAATAATACAGTTAAATAATGTAAGGTCAGCAAAGACAAGACACAAAAGGTCAAAATTGATGCTGGAAAAGGACGAGGAAGAGGACAAGTTAAAATAGTAAAATCGAATAAAGCTAAGGGACGAAGACGAGGGAGAGCAAGAGACGAAATTCTGGACTCAGTGAATTAGGGAAAAAGATAAAGTTAGGGGAGAGGAAAAATAGAAAAAGTGAACGTAGACATGACATCTAGGCCTGTATTATAGTAATTATAGAAAAGTTTTACTGAGAGACTGGTAGTCGGTCGATTAGTTTTGAAGTCTTTATCAGTAGGGTTGCAATGTCCCACGGCGTGAAGCTGTATTTAGTATTTTAAGTTTTCGTCACTTAGTAGTTATTTGGAATTGTAAACTTCCCGATGGGAAAAGCAGTGGCTAAAATATTGTTAAGTTTCAAATTTATTAGAGCTTATACTTCCCCGAGTGAGTCTTAAACCGGAAGACTTCAGAATGAGTTGAATTTATTATAATTCAACTATAGTATACTTATTTCAAATAATATTGTTAAAACCGGTTATATATTTCAGGATCTCAACGCCTTTTTGGACATTGATTTCTAACCCCGCTGCCGTATCCCGCTGTCAATCATCATAACACCGGAACTTGAATTTTCATACTCTAGTTAAAAGAAGCCCGATTATACGTAGTTAGATTAATGTCATCTAAATTTAATGAAATATAATAAATAAATAATCTCTAGTAAGTTATGGAGAAATAATACTTGAAGTAGGCCGTTAAGTAAGTTGGCGTGCTAAAATCCAAGCTCGCCTCTTAACAGGCGAGCAGCGAGAACCGGTGAAGTTGCCATCCGTCCACTGTGAAGTTGCCATCTGTCCACCGTCCACTGTCAGATCAGTTAGACCAGTCAAAATCACCGAGTTTGTGAGGCTTCTGGGTCCTGTTATTTTGGACCAGAAACTTTACAAATAACGAGATAACTTGATTTAAACCACTTCTTTTTCAGGAAAGAAAATAAAAACCTGCATAAACAGGGCAAAAGACTTTGGGAAAAAAAATTAGTGAGTGCTCAGCTATGTGCTTGTAGCTAAATTAAAGCAGAAAGTATATTATTTCTTATAACAGCTGGTTTGTTGCACTTAAATAACATACGAGAAATAACGATCGCCCAATCATCCAATGAATAATGAATTAATAATGAAAAAACGATGTAACGCTATAGTCGTTCTACGTCTCTTTCAAATCATGTGTATTGTTCCGTTTTTCTTTCGAATTTAGATCGGTCCTCATTGTTTTCACACTTTTAGAACAGAGAAAATTGCACGTTGGAGGTGTGCGAGAGCTCACAGAGGCGGCTCGTGGTACCAGGCTGTTGGTTTACTCGGGAGTCCGGTCGAGGGACTCAGGGGGTTTGGGGGGCGGGCCCCCCAACCGCCGGAGGCCCGCGCCGGCTGGCGGAGCCGGTTGATTTGAAGCTCCGAAAACCCCTCAGAACGGCATAAAAATGCCTAAAATTACCTTTTCTTCAGTTCATGCATTTAAGTAAATTGCCATGTTTTGAGCTAGCTAAGTTAAATATTTTACGTTCATTTCGACATTTTTTGCCAGACTAAACTCTAATTAAATAGTCTATAAAGGACCGAAGTTCACCGGTGTACTCCTGGTGATCAGCTTAATAACTTAATATTTCTGTTGACTGTTTGGTAAGCTTAAAGCTGAAGCACAATAAGTATGACGATGTTATCAGTTATTATGTAGAATAAGCAGTTCAGAAAGTAATACATCTCTGCTTGGATCAACAGCTAGCTTTTCATGTTAAGTTGTTTCTACATAGTACATACTGGAAACATACTACTCATTAAAATGGTGGAAACACCAATGTGTGGCGTACGTAGGTGCGCGCGCATTTTACTGGCTGTTACAAATACAACTTTATTCATTTTAAATTATTCGCGCGCGACCGCCACTGCATAATGACCTTCTCACATGGATATTGGATTGTGAAAGCCATTTTGCACATTGCCTCTTATAAATTTAATAACCGAATATCAACAATGCATACACTAATTAAGTATTGACTAACAAACTACAAAGTTAGAAGCAAAATTAAAGTTTACGCCGATATTTAAAGAACACAAAACAAGACAGAACGATCTAACCGGGTTTGGCTTTCCGCTTTTGAATGTCAGTGTTAGCCTAGCTGCTTTAGATTTTAGAACTCTTCATTTCGTTAGCCGTATATGTCTTCAAGGTCCTGGAAGATGTATGGAGAGTAATATGCTGCGAATTAAACCCAAAAATGAACAACTAGTAGGAGCTAGAGGGAGATTTGAGAGAATTGTGTGGGTAAGCCTTAAGAAATTTGAAAATAGCTTAAGACATTAGTGTAGGAAAAAAGTAAGGGTGTAGTCAGTAGTGATTATTTAAGGACTGTCTAATCAAATAACTACCTTTAGACGTTGAGGAGTCGGGCTTCTCAAAAATAGAGTCAATACCGCAGTGTTGAGTGTTCTCAATGCTCATAGAGGGAGAGAAGGGAAGGGGAACTGCCAAGGTTTTACAGTACTCCAGTATCTTAATGTCAACTGACAATTCTGCAATAAAAATGATCAGCGATTGGCAATGCTATTTAATAAATCCCGGTCCCTCACCGACCCATTTGGTAGGTAATGTTTGTAGAAATGGATAGTGGTGGATAAAAAGTATTTTTTTCATTTTTTGTTTTTAAAGGAGTAATCACAAAACCTACCAAATGGCCCAACACTTGGGACGTTGGGTGTTTGTTTAACCTGGGATATATCATTAATCATATAATGTGAATAAAATTATGTAAGTATGTAAAGTTCATTATTCATTATTGCCTAAAATTAAAATGTATCAAAATACTTATCTTGAAAGAAAACAAATAATAAAAGTTGTTCTAAGTAGTACGAACCACACAGCGTACTTGTAAAGTGTACGATCCACACAGCGTACTTGTAAAGTGTACGATCCACACAGCGTACTTGTAAAGTGTACGAACCACACAGCGTACTTGTAAAGTGTACGGACCACACAGCGTACTTGTAAAGTGTACGATCCAACAGCGTACTTGTAAAGTGTACGATCCACACAGCGTACTTGTAAAGTGTACGAACCACACAGCGTACTTGTAAAGTGTACGGACCACACAGCGTACTTTAACGATTCACATAGTATGCATTTTTGAGTGATCCACAAAGCTCCCAAACATCTAATTTCTCAGAGTCAATTCGATTCTGCGATCTTTTTCAGGTCAAAACCTGTTGAGTCAATGAACATTAAAATAGAGCAAACTATCAATGGAGACGTTTCCACAAAATCTTTTTGTGGATGTGAAACCTAACTTAAGAGAAATCTCAGAGCTTTGATGAAACTTCATTCAACTAATTCTGGAGACTTTGCTACTGGTGGCTTACTTCCTGATGTTGAATTACCCGTTATTCCTTTGATTGATGTGAAAGACTATGGGCTTTTACCATTCCCACTAAATGACACAACATTTAACTGTGTGAAGCCGCTTTGCAAACAGTCCCCCTATGGAATGGGTGAAGAGACATTAGTTGATACTTCAGTGAGAAATAGTTTCCAGTTAGAGCCATACCAGTTTGAGATAAAAAATCATGAATTTGTCAAACAGGTCAGTGTTCTTATCCAAAAGAAGATAAAGTCGGCGTTTAGGTCTAGCAGGTGCGACAATATACGCCATACGGGAAGATCTACAAACTCCTTATTTATGAAAAAGAAGGCAAGTTTGCTGAACATAAAGACACTGAAAAAGAAGAGAACATGTTTGGGACCCTGATTGTTCAACTTCCTTCAGTTTTTACTGGAGGCGACTTAGTTGTGAACCACCTGAAATCATCCAAAGTCTTCAACAACAGTACCACTGGTAGTAGCACTCACTGTAAGTTTGTTGCGCACTACGCAAGTTGTCCACATGAGCTGAAAGAAGTTACCTCAGGTTATCGTGCTGTACTTGTTTACTCACTTTGTTGGGAAGGTAATGGAATGAAACCTTCACCTTACACTGTTTCAACTAATGCTGTGAGACTGTGTAATACTCTGAATCTACTGATGGATTCTCCTAAAATACCCTTCCTCTGCTGGGGTTTAGAGTATGAGTATTCTGATGCAAGTTTGAAAGAGAACTCATTAGAATTCTTCAGAGGGAAGGACAGCAATATCGTTGCTGGGCATCTAATTTCTCAGAGTCAACTCGATTCTACGATCTTTTTCAGCAGCGAATCGGTTAATAATATTCTCGATATCTAAACTTTCTACTAGCTGGATTTCAATTGCAATAACAGCAAGATTCGACAGTCGATCGTCTCCCATCGTATTCCTCAGACGTGTTTTAATTCTTTTCAGAGCAGAAAAAGATCGCTCTGCACTGCAAACTGTCAGAGGTACAGTCAGAGCTAAGTTTGTCAATCTGTAAACTTGAGGAAGGTCGTTCTTCAGGTCACACTCATACAACATCTTGGCCAGATCTGACAGTTTTCCAGGCATATTACTATTGTAGAGATAGCCTAGCTGATCTTTAAGGGCAGCTGTGTTGAACAAGGAGCCGTACACAGAGTTCTCCAAGTCAGCCAAGATACCATCCGGAAATTTGTCCTTTTTACTGAAGTTGGTGAAACTCTCGCTATTGAGCAGTTTGCAGAACTTAAGTTCTTCAATGTTACCAAATCTAATCTCAATACAGGATATTGTATTGTTTTTTTTTAAATCTCGGTGTAAAGCTCATTACATCTGTCGCGATGGCTCAGTTCAGGATTGTCTCCTGCAGGCACTCTATGATAGCCAGCTACCCTTGTCCGTGCCCTAAAAATAGTATTGTTTTGCTTGCTCTCCTTCCAGCTCTTGTTCCTGCTAACGTTCAAGCTATTGCTCCACTATGACAGATCGGTTTGACATTCAGATTGATGAACTGCTTTCCAATCGTGTTCCGGACAGTACAGTTAGAGTCAACAACTGGGCTCTAAACAAATTTAATTCTTGGCTTCAGTCATCCAGATTTGCTCGTGACTTCAATGACTTTGACCAAATTCCTGTTCAACGACTCAACTACATTTTAGAGTGCTTTCTTGTTTCTGTTTACCTGAGGACCCCAGGCTATTATGTTCATTAACATATAGATTTGGCGGAATGACAGGCTGAGCGCGGCCCAGTAAGTTTCTGTTGGATTTGACTTGAAGATGAAGACTATGTATTCTGTATAAATCCCTTGTCGAAATCGCCGGAGATAATTATAATCCATAAACACTTCACGCTCAGGGCTAAATAAATGTAATCCCTCAGTATAATCGGTTAACATACGGTTTCTCCTCCGTGTACGTGTTTCTGGAGGGTTAGCGTCTACCTTACAGTCATAGATGTCAGCAAATTTGTTATCCTCGAGATGTTTGAGTTGAGTAACAGCTTCCTCGACGGTCGAAGAACTCCATCCAAGATCGAGGCCGACTTTCTGCAGTTGTTTGTACATGATATCGGTGATTCTGAAAATATCGTGATAAGTGTGCAATAAAAAAAGAAAATCAAAGTCTTCCAGCTTATTCAGAAATCCCTGAGCTGTGCTGCGGCAGTCTGGAGTCCAGACTGCTGAAGTGCCATGGGCAATTTCTTGAAAGCAGTGCCTGTATGCTTCCATGTCATTTACTATACCATTTACTGTTCGCGATTTGTAAGCCCATCGCGTTGCAGAACTCGCAGCTTGCGGCTTTCTCTTCCCTCCCGCTAGTTCGGTTGCTGTTGGAATAGAAAATTGATGAGTCATGAGATAAATTAATACGACAAAATGTTTGCCTTGAAATAAAAGCACCGGCCCACATATAATCGACATCACGACAATAATCATTTTGAAGCGAACTTACTCTGATGCAGATGACATGACTTATGGAACTGTGCAGTTCTCTTGTAGCTGACACCGAAGAATGCGTTTATTCCTGATAACGTTGCAAAGAATATAACACATTTGGATATCGCCTTCGTAGCATCTTGTAGGGCCAAGTTGAGTTTGTGGGCCATACAATGAATAAAGATGGCTCTCTTGATCACTTCACGTATCCTTGCCTGAACACCTGATGTACGGCCAGACATTGTACTAGCTCCATCATATGTCTGTGCTACCAGCTTGGATTCGGGGTCAAATTCTTTTAAAATATTTAGTATGAACCCAGCGAGACCCTCAGCTCCTGCGGAAGGAACAAGATTGAAGTTATAGATCCAAAACAATTTTGCGCCAAACATAGTTAAAGAAGGATTAATTTAAGTTTTCTATTGAAAATTATTGGAGCTAAATTACAAACCTGAAACTTCAGATACGTTATCGAATCCCAGAAATCGTTCTTTCAGCTGTCCGTTGTGCACATATCTTAGAATCGTTGTTAGCTGGTTTGTAGTGCTAACATCAGTGGTCTCGTCAGCAATAACAGCGAAGAAATCAGCAGACTTGACTTCTTCTTTGATGAGCTCTCTGGTCATCTAGGTATGATGATAATATATTAATGATTTATAACTTATCAATGAGAACATTCTTTTTAAGACTGACAAAAAGATGACGAAAAAAAGGTTAATTCACTATTAAGTATTACCGTTGCGATCAAAGCAATAATTTCGTTCTGGATCGTCTTACTGTCACCTTTGAACACTGTGCTTGAATCTAGGTGGTCAAAAAGCAGGGAATCCGTCTTAGCTACCATGCTGAAAATATAAATGTTTTAGCTTCAACAAATCGATTGTCAATGATGGTACAATACTTGACAATAGTGGAGGTACTAGTAACTGTTGTTCAATAATATATTAAAGTTATAACATCAGTGAATTATCCAACCTCAGCAGCTCTTTGAAGGGTCCTCGGTTCACTGAGGTTTCACTTTCATCATGTCCACGGAACGCCATTTCTTGTTTTGCCAAATAGATAACAGCATTTATTAGTCGTTTTACAATCTCCCTGTTTCTGCAGACTAAATTGTTGTGGCGCTCTATCTCATCACTGTTCATGGAAATGAGACTCCCAACCTCAAAATGGTTCGTTCTTCTCAGGAAGAGCTTCAGATCTATCACGGCGCTACGGTGTTCACGAGCCTGATCATGCTTCTCCATACTACTGCCAATATAGCTTATTCTATGAAATCCTGTTTCCACCCAACACGTATCTCTCTTTTTTGCAAAAAGGAGACAGGGAAAGCAGTAAAGTCTTTTATCTTCTACGTCGACGGTAAGCCATTCACGAGCCGATAAGAAGTTGTCTGAGGATGTCCGAATTCAATGACTTCTAAGTTCTATATATCAATCTTCACATGAGCCAATGTCGATAGCTATGTTCCACAGTTTATTAATATGTGTTTATCAAATAGTGACTACACTATAATATTTGAATACTCATGATTGATTAATACTGCTAAGCAGTAAGTTTCTTACCCATTGGATTGACGGTAGGATTGTGTTTCTGATTCTGAACGTTTCCTGCTTTGGTTTGATACTGTATCGTTACGACAGGTTTATGAGGGCCAAGCTTGACAACTGCTCGCTTCTCGTCTACAGTGAGAGTCGCAAAAGGACGTCTTTTCAAAGCACCAACAGTATTCCTGTAGATTTGTCATTATAGGCTATTTAACTAGTATAACATATTACATAAGGTTCGGTACAGTTTCATTTCTCAAGTTTGCAACTAGTAACTATAGCTTCAAATTTCAATTGATTTTTATTATAAAATGTACGTAAATCATTTATCATAAATGTATTTACTATTTATGAACTCACATGTTTGATGTTGTCTGTTGAGGCTGAATCCCAAGTTTTTGAAGAGTTTAAGATGTAGAATGTACGATGAATATTGAATTGGCAGGAAATTTGATGTGCTTGCTAACAAAATAGTGGATTAAAAGATAATAACGAATATAAATTACGAAAATGAATAAAAGTATAACATTGAGACTTGATTGATGTTCAACATCAGATGTTGTTAGATTTATCATTTATTGACGATATAATAAACACGTATATCATAAAATAAAATTCATATAAAAATTAAAATTCATAACTATAAACTAGCTAGTCACAACAGGTGGTGTTGGTGGGTGGGTTGGAGGCTGGTGGGGGGCCGGTGGTGGGTGGGTTGGAGGCTGGTGGGGAGCTGCTGGGGGGTGGGTAGGAGGCTGCTCAGGCTGGTGGGGAGCTGCTGGGGGGTGGGTAGGAGGCTGCTCAGGCTGGTGGGGAGCTGCTGGGGGGTTGGTTGGCAGGGTGGGTGGGGGCTGTCGGTAGGGATCCAAGCAGTCCCTGACCAGGTGTCCCGGTCTCTGACAGCTGAAATTAATTATTCCATTAGCCTAAATAATAAAATTTGTATCTTTAATCTTTGAGTTGTTTTACTCACCAGTCACTTCAACTTGCAATGGTAGAATATAAACATTTAACATTAAATCGAGAAAATGACAGAAGACTGGAGTTCCAAGTTAGTATTTACTATTTAGTAATTACTAATTACATGTTAGTTGTTACAACAATGAACAAAAGTTAAACTTTAAAAGTTTAACGTACCGATAGCACAGTCTCGGCCGGTTTCTCCTCCCAGACCCGCCAGTCTGGCTTCTTGGTCTGGGAGGGTCGCCACGGATCGATACGTTGCAGTTGGAGAAATTAAATGTCGACATTGACTGATGAATCAGTGTTAAATGTTAGTTACTGTTAATATTAATTATTATTCACATTTTTGATTTTACTAATTCAAAGTTAAAACCTACTTAACACTTAAATAATAAATTATAAATAAGCATACAGGACGCAGCAAATATCAAAACAGAAAACTCGGCGAACGGCAAACCGAAAATTAAAACGGGAGAAATGAACACGTACAACAAGTACAACGAAAGGAGTCGTCCAGATGATCTGAGCGTGTCGATTCGACACGTGCAGTGTAAGTGACGCGCACCTCTGCCCTCAAATGTTTGGTGTAAAGGGTCGGGGGTCTCGGACCACCAAATCTGGAGTGAAGCCATCAATTTATACAGCGAGACGCGCACTGATTTGCTTTGTACAGTTTACAATTGATTGTGTGTTAAATCCAGATTTTCTGGGAGTCCAGCCACCTCTCTGGACCACCTAACAAATTGTCAACCTGCCGTGCCTGCGTTAGCAGTCACGTGCGCGTGATCTTGAACGTTTGCGGAGTAAAAATTACAAATTTCAAGACTGATTTGGCGAGAATGTTTTTGCGCGGCTTATATTAAAATGAAAACTAATATTTACGCGCTTAACCGCGGAGCGAAACTTTTTTGTTCGATTCATCATTAATCAATTTTTTCCCGATTAATTATTTTAGGGCGTCCGTGGACGCCTGGACGCCTTAACGAGCCGCCTCTGAGAGCTCATGGTAAAGACTCAGCAAGAGGCATAAAGTTTTATATCTCCCTTATAAATAATAATAATTTGTTAAGAACAATAGATAATAGAGATTATCTACATTCTATTAATTCTTCATATTTTTAAATCTTCTCCCTTGTACTTATTCTGATCTTTCTGTTCCGTTTTTATTTTTTCGATATTTTCATTTCTTATTTGTATTTTGAGTTTTCAAAGCTGATTTCACACATTTTTACACCATCTTTCTTTTTTTGTGATTAATTTGCGAAAATCAGATTTCACTAGCATATCTCAACAAATAAAAAGCTTCCTGTCCTGGGGGTCCTTTCCGAAAAAACGTTTAAGTGGCACTTAAGTGTATGGTCGACTAAGTAGAATTCGTAATGGTATGGACTATGGAGATGATATATGGAGATTAGGGTAAGATAATTAGTAAGAATGAGTATAAATTAAGACATGGGCTGTGGAATGAGTAGCCCACCATTTACTGTCCTAGTAAGGGTGGTGGACGTAGGTAAAGGTACCCTGCTTCTATGCTTTGAAAAAGATTTGATCGAAAAAATCCGAGACCTATTCAAAGTGGGGCTGCAGACGGTCAGCGATATCGGATATGCTCTGGGCTGACGGGAAGAGCCTGTCCCCGGTCCCGCGCCGGGGACTGGGAACATAATTAACATAATTCAATACAATATCATAATATAAAATGCAGTCTAGACTAAGCAAAATTATTTCATAGCTGCATCCTCCAATCTACTCCTGGGAACTAACGCGCAAATTAATTCTATGAATATAAATAGATCTATCAAAATAGAAAAGACATTGCGCGAGTAATGTCGTCGATACCAGGCCATCGGTTATCGTACAACCAGGCTGGAGCTGATAGGAAAGCCGAGGAAAAGGACGTGTTACGGGTTGGGCACAATCTGGGGGGCAAAAAGGAGCTGATGTCTTTCACCAGCTTGCTGAAATGATATTTTACTACTTTTATAAATTTGGATTAAGTCACAAAATCTTCTATGGATTATAATAGAAGGAAAAACAAAGCTGATATTATATTGTAATTCTTTCAGGCTACAAAACGTGTCAAGGAGCATGCACCTTGTGGGTCCCCTATTAGGTAGCTCACCTGGTCACTTCTCTTACTTTGTAGAGTGGCGCTCTTACCAAATGGTACAAAGCGACCAACGGATAATGTACTCTCTGGATAACATTATCACCATACGCAACTTGTCCTGGACGAACCAAGAACACTCACTTGCACTAAAAACATACCTGTCAAAAAGCTCGCATAAACTGATCTCGCTAAACATATCCAGACTCAAAGACGAGTTAACTAACACCTCAATCCTAGCAAAACTAGATGACACGCCTAATTTCTTAAGTCTTCATGTATACCGAAACAAGTTCCTAGATTACTCAAGTGTATTTTCTATAGCCAGCACTATCCTCTCTTTTGTAGGAATAATGACCATTTGTTGCATGAAAAGACTGACCAAACAGAATCATATGCTACGTACCGTAATGGCAGGAATGCGACTAGAAAATCAACAAGCTCAAGCACTCAAATATGAGCTCGCCCCACATTTGCAAGCTCAACATCACGCTGTACCCCATGTAAATTGTAAACCTCTCACGCTTACCAAAACAGGTAGAACAAGCTACCTATTCAAACTTATTGCAACTTCACACGGCCGTACAAGGGCATTCATCAAGCACATCTCCTTCAGTTTTAGATCCTATTGAAATCGACCCTGAATCGATGGCTAACAATGATTTTACCCAAACCATTCTTAAGGAAACGAATACTTTGTCGGATCCTAAGATAGATCCCTACGGTTCTATGTAACAAATCTATACCAACTTCAATAATATGTCAAATCCAATAACTAACCACGTTACACCTCAGTTACCTAATCATGTCTACATCTGTTTCATCTACCCCGACAAGGAGTCCAACTGAGCAAACCCAACTTCCGGGTACCTCATCATCCTATAATACCCAAACTGGGTTATCTCACCCAACTACAAGATCAACACTCCTGGGTGATTTTTACCACCCAAACATCGAAGACGCCATCGCAATAAAGCTTTCGGAGGAGGACCTTGACTTTCTTACACCTAACCTGACAGAGAGAAAACAAACTCCAACAACCCAACCTCTGTGAGTTACTTTCACTTCAACCTCAAGAACAGTGAGGGGAAGGGGAAGAGGAAGAAATACACCCCCAACCCAAACTGGGTATTCAAGACCTGGAGTCACGTCAGCAACCCAAACCCAGGCGTCCTTAAGACCTTCACCGAAAACAGTAGACTCAATGAAACAGACCTCAGCGTCTGTTGAGGTGCAAACAGACCGATTAGCTGATAGAGGAAACATGGTATCATCCACGAATGATCAGATTCCAGGGCCGGTCAAGTTACCTCAAAACTTCACCCTTAACCTGGAGCTCATCGTTACACAAGCGGTAAAGATGGCAGGAAGGAGAGAGTACCTGCAGCTGGCCACAAGATTCGCGACCTTGCTGGGGCAAGGATTCAACGCCATCGACTCGATACATGGTTCACCGGATACTTCCCAAATCTCAAATGCCCAGGTAACTATATTTTGATAATCTGCTATTATATATGTATTCCCGTGTGAGACCCTCTAGACTTTTACTGCTTGGATTTAATATATCGCTATAATATTGATATAAAGTAATGATTAGACATAAAATACAATTAATCTAAAAATATTTCACTTTCAGCAATACACATGTGAAGAATGCGATAGGATTGAGGGGGAGGATATGGCGACATACTTCAACCAACGGGTGGTGATACAGAAGGTGGTGAACAAAAAGTATAGCTACAGCATGGGTTGCCATCTGGAGTTTATGTTTGAGAAAGAAACATATCACACATGTTTGGTTTTCGAGAAAGACCCCATCTACCAACAGTTCATGGAAGTGGATGAGGGTGAAGCAAGGACAATTAAGGGATGGAAGCAATTCCTTGTGAAGCAAATCACACCGACTTGTATCATTTAATTGTTTTATTTATATTTAGTTATCATTATTTCTGGTCAGGTTGAAGAGTTATTTTGACTTTTCAAACCTAGCGGAAGATCACCCGCTGTCGGGCGCTGTTCTCAAATGAGAATAAAGCAGTTATTGGCAAGTTCAAGGATGAGGCTGAGGGGTGGATCATCATAGAGTTTATAGGTTAGTTTTTCATTTTATTTTAATTCTGGTCATGGTTTTAATTTGTTTACTTTAAATTATAACTCAATCTGATACTGTTCATATATTGAATTACACTGCTACATCATCTTTAATAAATAATTACTATACATTTTTTCAGGATTACGTTCCAAGATGTATTCAATACTCATTGATGACAAGGAGAATGGCAAGCAAAAGAGTACTGCGGCCGGGGTTAAGAAGTGCGTGAAAGACAAGGAGTTACATCACGAACTCTACAGGAAAATCTTACAGGGTCCAGTGGTGATCAATGAGACGGAAAAATCGCCAGAAGATCACTATATCCATCAAATGACATTCCGTTCCAAGAACCACACTGTCTGCACAGTCGACCAGTGTAAAGTTGGTTTGACGCGGTATGACGACAAACGCTGGATCCTGCATTGATGACAAAGAGAACGGTAAACAGAAGAGCACTGCAGCCGGAGTAAAGAAATGTGTGAAAGATAAGGAGCTGCACCATGAAAGATTTAAAGGAGCTGCACCATGAACTTTATAGGAAAATCTTGCAGGGTCCTGTGATGATCAATGAGATCGAGACGGAGACATCGCCAGAAGATCACTATATCCATCAAATCAAAGAACCACACTGTTTACACAGTGGATCAGTGCAAGTACAGTGCAACCCAATAACTAACCACGTTACACCTCAGTTACCTAATCATGTCTACATCTGTTTCAAAATCAACCCTCCTTGGTGATTTTTACCACCCAAACATCGAAGACGCCATAGCAATACAACTTTCGGAGGAGGACCTGGATTTTTTCACTCAACTGCCTAAGTAAGAAACTCAGAACAGAGTCTCTCGACCCACTAGTAGGGTTAGCTCCAACCAACCAGACAAGCGGTTTCATCTGTTCGGAAACCAACCCCTTAGAATTCCTTGGAATCACAACGCCTAACCTGACAGAGAGAAAAGAATCTCCAACACCCCAACCTCTGAGAGTTACGTTCACCTCAACCTCAAGAACCGTGAGAGGAGGAGGACGAGGAAGAAATACACCCCCGACCCAAACTGGGCATTCAAGACCTGGAGTAGCTTCAGCAACCCAGACCCAGGCGTCCTTAAGACCTTCACCGAAAACAGTAGACTCAATGAAACAGACCTCAGCGTCTGTTGAGGTGCAAACAGACAGATTAGCTTATAGAGGAAACATGGTATCATTCACGAATAATATAAGATCCCAGGGCCGGTTAAGTTACCTCAAAACTTCACCCTTAATCTGGAGCTCAGCGTTACACAAGCGGTAAAGATGGCTGGAAGGAGAGAGTACCTGCAGCTGGGCACAAGATTCGCGACCTTGCTGGGGCAAGGATTCAACGCCATCGACTCGATACATGGTTCACCAGATACTTCCCAAATCTCAATGACCCAGAGGAGGAATATAGGATATACTTAAAATCAGAGTTTAAATGATGCAATATTTTCAGGAAACTGCTTCCAGGACTCATGCGGTAACATATGGCCCAGAGATATTCGAAGCAATCAGAAATCTATCCACCTCTCAAACTAGTACAGTATCCTCAAATTCAATCCGAGTAGCTCTACAAGCTGAGAGTGATCAATCACACGATAGTTTTTATTTTTTAAATCAAGTCTACCTACAATGTTCAGCTTTCGTATATGTGTCCGTCAGCGAGAGACTGACAGACATCTGACGATAGTCTTTCATAACTTCAAGGTAATTTTACTGATATAAATATATCTTTAAACAAAATAGAAATTATGGTAAAATTAATCCCAATTCCCACTTCACATGACCAACATTACTGTCATATTCTTAAGTGGGTAATCATTAGCAGGGGTACGATGTGCATATTATGGTGATTAAAGCGCTCGCCAATTTAGAGGATGACCTCAACAACATCGCGATCATACCTAACAGTATGGAAAAATATGCATCTGTATCGACAAGGAAGTTCCGGTGTTCAAGGGGAGAAACTGTATTATTTTCAAGTTTCCCCCTTGAACGGGAAGAGCTGTGAGGTGGAGGACGAGAAGACTGTGAAGCTGGAAACAGCGTACACCATTATCACCACAGGATTCCTTTCTTACCGCCCAACAGAGGAAGCTTCTGAGGGGCGGTGCTAAGGAATATTGTAATTTAAAACATAATAATGATTTAATCTTTATATCACAAGGGAAAGCCTGCCAAAAAGCGTGCTTTTATGTTGAGTCACGTCGACTTTGTTCGTTATAAACTGATAAATTCATACTTAGCCCCAGATTACCATCGGAAGTGTAAATTACCATTTTGAGAGGGGCAGAAGAGCAGCAATGCACATTGCACATGCTTTATAATATAACCTTCTTTAATATCTCCAAAGTGCATGGCATGGTCTTAATCTTTACTCGCTCAGAAAGGGTGATTTTAAAGTAAAGACAATACAGCAAAAAGAATTACATCCTCTACACTTGCTACTTGGCAAAGTCGACTCTAGTCTAGTGAGAAGCCAGCAGGACACGCATTAACAGGTTGCGACACTGTTTCAAAAGTAGGCACAAAGTTAGCACAACTATTTCTGGTGAAAGTTATAGCTAGCAAGGCCTTCAGAGCTTAATGAACTGTGCAACTTTTGACAAACTTAGACTAAGGATGCGGCAGCAAAAAAGAAACGTAAGATTCGTGGATCTTCCATGCTCGTCTAATGAAATAAGGCAGCATATTCGAAGGGCATATTTCCAAGCAAGGTTGTGGCTCGAAGCTGAAACAGGGGATGCATTTAGAATCTTTGATGTTACAGAATATCGATACGACAACAACTTATCTCCTACTTGGTCCGCACTATAATGTATTGCCATTTTCAAACAAAATTTATAATAATATTATATCCTTCTTGTCTTTGAATTATTCTTTATCTTTCTTTCTGTTTTTATTCTTTTTTATTATTTGTATCCTTTTTTTCTTTGCATTCATTTTGATTTTATCATGGTATGTTTTTCTTTCATTTTCTTGAATGACTTCTCAACGCCACGTTTCTTGACAGAAAAATAATAACCCCGCCCAATTTTTATTTTTAAGCCAATCAAAGCTTGATTTGAAAAATGTTGACCTACTAAACGTATCTTTACAGGTTTGGTTCGAAGAACAGGAGCGAATAATGTATGACTTTATTGGTAGTTAGAGATCAAATAAACATGGAAAAGTAAATTTTTGCTGTTCCTTACACATGGCAGGTTGAAATTTTACCAGTTTATTAAAACTTAACCGGGTTCACCAGAAGAAAGTTTTTAAAAAATCATACTTATCCCGTATCCCCCCAAAGTAGTTTGGGGCGTACTATTTGGAACAAGCTATAAAATCCGAAGAATGAACCATTCAAAACATCATACCAAACAATATGTAATATTGATGTTAACAGAGGGCCAGTAAATGATTGCATCAAGCCGGGTACTTCCATTCAAGGTGCAATTAATAACTTTAACCATAACGAAAGAACTCCAACTGGAGTCACTCAAACCATTAGTGCAGGCTGATGACTCGGATCTGCAAATTGGAGACTAATAATATTTTACTACTTTTATAAATTTGTAGTAAGCTGAGCGGTGCTAAGGAATATTGTAATTTAAAACATGATAATGATTTAATCTTTATAATATTATATATCTTTTTTGTCAGAAAAGTGTTGAAGAGGAGCACGTTGAACAGGATCAGGAGCAGCAAGATTTCACACAAATGCAGTGTGCGAATTGGATCAATATATTATGGAATGATATTATCATTTTTCATAATAGAAATAAGACCCACGCTAAAAATGTAGATATATTGTATATTATTTTTTAATATACGATTATGACTTCTGTTTTGCCTTCAAAAATTTGTGTCCACGGTCACAATACGTTCAGTTTGAACGACCTTTTTATAAATGTAATTTCTTTCATCGGTAAGCTACAGTTGTTCTCTACAGAGAATCCAGAGAAGCTGGCGGTAAGTTATAATATGGTACTTAAAATAACAAATAAGACGGCATATTATATTAATATTCTATTACTATATTGAAAACCCAAACTGATATTAATTAAATATTATAACTTCTAAAATTATGAAAAAAAATTCGTCATGATTCTATACTTTCTCTTTTATTTACGTTTACAATAAAAAGATTTTCGTTTTGATTAAACACTTATTATCACAGTTCCTGTCCCAACCCGTTTGCACTGATGCGAGGACAGGTGAACGGACGTCAGCTACAGAACCCGAATGCAATAAGGAGGATGCTGACATCACGCATCTTCGAAGGCAAGGCAAGGATCCTCAACGTGATGCCCGGAGATAGGAGTTACCAGCTAGAGTTTGATGTTCGTGGGTGGCGCTACACCACCATCATCAAGAAGAAGCGCCCCACTTCGAGTGGATGGAATATCATCTGCAGCGTGGGTTGCTCACTGGAGCAAGAGTAGTCCTCGCGGCATCGAATGCAGTCCTGGGGTTCACAAGCTATATCCTTCTTATCTTTAAATTATTCTATCCTTATCTTTCTTTCTGTTTTTATTCTTTTTTATTATCATTATCCTTTTTTTCTTTGTATTCATAATGGTTTTTATCATGATATGTTTTTCTTTCATTTTCTTGCATGACTTCTTAACGCCACGTTTCTTAACAGAAACATAATAACCACGCGCAATTTTTATTTTCAATCCAACCAAAGCTTGATTTTAAAAATATTGACCTACTAAACGTATCTTTACAGGTTTGGTTCGAAGAGCGGGAGCGAATAATGTATGACTTTATTGGTAGTTAGAGATCAAATAAACATGGGAAAAGTAAATTTTGGCTGTACCTTACGGATGGTAGGTTGAAATTGTACCAGTTTATTAAAACTTACCCGGGATCATGAAAAGAAAGGTTTTTAAAATCATACTTATCCCGGATCCCCCCCCCCCCCCCCCCCGAATAGTTTGGGGCGAACTATCTGGAAATAGCTATAAAATCCGCAGAATGAACCATTCAAAACATCATACCACACAATGTAATATTGATGTTAACAGAGGACCAGTAAATGATTGCATCAAGCCGGCATATTATATTACTATTATATTACTATATTGAAAACCCAAACTGATATTAATTAAATATTATAACTTCTAAAATTATTCGGCTAATATTCACCTATCGATATAATGCAATCCACTACGTCTTTACCTACAATAGAAAATAATCTCGCATTCTACAAGCGGTAACTATAATGAAGGGGTAAATTACCAAATGTAGGGAGCTGAACCGATATTGGTACAAAAATATTGGTCGTTAAAGAAACAGCCAAACTAAGTACGAGATAACGTACCTCAAACTGTGTCCCTCACTCAGCCACATTCTTCCTCAACAGGCGGGGGGGAGGGCTTATGTATTCGACCAGCTAAATCTCATTTACTAATGCATTCCACCAGCTAGATCTTCTCACTTCGTTGCTCATCTCCGAATGAATGTTTTTATGAACCGTAGATCATCTGAATTTTACATGCTAGATTTCTAGAGAAATTGAATTATCAATTCATTTCATCGGTTTATCATCAATCATAAAATCAAATCTTTTATAAGAATTAAATGAACGGACTAGAATTTTATATTTGGAAGTGTTCTGATCGTGTTCAAGATTGAATTGACCAAGTTAAAATGCTCAAGTATTTGAAGAAAATAGTATAAGTTTATCAAATATAATACAAACAAAACTCCACAAAAACTATAATATATATGTTTCAGCAAATTGGGGAGAGCATGTATAGTGTATACAATACATTAAACGTCCAATTAAACGAGTAAATAAATGAATTATTCAAAGGACCTTACTATTCAGCAAAAACAAAAAGCATAGTAAACGGTTACATGATCTTGAATTCTGATAAGTTAAAGTTCCATATATAAAGAGAATACAGATACAGAAGCAAGGGATAGATGACACGTATTTGTGGGGTTTTCATGAAGATTTCAGTTTCTTCATCTGATACAGGTATGTCATGCCGTGTGGGATACTCTGAAATTTCAGTGTGTTAGAAAATCATCTGTTATATTATAAATCTTAGATAATTTGTTGATGTTAATCAAATGTTTATCAAAGTTGCTTGGGATTTGAGTTCTCTTAAACCTTTATAAAATTTAATTTCAAGGGTCAATACAATTAGGTATATTACAATAGTTTATAATATGCGATTACAGCGCGGATGAGATATGTTAAATGTTAATTTATTGACGCTGTCCGAATGCGGTTGAAAGTTATTAAGTATTGAACCGCGGTAATACCACCACGGGAGGGGAAGAATAACTCAAGAAAGTTTACCCCGACGCAAAGGTAGATTGTACCAAGGTAGGCAATAACGGCGATAGCAAGGAACAGATCGAACACTGCTGGTTTTACACTGAAATATGTCAGGTTAATGAATCTGGCACCTAGTTTAGCAAGTTTTACACTAACAATTGTTTATTCGTAAATCGTTATTATCAAACAATCAAGAATAATAAAAAATAAGAGCACATTGTCAATGTTTAGATTATATAACGGAATGCCACAAAATTGATTATGTAATATTTGAACGGTCCCTATAATAACAATAACAAGGTTAGTGGATGCCAACACTTACTTGTTAAAGTAACCATGGTAACCTTAACCGGTACTTACTTGTACGCGAAGAGTTTCGTTTCAGTCTGATCGTAAAACTGGAACTCAGGATCCCTCTTGGATGCTTTCAGTTCAGATACAATCACCTCGGAAGCGTATTTGGACAGCGTCTGAAAAATAGGGAGTTAGTTTGGTGGGTGCTACAGAAGTGTGGGTATACCACGTTTAAAATGTGATGTATACATACACATTAATGTAATGTATACATACACATTTATGTATTCCCAGGGGATTCCCAGTACTTTTGAGTTTAGACTCAAAATTAACATTGGCGACGAGAATATGGGAGAATCATAACCAATTCATCTGTTTGATAATCGAACATTTGGTCAGATAGTCCAGCTAGTGATATTTTAACATAGGAAAAATTGTAAGGATCATTTTAATAGACTGATAACTTATTATGACATTGCTCAACTTATATGACATTGCTCAATGCTTATGTTAAATTTACTCATTCTCGTTATCTTTTTATTCTTTATTTTTTATTCTTTATTTTATATTCTTTCTTTTTATTCTTTCTTTTTTATTCTTTATTCTTTCTTTTTTATTTTTTTTATTCTTCTCGACTTTTTGGAACAGAGCTAAAACAATCGGACCCAGAGACTGGAATACAATCCGGTGGCAACAGAATCACAGCGGTCTAATTCTACAGGACGATAGCTACTTACCATACGAGATGATTAGTTACATCCGTTCAAGGCTGCTTCATCTACGTATGTATTTACTGCTGGAAACCAAAGCAAAACTACACCATATTACTTTATGCCTAAAGCGGACATTGTCGATATTTGCCAGGAATGGGATTTTAAGTATCCAACAGTTTTAGAAGATTCCCCTTGCTTTCTAACGCAACTTGCAAGATACCGCTCTCTAAGCGAGGCAAGATCTATCAAAACGAAGTTTTAAAAATTCTTTCTTTTTTATTCTTTCTTTTTTATTCTTTCTTTTTATTCTTCTTATTTTTCTTTTATATTTTCAATATCTTATATATTTTCAATATCTTATAATGTCTTATAATATTTCACATAAAGTTATTGCTGTAATCTTATATGTATAAAAGTTTTGAATTTAACAAAAATGAATTATCCATGAAAATGGAAGAGAAACGTATGATGCCAAATTGCTCAAAGATACAAATGTATTGGACAATATTGCGGAATATCCTAATACTTTTAGGTACCACAATCAATTTAAGAGAAGTAGTAGGTCGCAGATAAAACAGTGTTACAAGAATTATAACCACAAGTACAAACGCTGTCCTCCACCACACCTAGCTCCAGAACTAGAAGTAACTACTAGACATGAAAAGAAGGCCATTGAACACTCCAGTTCAACCTGGGAATATTTTACAAAGAAACTGAAACCATGTAAACAGGCCGACGCGAGTGTACTCATCCGCTCAGTATAACTTGCTAAAATCATTTCTCCACATAACTTCCGACCAATCACTTGGTTTCCATCATTTAGATTTGGGAATGAAAAAGACATCTTTGATGATGTGAACAAATTCGAGTCCAGCATGATTCGTTTTCAGAACCATTCCAGACTCGTCTGCTGCTGTAAACATTGAAAACTTTATAATTACTCTTCAGTAATGTGGTTATCAATGTTTTAGCTGCTATGTGAAGATAATAATTTTTACATATTAATAATCGTTAATTTATTTAGAATAGTTTATTACGTCTTATTATCGCATTTCTTGCTCCATCTGGAGGCGATCGATTTTAACCCCATGGCGTGTTACACGCACCAGACGGATATGTGTGTACAACGAGAGCTTCTCGCCATTGAGAAAGAAGGGGACCAACATTGCTGGTATTTGGCACCAGGCATTGATGGGAAGAGACGATGAAGATATAGCAAGCGTTTTTGTACGTTTTATTAAGTTAGATTTGCATACGCTTGGACGTAAATATTCAAGCTTCAAACGCGGAAGGAGGCGGTTCGTTACACACGTGAGTAAAGACTACAGACATTAGATCAAATAAAGGATGGAACCAAATCTGGTCTACACCACACGATCAAATCTGGTCTAGACCACACGATCGCGGCCACATGATAAAGCAGCGCCGGTTATCTAGTTTCATCTCTTTCGTCTTGTTCAATACGAGCATATAACGACAAGGTGTGTTTTTAACAAGAAAACCGGCTTTAGAAAACTAATTATTATCATTTTACTTTGGAGAAGAATGTTCCTTTGAGTTCCAGGAATCCAGACTCCTTAAAAGAACATTGCACCATTTAGGCATTGTCCAATGTCCCCAGCCTCTTACTTGTGAAATAGTTGCCGAGATTCGCCTGATTAGTTTTGTGGCCGCATTCCGCAGGTGGGAGTCATATATTTTGATACTTTCTTTTAGTCTTGAATTATTTTATAGCTCCTTTCACGTTTACCCCTTTTACTAGTAGCAGTTTGATTTTCTGCTCTTGGGTAATTTTTAGCCTTATTTTTAGTATTTTTAAAAAACTCTAATCCTAGTTTCCCCTCCAGACCATGAGCAGCAGCCCCGAGTTTCAACCTAAATATAAAGAAAGGAGAAAGACGGGGAAGAAAGGGTAGTATTAAAGAGTATTGTATTGGATATTATATATATATAGTACGTTTAGTCGTTAAGTAGATTAGGTAAGTGTTCTTTCGGCATTTCATAGGACGCTACTTCATAGGACGCTGTAAATAAAGTGAACTAAAGAGAATTCTAACCATTCTACTTTACAACATACCAGAGATTTTGTTTTATCGTTCAGTTCCTGTATTCACTACTTACTATACGTATCTCATTGATTTCTACAAAACTTTATCATCAATCATGATCGTGTCTCTGTTGGTTTTTATGTAAGTAAAGTACTTCAAGCTATTACAGTTATAGTTAAGTTTGACTGTAACGAAGAAGGTATACTAACAGTAACAGCAACAGAAACATCAGGATTATTTCCCACCGGCTTTAGAAAACTAATTATTATCATTTTACTTTGGAGAAGAAAGTGGAGGAAGCAAGTCTTATTGGGCTACCTAATATACGTATTGAAAATGGATCTGAAATAAATAAACATTGCCTCTAGACAACTTCCCCGCTGCTCACTAATTCCACCACCTGCTTTATATAATAAACACCCTAAGTCGAAGCGGCTGTGATTCAACATTTCACTGTCCATCAGTGTCACTTGATCACTCACGCGACTATAAAAAGACGGAAGGTAGTATGGCAGAGTTTGTGATGTACTACCATTATTTTAGGTTTTGCGGCGAAGAAAGATCATGGGCCCGATGGTGGGCCTGATAGGGGGGAAGCCAAGGGGAAATTTGTAAATGGATTTGGTTCGAACAGCTCGGATGTGGACGTATAAGTCTCCATATCTTCAGACACCATCGGCAAAGCTCTAGACACGTTTAACAGTTTCGGACGAACAAATCCAATTTCTCCGTGACTAGAGTGGTCAAGAGAGCTATAGTGCCTATCATTACTTTAAAACACTTGAGTTTGAACGTAGAAGTGGACATATCAATAGCCACTCCCGGCAAAAACAGGAGTCACGTAATCAACAACTCTCAACTGCTGAGAAATTACAGCACGCTCAGTTACCCTTTTGTTAAAGTGTTCAAAACTTATAAATGGTTCTTTGCGGGCACCAGGATGTTCAAAGCGTCCCAACAGGGTCTTTGCTCATATGCACACGTGACGCTCTTCCTCCACTTCCTTAGGAGAAAGAAATGGATCGACTACATTAACCCTCAAAAGGGAACAAGCTCTAACGATTCAGAATCTTTCATTCAAAGAGCTTCCTCAGTACTAGTGCAGTTCCTGTCTTACCTGTGCGACACAGATTTGACAGCACACATAATCCACCTGCGGTTAGATCCTAGTACGGATCTGAAGAGAAATCCGATATCAGGCCTCAACATCTTGGCCGTGTACGAAAATAAAAACATAGGACACAGCATGTCTTCTAAAAACTTGGGAAAATGCCAAGCAGCGTGCAGGATAATTCTCACTTCCTTATGGGCAAAGGAAGACATAGATAACAATTGTTCAATTGGAAAACTGTTCAACCGACCACCTTCTCAAGATGTGATCAATAAACTGAGCACTTCACTGGAGAAGGTAAAAGCGGAAGTCAAACTCATGTGCTAACTCCACCAGAGAATAGTCTTCACCGAGAGCATTGAGTACTTATAAAAATTTAGCGAATTTACATCAGTCAATTACTGTTTCACTGCTTAAATACCCAAATTATCCAATTTAAACATCCTAAACAAAAATAAATCATTCCTCTTCTCATCGATTGTACTAGTATTCAATGCATAAATAATTTAGGCTTTTATAATGAAATTAGACTCCTCCTAACCACTAATCTTTCAGTAGCTACGGTAACCATGAAGACAGGCGTTTGGGCAGTAACAGAAATCTCAAACAATGAACACGTGGTCGAAACACTTCGTAGTCACTCACCAGACAATGCTTACTTTACTCTGGATCTACGGTTGCACATAACGGCTCCAAAACCCAAGTCATCTCCGAAGAAATCAGACACACCTAGGCTAATAAGCTTGCCCAAATTCGAACATTTCAATAGCAACTCCCAACATAAACAGAAGCATAGATGATACGTACGAACTCTACGAACTCCTCAGTGACAACGAACTCTACGAACTCATCAACCCAAAATTACGAACTCTTGAGGAGTTCGTTTTGTACAACTTACGTAAAATGAAATATTGGGAAACACTTGGTGGTGGGACCCCTGAACTGCAAGAACTGGCCATTAAGCTCTTTAAACAACATACGTCAGCTTCCTTGTGTGAACATAATTGGAGCTCATTTGAGTATATATTCAATAAAAAGAGGAATAGATTGTCGACTGATAGAGTTGAAAAGCTGGTTTACGTTCATGGAAATCTACGTTATTGTAAGTCAAAACAGGAAGTTCGCTGTTCCCATAAACATGCTTCAACAAGTCTGTTGAAGTATATTTCCGATGTTATGTCTGCTGAAAGTTAGTAAAATTTAACATTCTGTATTGCTCGTTATTTATTTATTTATACAAAAATATTATAGTTTTATTCTTTATTTTTACCCCAATAAATATCTGAGATCATGCGAGAAATCCTGAGCTGATTACTTTTTTAAAAAACATTTTCCATGTTTTTTTTGAAAAATTGACTAACGAACTCCAACGAACTCTAACGAACTCCAAATTTTGAACGAACTCCACGAACTCTACGCCAAAAATCAACGAACTCCGCATCTATGAACAGAAGTCACGTGATCAACAAAATTACTGAGAAAATACAGCACGCTTAATCACACTTTCGTTAAAGTGTTTAAAACATATAAATGGTTTTTCACTGGCACCAGGATGTTC
Source organism: Bolinopsis microptera (assembly GCF_026151205.1). NCBI lineage: Eukaryota > Metazoa > Ctenophora > Tentaculata > Lobata > Bolinopsidae > Bolinopsis > Bolinopsis microptera. The sequence continues at coordinate 17,470,215 of NC_087074.1, forward strand.
AAAGCGTCCCAACAGGGTCTTTGCTCAAAAAGTATCAGTTTTTTGAAATAATTTTTACAGAATAATACAGAATACGTAATCAGCTTGTTAAGATTATTTAAGACAATTTGTCTTCTAAAATTACCTATTTGGTATCAAAAGAATCAGAAACAGCGGACGTCCGCGTCACCAGTCACGGAGTACGACTCAAAGGGAACATTGTCAATAAAAGTAAGAAAGGAGGAGTTTGACAAAATTATACGTCCCAAACTAACCACTGTCACTATCCACATAACGGGAAGACACAAGAGGTCGACTGCGTCCTATTGGTAGGAGGAAGCTGTCGTATTTCATTGTTAAAAACAATCGTCGCAAACACCCTACCTAATGCATCACTGATCGAACTGATCAACGTGGAACAAGCAGTCGCACTCGGTGCCGCCAAGCGAATTAGCCAGCTGCTGGGTAACCAAGATAGCATGGAACCAACGGAGATCACAGAAATGGCAAACCACACCCTCGGCATCAGCGTAATTGGACAATCTAAGACGGAAACTCCCCCCTCTTGTAAAGTTTTATCAAATTAAGAATTATACCGTAGGTTTACAAGGTTTACATCGCTCTATGGTTACTTAATTACCCCAATCAAGGGCAACATATAAACGGGATTAGAGAGCACAATAAGAGAGTGCAACTTTACGTTTAATCCTGATCTCACGGTATATTAACTGCTGAGTACCTTAACCCAGAACGGGTTGTTATTTACCTAGACTTAGGTTTTCAAATTTATACATTATACCCTGAAATAATGTTACTTTACATCATTACCTTATCCAAACAGGATTTCATATAACGTGTCTCCTTTGCATTTGTACTCACTTACATATCAAACTAAATACAGCCCCCTTTAATCCAACCTGAGTAGCTCTACATAATAAACGACGGGTTCGTCCCAAGAGGAATCAAACTACCAGCTACGCGGGAGAAGGGATTTACTACCAGCGTAGTGTTATGGAGTGCGTATATCAATCTTTCATACGCTATATAATCAATATGGTACACCGTACAAGGTTCATGATTTAGTTTGGAGATTAACGGGGAAGTTCGAAAAAGGTAGCAGAAAATGGCAACGTAGGTACGATGGACCTCGTGTATTTTTATAACAACAATCTAACACTTCGTACAAAACCAAACACGTTAAAACAAAAAAGGACGAAATAATTCATTTTAATAGACTAAAACAAGCTCACCCTGACACTGACACACTCAATAATTATTTAGACTTGACATTTATGGGGATACAAACACAGACCCTCAACGAGAGGACACTGATGATGACATATTACCTGGAGACGAGGCTATAGTTATTGCATGCCGAGCACCACAACCTGTAGTTAACCGCCAAAATCTGCCAATTGCACGTCCTAATAACAGGCCAGCTATACCCATTAGACGAAATAGACGTGTGGGACAATATAATTTGCGGCAAAGACGTGTCACAACCAGCGTGTAGTGCGATATGTATAGTAACAATTACTTTAATTGCAATTAAACGTATCTTAATCCACGTTTTACATGATTATATTTTTAAACAAATGATATTGATACCCTGCTTTCATGTGACCGTGTTTTATTCTCAATCGTCATTTAACTTGTTAGTTATAGAATGTTTCATTAATCAATAATGTTATCTTTTAAGAATCTGTTCACTAGCATAACAATTTACCCTTATTCAATTGCTCACTCTTAATACTTGACAGAACAAGTATTCAGTATTTATGAAGTACGGAATCCAAGGTTACGTAACAGAAGGCCTGTTTGAAATTGAAAACGGCTGTTTTCCGCACACGCAAGACATTCCGACGTCGCGGGATGACTGCCAAGTGGAGCCCCACTTTACTGCCATGTACAAGGATCTCAACCTGATTCTGACGTCCTCGTAATCGCACACATTGTGTTTATAATCGTATTATATATATAATTATCACCATGTAGCAATGCTTTGAGTTTTATTTTAATTCGGTCACCAAAATGATGTCGGACTGCGGAGTGGAGATTACGTATGAAAAAACTTGGTAAGTCTTACTTCCCATAATATGACCCCCTCATTCTTTAATCGTATAACGGCATGTGTGACTCACCACCAATTATAACCTTGCCAATCTTAGTAGCATGTCGTGCACTACAAGTAGAAAGGCCGTCGTGGGCACCATGCCCAGTCGAGACAGGACGTTACGACTAAACGTCCCAAGCGAATTCGTACGACAAAAAAATTACTTACGAAAAGACCCGGAATGTTTTACGGCGGGTCAAGATCGTTGGCTGATTGGAGCGACAAGCATCCTCCTGTCAGTTGTCAATTCTTCAAGTCAATAAGCTAATAATAAATCAAGATTCTAATCGATAATCACATAAAATAAATCGTTTTAAAATATCCTTTTATTAAAGTATTAACAGGATGATGTCACTTGTGAAGATTAAATTACTCCCGACAATTATCATGTCCACGAGCGTGGACGAAAAGGGGACACATATGTGTAGGAAATGTAATAGGAGAAATCTACACTATAACAATTTATTTATAAAATATAATTCAGTCAAGTGTGGGGCAGCACTAAAAAGGCCAATGGTCCATTGTTACAGTTGTAACAATCTAACCCCCCAATTGAATACCTATTGCTATCATTGTGGATGAAGCACTGCCTGGCAGGTAGATTGTGTACAATATATGTTACGGAAGGAGAAACAAAGGAAGCAACCACACTACTCAACTACTGAGTAACCACCTGCACCCTGCGGCAAGGGTAGCTCGGGTTGCAGTTTGGTAAGGAGGTGGACCCTGGAGAGTGCTCGAACTTACAACAGGACAACTAGGTCCTCTACGCCGAAAAAAAAACACTGTTAACAGGTGATCTCTGTTGTAATTATACATTTGATAGATAATTAAAAATGTATTAGCGTAATATTTAATATTTATGAACAGCAGTTTAACCGTTAGTTATCAGTATGTACTTCTTAGTTCTTGTATTAAAAAGCACAGCTTTGCGGGCGAGAAGAAACCGGTGAATAACAATATGCTTTCCTGAACGAATCTTCAAAAAAGGTAAATAATACAACAATTTCCATATTATACTACCAGTGTATGGAGTTGATAAGTCAATAAAAGGACTGTTTATGGGACGATAAGCCAAACTCGCTCGGCTCAAGGGGCTTCATCCAGCAAGAAAAGTTTCACTATAATTTTCTGAAAAACTCGGAGAACAAGAATGATATGTACGAGATGTTTATTGCTTTCTTGTACGAAGCCTCGGAAAAGATTGATGATATAACCATCTTCATCACCTCAAACAGTGAAGTTCTGATCAACCAAGGAGAGGCTTCATTCGACGAGTGCAATCACATCGAAGCGGACACAAGGGTTGCTCAGTTTGTCATTGCATCAATCAAACTTGGCAAGACGAAAATTCTTGTCAGAACTGGAGTAGAGAGTAGAGACAGTGCTACTGTTAATCAGATATAAAAGTTGTATTGTTTACATCGTAGAGGTCAATAATTCATCAATCATAACTTTAATGCAGAGTATTTTATTAATGTATAATTTATATCATTTCGTTATTGAGAACACACCACACCTCGTCCCGATCAGATCAGGACAAGTAGCTGCAAAACAACCGACACAGAAACCACACTGGAAGACACACCAAAACCAGATGAACTACCACTGGACTTAAGGCGTATTGATGGAACGAACCGGGACCCTGATCACACACACCGGGTACCAAGTGGCCAGTGTAGTGGTTCAACTAAACCGCGTTAATATCTCTGCACTAACATAAAGACTAAATTGCAGAAATTGGAAGAGAACACTGCAATATACGTGGGGGCGGCAGGAGTGCCCGAAAGATAAGATCTGATCATCTACCTTCTCGACAACCGGACATGGGTTACTGAGTTGAGAGCAAGGACATTATCAGCTATTTTCACAGACTTTTACAACTGCGATGTTTTGTGTAATGAGATTTAAAAAAAGAAGGGGTCAAGTGTCCTGGAAAGACGGCCTGTAATTATTTTATCAATTTTATCATTAAATATTAATTATTAAATTATTATTTTTGCTGAGAACACACCACACCTCGTCCCGCAAAGCAGTAAGAGTTATTGTGAAAGAAGAGCCCAGGGGGGTCGCCATAGCAATTTTTGGCAACTTTCACCTAAATTTACAAAATTTCCGTAATTAAAAGGTTGCCAAAAGTCTTGCCTGCGAGAGTCTTTCATCAAAGAAGTCAGCAATAGAAACAAACTTGCCTTTCCTCCAAAGTGGAGATCTTACCAACTGATATTCAGGAAGCAGGGTTTAGACTGCTCTAAGAGCAGCATTACAAAGTACCTAATGGGGTCAAAGAAGGTGCTGCCCTCTAAGGGAATGGCCAACAAAATGTCAGAGATAATGGCTGTCGAGAAAGACAAGAGGGATGATGCTCTCCAGATCGTCAGACCGTCACCCTCAGCAGGCACAGCAGGTCCCAGTAGGCAGGTCCCAGTTGCCACAGCACCAGTCCCAGCACCAGTCCCAGCACCTGCCCCAGCACCTGCCCCAGCACCAGGCCTAGTAGCCCCCTCCATAAAGGCACATTTCAACATCTCAGTCAAGGAGAGGGAGGCACTCTTTGCGTTCCTAATGTGGGCGAAAACCAGTGACGATGTCAAGGACCCTGTCGACATCCTTAAAGAGAGAACATGGTAGATGAGGAATGTGCTAAATCAGTTCCTCGACTATTCCGAGGAGACAGGGATCATCACAAAGGGTTATTGGGAGTTTATTCGTAATGACCCAATGCGGTTCATCAGTCTCTTAGAAAGATGTTATAATGTGATGTTATTAACTGTTATCATTCAGGATGTTTTTGTTAGACTTAGCAGAATACTAATCATTATATATTCATAGCATGAGAACCGGTTGAAGTTTGTAGAAAGAGGATTTATGTTATTGTAGAGTATCAACCGGTACGTATTCCTTTAAACTATATATTTACAATGATCTATATACTACTATATATTTACAATGGGTAATTGGAACTTGATACAACTATTTGAGTTTATATTATTGGTGTGATTGATTGGGGGACTGGTCCGTAGTACCAGCCAATGTTTACTCAAAAGTAATATATAATTGAAATAAGTTAAATATTCATCCCCGAGGGGCACGCAGATTATAATTGTGATGTTATCTATTAAAACTATTCAATTAAAATTTTATTGGTCGAGTCGACTGGCCCTGATCTGCAAACATATTTGATATTAGTAACTTTATGACGCTGCCTCACCGCAATTAGGTGTGTTATCAGTGTAGATATTATGCGCTATGTGGCAGTGAAATAAGGAATGTGCTGTTAGAATGGCAGGTGGTTTGAAATGTTGTCCTGATTCAGATTGTTTAATTTGAGCTGTATGAGTTTGGTTTTGAGTGATTATTGACTATGTTCTTTGTGATTTACGTAATCCAGGTAGGTTGTGGAGTAAAAATGGTGGCCATTCGTCGTTGCAGCCAGCACTTTGCAAGTCTAGTAGTACTTTTTTTGACGAATTCTTATATATGTTGATAGAAAATATACTGGATGGGCATGTAATGCGAGTGTTATGCTCTGAAATAGCGAGCATTGGGCCTTTATAAAAGATGCTAGATCTCAGGTCAGTCTGTGAGTAAATTGATAACCAGTCTAAGTTTTGTTCGTGTGTCGTTCCTTGTTTGGGTGTGTTAGGAGGGAAAAGTTCTGAAATCGATTTAGGTAACAAACTAGACATATTTCGAACTTTGTGCAGTAAAATAAGTGCGTTTTTAACGATAACCCCTTGAACGGTTAAGACCTCGTGTTCTTTAAATGCTAGTTTTGTGTGCTCTGGCAGTTTTCCGTCCTTGTAGTAGTAGTTCACATTTCCGGCCATAACTGCCCTCATACCTTGTTTTTGTTTAGCAAAAAGAGATTCTATAAGAGATTTTGAAGCAAATCCCCAGACAAGTGAGCAGAAGTTTAAATGGGACTGAACAAAACTTTGGAAAATCTGTAAACGGGCCTTCATCGGCAATTTATGTTTTATCCTGTACATCACCCCAATAAATCTTGACATCTTGCTCCTCAGTGCTTTTATGTGGTTACTCCAGTTAAGCTTTTCGTCTACAATTACACCAAGAAACCGAGCTTCAGTTTTACGTTCTAATACTGTGTTTTCTATTTGTACTTTAATCAATGATGGTTCTATACGCTTTTTCGAGAAAATCATATAACACGTCTTTTTTAGATTTAGTGCTAATCCGTTGCTATTAACCCACCGTGATAATGTTTCCGTTAATTGGTTGACCCTTAGCATTAGTTCTTGGACATTGGAACCGTTAATAATGATATTTGCATCGTCTGCATAAAGTATGAATTTTACCATCATGTTAGAAATACCGGGAAGATCGTTGATGTATATGACGAAAAGTAAGGGACCTAATATGCTCCCTTGTGGAACACCATGCACAATAGGCTTGTGGGACGAATGTGAATTGTTTATTGCTACATATTGGCTTCTATCACTTAGGTATGACTCAAACCACTTTAGAGCTATTCCCCGGATGCCGTAGTGCTGTAATTTATTTAGCAGTGTAGCATGATCCAGGACGTCAAACGCTTTACTGTAATCTAATAATAGCAGTAGTGAAATTTGGTTTTTGCTAAGAGAGTGTAAAATTGTACTTTGTGCATTAAGAAGAGCATGTTCACAGGACCTTCCTGGACGGAAACCATACTGATTTTCGAATAAAGAACTATTTTTGTTGAGAAATTCTAAGACACGTCGGTGCATCAGTTTTTCGTAGATTTTTGAGAAGGAACCTAAGAGAGAGATGGGTCTATAATTTTCAACGTCAAGTTTAGAGCCTCCTTTATGGATGGGAGTTACTTTGGCAATTTTAAGGGCCTGTGGAAATATGCCTGTACTTAAGGATTCGTTGATAACTTTTGCTAATATAGCAAGGAAACTATCGCTGGAACTGGCTACTTTTAGTGGTTCAATTTTTGTGTCAAGGGTCGCTTTGTTCTTCAAACCAATAATAATTCTTTGAATTTCGATCGTTTCGGCAGGCTGTAGATAGATTGATTGAGAACAGGATGTGGGCAGATATTCCTGGAACCCCCCAGGGTCAAAGGTCTGACGGGCACTTATCTGAGTTTTGATGTTCGTAGCAATGTTCGAGAAATAGTCATTAAACCTTTCAGCCACGGTATCTTCAGAACTCAAAATCGACCCGTCCGAACCCTTAAGTCTTAACTGCTCAGTTTTCCTGCTTCTACCAAGTAAACCGTTGATTATTTGCCATTGTTTTTTGGAGCAGTCCTGGTATTTTTCGAATTGTTTTTTATAGTATCGTTGTTTGGCAATGTTGACATGTTTTTTACAGAAAAGTTTTAGCTTTTTATAGGCCTCTATATTATTCATTGTAGGTTCAAGTACTTTACTATGATAACTTTCTTGTTTCCGCGCACATGCTTCTTCAAGCCAGGGTAATATCCAGGGTTTAGTATTAGAACGCTCATGCTCACGGCGAATATGATTGATTTTTAGTGGATAGGCAGTGTTATAGTGCTTGGTGTATATATCTGCAAGTTTTCCGTATTGCAGACTAGCGTCGTCTGTACTTAATATCTCTTCCCACGTTTCCCCATCGATGAGTTCCCTAAAAGCAGCATTGTTGGCCTCATTTATGACACGTGTTTCATAACTAAGTTTAGGTTGTGTGTTAGTGGGTAGCCTGAGATGTTGTTGCGAAGAGTTACTTAGTTTAAAAGTGGTAACGATAGCAAGATGATCCGATAAATCCACCGTTACAACGTTACTGCTTATTGTGTGACTTATATTATTTGTGTAGACATGATCAATTAAGGTAGCACTATGATCGGTGACTCGTGTCGGCCTTGAAACCGTCTGAACAAATCCATACTTGGCAAGGAGGTCTATGAGGTTCTGTCCAGAGATATCAGTTTTGAATTTTATAAGATCAATGTTCGCGTCCCCAAAAAACATGATATGCTTGCGAGAATGTCTGTCTAGACCTCGTAGCACCTTTTCCAAAGAATTTAAGAAGTTCTGAGTACCTTTAGATGGGGACCTGTAAAAGTTTATCAATACTTTTGTTTGGTTTGTGCCTTTGCAATTATGCACCTTAACTAATTGAAATTCAGCGCACGTGTCTTCGGGATCTGTGGTTGCCTTAAGATTTTCTATATTTTCGGGATCACAAACCCTCTTATTAATGTAAATTACAAGGCCACCACCTTTTCCTGATTTGCGTAATGGTTCCTGAACAATAGGCTCGTGAAACCCTTCAATTTTAATGTCGGAGATTCCGTTTGGTAATTTATCTAACTTCAAATTGGTTTCGTTAAGACACAAAACGTCATACTTAGTATAACTGTCGATTTCTTCACGGAAGTATGTGATGTTCTTTACTAATGATCGCACATTAAGAGAAAACACTTTCAGTTCATCACGGGAGGAACTTTTAATGTTCGATGGCTGCTGATACTTACAATTGGTTAATATATCGCTGATTTCGTTCCAGTAATGGTAACTTTCATCGTTATCCTGATCTAAAGCGTTACCAATCAAATCTAAACCATGTGAGCGGTCGTATGGATTGAAAAGAGCAGTGATTCGGCTGCTACAGTCCATAAAAAGATCATAAGATGTCACATAATAACCTGGGATTAACGACTCACAGCACTTTATGCAGCCTAAATTATCTCTAAAACACTTTTTATGAATGTACTCATCGCACCATGGACAAAACCTAATGTTTAATCTAGAATAACAAAACCCGTTACAGGCCATGCACTTTGTTTTAAAATTAGTCTTGTTAACACTACTTTTTTTATTCGTCGGGACATCAGAGGCATTGATTGGGAGAATTGAGCTTATGCATTCATAGCAGAACCATGGGTTCCCAGAATTTATAATGTGCCGGGCATCGTTTTTTGATAGTTTCTGGCATTTTAAATGTTTACGTTCAGCACATAGGTCACAAATTAGGTCAGGAGAACTTTTAGGGATACGAACATAGCATTTGTCGCAATTGGGCTGTGAGCCGTGTTGCCTTTGATTACTTCGCTCCACTTTCAGTGACAGAATAAAGTAAGAGTTGAAAACAGATTAAATAAATGAAACAAAAACTGAAAAAAGAACAATTGATATTAATATATAATCTGATGGGTGTAGACAGTAGGCTGGTCAGATCCGTTTGCAAGAACTTTCAGTTCTGTGTGCAAGACAAGATCGTGACGGTTGGGCCTATTTGCTACTTAAAAACTACAGATTATCGTCTGCTCAATATCAACAGGCTCTGCAACTAGTTCTCTTAAAGAATTTGATAATAAATAACAGAAAAGATTGACTAATGCGAGGGGCGCACGGACTGTGGATCAGTCATAGTCTGTCAGAAGTCGGTAGTTGGGTAGATTGTCGATGTAATTTGTCGTTTTCTGTATCAATTGTACAATGTAATAAGATGTAATAATATACAGTAGGCCTCGTATTTTGTTTTATAAATGAAGTATTAAACGATGCGATTAAGGGACTGTAATTAGAATGACTGATAAGTGTAAAGCCGAGATTACTGATAAGGCGAGATGTTGTGACAGGTGTAAGTGAGTTGCGATAATATTAGTATTCGACGTGTTTTGAAATTGTTATACTACGTTGGCTTAATTTGAAATATGATTGCAGATCAGTCCTTTTACAAATTGATCATAGTACTAGAGTAGTTGTATGTGTTTAACTCTCAGCCGAAACCGCAACTATTCATATAGTTGTTACATATATCTAAAAATGGACGTCTTAGAGGTAGTGATCCTTTACGAAATCCTAAACTCAGTAAAATCAAATTTATCCAACATGTCGTGAGAACAGATTTGCCAGTGTTATTTAAATGTATGCCATCCCGTGCAAGGTGAGGCAAACCGAAATTCAAATTGTCAAACAAAAGAAAGTTGGGCGAGCGTAGTGAGAGATGAACAAGCAGCTCGTTCAGGTTGTTAATACTGTCGTTCAGCTCATGGTAAGGGTCTGCATTCAAGTTGACTGGTGATATGGCGTCGAAGATGAATTGAGTGCCAGAGTGACTTATGAAATGTTTTAGGTGGTCGTGCAAGGTCATAGGATCAGCATGACCGAATCTGAGGTCGTTCACTCCGGCACTGATGAGGACTAAATCAGATTGTTCTATTGAGGCTTGGTGTTGTTCTAAGTCTCTCAGATGGAAGAGATCTTCTCTGAACGCAATGATCGGCTCTTTGAGGAGAGAGCAGTCGAATGTACGGTTCTTGGAGTCAGACAGTATAAGAACTCGCCGAAGTCGTTTCGATGTTGGGTGGTCCTTGTGTGGTGATGATAGGCCTGACGACAAGGAGCCTCGTTGGGGACGTCTGCTCTTCTTGACTGTACTGGGGTCTTCTAGCAGTCTGAAGGTAATGCTCAATCGGGGCCCCTCAAATTTCTCTTCAGGGATTCCTGGAACGGAGTGATCCCATTCATCCTGGCTTTGTCTGGACATGGTATAGAGAGAACCATGAGTAGCTGTGAATGTCTCCTTCTTGTACTCTCCAGGGATCTTCCTCCGAAATACCACTTCTCTAGGACAGCCGAGTGACAGAGTGATGATGTTACTATCCCTACTGATACTGGGTTCGTTGTCTGAGTGGGGTGGAATGCAGGAGCGGGGAGAATCGTATGAGGTGACCATGGCTGAGTTGAAATTAAGATCTGGATATTCGGTCTTAAGAACATTAGCAATTTCACTCAAATATGACGATTTTGAAATGTCTCTAGCATGATGGGAACCGCCGGAATAGCGATATGAGAACTGACCATAGTAGGCAACACGTCTATTAGGAAAAGTACGGTCATAAGTTACGTCATCGTTCAGCGCAGAACTCGTAAATGTGTCAAAATGCGCACCATCAAGTGTCTCAAACGGTAGTGTACCTGAGTTTGTCGAGTTACCGTGTAGTCCTGGGCTGTGTAGTCGTTGGCTGGGGGGTGGGGGGATGGGCGTCTGCTGAGGGCTGCAGGGTGGTTGAATAACTGTGGTAGTTGTTGAACTGAGAGTTTGGCTAATGTCTTTTTGAAGTCCTTTCAACTGCTTACTAGCGTCCTCCGTGTGCCTCGTAATGATTTCAGTTAAATTATCAACGCAATTAGATAACAAGTTAAATAAAGAATCTTGTTCTTCGCCAATAAATTGTTGGAAATGCTCTTTTAGGGCCACACGAGCTTCGTCAATGTCCTTTTTACTACGAGTTTTACGTGGCAGATTCTTGATAAATTCAGGATTCAAAATGAGGTTGCTCTCCCTCATTATCTGATCTTCATCTAGCTTGTCGACTAGCTCTAGGCTGGTCAGCGCTGAGAATCCCCCTAATCGTTTTGGTTCAGGTTCCATTATCAAAAACTTACTTTACTGGAAAGTTTGTGGCAGCTTTATGTAATTGGACGGTTCTGATTCCCGTACCGCCTAGCCTCAGTCTGTCAGTCGTAGTTAGTTACCACAGTCCACGTCACAAGCACATGCAATTTAGCTGTTATCTACATACAGATAAGAGTGGACAAACGTACTACAGAAAGAAATGTGTGTAATAAATCCTATTTATTACAGGTTCTGTTTCTATTTCAAACCCAGCGAGTTTCTCTTGTCAACACCCAAGTCCTGTGAACACACATATTAACAGTGGTAGCAGTTCAGTTAACTTTGTGATACACGACAGAGAAGATCCACCGCATCGAAAAGGAACTCTGAAGGAGTAAGTAGAGAGAAAAGGTAATTGGAAAGTACCGAAATTGTTATAGACTGTTCAGTTAATTAGAAGAAAGAGACTAATCAAGTAGAAAGTATTGAACTGTTATATACGAAGTATTGATTCAAGTGTTGAAAGTAGTTAGAATTAAAACTCAGTGTTAGTCAGTGTACATTTGTTTGTGTCAGTGTACAGTAGTTTTGTGTTTGTAGTAATTGTCACATTCATTCACATTATGAGCGAGAGGATACCGAATCTAGAGGATACAGCCGTTGGAAGAAAGCGGTCAAAGTGTGGCAGTTGGGAACAACAGCAAAGAAAACTCAACAAGCCAGCCGTCTGATTGGATTCATGAATGGAAGAGCGTATGAAGCAGCACTACAAATAGCACCAGCAGACTTGGTTACTTTGGAACTTGGAATCACTGTTTTACTTTGTACTGAATGGAACTGGAACCCATGCAACTGGACAACGTAGAGGATTGGCTTAGGAGTGTAGTTGTACCAGAGTGCAATGAACCGGTGTTGATTGAGCTAGATCTTTCAGACTCAGAGTAGTAAATACTTGTTTTAATAAAGGATGGGAACTGGGAAGGGCCAGAAATGAGTTGTTTTATAAATTTAAATTATTGTTCTAATTTATTAATATTAGAAGTTTGTACTTTTAGTTTTACGAATGCCTTTTAAATGTACATTGTGCAATCCAATTAAAATACCCTTTTTTGTTTTTTTACCCAGGGTTTTAATTTAAAAAGGTTTTTCAATCGTTGTTATTTTATACAATGTACATTATTTGGCATGATAAATAACAAACAATATGTTATTTCAAATTTATATTTTGAGATGGTATTTATTGATCAAAGGCAATGTCAAAATGAAAAGAGCGTCCTTCCGGCATCTTTACTTCCCCCTTTCTTTTTCAACAAACTTCTGTTCCCACTTACACTTCAAATTCTGCGGGACGTCAATGTGATAATAAATATATTATTCCAGGATGCCAAAGTACACAACATGTTCCAATTGGAAGTGCCTCTAAGGGGGCCACTAAGTGCCTAACATGTGGAACAACCAAAGAAAAAGGGGAGAGCCAGGATGTATTGCCAGGCGACTGGAAGAGTGGGTGTGGGACAAACAACTTCGCAATGACCTGTTACAGCTGCAAAAGACCCAGGAGAGCCAGAAAGTAGACTTAGAGGCCGAGAAGACATAGTTTTTCATCAATTTGTCTTTATTTTTAATTGTAGTTATGTTTTCCTGCTTTCCCGCGGTATCTAAAATTCTGGGGTAAAGTTAACGGGAAATCACTATTTTTGGCAACTTTTGGCAATTTTTCGCAATTTTTCGCAACCTTTCACATGAATTTTCAAAATTTCCAAAAAAAAGGTTGCCAAAAATTGCCAAAAATTGCTATGGAGACCCCCCAGCCCAAGTTGCTCGCAACGCAATCAAAACACCACAACAAGCTGTGAGACGTCCTATAACCTGGCTGTTCAAAGACACACGATTCTACTCAGCATACACAAATTTTAACAAAGATGAGGTAACTTTCTGCCATCAAATTAGTTCCAATGTGTTGTCACTTTCTAAGCCAGAATCAAAAAAAAAATAATAAATTAAATAAAATAAGTCAGATTTTATACAGCACTTTAATAACATTAAGTAGTGGTATTAAACCCGCTACGAGGAGCCTCGATAGGATATAGCGTACGTTTATGTTATGATAATCATATATTAAGTAATATCACCGATGGGGCTGCCATTCCTGAGTCTCATGAAAGGGACAATGGTTCGTCCTAAACACGCCCAGAGAATGCCTAACTTTCGGACGAGCTATGACGTGTCCCGAATTGGTACACAAATACCAAGCAAAAAGCTAAAACAGGCGTCCCCTGACCCCCTGGCCGAGTTGTCACCTAAAATGAGCGGATTCCGCTGCTCCGACTTTAATCCACTAGATTTCCTGGGAGTAACCTCGCCCAAACCGGAGCCAAAGAAGGTAACTTCCACACTCCCACCACTACAAGTTACAATCATCCAGAACAGGAGGACCATTATAATATGATTATTTGTTATTATTGAGTTTTCACCAATAAAATTGTCAGTAACATCCATCCTCGCTTGGGGGCTGTTATTTTACAACTCATTTTACAAGTTCTTGATATTTTATTAATTGCATCTTCAAAACATCTCAGGTGAAGGTGACGTACATGGTAAACGGGGCCTTCAGGAAGCTGGTGAAGATCGAACTAGCAACCCTAGACAGCTGTACACGGTGTAAGAGCACCATACCAACAGAGGAGGCCTAGGTTACTATATAGCAAAAATAGAGTTGTTAGTCACGAACATGAGGATCACTATAACCACAGCCGTCTGCTTCAATATCGAGAATATACGTTATAGCATTTGGGACAGAGTAATGAGACGTCGTGCAAGAAAGTACGAATGCCAAAATGTAGCTAAAATATAATTGTTAGCTACATCCATGAGGATTACCATTACCACAGCCGTGTGTTTTGGGATAGACACTATGCGCTATAGTGTTTGGGATCGTAAAATGAAACATATTGCAAGAAAATATGAAGGTCAAAACGTAAGTATCATTGTTCTTTATTATAGACATTATACAGCATGTTGATAGTAAGGGTGTATTGCAAGATGGTGTCCTAAATTAACTACGTTGCAGGAAGTGAAGACAAATACGAAGTTCATGCTCGTATACCAGAACGAGGCAATGAAGTCCATCCTAAAAGACCATGGCGACTACTTGTCACACACAAAAACAACCATGTTAATTGTGTTCGTTCTCAGGAAAACTACAAAAGGTCAGCGACTTTCGGAGTTGAAGACATTCTCAGAAATGATGATCACTTCATCATAAGAACAAGAGACTTCAGTATAGAAGAATATCAATCGTACCATGCGTACAAGGTCAGTGTTACTAGACGATAAACTATAATTACTAATCTTACTGTATATAAAGCGAGACGGGTAGCGTACTGTAGTGCGACAGTGTCGATCTTGAAGGTTTCGCACTAGGGTACGTGTATGATTATTTGTTATTATTGACTTTTAACCAGTAACAATTATCGCTTGGAGAGATTAGTTTTCTAGTTACTAGCATGTCATCATCAAGGGACCTGATGAAGGCCGTTACTGCCATCAGCAGTGCGTATACCGATGACCTGAAAGAGTTAGAAGAACTCAAGAAACGCCTCAGGCGGGCAGAAAGAAGAATAAGAGACCTAAAAGTGGAATTGGAGTACTTGGCGGATCAACAGGCGGCAAGAATGGACACCCAGCCGGCGCCCCCGCCCTATTTCCACAGCCCCACCTCGCCCAGCACAGAGCCATACAGCAGCCCTTATTAAGCTCGGGAGGACGAGGTGTCTCGCACTGGCTGTTCTTATCATTCTTGTTTTTTATTTGTTTAATACATTTCATATTTTATATTTAAAGTGTTTTACTTGTACTCATTCGTATGGAATGGAAATGAGGATATAAAATAAAGGTTTGAATGGAAGGAGGAAAGACGGAGAAATAGGTGAGTATTGTAAATTATGATATTGGATTTGGAATAGTATAGGGTTAGGCGTTTACTTTTAAGATTCTTTCAGTATTTTATTTTTAAGGCGCGCAGAGCCGTGCTAGGGAGTAGGGTTACCTTACGGTACGCCCTGCCGTTCGTGCTTCGTGACTAGAGCTTGACTAGCATACACTAAATACCAAGAAACTCCGTTTTCTATAGGGGCTGTCATTTTACTACTCATTTTTTTGATATTTTATTAATTGCATCTTCAAAACATTTCAGGTTTAAGTCACATATTCGATCAACGGGGCATACCGGAAGCTAGTCAAACTGGAGCTGGCAGAGCTGGATACTTGTGGCCGGTGCAAGAGCGTCCATTTTAGCAGAGGAGGCCCAGGTAACTATATATCTGTATATTAATAATCTGCTATATATGTATCCCAGTGTTAAACAAGGAACTGAAACCGAGGGGTCTCGTTCAGGCCCTTCACACTTTTATTTCTGCGCAGTTTTAATATATCGCTATTAATAATAACTTTAATATAAAGTAATGAATGATCTTAACAGTTGTGTTTAAAGGTATTTTGCATGATCTTAACGGTTCTGTTTAAAGGTAAACACCGTTATAATTGCGTGATCTCAATCCAATTTTAAACCACCCTACCCTAGTTAGCAAAATATCAACAGATATGCCGCGCACCCTCAAGACAAGTAGTAATGGCTACTCGAAGCTCTGTACAACTTCCACGAATGCCTCAGTTCAACTGGATCGGTGTCACACATATGCAAACCTCGGAAATGCATCAGAGAATCCTACATCTCAACGCGTACGCCAATGGGACTCTTACTGCGTACTAAAGAAAAGAACGTGCAGCTCGCCTCCCAGAAATCAGCAGCGAAAGGCGAACACCATCCGCACCGACAGACCAAATCCGAAGTCTCGGCAATCAACGTGCCGGTCTACCAAGTAGTGTTTGTGGAGTGGACCGTTAATGCAACTAGTGTCAAGAACCCGACGGTATCTTATATCGCAAACCACCACATTCCTGAGTCTCCTGGAAGCCTTAGCGATTCCTGACGTAGGAACCGACAAGTTGGTAGAGATCATGGAATCATTTCAGACTCAACCGCGACGCCTACAACAGAAACGCGAACAAGTCGAGGTTGTGTAAGCTAATAATAAATCAAGTTTCTAATCGATAATCACATTAAATAAATCGTTTTAAGATATCCTTTTATTAACAGGATTATTCCACTTGTGAAGACTATAATACTCCTGACAATTATCATGTCCACGAGCGTGGAAGAAAAGGGAACACATATGTGTAGGAAATGTAATAGGAAGAATCTACATTATAACAATTAATATAGAAAATATATGCGGGGCAGCACTAAAAAGGCCAATGGTCCATTGTTACAGTTGTAACAATCTTGAAACCAGAATAAATGACGCCCTAACATTCAAATAATTATATCACATGCGCGGCTCGTCCGCGCGAAAAAATTTGTTTCTTTATAGGAAAAAGTACGTAAAACTAGTTGTAGAGGAGAAGATAACGAGATGTCAGCGCTGTCGATGATAAAGAGTTTTTCTAAAGACAGTAAAGAGGTTGCAAATTAGTCGAATAGACTTTGCAAAATTGGTCCAGGATTTGAATACTACCCTAAAGCTGAAAAGACAATACTGATAGTCAAAAATGCAGAGGACCTGTGTTCAGCCCACTGTACAAGGAGCTGACAAAGATACTGATGGAGCTCCCGGGGGATAGCTGGCTAGATCAATTCACCCTGGTCCGGGACACGTTAGTAACCGGGTGTTACATGTTACGTGCAGCCAGGTCAGGGGAACCACTCAGCATCTCAGCTAATGACTTAGCTGTAGAGGTAATTGCACTACACGCCAGTTATGAAATATTAATCATCAATAAAAAGAAAGCTTATTATAATCAATGTGTTTAATAATTAGTGATACAACATACTGTTACAGCAGTTGCGTGAATTGAAGTTTGATGTGGACGGCGAAGTTCACAAGCTATACTACTTCCAATATCCCCGTTTTGTGGAAAGGATGCAGATACCAACCTGCAACAACACCTTAACGTGAAAAGTATAGGAAAGTTAAAGACTTGGCCTACCCAACAGGAACGCGAACAAGTCGAGGTTGTGTTAGCTAATAATAAATCAAGTTTCTAATCGATAATCACATTAAATAAATCGTTTTAAAATATCCTTTTATTAACAGGATTATTCCACTTGTGAAGACTATATTACTCCCGACAATTATCATGTCCACTGTTGTATCTTGTTATATTCCTGTACTAATTGATTTTATTTATTAGGGGTTTATGTTTGGGAAGTAAGTGTCTCTCTTGTTATAGTGTATACACAGCAAATGGCGACGAGAAACGAGCCCTGGTGCGGTAATGCCACATATCTCAACAGCTGGTTGGAACAATTGCGTGGAAGAAAAGGTAACACATATGTGTAGGAAATGTTATAGGAGAGATCTACACTATAACAATTTATATATAAAAATATAATTCAGTCAAGTGTGGGGCAGCACTAAAAAGGCCAATGGTCCATTGTTACAGTTGTAACAATCTTAAAACCACACGATTAGGGGAGAAATGTGAGAACTTGGAAAGGGAAAACAAAGTCCTGAAAGAGACACGGAAACCCTCAAGACTGACTACAAGGATCTTAAAACCACACGATTAGGGGAGAAATGTGAGAACTTGGAAAGGGAAAACAAAGTCCTGAAAGAGACACGGAAACCCTCAAGACTGACTACAAGGATTTGACAGAGGTCCTTCATACAGTGAGTGAATCTGTGCGAGAAATAAAAAAGGCTGCTCTGCAAAAGCCTATGGAGGTTGTAGTTGAGGCTTCCAACCAACTCGGCAACTCAGCCTTCCATTATCAGACTCCCCCTGGCCCTCCTGCCAAGAAATTGTGTTTGAGTGATGAGAAAGGCAAGAAAAGTGACTTGAAGCTCCCTGCCTATAAAGACGGGGGGAATTAGAGAAAGAGTTTAGACAGGTTCTTTTGGTTGCCAAACTAACCTCAAAAAAGAATTCTATCTCTTTATGGAGGGTACTCCTTGATCATCAGTACCAGAATGATCCCGACCTATTGAAGGTCATTAAGTTGCCGCCAATTTGTGGAGCAACGAAGGAATCATTACAGGGATATGAGAACGCTCCCCATAAATACATGCATTGGGATGTAGTAATTGCATTAATTAGGGTAGCAATGATTTACCAACCTAATGCGTTTAAAGATGTAAGAGACGCGAGGAGAAAGCTGTCAAATTTTATAGACAACTGCAAGCAGAAAAATGGAAATAAGCTTGCTTCAGAGGTGTCCCGCAAGAGGGCCATTGACGAGATGACCAACACACCCCGACATCCGTTTCGGCATGTGAACGATTTAAAATACAGTAAAGTAAGTATACATTATACGACTAAAATAAACAAGTTATGGAGCCATAGTCTACACCCCCAGCAATTACATTCTGCTAATTAAAACAGAACAAAAGTACGTGACCTAATATAAGGTAATAAACACGCAGAAACTAAGTACGTTGAGACGTACCTGTTCAAGGTTGAGCATGACGGGACTGTCTCGTTGCAACAAAGTGGCTGATCTCTGGGTCTTGGCGAGGAACTCTACGGTGCGGGCCAGCAGTTGCTTGTTGGGTACCTGCACAATGTACAGTTACATTAGTAGATAGCAAATAGTGCAGTGTTGGGTACCTGCACAATGTACAGTTACATGAGTAGATAGCAAATAGTGCAGTGTTTATATAGCAAATAGTGTTTAACTAGCAAATGTGTGCGGTCACAAAGTGGACCGTGTACTCGTGTAGGACTATTCTAAGTTAAGAAAAACTATAAAGAGTATTTGAAAAAGGAATGTTTAACGTCTGGTTGTGAAATACACGAAAGTTATCTGAAAAAAGTGATATCAAAATGAGCGACATAGATAATAGAAACTCACCAAATAATCATCGAGGATAGTGACAGATTTGTCAGAAAGGTCCGAGATGTAACGGGCAATGCCCTCCGCAATAAGATGGGTGTGAGTGTAAAGCTTATCTACATCAACTGAAATAGGATCAAGTTTCAAATGAAGGCATTGTGGATCACTCAACACTATTACAACCAATGCTTAAAACTAATTAATATCACCAGGTTAGCATTGTCTTCACTAATTAAGAAATTAATCGTTACTGATTGGTTACATGATCACCGTGGACCCCTGATATATGTTCAGGGGTACCTTTTGTCCCACTGATCTAATTATGAGGCAAGGGAGATGTGTATTTGCTAACTTGTCTAACTCTATTACACTTCACATTATGTATGATCACGAGAAATAAGCCGTAAGATACACATGCCCCAATTTAAATAACGAGGTTTACTGGTATTTAAAACATGTAATGCAAATTGTACTGTTGTGTTACACTGTTAACCTGTTTACTAGGTTACTAGGTTTGTTACCCTGTTTACTAGGTTACCCTGGTTACTAGATGTGTTAACCTGGCTACTAAGTTACTGGTTATTAGATGTGTTGGTTGCTAGGTAACTGGTTACTAGGTTACTAGGTTACTGGTTACTAGGTGTGTTACCCTTGTTGTCGAAAGTGTTGAGTCTGCCGAGAGAGTTATAAGAGAGGTAGTTGGAGATAGTTGCTGCTGAGAGACGCTTTACTGTGAAGATCTCGTGGTGCCAAGCAAACAGGGGGTTACCCAGGTTCACCTGAGGGGGGGGGGTAACATTATAATACATATAATTAGTTAATATACAATATACATTTCTGAAAATGCTTACACTGGGCAAGTATTTAGTGTGGAGTGTGGACAATGACTGGAATGTAACTGGCTAATTACAGGAAGCTTATATAAGGTATACAGGAAGCTGAAGAATGTTAGAAGTTGTAGCGTGGTTAATTATAAGTTTACCAGGCTGCTTTCACCCATGGATTCGTTACACGTGTACATCCTAATTCGACTTGGGTAACTAACTCTATAATAGAGGTTTACTGATCGGTATATTGCCAGCGTTATACAAAACACTACCAACCCTTCTAAGTCATGAGCTGCTTAATAAACTGCTTAATAAACTGCTTAATAAACTGCTTAATAAACTGCTTAATAAACTGCTTATGAAAATGCTTATGAAACTGCTTAAAAACAGAGTGAGATCATACTTTGATGATAGACGCCTGTTTGTTGAAAACGTGCTGAAAATATTTACCTTCTTTGGAACGGTGTTTACTGATATGTTGGGGTTGATGAGAGCAACAGCTTCTTCAATAGCCATCAGCATCTTATAAGCTGCTGTTCCTGTAAATATTACAGGGTTGATCACCTTTGAGAGTGGAAAACACAATAAATATGAGTTATGAACAAATAATTTAGTATTACTAGATATTTTAGGCGATGACTGCTTATTCTATCCAACAGAATTAATTGTTACTTTACATTCTGGACAATAGAATGGCTAGAATCATTTCGCAAAACCTGAAAGCGGATATTACATATTATTGTGATGAATTATCAAATTGACGAACCTTCTTTTGGCTGCTTTGAAACGTGGACGTTAAATCCGTCATTACCAATACCATCCAGACACAGCACAAACTCCACCTCATTCAACAGAACTGTTTCTAGGGAGTCAGATGAGAGCTTCTTCTCAAGCCAGGTTTTAGAGGCCAGATAGTTTAGTTTCCCTCCACTTGATAGCAGGAATAGCACGTCGTATTTTGGGGTGTTGCCTGATTTACTATATAACCTGATGGTGTTCAAATTTAATTAATTAGATGCTAATTACTTTTATTATCTAATGTCTCGTTTACAATAATATGTTTCTGTAGTGGAACAAATATCGACACGTTACATGCCATCATAACTAGCACGATGTATATAGTGATAAAACTGCTTTAAAGCTTACTTAGAAAGAAGTCTGGATATTTCTAGTAGAGCTGCTACCCCACTACCATTACCATTAGCTGACTTAGCTAGGTGAGGAGCTATACCGTAGCTGTCAAAGTGGGCTACTATCGCAATACTGGGGTTGGTTTCTCTTCCTTGGCTCAGCATCTTACCCTGGACAAGGTAATAAGCTTTAAATATTTGATACATAAATATGGCCATGCTTCTGAGTTCTGCACAAAAAAAACCTGCCGAGACGCGACTAAATCGTAATCAATAAACTTAAATAAACAATGTTGTGAGGAAGGGAGTGTAACTACCTGTATAGTATAAAGGGAAGATTTGACAGGAGCAGGAGTAGTTCCGTACGTGACTATCTGGTAGCCGTTAGAATGGAACACGTTACCAAGTGCTGCAGCGGCCGTGGCTGCATGGTCACTATTCAGACCAGTCCGTACCTGACATTGAATCATCAGATGAGCCACAGTTAATAGTCTTTTCAAGGTTAGATTGTTTAAACTCTAAGAAGCACAAGCAGTTTATAACAAGGATTTAAATATGTTAATTGCCTGATATCATGTTGCCCCCCCCCCCCCCCCCCCCCCCCGGCCGCCCCCCATAATAATATTAGAATCTCACCTCATGGTATATACTCATGAGTTCTGGTTTCTGATAGGTGAAGTAAACACTTGTGTCAATTGCTTGCTCCATCAGTACCTCTTCAACCTCATTCCAATTGTCGATCTCATCTGCAAAGTTTGCATTGTTTACAACTTTTAAAAGGTTATCAATTACATCAATTATATCAATATACCAACCACCTTTTTTGCAGAATTTGAAACAAAGATGTTAAACTCAACGCACTTAAAAACGGTTTAATTCACTTCAACGTTCTAAGAAATGGTCCAGGCTTCTGCATATTAAGTAAAATAGTATAAACTAGTAACCCGCTAGTCGAAAGCTTTGTTCGAGGAAATTAAAAAAAATCAGTTATGTTTTAATTTCTCTTCATCATCTAGCTCTGTTATACTGTAAGAATTATGGATTTTTTTCGTCAAGTTTAAAATATAAATAGATATATTCTCGATAGTATTGCCTGAATAAATAGTATCTGGAGAGAAGATTTGTAGGATACAATACTTGAGTAGGAACAGTGCAAGTGTGCCTCGTGACGTGTAAAGCTGTAGGTACTTCGCACGACAACAGCTGGATAACGCAACATTGTTCACACACGTGTACTACCTTGTTAGCTTAACAATTACAGTAAATCAGCAAGATCAGGCACTCAACAAATCAACTACCGAGAATAACCTAAGCTCCTAAGGAATAAGTAAAACTAGACGGTTAGCACACTATAACTAGTCACTATCAACCATATGCCACATTTTTCACTGTCTTCTCACTGTCAAGATAGCACAAGCAGGTGCTGATAATACATGGGCTCAATTACTTTAATTATTTTAACTTCAAACAAAAAGTTTCCACTCCATAACTTACCAGGATTTCGTAAATCAAAAAGAACAGCCGACACTTAATAGTAACCTAACATATGCAGCTCAACTTTCCCTATTATATCAGTGTCCCATCTAAATCACTTATCGTGCCATCCTGACAGCACATTCCATATTTCACTGCCAACTAGCGCAAACCTATACCTCTATACTGATAAAACACCTACGACAGTATTATCAAGTAAAGAATTGTATATAAACGTTTAAGCTTTTAAATGTGTTTGCAGATCAGGGTCATCAGAATCAACTGATAAAATCTAGATGAAATAACTATGAGTTCGATGACATGTAATTTGCGTGCCCTTCGGGGATTAATATTGATTATTACAATTATTATATATTTTGAGTAAACGTTGACTGGTGTAAAAGCCAGCCCCAAACAAACAAAAGTGAATGGGATATTGACTTTGAGTAGGGAATGTTAGTCGACATGATTGGATCTTGTGATATAAAGTAAGAATTGCTCATCGCATGTAATCCTCAACAAGTTAATATATTTTTACTACAAGCTCGATAGACTCGGCCAGGGTAAACTGCCTTATAGAGCGAAACATAATATCTATTCATTCCTATAGCTCATCTTATATACATCATATTCACGCTGTTATCAATCTACCTTTTTGTTCGTATTGATTCGTGATCAAAGGGACAGGTTCAATAATCAATATTCCGTATATTATTACGACCTGTTCCTGACCATACATTTTTCTTGTACGATTTTAAAGCTTTTTTCGAGTATGAGTGTTGTGCCTTATAATATGATAAACACTGAGTTTTCTGCCTACCTAGATCATAGGCTTCCCCAAACCTGTACACCCGCTAGCTAAAAGCTTTATTCAAGAAAATTTAAAATCAGTTATGTTATAGTTTCTTGTCATCATCTATCTATCTATGATCTAGCTCCGTAATATAAATTGTATGGATTTTTATTTGCCGATAACGATAAAGGTTTTATTTAAGTATTCCCTAGTCGATACTTTTTACTGCATCAAAAAACATCCATCACAACCAAAGGGGGGATATAGTATAGATGATAAAAATGGAACCTTTGGTAAGGGACGAGGTATCTTCAGGGATGGCAATGAGGATGGAACCAGCCTTGTTTTCAATCAGCTCTTTCATTCTGTCCACCGATATTTCACCCATCGACATGAGAACACAACGCCGGGTAACTATGTTAGCGTTGACAGCACGAGCCTCAAAGTTAACCTGTAACGATAAATCATCAATTAGTAAGATTTTTAGAACATTTAAATCCAAAACTAATGTCGTAACACAGTATATAATTATAATCAATTCAATACGAGGCCGAGTACGATGAGGTAAAAAGTAAGACCTCAGTTAACTAACCATGTTTGACTTGCAACCATAGTCACTTCCACTGAGAGTGTACTGGTTCATTCTGTAGGCGGTGAACTCGTGGACAGCTAGAGCTGCAGGGGCACATACCACCAGGATGGAGACAATACCCCACATTGATCCCAGGGATCTTGTGAAATCGTTGAGGGTTTCCAGCATGGCTATTGTAAGTAATACAAGGTTTAACTTTAAATTTAATGAAAAGATTGTAAAGATTGTCTTAGCTTCAACATTTAACAACAGAATTTTGAGCACTATTTATAGATTAGGGAAAGTCATAAGTATTTGAGATATTCATATCTTAAGGAAATCTTATGATTCAATAAAATACTGCAAACTTTTGTAAAATATACAACACAGCTGTTTGAAACTATGGAAAATGAAAATATTGGGATGAACATCTGTCCAGCATAGCACAATGCTGTACTTATTATTAACTGCTGTTGTTTTATCATTCATTTAAGTGAACCTGAGTAGTGAGCAAAACACAGTAATTCAATATGCTTTACACATTTTAAAAGTCGTATGATAAGTACACCAGCTGTCCATTTAATATTATTATCACAACAGTTGATATCAGTCAGGCAGCGTAAATAATAATATTTAAAATAATACTAGTTAAAGCAATCATCACAAGTGAAAAAGTTATTCTTTTCTAATTACAACTCAATGGAGACTTCTCCCTCACTGTGGATTCTACTGTCAGTTAAACAAAGATTTAGCAGGCATGTCACCACGAAATGAACACAAGCACTTCCTGCAGCATCAATGAGCAATACAGACATAACTCTACCAAGGAGGATTGAACAGCACAGTATAGCAGATTCCATTGTCTTATTCTGAACTAGATCGCTTTGTTTTCCTCGACTTTTTTCTCCTGTGAGATCTTTCTTCAGCTGAGGAAATTGACGAATCTGATTCGGAGTCTGATGATACAGGTTTGGTTACTCTTGATTTCCTTGAGTAAGATTTTTTATTATAGTTTGACTTTGGGGATTTCCTAGATGATGTGTCTTTTATTTTTAAATTTGCAGGAGATTGAGGGTCTGGTGATACAGATCTTGTAACTCTTGATTTCCTTGAGTAAGATCTTTTATAAGAGTTGGACTCAGGCAATGCATCATCAACTTTTTCAGGAGATTGTCTTCTAGAAGGGGATATGGATGGGGAAGAAGATTTCCTTGAATAAGATTTTTTCTTAGGTTTGGACTGAGGGGATTTTCTAGCTGATCTTTCTGTGAATGTTACAGGAGATTCAGTGTTTCTTTTAGAAGGGGATGGGGAAGATGAGGAGTCAGATTTCTCTTTCAAATCAGCCCCTGTCTGCAACTTATTGGATATTAAGTTTGATAGCTTTTTAGTCTTGCTCACCTTTTCATTATCATCCTCTGAATCTGAAGATAATGAACTCTCTGAGCTTATGACAACCTTCTTTTCTTTCTTTGGAATCTCTAAGGTTTTTGGAGGACCTTTGTCAACTTGTTTACTCCTTGGCTCCCGTTTTACATACTTGCGTTCATTCTTGCACTCATACGTCCAATGACCAGTCTCTAAACATCTCTGACATTTGGTTGGGGCTTTTGCTTGGCCTGTCTTATTGAGAATAAACTTTTTGGTGTACTGAGCAGCAAATGACATTTTCTTCACTGAAAACAAAATATGAAAGTTAGTGTGATATCAAATACAACAACAGCCCTGCAGATCGACTACATGGCGGGGTGACACGTCAGAGGGGGGGGGGGGGGGGGCCGAGGGGATACATTTAAGTGGACATTTGAACTATAAGTTTCAAGGGGGATAGTAGGCTGATGGGGCTTACTAAGCCCCTGTTCAAAAAAAGTCACTCAACAGTGTTGAAATCAAAAAAATTGGGTTAAAACCAATTAAAAAATTAAACGGATAATTGACCATCGTTTATCCTCACTGTCTATGTGCGATCAACAATCAATGAAACAAGAAGTTTTCAATGAAACAAGAAATTTAATTTTAGCACATTTTACAGAATAAAAAGATGTAAAACAATTCATAAAATATAATGCCCATTTGGTGTATGACTTTTTGTCCTTGACTGCTTGTTTGGTTTTGGAAGGACAGGTAACTAATGGGGCAAGGAATGCGCGTGCCTGGAAGCTTTTGAACACACCGAAACGCTAGTTCAGTTAAGTTTTTAGAGACAAGGCTCACATTAGGATTAGAAGAAAAATTGTTAGCAGACATTAGGGGTTCTGTTTAAGGGTTTTAATAGGTTGCAGTCTTATTGAGACAAAAAGTCTACACTAAAACATGCTTCAAGAGTTTATATTGTGTAGTTCAAGGATTAAAAATGCAGCTTCAAGGTGGATATTGGAGAGCTGGCGAAAGATTATGGCCTAAATTTATCAATGGTTTATAAAAATAATCACAAGATTCACATGATGGAAAAAGGTTGAAAGGGATAAGCCCAACATGAGATTCTTTGGACTTTACTAACTGCTTGAATCTAAACTAGTAAATATAGGTATAGTGTAGACAGGTCACATTCATTTTACTGATGAAATGAAAACTAATAATGAAAAATGAAGTTTTATATGTCAATTAAAAAGTAAGGTCAGGTTAGGATTTTTTTCCCTGCTCTTGCCGAAGGCAAAAAGATCGTAGGGAATAAGTAATCGGGTTTGGATATATGAGGTGGCCCGACGGTCCTACGATGATGACAAAAGTCTGCTCCTTCGCAATATAGACCACTCCCCTATAATTATGTGTATAAAAGGAGTCTATTTTGCGCGCGCGACGCCAGTTATGTGTTAATTAATTACAGCCATAGCAGCAAAATTTTGGTGCTTGCCGACTGTTACACAGGTTTCCATCGGGTTACAATTCACTCTAATTCATTAATATAGCATATTAGTCATCTGAGCGGATCAATCATCAACATAAGTGTTATTTTGGTGAAACAAGCTTAATATTTTACCGAGTGATAATATTCAGCAAGTCAAAACAAATTAAATTATGATATCAGCTGATAAACTCGTGGCTGATTATTTAACAGTTGATTGACACTTAATGGTAAAAAGCGAAAACATATAGTTGAGAAAAGATGTTACTTTACATTTACATTCAAGAAGCAACTAAGATCAATATTGTGGTATGCTTTTAAAGAATCCTATATCAAATCAAAGGCTCGATAATCGATGGTGCTGTAGATGTGTCGAGTATTCGAGTAAGCATCAAAATGTATTAGTTTATGTTAGATAATAACTAAGATGATACAGACTATTTTATAACAGTCATTAAAGTTGGCATACAATGCAATAATATGACGTGACATGATTGATGATACGCATCGTTAACACGTAACAAAATTGCGCAAAATATGAAATGATCTACAACCAAACCACATACAGATCGACGGCGACACCTCAGATGCGCGCAGAATTTTTCAAGTTCTGCACGCCTAATATAATATAAACGATTATCACGTGCGCAAAACACCACTCTGGGATAACAATAAAGTAGAACAATTACATGGTAGGCAGTAGGGAAATTTGATCGTGCGTGGTGTTACCGCGGCGAAATTCTTGTTTAAGTTGGCCGTGTTGTACGATACATCAAAGCAAATAATATTTTTTGTTTTCACTACCACACTTTCCGATATTGTTTAACGGCCAGGTAGCGCAGTTGGTTAGAACGCCAGCTTTTCAATCGTGAGGTTGCGGGTTCAAGTCCCACTGTCTGCCTGGTCGTGGGGTGAGTGTCGTTGACGTTCAGCTAAGGATCCTGAGTGGTCTATGCAGCCCCCCGGTCTACTCAGCCGAATACTCGAGAAATCGGGTGTGAGGGTTAAATGAGGAGCTGCACATTGCAGCAAAGTCTCGGACAAAGAAAGTATGGTACACACTACCTTAACCGTCACTGGCTAAAAACAAATCCTTCGGCTTCCTGTAATTGCCTGGTTGCACTTGTGTAACAATGTGGCTGTTGGAATACTCCGAAGTAAAATAAGTGTCTTGATAAAAATAACTGCACCGCGCGCTGTGCAGGACATTCAAGTTAGTCAAACAGAATACCCTTTAAGAACATAGAATTAAACATGTAGTATGTAATAAGTTATCAGTTAATAAAAACGGTACAGTGAGATTTAACATTAAACTGTGGGCATGAAGGTAACCATTAAAGTAGTACGAAAATTACATAGATATACCCACTTTGACATTTGTTGACAGAATTATGTACAATTATATACAGAGAAGTATATAGACCTTAGAGTGAAAATGGCATCAGGTCAGACGTGGTAGGCGGATAAAATAAGAGAGACATTCGCCATACAGATCTATACTTCTTCACTTAAGTTTTTAAATTTAGACTTGCAGCTTAATTTGGTCAGAAAACACATGAGACCCTGCTACTTAACTAAGACTCCGAAACACCTTTTAGTTATCATAGAGACATACATACATGTTACATGGCGAGATCTCCATCCAAAAGTATTAGTCTGCGTCATCTGCGTCATTACTTTGTATTATACAACTTCGGCGGGTAATATTTCTCCATCCTTTTCGATCTGCAGCCAATCTTCTCATACAATCAATCGTGAGTCCATTACGATCCAATCTCTGCTCAGCATCTTCAATAAATACATCATTTAAGCTCTTCCTAGGCCTGCCTCTT
Organism: Bolinopsis microptera; assembly: GCF_026151205.1. Lineage (NCBI taxonomy): Eukaryota > Metazoa > Ctenophora > Tentaculata > Lobata > Bolinopsidae > Bolinopsis > Bolinopsis microptera. The sequence goes on from NC_087074.1 coordinate 17,498,996, forward strand.
GATCGTTTCCCATGCTTGGGTTTCCATTCAAGTAGATAGTTAGGTAACCGATCTTCAGGCATTCTACTGACATGTCCAAACCAACGTAGCCGTTTTGTTGCTATTATGTCAGTAAGAGCAGTTATTGAAGCCCTTCTTAAAACATCTTCATTTCTTACTCGATGGAACCACCTCACTCTCAGGATTCTGCGTAAGCATAACATAACATAACATAACATTATAAATAATGCCTCTCTGGGCATCTCAAAAAGAAATTCATAGAAAATGAACACTTTACGTTTGAAACCATATAATTACAAACTTTTTAAAAAATTTAACTAAATACCTTTGATATTAACCTTCTTCCTCTTAGCTACCAATGGGTTCTCTTTCATATAACTTACATAACTATTCCTATTAGACACAGACACATCTATCCTATCAAAGATGTCATATGACAGTTCCCAGTGATGACCAAGCTTATTAGCTCGATATCCATGAAGCCGAAAGGCATCTAATCCCCTCTTGAAACCAGTAACTGACTCACTAGCTTTCACAAGTGGTGGTAGACTGTTCCAATAGCGCAAGACCCTTTGGGCAAAGAAATCAGTCTCATTTGTGGTGAATCTATGAGTCTTTGATCTAGCAGCAACGGTCCTACCAGAACGACCAAATAAATCGGAACCATAACCCACAAAGCCTTCCTGGATCTTGAACATCTCAATGAGATCTCCACGAACCCTGCGTTCAAGCAGGGTTGTGAGGTTCAGCTTATCCAGTCTCTCTCTGTACGTCATGAGTCCCAATCCATCAATCATACGGGTGAACGATCTTTGAACACCTTCCAATTCAAGAATCAGTGACCAGTTTCCATGCCTAGCCATTGGAGCCCATGCCTGTGAACAATACTCTATATGAGGCTTTACTAAAGACTTATACAAGCCCAGCATAACGCTTTTCTCCCTCGATATAATATTTCTTGTAAGCCAGGCAATGGTACTATTAGCTTTAGCAATGCACTTTCTCACATGACCCTCAAAGTTGAAGCTGGTGTTAAAGACAACTCCAAGGTCCTTCTCGCTTTCAACACATCTCAAAGGCACACCACCAAACAAGTACTGATTCTTAGGATTACAAGAACCAATTTGCATGACCATACACTTATCTACATTAAAATTTAAACACCAACGAGACTCCCAAAGTTCTAGCAACTTCAAATCAGCTGTTAGATTAATAAAAGGATTAACAATCATTTTAACATCATCAGCAAAAAGTTTGATGATAGCTTTGATTCCTTCTGGAAGATCATTTACAAATAAAAGAAAGAGCAATGGTCCCAAAACACTGCCTTGGGGCACTCCTGAAAGTATATACTTAATCTCAGAAAATTCATCTCCTACTTTAACTTTCATAGACCTCCCTACTAAAAAGTTTTCTAAAATACCAATTATCTCCTCAGGAACACCAACATTTCTTAATTTAACTAATAAACGGTGGTGTGGTACGCTATCAAAGGCCTTAGAGAAATCAAAGTATAATATATCAGCACAGCCACCTTCAGCCAGCAAGTCATTGACAGCGTCAATAGACTCCAGTAGGTTAGATAAGCATGACCGACCCTTCATGAAGCCGTGCTGCGTGCTACTAAGCACCTGTTCAACACCGTCGAGAATATACTCCCTAAGAAGCTTCTCATAGGCTTTGCATAGTATACAAGTCAGTGACACAGGCCTGTAATTATTAGGACTATGTACTGACCCCTTTTTGTGCAAGGCCACAACAGTGGCAGTTTTCCATACCTCAGGAATATACTGCTCAGAAGCACAGGCACTAAACAGCAACACAACCGCATCCACAAAGGAACTGTTCTCACTTAAATACCTCAGGAGTCTAGGATGAACACCATCAGGACCCATAGCTTTACTAATATCTAGTGATCCCAAAATCTTGGCAACACTTTCAGGGTGCACCATAAATTTACTCCAGAAGTAATCATTATTACATTCTGTATAACAATTTTGAGGCAGAGGGCCAAAAGGTTCAGGTTTAAAGACTGACTGGAAAAAATCAGCTAACACTTCTGCTGTTTCAGAAGGAGACTTGGTCTCAGAACCATCATCTGTTTTAAGTCTTTCTACAGATTTTCTTAAAACACTTTTAGATTTAAGGTAATTAAAAAGAGGTTTACAATTTAACTTAAACAATTTAGTCACTTTATTCTCATATTTGATCTTTGCCTTAATCTCAGCGTTCTGGTACATCCGCTGCTCGTACTCGGCTGCGTTAAACATCACCATCGTAGGATCCTCGTCAAAATCCTTCCATGCCCGGTCCTTGCACTTTCTTTTCCTAACCAGACTAGAGCAATCCCAGGGTAACCTCTGTAAAATCTCCCCACCTTTAGTTGTTTTAAGGTGGGTGGTTGGAACACGATCTGAAATGACACTAAGTTTTTGGTGTAATTCTTCCCACATCTCTTCGACCTGAAGATCTTCTCTAGAGTACCCCCAGCTGATGTCTGATGACTGTGTGTTAACAAAGTCCTGATCCACCTTATACCAGCTTTTCTTCTTAGATGTAAGGAACTCGACATTGTTTTTGACTTTCAGCTCGACCAGTAGTGATACATGATCGCTTTTACCCAGAGGAGCAAGGATATCAACATTATTTACAAAACAATCATTATTGCAGAAGACCTGATCAAGCAAGGAGCATTGAGTTGTATCACCAACCTTCCTGACACGTGTCGAAGACCCAGTGACATACCACTTCAAACCTTTCCTGGTAAAGACATTCAAGAATTCTGATTCCATCAGCAACCTTCTGTCACATGAGTTTGGTGGGCGCTCGACTAAACTTTTGTCCCAGTTAACATGAGGTAGGTTCACATCGCCAACTATCACCAACTCCTCATCCGCATTAACTGGTAAACGTTCAAGAGCACCTAACAGGCCAGCATTGTCCTTCATATCAACAAGTGAAGTAGACCGATACAGACAAACAACATTGAACCTAACAGAGTCGATTACAATATTTACCGCAAGTGATTCAAGACCAGTAAACCAATCCAATCGCTCTACCCTCAGTGCTTTGTGGACAAAGATAGCAGATCCCCCAAAACGTGTTTCATTAGGTCTGTCTGCACGAAAGAGGTTGAAATTAGGAATAGACACTTCAGCGTCAACAATATCTGAATTTAGCCAGGACTCTGTCACACAAATGATCTGAACGTCGTGAGTCTCTGACAAAACCATGAGTTCCGTCATCTTATTGTACAGGGAATTAGCATTAGTGTACAGCATCCTGATACCCTGTGATTCCTTTACGCAACTCGCTACTCGTTTTTTGCCTTCACAGCATTCTGGACAACATCTTCTTTATTATCCGCACGCTCTACATTTGTTACAGGAGCCACATCAGTTGGCAGTTCCTCTTTGGGTGGTTTGTCAGCAGTTACTTTCGTCCTCTTATCAGTTTCCAGTTTAGCATTGCGTGTGTTCCACCGGATATCTCGATCCGCCTTGATCAAGTCAGGATTTATCCATACATCATCACTTTTCTTTTTTCCATGATAAGCAAACCCACGTCCATGGTTGTGTGTGTAAGTAGCTAACTCTTCACTCTTTAGCTTCGCAATGACCATTCTTCCCCTGTACTTTGTACGGTTGACGTTGCCAAATACACCTATTCTCTTTGCTGATACAATGTCACTCTGGTTAAGATCTGTTGCATGTCGACAGATGATAGCCTTTAGTTGTTCCTGACTCTCATTTTCCTTATCTTCATCAGGTAAGTTTGACAGAACAATGTTATTCTCCCGCTTTTTCCTTTCCTGCATGTTAGCATCAATCTGTTGTGAGATGGTGGTTATTGCAGGGCCTGCTGCGTGCTGACACACTTCAGCTATCAATTTCTTCTGCTGCCCACTGGCTATCTCAGCCCAACTCTTGTGTATCTTCTTATTGGCTTCTGAAACAACATCATTTACAAGAACCTTCTGGATAGATTGTTCCACACTGGCGCTGACAGCAGTCTGTATAACACTTGTCAGTTCTTTAGCAACGTCATCAGTAAGTTTTTCAAATTTGAGTTTCTCAGGCAAAACGAAACAAAAGTGGCAGTTCCACACTGTCAGCTTCTTGACATCTGTAACGGTTAGACCAGCCAAGCCGGCACAACTACTATGCCACCAATTCTCACATGTTGAACAACCTAGCCAAACAATCTTCTTTCTCGCAAGTGGTTCATCATACTTCTGACAATAGAAGCATATCTCCTTTCTCTCGTTAGTTTCTGTACTGGCTGGGTCACTATCGATGTGCCCCGTTTGCCCGCCATTGTTAGCCATCCCTGAACTCAATAAATGTAATAGATTTGTAGTGTAGTAATTAGTTTAAAAGCAGTACTGATGGAAAGACTCTAATCTTCTTGTCTGCACTTGAGTCGTGTTCCATATCTCACTTCCATAGGTCAGAATGGTAAGAACAGCTGCGATGTAGATTCGCACTTTGTTGTTAATGCTTATGTTCTTATTCTTCCAAATGTTATTGAGTTGGTTAAAAGCTCCGGTTGCTTTTCCAATCCTGACACTTATTTCTTTATCGATCTTGCCATCCGATGTAATTTTGGCACCCAAATAAGTGAATTGAGTGACCTGCTTTGCAGAGTTTCCATCGACAGTAATATCTATGGTCCTATTCTCTGGGAGTGGGTGCTGCGACGTATCTTTCCCAATTACCATGATCTCTGTTTTCTTTGCATTAATCTTTAAACCCCCAAGCCTACAGTATTTCGCAATATTGTCCGTTGTTTCTTGCAGTCCCTCGACAGTGTCATCCATGCCTGCTATGTCATCAGCATAGTCCAAATCAATGACACATTTTTCCGGTTGTCTGGAACTTTGTCTGTACTGAAGAGTAAAACCACGCGATATATTTTTAAACTTCTCGGCAAGTTCTAATCCCCAGTTAAGTACAAGGTTGAAAATGGGAGGCCCTTGCACATCACCTTGTCCAGTCCCCGAATCGACATCAAACCATCTTGTCAATTCCCCATTGACACGAACTGCACTTTCAGTTGCTCTAAAGAACGCTTTGAAAACATTGATGTATTTTGTTGGAAGACCATAATGTTCAAAAGCTTTCCAAATAAAGTCACGATTGATTGAATCAAAAGCAGCTTTATCATAAAGACGGAGTGTAAAAATAGTTAAAGCTATTGTTAATTTCATATGATGGGACACCATTAATTACAGCCAACATAAATGAGGATTTCATCACTGCTGCGCGCAGTGTTGTGACCCCTCTTCGTCGTATTTTACACATATTTGGACATTGGCAATTTATTCAATTGATAATTTTAAAGTTTTAACATTTTTATATTAAATTCTTTTTTAATATAGTTCTAAAACGATTAAGCTTGCTTTCTGTGCAAATTTAATGTACTTTCGTAAAATAATTTTGATGTGGCAGCGATTTGAAAAAGAAATTAGTTAAAAATGATACAAAAAAATTGGACATTTTTTGATATTAAAACATGCATAACTTGGGCTGTGTTGACAGTAGAAAAATAATTTAACCCTTGTCCGAAAGGTTTACAAAAGTTTTACGCGCCGCGCATAATTGCCGCGCAATTTCGCGTGTCAAATCCGTCTAAGAGTGAACATAATTGATGAAGGAGCACTTTGACCTTTACACCTCGTGCGTTCACTGTTCGCGCCTCAATTGCGCCCAGTTCACTGTTGCCTCGCGTTATTCCATCATCCATATTTCTCCTCTTAGTTGCTTTATAATGTGTCAGCAGTAATCAGCCCTGCTGTATTATATATTGTGCTTGATTGTTGATACCTAATTAATTAACTGTTAACAATGGCAGTTATGTTGGATGATGATTAATCACTCTACAATCGCCTGTCACGTGACTTCTTCAACCCGTTCTGTAGATGGCCCTAAACAACTATTCGAAACCCGGAAACCATAACCCTCTAATCAGATCCCAACCCTAACGGCCTAACCCTAACCAAATCCTTTACAAAAGCATATACTGAAACACTATAGAGAAATTAGGCTAACTTCCTTATTGTCATATCACGTGATCGAGACAGTTTTTCGCCAATATCTCGTTAGGGGAGAATTTTAACCTTATGTCATGGGGGTAATAGGTAAGTGCTTAGGAACCTCTTTGCTTTTATTCGAGCCTTTTATTAAATCGAAGTTACAGTTCACGAGGTTGATCCTTTGGGAGATATTATAAATCCTGTTTTACTATTATTTATAAATTCTAACGTTTAACTTTAATAATAATAAGTAAGTTTGGACGCAGACTAGAAACGAGTTTAATCGACTAAGTTTTTGATTTTGTGTACCTTTTTATCATACAACTTTTTTATTTCAGCAAATTTTAGTTCAAGAGTAAATCAAAGTTAGCAATCATTGAACTCAATAGTTAAAAAGGTGACTGTAAAAATAGAACTAAGATTTCGATACTTTTAAATGAACTTCTAGTTCTAATGATATAATTTTAAATCATTAGATGTTTAAATTTTCCTGATAGCTGGATCATAGTCATGTTAAACATTGTCATGCAGAAATTAGGTTGAAATAATTTTGTCCATAGAAAACACAGTCAAGCCTTACATTATTACAAGCTTTAAAGGGCTCGTGAGTCGTGTTAGTGTTACTATTACTTTTGAGCTTGAAAGCAGACAAAACTTTGCTTATTTGTTTGTTTATTATTTTGTTTGTTATTAGAGAGTTTTAATACTTTCAACACTACTATATAACAAATAATTTGAGGATGTACCATGAATGCACAATGACCATGTATCTCTAAACTCGTTGGCAATGGGGTAGCCTGTGTGGAACCTGCAGGGGTGGTGAAACAGAAGACTTGCTGATGGCCCTGCTTGAGAGTTGAGTACTTGTTGTGCTGTTGTTATGTAAACACACTTCACTCATCCTCACAGTCATCACAGTCACCACACCTGGAGGGCTCACAGCATAGTTTATTCATGTTGCTCCCTCCGGCCATCATTAAAATAGTAGTGTTGAAAGTATGCGAATTGTATCTTATCTGTCTTATTGAAATATACCCAGATTTGATATTGAATAATTAACACTCTTTCGGCTTTGCTATTTGTGCTTGCCAGCCCTCACTTTCCACAACATCCTCCATACCATCCCTCACATAATCAACCATATCATCTCACTTTCATATCATTCCTGTCTACGTTGGCATGTCAGTGTGTCAGTCTATGGATTCTTATTATAATTATTTCTATATATCTATAATATCTCACATTCTTATTCACGTTGCTCATTATTATACTCTATACTACTCTTCTCTCTCCCAGGTCCTGAGGCCTGTCTGACGGGACACCACCCTGAACGGTCCACCGGCTGCCCCCGCCTCTACTGATAATGGTTAATAAGCAAACAGAAAACAACAAGAAGAAGCTCAGCCTGAATAGCCCGAAGTTCAAGACGCCTGAAATCCGGAGTCCAATGTACGGCAAATCCCAGGGTAGCACCACACGGAGTAGATCCAGGAGTGAAGGTGACCAGAAGAATGTTAACTCAACATTAGCTACCACACCGACAAGTTCAGAGAACCGAAGCCTTCTGCAAGTATCCCTTCTCAACCGCACGGGAGTATCACCAGGAATATCACCACTAGCAACCCCCTTCTCAGATACTGAAGCAGAGACCTCAGCCTCAGACAGCAACAGTGCATCACCGAAACCTAAGCCCAAGAAGAGCAAATGCCCCTGCAAGGCAACTTCAGGCGGGAAGTCTTGGCTCTTGACATGTTCGCGCTGTAACCAAGTCTGGCATTCTGCTTGTGCAAACCTTAAGGGCAGTGAACTAGCTGGCCAGAAAGCCATTGATGAAATACTTAAGAGTTGGGAATGCCCTTGGTGCTACACATGCCCTCATCCCTGCCCAAAAACACATAAGTCTGCCAAACTTGCATTAAAACTGGAGTCTTTATCAGAAGCAAATCAGGTGTCAGCATCAGTTATTGAATCTCTTGACGGCATGCTTAAGGCAAGATTTGCAGAAATCACCCAACCATCCAACAATCTGATTGATAGTATCCAGAAACAACTCAGCTCCCTGTCAGATCAGGTAAAGTCCATGCAGATCCCTCAGGCACCACCCGTACCCCCACCACCCTCTGATATGCCCTCCACGTATGGACAGCAGCATCATCCAAGAGCACCTCCATCAGTTCCAAGGATTGAAGTAAAGGATACCCCCCTTACTCATAATTTTAAATGCATAGAAGGGATAAAGGAAGATTTCTTAACTCCTGATGAAGAGATGGAGCTCACAGACTTTCTCAAAGCTGAGAGTTTCACTAAAGAAGGTAAGCATGCCACAATCCAGTATGGCCAACATTACCACTACATGGGTGCAAAATCGGAACCAAAGCCCATGCCCACCCTGATTGGCAACATCATGAAACGTCTTAACACTGAATTCTCCTCCACACACCCCCAGAAACAGTTCCACTATGACCTAAACTCCTGCCTGGTTAACAGGTATGCAGATGGGAATGAAGCACTTCCTGAACATTCAGACAACGAGGGAGACATTAATCGGGTGTCATCGATATTCACAGTTTCCTTAGGCTCATGTCGAACACTTAGCTTTCGTGAAACTTCTACAGATAAGATTACGGAGATAAAATGTCAGGGTAGAAGCATGTACCATATGACAAAAGCAAGCCAGGAGTTTTTTAAACACTCAATCAAGCCTGAAACGTCTGATGAAGTAGGAATGCGATATAGTCTAACCTTTCGCTCAATCCACTGGTCAAATTTTAACTCCACAGTGCTTGTTGGAGATTCAAACTTTGGACAAATCAACTTTGGTACAGGTCGTGGAAAGATGGGACAAGCCACCCCTGGAGTTCGCCTCTGGGCAGCTACGGTTGAGGAGATCGATCCCTTGTCTTGTGTAGGTTACAGAAACGTTGTCATCATGGAAGGAACCAACAATTTAAAAGTAGATGGAACGGATGAGAGAGAGTTGTATACCAAGTATAAGAACAAAATCGCTCAGATTAGGAAATACAACCCACGTTGTAAACTGATAATCTGTCCTGTGCTGCCAACAAGAGAGAGAACTGTGATGTTTATGCACTTGATGGATATTCACACTTTTACGGAGATAAACTCCAAGGCAAAGCTAAAGGCTCAGGCGTGTGCTTGTATATTCATGATTCCCTAAATGCAACAATTAATGACCAACTTTGCACAATCACACCAAATTTAGAAACCCTATATGTAACTATCAACCATGGAGATAGCAAACTCAATGTTGGGGTGTTGTACAGATCTCCAAACGGAGACTCAGTCAAATTTGATGAAGAATACACACAATTAATGTCCAAATTTCCAAAAAATGCAAAAACTATAACTCTTGGAGATTTCAACTACGATTTGCTTAAAAATCAGAGTAATAAAAAACAGGTTCAGAATTTCGAGAACACAATGCTCTCTTATGGTTACTTTCCTCTTATATCTCGTCCCACTCACTCAGTAAATGTAGGCCAAAGCTCCTGCATTGACAACATTTTTACTGATGAGATTGACTTGGTAACCCTCTCTGGAGTTATTGAAGACACTTCTTCCCATCATAAACCAATCTTTGCTTTCTTTGACATCAGTCATTTAACTTCTAGGAAAACTTCCCCTAAGCCTAAGCAATTGCAAAGCTATGATTTCTCAAACCGAAATGTTGAACTACTAACAAAAAACTTGCTATCTAAGAAATGCATACTAACAAACAATGAAAATCCAATTGAATTTGACGAATTTTTTGAAATTTTTAGCTCAGCTATTGACTCATGTTGTAAACTCGACAAACCCAAACTCACCAAACGAAATCCTATAAGTAACCCCTGGATATCCGACAGCATAATTGAAGCAATTGAAAAGAAAGGTCAGCTGTATGATAACTGGGTGAACTCAAAAAAGCTCCCTGACTTCAAGCCAGTTGGAGATCTGAAACTCCACAAAATTTTTCGTGATTACAGACGCTGTCTTAAAAAGATAATAAAAAACCAAAAAGATACCTATAACTGTAACAAAATTCTTGAAAATTCTGATAGTTCTAAAAAGATGTGGGAAGTAATAAATGAGATAAGAGGGAAAAGGAAAAAAACCATCAAACCCCAATTTATGGTAGATGGAGTCCGTGTTGTTGAAAGACGGGTGATAGCCAACAAATTTAATGAGTACTTTGCCTCTATTGCCTCAAAAATGAATGAAAATACTCAAAATGGCCTTCTTTTAGAACCTCTTCCCTCTTTCCTCGAATTCATGCCACCAAAAACTCTCGATTCAATTTACTTCCATGACTGTAGTGAAGATGAAATTTCTGAGATTATAGCCAACTTGAAGAGTGGGAAAGCTAGCGACTTTCCCATAAGAGTAATCAAAAAACTATCGGGTATTCTTAGCCCAACTCTTGTTGTTCAATTTAATCGCCTAATATCTCAAGGGATATTTCCGTCAGTTCTGAAGCTTGGCAAAATAACCCCAATATACAAAAAAGATAACGAAGAACTGATTGAGAACTACAGGCCTGTTTCCACACTTCCAATTTTTGGTAAAATTTTTGAAAAGATAATATACAAACGTCTTTACAGCTTCTTGGTTAGTCAAGGAATCCTTCACGACAGTCAATTCGGATTCCGAAAGAGTCACTCAACATCACATGCACTTAACTACTCAGTTTTTCACATCCAAAAGGCCCTAAAGCAAGGTCTTCATGTTCTAGGAATTTTTATTGATCTAAGCAAGGCCTTTGACACAATAGACCACACAATTTTGCTTGAGAAACTTGAAATATATGGGATTAGAGGAGTGCCACTTAAGTTACTGGAAAGTTACTTGTCGGACAGAGAGCAGTGTGTGTCCGTCCTGGGCGAAGTATCAGACAGACTTCCTGTTCTCTATGGCGTTCCACAGGGGAGCTGCCTTGGGCCTCTCCTGTTTTTAATATACATAAATGACTTAACAAACTCTCAACTCGATAACACTAGCTATGTCCTATTTGCTGATGATACAAACATATTTGTAGTTGCCAAAACTAGAGCAGAGGCCTACAATAATGCAAATAGGGTCCTACGATCAGTCCACGAGTACACATTGGCTAATAAATTACATGTTAACGCCAAGAAAAGTTGCTACATAGAATTCAATACAGCTAAAAGAAAACTTGATGATCAATCTTTATTAATTGAAAATAGACTTTACCTCAACGGCCTACCTCTCTCAAAGGTGCAGGAAACGAAATTCCTGGGAGTAATTGTCGACGAAGGCCTAACTTTCAATCCCTATAGAGACAAACTAGTTAGAAAACTCTCGTCCTGTTCTGGGAGGCTATACATGATTAAGGATAAAATTCCATCATCTATCCATAAGGACCTGTACCACACACTTTTTGAAAGTCACCTATCTTATGGCATTACCGTTTGGGGAGGTGCAAGTAATAATAAACTTCAACCACTATTTGTAGCCCAGAAAAAGTGTGTTCGTATCATGTTTGGTGACAAAAAAGCATACCTTGATAAATTTATGACATGTGCTAGGACTAGACCTATCAGTGAACAGAAACTTACCAGCAAATTCTTTGAAAGAGAGCACACCAAGCCAATTTTTGCCCGTCAATCACTCATGACATTGCATAATTTATACGCGTATCACTGCTGCAATGAACTTTTTAAAGTCTTTAAATATCGAACACCAATTGCACTATTTGAACTTTTCTGTTTGTCTAAAAGACCCGGCAAAGAAACTCTTCTTATAACAACCATGCCCTCAAACAGTTTCGTTTACAAATCTAGTTGCCTTTGGAATTCATTCCGTCAGATGTTGGCACTGAACGACCTTGAAATCACTCATGGTGTATTCAAATCAAAGGTAAAAAAAGTCATTCTCTCGTCTCAGGGTAAAGGTGACAAGAATACCTGGGCCCCTTTGGCAAACTTTCTGAACTCAGGCAGCTTGAACGACTAAATTTGAAAAAATAAAACTTCTTGTCTGAATGAACTATTAGAACCTCAAGAAGCTGATCCGCATGTCTCCGCTACTAAAATGTTTAATGAGCCCAATCACTCATCACTTAACAGTTTAATCTTCAAAGTGAGTTGTACAATCTAGGTTGTTTTAAGTAGCTGTTGATAGTGTAAAACAGGAGTGACTTGATCGTTTTCATAACTTCCATTTACAATTTGTACCATAATAAAACTAGCACTGCCATGGGGTTCAAAAAGGGTCATTGTAAGCCTCCAGCGTAATGGTCCTAAGTCTCTGCCCCATGCAGTGCCTGTCAGCATCAGCTAACAGAATAGCCCTAACATAACGATCAAGCCACAAATTAGGTTCTATAATGATTTAATATTGTTGAATAAAGAGATTTGAATATAATATTTGTTTTATTCTGAAATATTTGTTTTATTCTGAAGAGAAAGAAGACAATAGTACCTCTCGATTATTTCAGGAGAAGCTAAAAGCGCTGAAAGCCAAGAAGCATCTCCCGCAGGAGCTCAATGAAACGAAAAGTTTTCAATGAAACGAAAAGTTTTATTTTACATTCCTTTAATCATAAATAAAATAAGAGCTTAAACCACGAACTAGTTAGCTAGAAGTAAACTTGAGGAAATATTTTTGGTGATTGTACATAATTATTTAAAAACTTTATTTGGTTGTTAGTATTTTTATTATGGTAAGTGGTTGAATTTAGTGAGACAAGGTCAGTTTCTCTATTATCTTAGAAAAATTTCTACTTTACAGTAGGCAATGCTGAGTGGCAGGAATGAGGGACCAAAACGCTTGGGGCTTATAATGGCCCATTTACAAACCACTTCAGACATGGCAGTGATGTCATTTATGCTTAATTCGTCTGAAACTGACCCTACTGCACTTCTAACATTCTATAAAAATCTCTTCTAAAATAGGTATAAAAATGCATAACACAAAACACACAAATAAAATGTTTATAATCCTTATATAATAAATTTCTATAGAACTTTTAAATTTCTATAAAACTAATAAACCTATTATATATATAATATTCATTTTGCACCCAGAGAAAGATGTGATCACAGAGGTAGTTTCGATATTATGTTCATGACAAGGTATGGGGCTGCTGCAAGTTATATTTTGCTAAGATATTACCGCTTTTTCAAGCTTAAGTAATCTAGGCAAGGTCAATTTTAAAGTTTTTGCATTTTGTCGAACGCTGTTTAAAGCTAAGTTCCAGTCATTTGGTTCTCCTTCCTTTTGAGTGTGAGTGATGGTGATTCTTATGGATGATTTGAGGTGATTGGGCTTATAACAGGTGAATGTAGTTAGCATGAGATTTTGTCGTACTGTATTCCATATTGTCCCTGCTCTGTATATGTAGCTGTCTGATGGTTTAGGTGTGAGAATTAGTGTCTCTTTGCCAAGTCTGCCAGATGTTTCAAAGAGGGAGTATAGTGATATAGGGGTTCTATATTTCAAGACCTTGAAGATGTCATTAATACAATGGTAGAAGTACAGATTATGCACATTCATGATTTCATGAGTGTTGAAGAGGGGTTTTGTATGCTCCTTTCTGTAGAATTCCTTGCCCAGGATTTGCTCCCCGTAGGGTCTGCATCGTGCACTAGTTTTAAATTTATCCAAGTATGCTTCTTTATCTCCAAACATTATGCGGGCACACATTTTCTGTGCTTTGAACAGAGGTTCAAGTTTTTTGTTAGATGCCCCTCCCCAGACAGTTATACCATATGCAAGATAGCTTTCAAACAGAGTGTGATATAGATCTTTATGGAGTGATGTGGGAATGTTATCTTTAATTCTATTTAGCATGCCACAGCAGCTGGCTAGTTTTTTTGCTAATTTCCTTCTATGTGCGTTCCAGTTTAGGTCTTCATCGATTGTTACACCTAAGAATTTAGTTTCATGTACTCTCTCCAAGGGTATGCCATTGATATTGATTTCTTGATCAGAGGGTGTATCTTTATCTTTGTTGGATCGAGAGTTTGAGAATTCAAGGTAACAGCTCTTGCCAGTGTTTATGTGAAGTTTATTGGCAAGCATGTAGCGGTGTACGGAATTTAGGACTTCATTGGCTTTTTTGTATGCTAGGTTTTTACTTTTTGCAGCGACGAAGATATTTGTGTCATCAGCGAATAGAACAAATTTAGAGTTCTTTTCAGAGTTTGTAAGATCGTTTATGTAAATTAAGAACAGAAGGGGCCCTAAGCAGCTCCCTTGTGGCACTCCAAAAAGCACAGGTAGAGTATCAGATATTTCATTGAGCACACCAACATATTGTTTACGGTCGGAAAGATAACTTTCCAGGAGTTTGTGTGCCCGTCCTCTGATCCCGTATGTGTTTAATTTTTTGAGAAGTATTGAGTGATCTATTGTATCAAATGCTTTACTTAGGTCGATAAAGATTCCTAAAACATGATTACCGGCTTTGAGTGACTGCTGAATGTGGTGAATAGAGTAGTTGAGTGCATGTGATGTTGAATGACCCTTTCGGAACCCAAACTGGCTATCGTGCAGTATTCCCTGACTCGAGAGAAAACCATAAAGCCGTGAGTAGATAACCTTTTCAAAAATTTTACCGAAAATTGGGAGAGTGGAAATTGGACGATAATTTTGTAAGTGTTCTTCGTTATCTTTTTTGTATATGGGGCTAATTTTACCTATCTTAAGGATGGCGGGAAAGCATCCTGTTGACATAAGGTTGTTGTATTGTATGGAAAGCACTGGGCTGAGAATGTGTGAGGCCTTTTTAATAACACTAATGGGGAAATCACTAGCTTTGCCATTTTGTAGCTCAGAAATGATATGAGATATTTCACTCTCAGTGCAGTCTGTTAAGTACATCGAATTTGGGTTAGTTTTTTGGTAAAAATTCAACAAATGAAGGAAGTGGCTCAATTTTCATTTCCCCATCAACTTGTTCATTCAATTTCGATGCTATTGAGGCAAAGTACTCATTAAATTTGTTGGCTATGAGTCTACGTTCTGTGATGCGTACTCCGTCGACACAGAATTGAGGCTTTATGGTTTTTTTGCATTTTCCTCTTAATTCATTGATAACTTCCCAAGTCTTTTTGCTGTCTCCTTGATGATCCATAATCTTAGTACAGTAATATTTCTTTTTTTGACTTTTTATTACACCTTTAAGACATCGACGATAGTTTGAAAATTTTGTGTGGAGATCAATATTTCCATCTGGACTAAATTCTTTTGACTTTTTCGAGGCTATCCAGTCATCATACAGCTCCTCTTTAGTTGAAATAGCTTCTGAAATTCCATCTGTCATCCAAGGATTGTTAATTGGATTTCTTTTGGAGACTTTGGGTTTATCTAGTTTGCAGTTAGAGTCAATTGTATGTGTGAAGATGTTAAAGAAGGTTTCAAAGTTGGTACTGTTTGCCATGATATCTTCTTTGGATTCAAGGTCTGTAATTAAAGTATCAACATTTTTCTTGGAGAAGCTGTAGTGTTGGAGTAGCTTTTTGTCTGAAGAAGTTTCGTTCATAGGCATGCAAAGGTTGAACATGGCTATGATTGGTTTGTGGTGGGAATTCATATCATCAATTACCCCAGACATCGTGACGTGTTCAATGTCGTTGGTGAGTATATTGTCTATGCAGGAATGTTGGTGAATGTTTGTGGAATGAGTTGGTAATGAGATGAGCGGAAAGAATCCCAATGAAAGAAACAAATTTTCAAATTTTTGAGTTGTGGGATTTGTTCTCTTTAGAAGGTCAAAGTTGTAGTCTCCCAAAATTATAGATTTTATGTCTTTGGGAAGAGTGACTTCAGGTGTGTCAACTCATTGAGAAACTCTTTCGAGTCCCCATTGGGTGATCTATAAACCACACCAACATTAACTTTTTTAGTCCCTTTATTGACAGTAACAAAGAGTGATTCAAGGTTTTTAGTTGTACTGATAAGCTTGTCGTTTATGGTTGCATTGAAGGAACAGTGGATATATAAACAGACACCTGTTCCTTTTGTTTTATTTGGAATTGTATCATTATAGAAATGCGAGTAGTTGCTTAATTTGTACAGATCACCTTTGTTTTGATTAACATTTGTTTCAGCAAGAGCAATAGCTGAGTAGGTAAGTTTTTGCATGCTCATTTCTGCAGAAAAGGAGTCAAAGTTGGATAGATTTCCATCTATATTGTAGAACATTGTGCTAAAATCAGAGTTATTAGGGACCTTTTCATGGACTGATTTAAGTTTGTAACTCTTACAGTTTTCCAAAATTGTGGATGCTTGGTTAATACAGTCAAAGGACTCCAGGAAGTCTTCTGAGTAGAACTTATCATCAGACTCTTTGTCAAGTCCTATGAGTTCCTTAAAGGGATTGTAGATCATGACACTAATACTGAAGCAGTTGGTGCATAAGTGTCCAGAGCCTCCTTGGCTAAATTTTGAATTTTTGAAGCATAATTTGTGTATTATTTTGGGACAATTTTGACATTCCAAGTATCCTTGACCAATAAGGACGTTTTTGTTGCAGCAGTCGCATATTTCTCGTTTGATTGATGGAGTCATTTATCTATACAGGGTTTGGTGGGCCACCTCTGAGTGCGTTAGAATATAACCTACTGCTTGATAATTTAGTTTTACTAGATTTAAATTGAAAGATGCAGCGTTTTAATAGGACAACAAGGATGCTGGTGCCTTTTCTATTGAGATGGAGTTCATCTCCAACATCAGTCTTTGCAAGATCATAATCTAAAAGATTTGTTCGCTTGTCTAGGAACTTGATAAAACCTTCAACTAGGATAACTTTAAGGTCACACTGGCATAAATCTTCAGCAATAAATCTATTAAACATAAAAATTCTACGGTTCTTGTCGTGTGATTTTGTGGGAAGTACTGGACATATGAATATTTTACATTTAGGGTTGTACTTCCTTATCAGACTAAGTTTTGTTTTATATTGCTTATAAAGTTCTTTGACCTTTTGGTCGGTAATTTTGTTCTTAAGGTCATTAGTGCCCACCATTAGCACAACATTACGGTATGATGTGCATGATAGTGGGTCTATTGAGTCTATTGTAGGAGCCCAAGATCTGAGGCCAGGGGTCGATTCACCAAGTTTACCTTTGCCGCTTCCGAATGTTATCGGCCCAAAGTTAGAATCTCCTATGAGAATAGTTGAGTTGAAGTTTGACCAATGGATGGCCCTGAATGTTAGACTGAAGCGAATGCCGTCAGGGACAGAATCATCATCTTCTTTTTTGATGGTGTGTTTGAAGAAGTCTTGACTATGCCTAGTCATCTGGTACATGCTCCTGCTATTACATTTGACAGTCATTGTTTCGTCAGACTGCAAGTTCCTAAACTGAAGGTGACGTGGGATCCCTAGAGATATGGTGAAGATAGATGACTTTGGGTCAATATCCCCCTCATTGTCTGCGTGTTCTGGGAGAGTAGACTCCTTATCATCATACATGTTCACTAGGCAAGAGTTTAGTTTGTAGTGGTGCCTTTCCTCTTGGTGTGAAGACCCATACTCATTGTTGAGACGCTCCATCAGTTTCTTGATGGGTTCAGGCATCACCAAAGGGTTTGACTTAGAACCCATGTACTTGTAGTGCTCTCCATATTGAAGTACATTTCTTTGCCCCTCTAATGAGAATTCTGCGAGTTGAGTCTGTAGCATGTTCATAAGGTCGCTCTCTTCTTTCTCTGTGATGTAGTCTTCTAGATGGTTTTCCACGTGCTTTATATCAGGAACCAGGTTGATTGAACTGACACTTTCTACTTGAATTGGGGCCCTTCTAGGGGGTTGTGGTGGTTGTGGGGGATTGTAGTCGTTCATTTGAGGAGGAGGAGGACGGTTAGGAGTGTTCTTTAAGGATGCTATGTTTTGGGTCAGCTCTGTCAGCTGATTTTGTATTGATGCAATGAAGTCAGTCGTGGGTTGGGTAATATGCTTCATTTTCTGCTCGACTATACCCTCCAGGGACTCAATTACCTCAGCCGAGATTTGGTTTGCATAGCAAGTTGTTTGCAATGCATTCGCTAACTTAGCCGACTTATGCTGCTTTGGTCTTGGGTATGGGGCAACAAAGCACCAGGGACAGCCCCAATTGGGAAGCAATGAATCAATCCCCTTCTGGGTAAGATCAGCACCATTCAAGTTTGCACATAGAGAGTGCCAAACCTGGCCACAGTCCTTACAGGTCAAAAGCCAAGACTTACCCCCAGAGGTTCTGCAACAGGGGCATTTGGACTTGACGACTTTAGATTTTGGCTTTGATGTGCTGGTGCTGTCATCACTAACATTTCCTTCAGACTCTGACATTGATGTTGCCAGAGGTGAAGCACGGCCATTTTTGAGGAGTGACGTCTGTAGGAGGCTCCTATTGCTGGGGGTTCTTTCAAAGGTAGAGTTTACGACTGCACTTCGTTTCTCACTTTCACTCTTGGATGATCTGGTTCTTTTCTCTGTGTGGGGGCTCATCAAGGAGGTGGGGGTCCTAGGTGAGTTTCTGTCAAGTCTTTTTCCGCTCATATTATTGAGAATATTGATCACAGGGATGTGCTGAGTGCCCTCTGGGCTGCCACCACCGGCGAATTAGCTGCACCTGAAATGAGTAGATCATGGGTGGACGTCTGATTTATAATGGAAAAAGGGGACATTGATTGCTTAAAACTATTTAGTAACTATTTTTTTTCATTAGATATAGCATAAGGAAGAATTGATTTCGATTGAAACATAATATAACATAGTGAAATAAGTTGCTTTAGGGGTGGATGGTTGGGTAGGTGAGGTGGTGGATGTTGTTGATTAGATTTGGTAGTTTGATGAAGCATATGTATCGTTTGGAATTGCTTTATGGGTTAGAGGGTGGGGTAAAGGGAATTGTGGGATTCCTGGGTAAGGAGCTGTTGAATCAGCACGCTGAAGAAGTACAGAGACTGGTGAACAAGCTGATAAACTCAGACAGCAGCAAAAACTTCAAGTGAGCTTCGTGACGTCATTGACATTACCGTCGTTGTGACGTCATTTTCGATGTTGATCGAATGAATTTATTTGTATTCTAGAGATTCTATTTTAGCATTTGACAAGTAACAACTTTGGCTCTGTTAATTACTGTGCTGTAATGCACTGAACGACCGGGATTCCCGGCGCCGGGGGAGGTGTTTATTCCCGGCCCCGGCCAATTTTGAGTTTTTGGCCGGGAATTATAGATTAAAAAGTCACATAAGAACATAAAAACTACTGTCTTATTTGACCCACAATTCATACTTACATTTACAACTTATCTTATATTGGTAAGGGATTAATTAGCCGAAGTTAAAATGGAAAGTGCCAGTTTTACTTTAAAGTCTGAAGCACTGCAGAGCGTGAAAAGTGATATTAAAATGGACTCTAAAAGTGCCTGTGTCTTCATACTATGGTGTCCCGCCTCACTTCTATACTACTATAATCGAGCACAGGACTTGACAAGCCCACTAAAACAAGTTGTGTAAAAAATACCACCAGTTCACGGCCCAACCACATTGTTTATTTGTACACCCAGTGAATTATTCCTTATATGGCGCGGAACATTCCTGGCCTAACGTGTGTGCCGTGTTTCTCCGCACTATCAGTTTACTACCATTCATGTAGTTGACTGCCACTGTACTCGCATTTATGTGTTACTTGTTTTTACGTGTTTGATTTAAATTGCTCGTGATTAGACACACGTTCGGTGAAAGGGGGGGGGGGGGGGGAGGGGGGGGATAGTTTTCACTTTTCAGACAAGGGAAGGGGCAAGGAAACGTGTGATTACTTGATTATTGATTTTTCACGTTTTAAGTTAATCTCGACACGTGTTCAGTAATTATGTGTTTTATAAATACCCTACTGTTTACACTTTTTAAATCCCTTTAAAGCCAACAATATAATCCACAAAACAGACTCCTGGCACTAATTTCAGGATCTAAAATAGGCCCGGGCTTTTTTTTAAGTTACTGACATGACGCTGGTCCTCACTTTTTGGAGTCTACTCCCTCATTTCCAGGTTAGTGCACTATTAGTGGGGAGGAGGTGTATCTACTTTATCAGTCACGTAACCTCATGACACTCCCCACCACGGGTAACTTGTAATGGTAACGTTGTCATGGTAACAGAAATGTGTTTTCAGGCTGAACAGGAAGCTGTACAACAACCGGTCTGACAAGTTACAAGTGGTGGACCTACATCATCTAGATGTACAGGTTCGTTCATTTACTGATTGATAGCTATTTTAATGAACTTATTTGTTTAGATTTATGACGTGTTTCTCAATTGACAATTGTATACCCTCGAGATAATACAAAATTCTATGAAGGATACATTTTTAATGTTCAATTACATAAATGACAAACTTAAGTTGACTAAATCGCTGCCTGTATTTGGATTATTTAAAAAAATCAATTTGGTGTGACCACAGTACCATAAGTCGCACTGAGCATAAAACCTGTGAGCGAATCACCATACTTAAAGAGTGTGTGCCAGCTCATGTCCGTCTTCATAACCTCTTCCCTCCACTGTCCCCATCTTGACTGCATCTCAAGACTTCAAGAGAGCCGCATTGAACTTCCCTTTCATGCTCGAGGTTTCTTTTAACTCTCTGAAGGACCTCAGCTTGTTGTTCCCGGGCGTTCATCTTCTTCCACGGTTTCTTCCATTCTCCAAAACCAATCCTTGCCCTGCTGTACGGCTGGACCATTCCTCTCACCGCTTCACAGACTAAGTCCCTCTCAGCACAATCTAGTTCCTTGTCTGGTCTCCAAACTCTCCCTGACCTGACTTGCGGTTGAATCGCCCTTATCATGTCATCAAAAAACTGCTGGTAGAACTGATGGAGTCGACATTTCTCCAGCTTCCAAGTATCGGACAGGCTGCCGATGGGCAAGGCCACACTAGATGTTTGACTAAATAAGCAGATGTTACTCAGTGTATGGCATACACCCTGCCACGTCCTCAGAAAACTGTTGGCGTGCTGCCTCTGCTCTAATCCACCGACCCAGGAACTTGATTGGCTTTTCCGCTACGTTTGGAATCACCTCTCCCCCTAGACTCAGACTTTCTTCGACGCCTCCACTTCCACTGTTCTCTTCATACCATTCTACTACTACCCCCCTCTTCATAACCAGGGCTCTTGACTTGGAGGATTTCAACTGGATTCTGGAAACGTGACCAGTCCACATATCTCTTAAATATATTGAGCAGGGTTTTCATATCCTTCATCCGGGCACATGTCAAACAACTGGATGGATAACATCATTAATTATACGGCACTAATTGGTGATATAATCTGACCCCCTAATAATTGGGGTTCCCCTTTGTCGTGCTAGCCCTTAAATGGGTCATAACTTGGCCAAATTGTGTAATCAACTTGAAATTTTGGGAATCACTTGAATTATTATACCAAATGTACATGTGTCTGTCAACTTTGGAGTTCCTAGTATAAAGTGTTGTCATTTTATGGCGACAATAATTAAAACTAAAAGGAGAGAGTGACGTGCCACACCCTCTGAAATCAATGAAATTTGGCGAAACTTTCAGAAATACTAAGTTTGACCCACATGTGAAGGTCGCTAAACTAAATGTAATATTTCAGGTACAAATTCTACTAGTACGATTCGATGCAGTGGAAGAGGTTGAAGTTGACGTTTAAGCAGTCACCCTGCCGAACAAGAAATCAGTCAGGCAAAGAGGCTAGGTTGACTAGAAACTCAATCACTATATCCGTGAAACTTGCTGGAAGCTATGTGAGTTATTTTACCTCCTTATTTCAAATGACCTCCAAACCAATTACATTGAACTTTGAAGAGGTGAAGAAACCATTAATATTTACTGAATTAAATGCGACTATAAAACCGAAATAGTAATACACTGCTGACTACAAAGAAACATCTTACATGGGGCCAGGCTCATATAAGTGTGCATATGTTAGTGTTCATAGCCGTTGAAAATATGGCGGAATGACAGGCTGAATGTGGCCCATAGTAGAAGAAAAAACATTATAATTCATTCCGACCATCATAGAAATACAATTAAACTAGAATGAAACAAAGAGTATTAAATTTTTAAATTAGTCGAGTCAACCAAATTTCACAGAGAAGCTGGAAATTTATACGACAATTTAAACGCAATGTGTATGCGCCGTGATCAATGGTCACGGCGCATAACCATTGCGCCGTGACCGTTGATCACAGCGCATAACCCGTAAGATGCTGCGCACATTTTTTATTTTAAAATGGCGGGAACACATTTCAACTGCCATTGTTATACGATACATTGAAGTGCATAGTGGAGTGTGTGGTCTGATAGTAGACAGAGGACTTATTTGAAACATTCCCGGTGCCTTCAACTGTTCTTTGCACTGACTATTTGATTGCTTAAACGAATAGGCGAGCCTTCAAAAACATTAGTTTCAATGTTTTCATAGTTTTATGATGCAAATATGATTTTTCCATTTACTTAACTGATAATACCCCCAATATCTTTTCAGGTGTGGAGGTCGGACCGAAACTGTAATCAGACATTAAACATTAACGAGGACCAATTATTTTACTCCTTTAATGATGAATAAAGATCGCTGATTGCTTTTACTAATATATAGTGTTAAAATGAAAGAGAAACTGTTGAGACGAAAGAGAAAAAAGCACTCATTTATTTATAGTTTTATGTCTTAACAATGTTATTCGAAAGCTAATTTTAAAAGCTGGCTCTGAATCCTTGCTAAATGATTTGGGAAGGTGTAAGGGCTAAATATGCCTGTAGACATCATTTTCAGTGGGTTTTATGAAGTTTATGATTAGGGTATATTTTGGGACTGAAATAAGCGCAAGACCTTCGACGTTTCTATTCCTACTGTTTTTTTAATTTAGCAAATATACAAAAAAAATTATACTGTCGTAAAGATAAAATGTTTAGTTATCGGATAGATACTTTAAAATTAAGTATTAAAATCACCGAGCTAAGATATTCAATGTTAAACTCAAAAATGTTCACGCGTTTATGAAGAAATATCTAATTCTGCGCGTAGTTTTTTGTCACAACTATGGCAAATTTTTACCAATTTTGTTCATAATTTCAAAATGTTATTTAGTAGACAAATTACTTTCGGACTAAATCCTTATTGTTTATTCAAATCTAAAAGAAACAACATTTATTTGACTTCAAAATTGTTCAATCTGAATACGAGCTAATTACGACGAAGGGAGGTCACAACACTGCGCGCAGGAGTGTTCATACAATGTGAACATTTGGCCATTGGCAGTTTATATAAAAATAAAAAGCATTCAAACAATTCAAACAAGAATTATTTGATGCGCGGCGCGGCCCAGTAGTGCATCGCGCTACAACTTCAATATTGGATGTGCATGCAACATCCGCTTTGTAGCGCGATGCACTACTGGGTCGCGCGCGCATCAAATAATGCTTCTCGCAACCGGTAGATCGGCGAAATGCACCACTGTGCCTCACCGAGCTGCGAAGGATTGACATCGTGAATCAACATCCGTTTAAAGTTTGCACGTGCAAAAGGTGAGACTTTTACTCATTTGTGATTTAGATTAGATTATGCGTTCCCAAAATTATATATATTCAATATTGTGTCACGTCACCAGTCACGTCGCATGACCCCCATTGTTGTTTCTAGTCTTAACAGTTGACACACGCTGTAACCCTTGTAGGTTTATAACCTACTAGGACGCGCGCCGAGTTGGACTCGTAATAATATAATATTTTGAACAAATATTTTACGAGTATCACCCGTTATTGTAACCCCTTTTGATCGCGTGCAAAGCGCGCGCGGTCGGCTGGCCGGGGTGCACTCTTCCGGCCGTGCACGAAAAGTTCACATAGCCATGTGTCTACGCGTACTGCGTGACGCGCTTGTTTCACAAGTAGAATCTTATAATTGCTTACTGGGCCGCGCTCAGCCTGTCATTCCGCCTAATCTCTATTTGTTGTTTACCAACATTAAAGTCTGGGGTCCTCAGGTAAATAATTGCCGCCTTCGGCGGTCGCGCGCTACTGCAAGCGAGAGGGCTCTGGTTAGAGCAACACGAAAAGTATACATGACAACGTGTATGAAGTCGTTTCACTGTAGCGTTTCTACGATACAAGGGGGAGCCGCGCACACGTGCGCGGCGGGTCATACAACGTATCAAAACGATTATAGTTAATTAATGGCATAACAGTGGCGTAACGAAGGGCCTCGCTGACCCCGCTGTGCGAGAGGGGCATTTTAGTGCTTTATAGGTGTTAGGGGGCGCAAAATCGTCGTTTGACTGTGGGGGACAATTTTTTACAAGCAACGTTACGCCACTGCATGGCATTATATATCAATAAAATACCAACTTGTATGAGTATAAAGTAGCATATTCAGTCAGTGATCGACATGGACAAATATGCTTACATAAACACAAAGAAATGTTTTCAAAGGTAAAATTTCGAAATCGTTGAAATTACCTCCTTATTAATGAAATTATCAGTTTTGACTTTGTATGTTGTAAAGTACCCTGAAATTAATCAAAAAGAGATGATATTTGACCAAAATCCACCCAGGAAACCTTACTGGTGGGGGCCTAACTTTGAAAATAAAAGTTTAAAGCATACCCAACCGTCAAACATTATGTTACAGCTAAAGTCTTTCCCAAACAAAAGTAAATGATATTTATTTGAAATTGAATGACAGTCCGCAAATGCAAAATGATACTGAAAATGAAATCGGTCGGTCGCTTTTCCCATTCATTTACGATTGTAATACTAATAGATTAAGAAGAACTACCCGAAGGCAGCTGTACTCGGCAATGCCAATAACGATTCATTAAACATCAGCTAATTGGATACTAACTTCCGCCCTTATCCCAAAATACTAGGTATCGACCCAATTCCCCGAAAGCAACCAAGGCCGAACGAGATTTACAGCATGTGATTACTAGTACAGGGAAATCCGTCTGAAAAAATCGATCTGCTGACACACGAAGCTTTCAGAGGATTTTTGACGTTTTTAAGTCCCATTAGCTGCCCTTTATGGCTGACCAACTTTTCCAAACTTTTCCACGTGGCTTAAGGCCACTTTTTGCCACTTTACCACTTTTTACCACCTTTCTTGTTTGTCGAATATCTTTAGTTGTAAACATCGTAAAAGGTTGCGAATCAATCGAGTGTGTTCATATTATCAGGAAGAAAAACTTTTGTTCAAACAATTTTTACGTCAGATAATAATTAAATTGGATAATTATCAATTAACCAATTAGCAAAATTCTAAAAAATTTTTATTGGCTTAAAATGATCGGAATAGCTTAAAACACGGAGAAAAGTAGTTTTTAGAAAAAATTGTAAAATTTTTCACTTACATTTTTTTTTCGAGACTTCGAAAAATTTCGAAAATTCAAAATATTTTTTTCCCGCCAAAAGTGATCAAATTGCATGAAACGCGGAGAAAAATGATTTTCAAAAAAACTTAGTCAATTTTTCGTTTCAAGAATACTTAAATCACCAATATTTTTAGTTGGAGTTCAGTAAATCTCGGCAGATTTTAGTAATAATCAGGAATTACTAACTCTAAGTGGAAAGGTCTGAAACTGAAAAACGTTAAGTTTAACCATACGATCGCGATATAAGAGTTTCATAACTAATTACAATACAGCCTTATCGATTTTCACAGAAACTGCACCAATGGCACAGTCAAGATCGAAACGATAGCATGCTGTACTGTCATTTTATTGATTTCAATGATGAATCAGTGGGGTTAAGATAATCACATTTGTAATAAATAAAACCTCTCTGTACTGTCAATTGTGCTAATCTGAACCGGCCTACCTGTATTACCAGACTTCTTCTTTTCCTCAACAATCAAACCGAGTTGTTCATATCGCATTTGGTGGGTGATGTAAAGTAAGTAGTAATACATATCGAGCTATATTCAATCACAATACGACACAATGCAACACGTGTATATTATATTATGGCCCTTAATGAGGTATATGAAACGTTCTATACCGTACACTTCTCGCTTCTCCCGTGAGAGGCCTGATATGGAGAGGTTTTACAGTTTATCACGAAAACGTCCACTTGGTCTCATGGCTCTTTGCCAGCTCAAAGAAGGCAAGAAAAGACCAGAAAGCTTAGAATGTCAACTCGCAAGAGCGGGCTACCGGACAACTGAACCCAATTTAGACATTTAGATTAACCCTAACTCTAACCCTAACCCTAACCCTAACCCTAACCCTAACCCTAACCCTAACCAATTAAGCTGATTAGTTAGTGGGAACTAGGTTCAGTTGTCAGTCTTCGATCTGTCCCACATTAATCTCGGGCTGATCATCATGGGCCCCGAATATCCTGCGGGAAGAACCTGTATTTTTACTTCACGACGTCCGGATTTCAAATCAACATCCTCAATAAGTCACATTAACAATCCTTACTGATCAGGATCTGTCTCTATTAGCAATTTCCAAAATATCCTGACTCTCGTGGAACATTTCACTGAATTAATTATTACCGGTTCTTTACTACCCCTTGCCCGACACTGTACTCGTATCTAAATCTTACCCTTTCCCGTATGTTACCCTTGTTGATTTTACTTTTAGCCGACCCTGACATATGGGCCATGGGGGTGATTTGAGGTATCCCGCAAATGAAGCGGTATGCAGTACAATACAAAACAGTCACAGTAGATGTTGGAAGGTGTATTTACACTTGCTTCCTGGACCTGGCTGTTCCTCAGTTTCCCTGATCTGTTCTTGCCCTTCTTCGAACTGTAAATGAGCCATGAGACCAAGTAGACGTTTTCGTGATAAACTGTAAAACCTCTCTATACCGGGTTTCTCACGGTATAAAGCGTTTCATAAACCTCATTAAGAGCCATATAATATACACGTACTGTGTCGTATTGTGATTGAATATAGCTCGATATGTATTACTACTTAGTTTACATCACCCACCAAATGCGATATGAACAACTCGGTTTGATTGTTGAGGAAAAGAAGAAGTCTGGTAATACAGGTAGGCCGGTTCAGATTAGCACAATTGACAGTACAGAGAGGTTTTATTTATTACAAATGTGATTATCTTAACCCCACTGATTCATCATTGAAATCAATAAAATGACAGTACAGCATGCTATCGTTTCGATCTTGACTGTGCCATTGGTGCAGTTTCTGTGAAAATCGATAAGGCTGTATTGTAATTAGTTATGAAACTCTTATATCGCGATCGTATGGTTAAACTTAACGTTTTTCAGTTTCAGACCTTTCCACTTAGAGTTAGTAATTCCTGATTATTACTAAAATCTGCCGAGATTTACTGAACTCCAACTAAAAATATTGGTGATTTAAGTATTCTTGAAACGAAAAATTGACTAAGTTTTTTTGAAAATCATTTTTCTCCGCGTTTCATGCAATTTGATCACTTTTGGCGGGAAAAAAATATTTTGAATTTTCGAAATTTTTCGAAGTCTCGAAAAAAAAATGTAAGTGAAAAATTTTACAATTTTTTCTAAAAACTACTTTTCTCCGTGTTTTAAGCTATTCCGATCATTTTAAGCCAATAAAAATTTTTTAGAATTTTGCTAATTGGTTAATTGATAATTATCCAATTTAATTATTATCTGACGTAAAAATTGTTTGAACAAAAGTTTTTCTTCCTGATAATATGAACACACTCGATTGATTCGCAACCTTTTACGATGTTCACAACTAAAGATATTCGACAAACAAGAAAGGTGGTAAAAAGTGGTAAAGTGGCAAAAAGTGGCCTTAAGCCACGTGGAAAAGTTTGGAAAAGTTGGTCAGCCATAAAGGGCAGCTAATGGGACTCAAAAACGTCAAAAATCCTCTGAAAGCTTCGTGTGTCAGCAGATCGATTATTTCAGACGGATTTCCCTGTACTATACCTGGGGACCTCAGGCTATTAGTATTATATTTATGTCCATAATCATATTAGAATGTTTAATAGAGATTAGGCGGAATGACATGCTGAGCGCCACCCAGTAAAGCATGTGATTGATGTAATTAATCGAAAATTATTACAATTCGTAAGCCGTGAATAAATGGGAAAAGCGACCAATTTCATTCTCGGTATCATTTTGGATTTGCGGACTGTCAATCTGTCATTCAAATAAATATTATTTACTTTTGCTTGGGAAAGAGAGACGCTGGCAGCGGTCCACTATCTACCCAATTATGGGTTTTGTCCAAATTTCCTATTCAGTATTATTATATTTATATATTGGATACGTGTTGGGCGGTCAGAATTAAATTTACTCTAAATCTAATGCGAGCGTGCTAAATCACTCTACAGTCGATCTTCGAGATTGTTCTAAAAGGGCCCCCGACAGTTGAAACCAACTTCCATCGATGTATTTTCGGACGCTGATTCCGAATCACCCCCATGACATAGGGTTAAAATGCTCCCCTGACGAGATATTGGCGAAAAACTGTCTCGATCACGTGATATGACCGTATAAGGAAGTTAGTCTAATTTCTCGTTAGGGTTAGGGTTGGGATCAGACTAGAGGGTTAGGGTTTCGAATAGTCTTTCAGGGCCAGCTAGAGAACGGGTTGAAAAAGTCACGTGACAGTCGAGTGTAGAGTGATTAATCATCATCCAATCTAATGCGGCCGGTTTCGACTGAGCGAGTTTCTGCTTTTGTGCCGTTTTAACTTTTGCACCGTTTATACTTATGCTTATAGTTATACCGTTTATACTTATGCAATTCAACTGCGATAGTGAAGTCCAGGCCGTAGGCACGGGTTTCACTAGTGTATATATAATTCCTTGAAGCTCAACCCTTTTTGTAAACTAAAAGTGCCTACCGTATTTATTTTACGTATTCTTTTAAATTTAACCACCAATTTGTAGTCCTTATTTTATAGTATTGTACACCTCGGCATTAGGAATGGCCGTTCTCCTTTTGTGTTTTGGGGCTGAATATCTTAATTAAATAATATCAACAATAAGCAGCCTCAATGTTGTATGTCTAAGTAAATATTAATCATGAAGTATTTCGCCCCGAGCATTAATAATCGCACGGCGTATGAACATAGTGTCAATAATTATCCTAATAGGCTCCTTCCTTATAGTTATAGTTATAGCGTATTGATGAGGTTAGCTCGATCACCCTGAGTCATTTATGATGACCGTGGTCTTTAACGGTTATACTTATGGTTAGGGTTGGGATTAGGGTTCATGTAAAACCGTATTGTTCGGCTGCAAAACCATAAAAACGAAAGTCAAGTGATAATTTTTGGGTGAGCGAATTAGTATTAGTAAGAGCCTCAATTATAGGAAATCGTTACCCAATAAATCTATGGGTGTGTACGACGTACATGTGTAATTTCTGAACGGCTTAATCAAGAAAACGGTTAGAGTTATAAGACTGGTTTTTTCCGTATAGTTTCGAATTCGACAAAACTCTGACGAAGCCAATTAGCAAATTTAAAAAATCGGCCGGTGGTATTGGTAAATTGTTTTAATTGATAGTTTTGTACCCCCAAATATGATACTAAAGTGTTTCACTTTCTCTCCCCCCCCCCAGCCCCCTCCCAAACTTTTTGTCTCACTCTCTCTCTCTCCTCATTTACAGCTCCCCGAATTACAGCTTCGTACATAATTAGGTAATTTGGCAGTGGAGTCTATTAAGTATTACCATCGTATATGTGTTCGACACTCAAGAATTAAATTAACTCTAATGCATAATGCGGCCGGTTTTGACTGAGCGAGTTCATAGTTTTGCACGTACCGTTTCAAATTTTATACTGTTTATACTTTTGCACTGTTTATGGTTTATACGTTTGCAATTCAACTGTGATAGTGAAGTCCCGGCCGTAAGCACGGGTTACACTAGTATGGACATAAACTCGTGAGTTGATTGAAGTACAATTTTCCAATAGGAGCATTATTAGTATCCGACATCCGTTCATATGTATTTATTAATATGAGTCGGCGACATCTGTCAGTGTCCGACAGCGACATCTGTCCGACTCAGATGTCGACGAACAACTGTCTACCAGATCATATTACTGCATAACAACAGTATCCCCTGAATCAAGCAGGGTTCATCAACTCCTTCTTGAACAACTACAACTATGGTCTCAGAGAAAACGAAACGTATGAATTCAGCCCTACCCTGCGACCCTATCTGCAAACCTATCTCGCCTCTCGACAAGTGGACTCAAGCTGGTAAAACCCTCATCGTCTCCAGAGCCAACCCAAGCTTCTGCGTTATCTGCAACAAAAGGCATGCTGGTATATCATGCGCTGCTCATGACCCTGTAGCTTCTTCTGAACTATTCACAAACACCTGTTGCTTGATTCAGGGGATATTGTTATTATGCAGTAATATGATCTGGTAGACAGGTGTTTGTGGACAGTTCACAGTTGTTCGTGGACAGTTGTCCGCGGACAGGGGTTGGGCTATCTAGATACTGCCAATAGTTTATGTTGGATCCTACCGTGCGATTTTCTTGATACTTTCCATAAAGTATGGTGGTTAAAGGACGGATAATCTGTGTAAGTTTGAGCGAGTATCTACCTTACAAGACATATTTATGGCGGCCTAATTTGCGACGACCGAAATTTTGGCGGTCCGAAAATATTGCGAAATTGAACAAAAACCGTCAAATTTCGGACGTCACAGAAAATAAGGGTATTTTTCATCATTTTTTGTGACAGTAAGCAGTAAGGAAATTTCTGAAATTCGGTAAAATCATGTTCAAACTTAGTCTGTATTAAGACTGTACGACTTTCATGTTAGCACATACATGTATTTTAATGCAAATTTAAACTGTATTGCTTGACATTCAATTCGTCATTGGTGTGGTGATAATTTGTCCCAAGATGCCAGAATTTATTTATTTATTTTACTTGATATTACTTTTTAGAAACAAAATAAAGCAGTGAAGGCACAGTCATTGAAATAAGCTAAAAGATAATGCGACGGATTCTATTACGACGACCGAAATTTTGGCGGTCCGAAAATATGGCGAAATTTTCGGAAAACCGCCACATTTCGTACGTTATAAATATGTCTTGTAAGGTATTTGCCAAATTTGAGATGTCACCTTAAACACAAAAAATATCTCTAATTCGGTGGTTTGCAGTGGTACCAAGGCATATTCTGGAGATCCAACGATATGATTTTCTTGAAACTTTCTAAATAGTAAGATAGCTTTAAGACAAAATATTTTTGCAAGTTTGGGTGAATTTCTATGTGCCAAATTTGAGATATCACTTCAAACACAAGAAAATAGTGATGTCGTGTTACTTCTATCGCGTTTAGACTATCGCAAAAAACGATCGTCCTGCTCAATGAGTTCATCAGTCAGATTTTCCTAAAGTTGTTTATTTACAGGAACAATCAGCCAAAAATATTTACCATGGCCACTGAATAAAGACGAGGAGAGCCGCTGGTAGCTGGGTAATGGGTATTGGGTATGATGGATAGTTTAAAATACTGGTATGAGTATTTTAAAAAAACTGTCTGCACTGAAGGGGCCGAAGGGAAATAGTTAAAAACTTGCAGTAATCGTGTTTTATTACTGCCCGCGCGGTGACGGGCAGCTTCAGTTTAGTTTTACATGCACCGTATATACCGGTGGCTCATCCAGTATCCGTGGATATTCTAGGGGTATATTGTCAAGTTAATAAGTCCAAAAAACAACCAACCAGCCAGGCCACAAAATACCATTACCGTCTGAAGGGGCCGAAGGGAAATAGTTAAAAACTTGCAGTAATCGTGCTTACTGCCCGGATCAGTGGCGACCCCAGGCTATTATGTTCAAAAACACCGAATAAAGATTCGGCGGAATGACAGGCTGAGCGCCGCCCAGTAATCCCGACTGGAATGGCTAAGAGTACTATAAGAGTTGATCATTCTAGCTAAAAGTTTGCAGATATCAAATTTTGTCCTCTAGTTTCTGTTTTTTTCTGTTGAAGAAGTACTGCTGCTTCACAGAGAATCAGCTACATTTTATCATTACATTGGAGTCATGACAGAAGAAAACTCAGACGAAAACTTGGTCATAGCGAATCCTGTTTTGAACGTTGAGGACTGTGAGTGAACGACCCCTATTATATATTGTGGCAGTCAATCGTGTGAGAGCTTGCCGTTCGCATCGTGATTACGCTGCTAAAACTCTGCTATACTCTGGAATTTTAGTTGCTTTAAATAGTCGCGTGGGTGATCATGTGATAATGTCGCTTGAGTGATCATGTGACACTGATTTTGTGATAAAGTAAGTGTAACTGAAGCGGGTCCAAGGTGCGTGACGGTGATGTAGTAGTAGTAAACCCGCGATGGGGTGGCATGTGCCTCAATAAAAATATTACAATCATTTATTATTATATCAATGTATCATTAAATATTTCAAAAATATCAATAACGTATGGTTGATCCTTCACACTTGGTAAAATATATAAAAATAAAGTTAATCTACACTAAAGAATAAATAATCTATATTATATAAATCAACAATATTAACTCCCCATCTTCATGTAGTCATTTATCAAAGCGGTAGAAATCCAAGTAATTTTAGTACGCGGTGCGCCAGGAATTTCGTTTTTTTTTAATGTGTAGGCAAGATAAGCCTAAGTGTGGCAGTGAAAATAAGTTGCAGAATAAATTGCAGTGACTGACTGTCAAATGCATTATCGCAGTTCATTTATTTGACTGCACTAACGTTTAGGATTCTTACAGCTGTTATATTTTGCTAATATTTTGTTTAAAAGTTGTAAAGGACAAAGTTCTTGTCCGTCCACGTGAGGTTTTCTAGGTCAAGTTTTTGTTTGTCCAGTAAGTAACGTACAATGTTGTCCTTGTATGAATCAATAAACTTATCTTGTAACTTAGGTACGTTGAAGGGAAGGATTTTTTTTATTTCGTTTATCGTGTTGTTATATAATCGTGGTCCTACGTTAGAGATGCTATAATCGGTGATCCGTAATCTGTTGAACTTAATTTCAAAATACTTTGGATTTCTCCTTTCCGTTTGTCTAAGCGGTGATTTTTCAAATATACTACAGATACTCGATGGTGCTACTCCCATATAAACCTTGTGCATCAAAGTTAGACAGCTTTTAGCAATGAGATTAGGAAGAGCCAAAATTCCTATTTTGTTGAAGATGGATTTTGTGTGAGATGGTAGTTTACGTTTTTCTTTGTCGTAAAAATAGTTATGATATTCTGAATCAGTGGCGCGAATAGCTTTCTTTTGAGCAGAGAATAAAGACTGAATGGAATTTAAAGATTTAGTACCCCAAACAGTAGCGCAGTAATACAGGTGAGATTGAATTAAACTATTGTATAGCATTTTTTGAGCTTTATTCGGAATGGAACTTTTAAGTTTCATCATTACGCCTGCATTTCTGGATATTTTAGTCTTTAACTGTTTAATGTGCTGGCTCCAGCTAAGTTTTGAGTCAATAATGACACCTAAAAATCGTTCATGTTCACTTTTCACTAGTCGCTGTCCTTCTATACTAATATTTATATCCTCTGGTAATCTGTTAGTGAATATCATGTATTTAGTTTTTCCTACATTAAGTTTAAGACCGTTGTTTTTAACCCATGTCTGTACAGTATTTAATACTCTGTTTGCACGCATGTTCAGTTCAGTGTACGTGTCGGCAGAAACGATGATGTTTGCATCATCAGCGAAGAAAATATAATGGGCTATATCGCTTACATTTGCAAGGTCGTTTATGTAAATAATGAACAATATGTACCAAGAATGGACCCTTGAGGAACTCCATGTTCTAATCCCATTTTTTCCGAACTGCAACCGTTGACGTGAACATACTGTTTCCGGTTAGTTAGATAAGACTCAAACCAGGATAAGCTAAGGCCTCTTACACCATAGATGATTTGGGAGTGTTGATATCTTACCATCTCTTCGCATCGAAGAGGTTTTAGCTGTACCAGGGCTGTTAAGGTCACGTGAGGTGGACGACCCGCTTCAGGTGTGGATAAGAGTAAACTGTAAGGATTTGGAAATCAATCCTTTACCTAAATATCAGCTGTTACCAGCTGTCATATCATGGGAGACTTATAGGTCTTCCTAAGTGAAGCACAGGGTGATTGTGTGAATTTTTTGGGTGCTTGTTGTCAACGAGAAGCTATAAATGTATGAGCCGATAGCCACAACTGTGTGTGCAGTGATGAGTGAATTAAGCCCCGTCCGTGGTTTTGCTAAGAAGCTTGACAGGGCGCTCCATTTGAAGAAAGGCGAGCCAGGGATAAGGTCTAGATGGTGGATTGATTATCTGTGGCAATCCTGGGAAATGAAGCCGTGTAGCATTGAGCATGTAACGGTTGGTGCATTTTGAGGCGGGTCCTGTGATCAGGGGTGTAGGAAGCGGGGGGGGGGGGGGGGATATTGCGTGATCAATTTTTGGCAATCACGTGATCAAGGTTGTTAAATACGTATTAGGATTGAATACGTATTAATCCTCGAAAATTGACGTATTACGAAAAGGTGTGTCGTGCGCGCAAAAAATTGTTTGCTTATCGGATTATCCATGAAATTTGATTAGAAATTTAAGTTATCATGTATAACTGCACTCCTTTAATGCATGATCAATGATGAGGGTGGCGCGCAGCTGTAATGTTTAATTTTGACAAATCAGCGTATTACGGCGTATTATGGCGTATTCGTGGACGTATTTAACAATCCATAGAAATTACCGTATTACGGCGTATTACGACGTATTCTTTATTAGAACCGAATACGTCGTATTATTTCACGAAAATTTGACGTATTTAACAACCTTGCACGTGATATCCAAGTGTAAAATGATCAATCGTCAATCGTCATCTCCATATATCTCATCGAAAATAATAATATGACAGAATAACAGACTGAGCACCACCCAGTAACATTAATCTTTTAGATTAATGTTACTGGGTGGTGTTCAGCCTGTTATTCTGCCATATTATTATTTTCAATCGGTGTTTATGACCACTACGCTGACGCCTTGTATGGGATCCCCAGGTAAAAATGAATGTAGATATAAGCACGAAAGGTTGAAAACATGGAATGTACGCAAAAACGGATACCCATTGACCATTCCTCAATACAATTACAACCATGCAACCACCCCGGCCATGGAACAGTTCATTTGTTCGCTTATTAAACTTACGCCTTTTGTTACGCATCAGCTCGACTTTATGTCACACATACAATTATAAATCCAACCACTGCACACTGAATTCTGTGATTAGCGATGCACAAACATTTTTGATCGAGCATGCTAATTATTGATAACCGCATTTTGATTTTTAAAACTTGATATTGTCATGATTGATCTTATAAAGCATAAAGGAGCGAAGCAATTGCATTTCCAATTTGGTTTAAGAGTTTAAGGTGCTTGTTAAATCCAACGATTTAGTTTTGAACAGAATAATATTTTGCTGTACTATGTAGTTCTACAGTAAATTATTGAGGCAACATTTATAAGTTGAAAGTATTATGGAGAACTGTCTGGCCTGGACGAAAGGAGATAAACTAAAAGCTCTGCAAGTGCTGTTTGCAGTTTGCATACAAGGAATAGTTGTTTACATGTCCTGTGTAATTGACAGCTCCTACTACGTCACTCATCTTCTCGGCAGAGGTGAGTTTAACAATGCACCATGTAAATTGTAAATGGCTGCCGGACAGATCCCTTTCTCACCCAACCTAGATCAAGTTATCATCAAATAAAACGGATTTAAATGGCTTAGCGAATTTAGGTCTTGACTAGTACTACACTGGATTCTTATATTATATATCGGCTCATGCTCAAATCGTAGTGATGTTAAGCGAGTAATCGGTTATTATATGTACTTTGATTGGCAATGTCAATCCTTACGACAGCTCGTACTATAGTCTAAGATCTGCGCGGCGCGTCGAAGCGACAATTACAAATGAGTAACGTCCCCTGATTAGGACTCAGATTGAGTGAGTCTGCGATGTTTTCACTCTTTTGATGGATTTCTTCAACTTGAACTTATAGTAAGGTTTATAAGTATAAGTATAACCTACTTCGCAAATCAACGACGATATTAATATTTGAAACAAATATCGAACGAGTATCTATATCACCCATTTAAATATCCATTTAAATACTGGTTTTTTATGGCAAACAGTCAAACAGTATATATAATTATATTATCAAGACTATATTCTTCTTATACAAAGATATAACTTTATTTATTTCCAGGGATTCCAAATATTCAAGTGGGATTGGTTGGTATGCTTATAGCTATTGGAAGCCTTCTGAATGGGTTCTACGACATTCTTTACTTCCTGCTACACACCAAGAAATTCTCAATACGTGCTGTCCAATGTTTTCTAATGGCAGTGATAATCGTTAATTGTGCAGGTCAGACTTTTCGTTTGTTGATTAATTATTAGGAATATTTAATATTAAGATTTTTAACTTGCATGTTTAACATTTTAGTTTAAAGAGGTCTGAAATTTAATAGATTTAAAATGGATTAAAAAATGTTTATGATGTATACCGTTCAAATAAGAATTACGCTCATGCATGATAATACAATTACAACGACTACGACAGGCTTTGGTAATCATAGTCTATCAACAAGAAAATGATGTAACTTTATTTTCAAGAGTGAATATTTCAAATTTACTATTTATCTTCAATTTTGATGTATGAGAGTCCTTTCGATTTATAACACATGTTACGTAAGCTTTTTCAGGCCAGGGTTTGATAGAATATCTCCCGGAAGAGGACAACCAACTTCTGTCTGCAGTTCTCATGATGCAGAAAATGTTCCATGGCTTCGTGGTATTTCTTGGTTCCAAAGTTTATATAACATGTTGCATGGTTTGGTTTCCGGACCACGTCAACCTAACTGTGGGTCTTGTAGTGAGCACCAATTATATTGGTGGAGCTCTGGGTGTACTGATGGGAGGATACCTATACCAGCTCCTCAGCTTCAACGAGCCATACTTCGTAGCCAGTCTCATTTGTGCAGTATGTTGGCTTTACAACCTCATTGTCTTGCCATCAACTTCAGATCCGTTGTACCGTAAAGCTAAAGTTGAGGAAAGTAGTGATAACGTCCATCGTGGAAATGGACAATCTGATACTGCGGATGAAATGGCCGAAAACCCGGACGAATCAAATGAAAAGGGTCTCTCTTGGTTGGTGATATTTCCTCTGATTGCTCATGGTTTAACGACTGTGTCGGAAGGATTTTGTTCGGCTATAACAACACCTTACCTTCTGGATAGATTTGGAATAGAAATTGGTCAGGGAAGTAGCTACGTGTTCGTCCTGTTCATATCCTTTATAATCGGATCAGCTGGAGCTGGATACATTCTACAAATGGGCTGGATATCCAACTACAAAACAATGATGGCAGGAAGTGTCCTCACCATTATAGGGCTCCTGATAATCTTTCCTGGACAAGGCGTAAAGGTTATGTACGACAATGTCCCAAAGTTGGCCTACCCAGGATATATTTTAATGGGGGTGGGAAACCAACTGATATCCATCGCAGCCCTGGAAGCACTGGAGGAGACCCATGTTACCATTGCGAGACGAACGTTCACAGAGAAGAACAAGTCACTGGCTGCATCCGTGTGGCTGCTAGGCTGGTGGACGTGTATTTATGTTGGTCACCTGGTGGCTCTCATGGTTATGAAGTTCATGACATTTACCACGGGAGGATGGTTGGTCGCTGGGTGTTCTGGGGTATCTGCTTGTATCTGTCTCGTTTTCGAGGTTTGGGTAATAAGATCTAGAGTTCTTGTGGTGAGGCCTTTAGAACTGCCACCTACTCAGAATCGTTAATGATCTGTCCGAGAACACTTTTATTTTATGATGAAGAATATTGTGTTACTGTTACCTTGAACCCGAACATTATTCATTATTACTACTATTGACTCAATTTTGCACTTTTAAATATGATTTGACTTTATTTTCTAATCCATTCATCACTAAAAACTTAAAATAATTTGTAACTAAAAAATAAATAATTTGTAACTAATTTGTAATTATAGTTATACCTTAATTGAAATGAAATCAGAACGAAAATTGCAGAAAAATTGATCACGAAAATAAAAACTTTTATCATCGATACATAAGCATAATATATTTTCCTTCCGCTGATATTTAACGGGTGATACTCGTATAATATCTGTTCCATATATTATATACCGTCGACGAGTCCAACTCGGCGCGGCGCGCGGCGTCCTGGTAGGTTGTAAACCTACAAGCTGATATCAGATATATAGTATTACATATTACTATTAGTATGATATAGTAGTGACAGTACATACGTCATACAGTATAGAATTATAGTAGAGCGAAGCTTGCTGCACGTTGTATACCTCTCGTGTACGCGAAGCCGCGGCCGGCGCGCGATCAAAAGGGGTTGCAGCGTGTGTCAAATCATAGCTATGCCTATATACTATACATCTAATCATGGTAGTCGGGTGCTGCGCGTTACGTTATGTTGTATCACGTGGTGACCCCCACGGTCGCTTCACTATATATAACCCCTGTAGAGTTTCGACGATACAGGGGGAGCCGCGCACTCGTGCGCGGCGGGTCATATAACGTATGACAAACGTTATGGGCATTTTCTGCTCTATACGCTAGGAACTCCAGACAAACCTTTCTAGACGTATTTTTGACCGTAGAATCGATTAAAAGTGGTTTTGAAAAGATAAGACTGGGTTAATTGTTGTATCACGTGGTGACCCCCACGGTCGCTTCACTATAGTAGAGTTTCGACGATACAGGGGGAGCCGCGCACTCGTGCGCGGCGGGTCATACAACGTATGACAAGTTAATTGGCAATCGCCGGGTAAAGTTGCAGAAACCGATTTTGGGCCAAAAAACCATGTTTTTTGAACTGTTGAGCATTAGCAAGATAATTTTGTTGGCACTTTCCTGGGGACCCCAGGCTATTATGTTCATAAACATATAAAGATTCGGCGGAATGACAGGCTGAGCGTTAACCGTAACGGGTGATACTCGTATAATATCTGTTCCATACGGCATACCGTCGACGAGTCCAACTCGGCGCGCGTCCTGGTAGGTTGTACTTGTAAACCTACAAGCTGAGCGCCGCCCAGTAAGTTGGCACATCAGCAAAATTTGCATAATAGTCTATGTCATACATCATAAGCGCCATAAATTGGCACAGAATTTTTTTCCTCATATTTCGATAAATTTGGTACCAAAAGTTGTCTAAAAATGTAAATAAAATAATTTCACCGTGTAGCAATTTTCACTAAAAATGCTGCACGGCGCTTGTTCGCCGCGCAGGGCCTCTGCTAATATTATATAGAGACGAGGGAAACAAACATGAGTGTTATGTAAATTTGGATTTATGAGCAAACTTGCCGCAGGTCTGGAAGGAAACTTGAATAGTTCACTTAAATGGAAAGCGCGGAAGAATTCAATCAGCAATTTTCATTCACTGTCAAAAACTCAAATAATTCAAAATTAGAGGCACTTTTGGCAGTATCTAGATAGCCCGACCACTGTCCGCAGACAACTGTCCGCGGACAACTGTCCACGAACACCTGTCTACCAGATCATATTACTGCATAATAACAGTATCCCCTGAATCAAGCAACAGGTGTTTGTGAATAGTTGATTGGTTACCAGATCATATGAATGGTATGTATGGTATCTTGGATGAAATTAGTTACGACTAGCATAATTAATTGTAGCGTAGTAAATTACTGGATCAAACTATTGATTACGATTCAAATGTGGTCTCTCGGATATAATTAGTTACGAATAATATTGATTGTAGCGCAGTATATATAACATCCGAGAGACCATAGTTGTTCAAGAAGGAGTTGATGATAGAAATGATTGATGCAGTCTGTTAATAGTTATTCTTTATATGTATAGTTATTCTTTATATGTATGTATAAAGAAGTTATTCTTTATATGTATGTATAAAGAATAACTATTATCAGACTGCATCAATCATTTCTATCATCAACTCCTTCTTGAACAACTATGGTCTCTCGGATGTTATATATACTGCGCTACAATCAATATTATTCGTAACTAATTATATCCGAGAGACCACATTTGAATCGTAATCAATAGTTTGATCCAGTAATTTACTACGCTACAATTAATTATGCTAGTCGTAACTAATTTCATCCAAGATACCATACATACCATTCATATGATCTGGTAACCAATCAAATATTCACAAACACCTGTTGCTTGATTCAGGGGATACTGTTATTATGCAGTAATATGATCTGGTAGACAGGTGTTCGTGGACAGTTGTTCGTGGACAGTTGTCCGCGGACAGTGGTCGGGCTATCTAGATACTGCCGCACTTTTGAGGTGCATTAATATTTAATTTTCTGCGAGAATTTAGCATGCTGACTACCTATCGAACAAATAAAGATCAGTCAGCCTTTCGGGTTCAATATAATAAGTTATTATACTGTTAACATTTCTGACTGTAAACATATAAAACATAAAAATAAAAATGATAAAACGCTGAACTCATGTCATTCATAATGGTGTTCGCAATTATTTTACAAAAATAAATCTGGCATTTTGATAAAATCTCCACTATCATGCATAAACGAGATAGAGTCCAAACTCAAATGGGTCACAAATCGTCATGATGTTCAAATCGGTTTTGATACCATCGATCATATCTGGTCCTAAAAAAAGTAGTAACAATAATGGTAATCAATGATATTCGCATGCAACTAAAACCTATTTCAAAACCTAACAGTTATCAGCTGTTGGCTGCAGTCTATTCTGATCAGTCTGGTTAGGTCTAACTATCTGATTCTCTTCTGACTCAAAGTACTGAGGTTGTTTTCTAGTCCTAGTTCTAGTACAAAGCTGCTCTTTCTTATGCTTCTTCTCAGTCTTCAGTACTATCGCAGATGTTTTGACCTCAGGTATATTCTGTCGGAGTCTTTAACTCTTGATTCTTTCTTCTTGTAATTCCCTTTTGTCTCTTCAGTACAGGAATGTCACCTCAAATATTCCTTCTTTGTTCTGGAAGTTCACCTCCACTAAGAAGTCGTCCTCGTCTTGAAATTGTTCTACCATGCGAGAGTCCATGTGGATCAGTAGTCTGCCATGGAAATGTGGTTAATTAATCAAATTATAGAATCTGTCGTATAAAACTATGTTGAAGTGGAATTTAGTAGCCGGATGCCATTTATAGGGCTGGGTAAAATAGTACAGAATGAATGATTGGAGAAGGGTTACAGAAACTTACCCTTTTCTTGTGCGTTTGTACAATTTGACGGGCATGTTCTTTGGTATTGCGTACTTCGATGCAACCTATAATTTGAATAGTAACGTTATAGTTTGGCATCGAAAAATGTATAACTGCAAAATAATTATTTAACAAAAACGCAACCTGACTGAGAAAACTAAAGTCAATAAAACATGAACACTAAAATATATAATATAAAATCTAAAAACTGACCTCCTCTTTCAGTCCATCTAAGCTAAATTTTGTTAAGCAAAGTGCACTGTAAACCCTCTCTTCCGTCTTCTTAACGTATATCGTAACTGCGGAGGTGGAGAGTATTTAATTTGTGTAATTACGGTAATTACACTAATTACAGCAGTGGGAAATACATGTCAGACAGTTAACCACTCAGCTACCAGCCAGTTACGTCATTTGAACTATTGAAATCTGCGTGCATGTTCCTTGGCTCACTCTCCGTAGCTAGATGGGTGGGGGTGTAGAAGATCCCCCCCTGCTAGATCGCCATATATTCCTGGATTTACAGATTCCTCGATGGGGATTTCCAGGAATATTAATGTGCTACCACACACATTCCTTGTGTGTGACTGTAGCAAACCGGTTTCAGAAAATATGCATTCATTATCAAATTATCATTCTCAGTGCTTTAGAGTATTTGCCAAAAGTAAACAAGTTTTCAGAGGTTCGTGGCTGAGTCTAGCTGGAATATAAAACCAGTTTTAATAATGCACGTTCTCCAAACCTATAACAGTCCTGATTGAATTATACAATTTAGCAGATCTGCAGCTTTAACCTTTTTTGGGATATTCACAGAATACCTCACATATTATTCCGTGGTCTTAACATAATCATTGAATATTCTAAATGTCCTATAAAACCTGTTTTTGACTCCAGATCACGAACAAGAAAATATACCACTTAAGTAATGCGAGAGGACCTTTAAGGGGGGGGGGGGGGGGGGGGTTACGTAATCATTCTAATTTATAGGGGAGAAATGCAGACATTAATGTATACATGTGTTGACATGGTGACGGGAATCTAATATCTCCCAAATGTTGAGGTAATATAATGTGAAGGGTCCCTAATACAACAAGAAAGCCAACTATTCTTGCTTGTGTTATTAGTTATATGTACCTGGTCGGGAGGATTGTATTCTTGCTTGTTTACTCGGACGATCCTGAAAATACTACATTAATGGACTGGGAGGATAATGATTGTGAAATTAAAAATAAAGAAATAAGTATAAAAACATTAAGACTATTTTCGTTGAACGGTACACGATTAGTCTTGGTCCTGAATTAAATTTAAACTAGTAAAACTTTACTAGTTTTGCGATTTACTAGTTTAAATGTCACGCCAATTGTTTTGTAGATTGCAACTACTGCAGCAACCCAAGACATTGTAAAATCCGCAATTAATAATAATAATTAATTTACAAATTAACTCACATTAAGTTCATCACTAGGTCCTGCATTGTTCATATGATGGGCATTGTCCTGAAATTTCAAATATTTACACTCTGATAGCCAAACAATCATAGTCATTTTGAGCAAATTAATGAACCATTCCACGTTTTTAAAATGATGTTCTTAAAATTAAGACAAGATAGCCCAAATTAGATTCGGTGACTATGCAACTACATCGGGGATCCAATTTCAGAACAGATAATTCCACATTTAAACCATTAGGAGATGACTGGGTGCAAATATACAATATAAAGAGCAAGATATCTTTTATCAATTAGGCTAGGGGTATCTTAGATACCCTAACCTAATTAATAAATAGACTCTACCAGAAAACTGGTTTAATTAACCTAGTTTATCCAGTTAATCTCAGTACCTGTGGATCAGTACCGGATGTGGTGAGTGCCTGCGATATACTCCTCTTTGATTCTCTGT
The DNA here is from genome assembly GCF_026151205.1 of Bolinopsis microptera. NCBI lineage: Eukaryota > Metazoa > Ctenophora > Tentaculata > Lobata > Bolinopsidae > Bolinopsis > Bolinopsis microptera. Next base: position 17,542,135 of record NC_087074.1, read on the forward strand.
CCCTGAATTAGGGGATGGTTAGTTTCGGTAATTTATAGGATCTGATATAAAACCACGGGGAAATAGAGGGTTAGTTCAATAGCACCAGGATATCAATCATCAAAGAAAATAGAAATGTAAATGAAGTGAAGTGGAGGGTGAACCTCAGTGCGCATGTAGCACGTGCAGGTAGCACGTGCAGGTTGCTAAGCAACGAGCTAAGTAGCGGTTACTGGTCCGGTTATTGGCTAATTATGATGGTGTGAAGTGTGTTATCACTGTAGGTGCGGTGAGTGCTGAGAAACGGAACCTACTACAAACGCAGAGGGGAGGATGATGCAGCTTGCCGCGCCCCGGCTTGCCACTCCTGTGGGACTAGTTATAATAATCTAGAACATTTAGATCTGACAACCCTGCCAGTTATAACTCAACTTTTTATAATATTCTGGGGACTGTCCATGCTTTACTGAGAACAGCCACATTATTATTTCCTTTTCAATTATCTGAGCTGTATGTTTTGGTGGCTAATGGCTAAATCTAGTGGCTAAATCAATGCTCATTGAATAAATCTAATAAAATCAGTTTCTAACAACTAACCTTGACAATACTAAACTAACTAATTTCTCGGTTAGAAAAACAGAGAATTATACCATTTATATCTCCAGCCATGCCTACCCCTAGCTATACCACGCTATCAACCCAACCTGATACGAAATAATTATTGAGTAAGTCAGTAAAGTACAATTAACCTATTCATGTATATCATTGTATAAGAGCGACGACTATTTCTTATTACAGGAAATATGTACCTACATTATGCATTATACATTATAAGATAATAGATGGCAAAATTACACCTCACACATCACAGTAATCTGATAGTACTAACATTGTCATACGGAACTTAGGACAACTACAATAAACAACACTAACTAACAACACTAACATACTCGTTCAAATACGCTACTCAAGTTAAACTTGCAGAAGAGAATCAAGCCTATACAATGGCCAATGCTATACAATTCACAGATATCAACTAGATTTCGAGAGAGAAATGACAGAAAGCAACTCACTTTCTGAATGTAAGATTTGACATTTCATTGCAGAGATTGGCCCCGATAGTCATGGTTGAAACGTTGTATCTTCAAGGTTGAATACCAATAGAGAGATGATTCGCGTTTTGCGCTTTACTAGTCTGAGCTAGCAGCTTTTCCGTATCAGCTAGTTTATCAGAATAGTTTCCTACCATGTAATGACAAAGGCAGGGACGATTGCTCGGAGAGTTCAAGTCGAGAGAGTGAGAGCCAAAGAAATGGAAGCAGCAGAGGCAGTGTGGCCTATATAAGGGCGTGATGTGGACCAGCCGTCAAACAGGTTCAGTGTGCTCTGCAAACCTGATTTCGAAGGCACGGCGTGGCATGGCTTCTCTACTTCCAGCCCTGGTTCCATTGGACGCGCGCAGTCACGTGAACATGTCACATGTCGTCATGGGAACGCGCAGACAGGTCACGTGGGCCATACTGTGACGTTAAGTCACGTGATTTAATAACCAGGATAGTAACTTAGCGATGTGGCTGTGCAGAGGGTAGCGGGAGAGCTGCTTCGAGGATCGAACTGGTCAACAACAGTAGGAGAATATTTCTGGTTAGGTTCGCATTAGTTTCAGAGACATCTCTCAGGAAATATACGTGACCGTGATCGCTCCCTTCAGCCTGTCGAATGTCGACACGGTCGAATTCGGTGGTTTACGAGGCTGGTTTTTGTGATACCACCATATAAGCACTAAGTGGTCGCAAACCTCTAATCCTGTTATTTGTTAAACTGAGAAGAGTAAGCATGACGAGACGAGCAGAGCCTGGCAGTGCAGCTCTGGTATTATCACGAGACAAGTACAGCTTCATTGTACGGCTACAATGTAGCAAAAGTTCACGTCCCTTATTTTACGATTACAATGTATCCCTTATGGGATACACGAATCGAGTAGAGAGGTCAATATGTTTACTCCTTAATCTATAGCTACTATGTACAGGGTTGTCATGTGAACTCTACCCCAGATCTAGCCCAATTCTAGTTCAATTCAATTCTATCAGTATCTATGGATCACATCACTAATTATACGTCACTAATTGGTGATCTGGTTTCTCTGGTTTAATACTTATCTGCACAATATACCGCCGTGACGTGCTCTACCTAACCTGGTATCCCGCGATTAATTAACTGGCAGAACCAGCAGAACCTGTAAGCAGTGCTTACTAAGCACGGATCTAATGGAAGCAGGTTTATTACGTTATCTTCACTTTTATAATGAGACATCTCTCATGACTTAAGCATATCGAAGCATATCACTCAACAAAAATAAACTCATAGCTACTACAAAATGGTTGACGCTAGAACTTGTCCTGACCAAATGAAGGTGACTAGCCGTTTAGCATCTCGCAATGGACCATGGCCAGTGGCCAGCAATGGTAAAGTTCATTTCCTCACAACTTCAGTAAGGACCTAGTGTTGGCCCAATTCCCGAACGAACGGTCGAATAATCTAGAATTTACTAGAGAAGCCGGTATGGCAGTGGTATCTGATAAAACAGGTTTCTAGACTAACTGGTGAGCCAGAGCCTGGCCGACTCCTGAATTAAAACCCATCAAATGGGCGCTCTCTCCCGGGTAATACGAGATTAAATGTGGCCTGATTGTGGTGGGAAATTTACAATGTTTAGCCACCACATTTAGTAGTATGTTACCCGAATTATTGAATAAATTTTCTTATTTTCTAAGGCAGATTATATTTTGGTGTCGCATTTGAGCAAGTGTCGCCGTAACAAAAATGTATTAATGTAAAAATAACATATTATTATATGCAATAATAAAATATGTGGTTGCCATATTTATCGAAATAATTGTAACGAAAGTTTAAAGATCAAGTACGCAAATACAAGTCGTATTATCTGTGCGTAAGTTTCTGTGAATTTATAAAGCGCGTATCACTTTTGCGTACTAATAGCAGTCAAACGTCTTTAACAAGCAGTCAAACTTCTTTAACCAGCAAAGCAGCAACTAATCGTAACGAGATAAAGGAATTACGAGCTAAAGGAAACATACCACTCACATCTACTAACTGGTTCTACTTCTACGTGTTTGAGATTAACAACATTTTACATTTTCATTACTTGGCCAGGACATGTCCTCTTCCTGTCATCTTCCTGTTCTCGTCCTGTCCAAAACTTGTTCAAAACTTGTCCAAAACTTGTTCAAAACTTGTTCAAAACTTGTTCAAAACTCGTCCAAAACTTGCTCAAAACTTGTTCAAAACTTGTTCAAAACTTGTTCTAAACTTGTTCTAAACTTGTAACCCGTAACTGGATCAGATCAAGAATTCTCAACTGGGCCGGATTAGCAAAAATCTGGTTGTTCGGACCCGGGCCAGGATCTCATAAAATCTTGTATTTTGTTTCTGAGAAACTGTTTTACAGCAGGTTTTACCGAACCAGATCTGATACCCCTCATGCAGGCCTAATCATGAATTGCGAAATGGATTTACACCTCGCAATTTATATACGTCATATTATTATATAAGTGGAGCTTTTGTAACAAGCTCACTCACAAGTCCTACAAGTCCCACAAGTCCCACAAGTCCCACAAGTCCCACAAGTCCCACAAGTCCCACAAGTTCCACAAGTCCCACAAGTCCTACAAGTCCCACAAGTCCCACAAGTCCTACAAGTCCTACAAGTTCCACAAGTCCCACATAGCTTCCACATATAACTTGGGGTTTGCTAAAAATATTGAATCATATAGATAGTGGTTTTTCCGGAATCCATGGTTTGTTGATATGGCTGATGACAAGCAAAAGGAATGAACAATCTTGTTGAAATTGTAACAGTGGGAATGGAATGTTGAAATAGTATGAATGATAACAAACCAATCCAATGATTTGCTAGTACAAACCGAATACATTTTCGGTTTTTATAGACAACGAAACAGATAAAAAATAATGGTTTTATGAAAGCAATTTACGAATAGCAACTTCGTTATATTTTCACACCACGTGCTATGACGTCACACAAAGTGCTATGACGTCAAACCACGTGCTATGACGACACACCACGGATCCCACCTGATGAAAGCGAAGAGAGAGTCGTTGTTCTGCTTGTTAGGAGATCCCCACGTGGAGTCAGGACTGTGATCACTGACTGTGGTAACAGTGCTGCTTACACTGCATGTGCTCCCACTTCCTACATCTACATATCCCGGCACTCCTCCTCCACCCGTCTGAAACATACGAGTCATTATTGCTGTTCAGATCAAAGTAGAACAACACGTAAACTGCCATTATTATAAGGTGCGAAATTCTTGGACATTTTGAAATTCTCACATTGTTCACCATGGACGATATCAACTGGTTGCCAAAGTCACTAGTGGGCTGCTGTTGTTGGAGCAGTTGAGGTAATTGGGATACCTGGTAAGTAGGAGTGGTGACGTGGTAGTTTGGTCCGTAGAACTTCTGTTCGGGGATAGGCGCTAATGGCGCCTGCATGTCCTCAACACCGTTCTGATAAAAAAGCTAATTAGTTTGTTAGATTTTTGTTCATTTGAAAATAATTTCACTATCTTTTAGCTAATTCAGCATCACGAAATTTTGTTCAATTTCGGGTTGGATAGTCGAAAAAATCAAGTTTCATCGAGGTCCAACTTTTCTTGAATAAACAATACATGGCCGAGCCATGGGTCTTACCTTTTTGGTTTTAATTCAATTTCATTTCAAGTTTTATATAAAATTCACCCTGAAACTAATCGGTTACTATTACTCACCACAGAAAAGCTGAGGTTTCTGACGGGTGCAGTGAAGATAACAGGTTTGGGGCTAAGCACAGTCGTCTTAGTCAGAACAGTCTGCTTGCAAGGCTTGTGGAACACTGTAGTCACAATGTTGTTTGGATCTTGATCAGATGGAGGAACTGAGGGTGGGATCAAGTGTTAATATAATAATCACAGTTTTTGTAATCTAAGTTTATTGTGTGCATTGCTCCTTAAGCCAGGGGAAGAGAAACAAGAGATCTGGTTAATTTGAGAAACTAAACTTCTAAACAAACAAAAAACAAAATCGAAAATTATTGAGAAACTTGAAAAGAAAATGAACAAAATAAAAATAAGAATAAAAAGAAACTTAAAAGTCAGACATTTTATCAGGTAGTTGTTTTACTGGGTTTCAATCCCAGCCATGTATATTACTGGACAGTAGACATGTTTTAGCCGGTATTAATTACTTCGTATACAGAAGACATGACTTGGATCAAATATGGTGATTCAGTTTTTAATAACTGTCTAATTTTGTTGACCTGATCCAGCAAGAATTGTTGTCCAGCAAGAATTAAGTCTAAAATTGCATTTCCCCACTAAAATTGCATTTCCCCACTAAATCTTGGTGCGACCAGGGTCCATGTTAAAAAGAAGCTGTACTCATTAGTGCAAATGATGGTTGTAAACCAGCAACACACTCTTCACAAGGTCAGTAGTTTGATCATTACACTTAATAATATGAGTCTCTAGCTTATAAAACCAAATATCACGTACTTTAAGTTATAAATATAAATTAATATACCCGTTGAGGTGATTTCATTACAACTCAAGTTCAATTCGTGTTTTTGAATTTTAATACATGTTTTTTCTGCTGGTTGTCAGCCAAAAGCACAAACCGGATTCAACTTTACTCGATTTTAAGTCAAATCCTGATTCTCCCTAACCAAGATATAATTATCTATTATCTTTTTATCATTATGAACCCTCGACTTTCTGATTATATTCTAACTGCGCTCGTTAAACGGTAATCATGAAATCATCAAAAAAATATATTCTTAATTATCTGAGATCCCTTAAGTTCAAAAAAGTTAAGTACAAGTTTAGTGGAAGAGGTCATGGAAGAACTACTTAAATATATATTATTCATCACTTTAAATAGGTTAGCATACCTAATAATGCGTCCTCATGGATAACATATTTTAAGAAGCAAGATTTACTTCACCAATTATTTTACTCGAATATTTAAACCAGTATATTGTGTAATGCTTGAAGAAACCAGGGTCCATGTTAAAAAGAAGCTGTACTCATTAGCGCAAATGATGGTTGTAAACCAGCAACACACTCTTCACAAGGTCAGTAGTTTGATCATTACACTTAATAATATGAGTCTCTAGCTTATAAAACCAAATATCACGTACTTTAAGTTATAAATATAAATTAATATACCCGTTGAGGTGATTTCATTACAACTCAAGTTCAAATCGTGTTTTTGAATTTGAATACATGTTTTTTCTGCTGGTTGTCAGCCAAAAGCACAAACCGGATTCAACTTTACTCGATTTAAAGTCAAATCCTGATTCTCCCTAACCAAGATATAATTATCTATTATCTTTTTATCATTATGAATCCTCGACTTTCTGATTATATTCTAACTGCGCTCGTTAAACGGTAATCAAATTGATTTGTGTAAAGTGGAAACTTTATCGGTAAGAAATATGATACGAATGTAGCTTTTTTTCAACTTTACACAAGCTATTCATTGAGAAAGAGACCCTTTGCGTGTATTGTTCGAGGATTCCGTCGCCAAAATTTGAAAATTCGAATATTTTAGACCACGCCCATTCAATATTAAAACACCTATATTGTTCTCCCTGAACATGCTGGACGCCTAATTTTTTCAGAGACGGTAGATTATTAAATGTTGAATCTGCTGTAAAACAATGATGTGAAGCGGATTTGAAATGACGAAGTTATCAAGCATTTTGTGTATCTCGTTAACAAAATTGACTGGGTGATTATGTAACACGGGGACACGACACCTTAATTGGGCAGCCTTAACGATTCCCATAATGTTTAACGGGGTGGTTAACGGGGCAACCTTATCACGTGATTAGGTAAGCCAATCACCTGATCACACGTGATGAATAACCTCGTTATGCTTCATATCTCGGTCATCTGAGAAGCTAGAACTCCCCATTTTTTCAGGACAAACGTAATTTGAATGGCCAAACACAATTCAATGAAATTCGGCTCGATCCGACTATCCAAACTATCAAATAAATGCAGAAATGAACCTTCATTTGAAAAAAATGGACACGAATATTTTCCAATTTGACAAATTCCTCGAACCAGTGGGGGCAGTAAGTCATACCAGAAAGAATTATTTCGATTGGACACTCAGTAACAGAGCTATTAAGGGCAACGTTTGCACACTGACTTTTGGCCCCCCTGTACATTCCACTACACATTCATTCAATAAATGTAATATAATACATTTTAACTGTTAATAATATTATTATTATATCAAATCAAAAATATAACGTTATTAAAGATCTGATAGGTAGCATGAAAAAAATAAATACGGACACATTTTAATTAATTAATCAAACTTAATAGTAAATATTTATCAGTAATCAGACATGATTAATCGGGGGATGTTAAATAACTTACTTTGTCCGTTTTTAAGGAGCTTCTGTAATTTTCTGTCAGCAGTTCTTGATTCATCCTTGTTCTTTCTTTCAGCTCCTTTATCTCTGAACACCTAAAAAAATATATTCTTAATTATCTGAGATCCCTTAAGTTCAAAAAAGTTAAGTACAAGTTTCGTGGAAGAACTAATACAATATAATATATTATTCATCACTTTAAATAGCTAAGCATACCTAATAATGCGGCTTCATGGATAACATATTTTAAGAAGCAAGATTTACTTCACCAATTATTTTACTCGAATATTTAAACCAGTATATTGTGTAATGCTTGAAGAAACCAGGGTCCATGTTAAAAAGAAGCTGTACTCATTAGCGCAAATGATGGTTGTAAACCAGCAACACACTCTTCACAAGGTCAGTAGTTTGATCGTTACACTTAATAATATGAGTCTCTAGCTTATAAAATCAAATATCACGTACTTTAAGTTATAAATATAAATTAATATGCCCGTTGAGGTGATTTCATTAACAACTCAAGTTCAAATCGTGTTTTTGAATTTGAATACATGTTTTTTCTGCTGGTTGTCAGCCAAAAGCACAAACCGGATTCAACTTTACTCGATTTAAAGTCAAATCCTGATTCTCCCTAACCAAGATATAATTATCTATTATCTTTTTATCATTATGAATCCTCGACTTTCTGATTATATTCTAACTGCGCTCGTTAAACGGTAATCATGAAATCATCAAAAAAATATATTCTTAATTATCTGAGATCCCTTAAGTTCAAAAAAGTTAAGTACAAGTTTCGTGGAAGAACTACTACAATATATATTATTCATCACTTTAAATAGCTAAGCATACCTAATAATGCGGCTTCATGGATAACATATTTTAAGAAGCAAGATTTACTTCACCAATTATTTTACTCGAATATTTAAACCAGTATATTGTGTAATGCTAGAAGAAACTCTATTTGCTACAGTTTATAATTACCGGTTAATTACCGGTTAATTACCGGTTTGAACTTTACCCACCTTTATTTGGCAGTAACATCGGTCAGCAGGTTCAGGGTTAAGTGATTCAGTGTCCTCGAATGTGTCCGTTTGTATGTAAAGGGGCGTGCCCTTTACTCCTTTCTGGGAACTGAATTCCGTGCTGAAATTATCGGATAATTTTTATTAGAAAACGCAGGATCTTTATCAATAACGCTTCGAACTATTAGCCGTATTTGAGGGAATACTCTGTTTTTTAAAAGTATTATCTTAGGAACTTCATTGAATCTTAAAGGTTATAATTGAAGGTAACTGGGTAAGTGAGATCCCAATATGTAACAACGGCCTCTCGTGGGCCACCCAGGCCCAGCCTCTCTTAAAAAAGTCACGTTTTGTTTTAATTAGATTTGCAGATTCTAAATTTTCCTACCAGTTATCCGGGCGGTAACAGGTTTATTTTAACAGGTTTATTGTTAACCGGCCAAACTCAAACAGACTTGTAGTCTATCACCGGCTTTAATTTAAATTTAACTGCTCAATATTCGATAACATGTTAAGTTATCTTATATAATAACGTTATAAAACTTACATATTTTGAATAACCAAGCGCAGGAGACTTATGCTCTGCATCCAGTTTCTATGATCTACAATTTTCAAAAATGTATTTGATATCGCATACCTCTCAAAGAATTTTAAACAATCCTAACAAGCTTGCAAAAACTAACGAACTCAGCTTGGGGTATTGCATAAACTTGGGAATTTCAATTCTCTTAAAAAGTTAATATTAATGCGCCTCATGGGCCCTTTTTTTAATTTCCTTAATGGGGTAACAGATAGAACTGGAAATGAAAATGTCGGCGGCGTTACCACGGTTACTCATGTTTGCTGAAACGTTGGGTGTCCGTAAGACTGAAACCAAAATAATGATAGATAAACTTAGAGAAACCAACCTGAGGCAGTTAATGCGGAGGACGATGGTTGCTCCGATATTGGAATTCCAGGAAAAAGAGACAGCGTTGCATCCTATCTCATTTATCTCCTCGACATTCTTACACGCACGCTCGTCTGAAATAAAACACGGGTTAACATTGAGATGTCTAAATGAAAATACACTCAGTTTGTTTTATAAAGACGCGATTTATAAAGACGCGAATTATAAAGACAAAACCTTCAAATGAAAAAGTTAAAGACGGCAACGCTTCAAAATTGAAAAATTAAAGACACCACAACAGGTCTTTTCGCCGCAAAAACAAGGAAGTGAAACGAAGCGTTTTCTGGCTTCCCGCCAGAACTAACAGGTTATAATTCCCTGGCTGTTTCCCAGATTATGTCAGGAGTGAATCATAAATCAAGAGGCTTGCATATAATGAACATATTGACATGGGTGCAGAGTTGAGTCTGTACGGAACCTAGTAGTTTCAGTTCCTTGTTTAACTTGCCGTACAGCAAGGACATCCACTACTTTAGCCCGGCGAGGCACATAGCCAGAATTGATCAAATGATAGTATCTAGTATCTTCATACAAACGTTCGATTTCCTTAAATATTCATTATTCATCTTGCAAACAGTTCATACTTATAATTCCCTGGCTGTTTCCCAGATGTCAGGAATGAATTTATGCCAGAATAAATCAAATGATAATACTTAATAAGTAATATCTCCAAGTCTAATATCGACGTTCGATTTTCTTAAACGTTAAATATTCATCTTGCAAACAGGTTAAACTGATTTCTGGATAGTCCAGTCATTTACGGACATTTTTGGTTCGGTACCTGCAAATTTCTAGATACTCTCGAAACTTTGCACAGACCTTCACAAAGGTATAAATAAACGATTTAAAGACATTTTTACCGTGGGAAAACCCCAGTACTCAGTAGGGCCACGCTCATATTGACCCAATTACGTAACTAACCCTTTGCTTCTAAAGGTCGTAGAGACTTCGGAATGGGCTTAAACGAAGCCGCATATGCATGTTTATATAAGAGTTATTGATCAAAATATGGCGTAAAATATTTATTTCTAGAAAAATTCGCCAAAAACCATTTTGGTACTGGCACTATGCCCATTTTACAAACTTTTGATAGGAGCCCGATAGAGTCGGATAGAATGCAAAAGAACCGCAATTGGCACATTTATATATGACTTATGAAGAAACATATGCCTTAAAGTGCTAAAATGTTTTTCAGTTATTGGCGAAAAACTGATTTCGGTTCAAGAAATTATGCAAAAATATGGACTATGAAGGTCCTAGAGATTTTGAAATGAGTGCAGATTGTGCAGAATGGCCATGTTTATATACAACTTATGAAGCAACATGTACCTTAAAAATGTTAAAATGCTTGCTTTTCGAGTTATTGACATAAAACGGGAGGCAAAAATGGCTAATTTAACCAATTTTGCTCTGCTTTATTGCAAATTTGCAAGAGCAAAATAAGTCGTATATTAAAGTAACTATTGTGACGGTATAAATGTGCCAATTGCGGTTCTTTTCATTCTATCCGACTCTATCATGCTCCTATCAAAAGTTAGAAAAATGGGCTCAGTGCCAGGCCCAAAATGGTTTTTGGCGAATTTTTCTAAAAATAAAGATTTTAGGCCATATGTTGATCAATAACTCTTATATAAACATGCATATGCGGCTTCGTTTAAGCCCATTCCGAAGTCTCTACGACTTTTAGAAGCAAAGGGTCAGTTGCGTCATTGGGTCAATATGGGCGTGGCCCTACTGGGGTTTCCCCACGGTAAAATTTCTTTAAATCGTTTATTTATACCTCTGCAAAGTTTTGAGAGTATCTAGAAATTTTCAGGTAGATATTAGATACTATCATTTGATCAATTCTGGCATGATTCATCGCATTCCTGATATGATCTGGGAAACAGCCAGGGAATTATAACCTGTTAGTTCTGGCAGGAAACCAGAAAACGCTTCGTTTCACTTCCCTGTTTTGCGGCGAAAATACCTGTTCTGCGGCGAAAAGACCTTAAATAACTAAACTAGGATGTTTCCCAGGAATGAATCAGGGCCCAGGGGACATGCCTGATTACAAGCTGTGGAAACATGAGTACTTGTTGAAGCTCGTTATCCTGTGGTGGTACTCGTATATATAAGGCTCAATGAAGGACAAGCCATATCAATCATGGCTACTCCCTCTGTTGAATACACTACTGGTAAGCGAGGAAAGGACAACGCTCTCGTGGATGGTCAACGCTACACCTTAAACAGAAGAAGGAACGGAACTGATGGAGTCACAAAGACCTACTGGACCTGTGTTGTTGTTCCTGGCTGTCAGGCTCGATCGGTGCTTCTAAAAGTTAATTAAAGAAAAATAAGTAGAGTGGAGTGAAAAGTAAAGAAAAGTCGAGAAAAGTCGATATAAGATAAACTTGTCACTATATGGTGCTGTCACTATATAGTGCGTTTTGCACGCTACATAGTGACAAATATCAGCTGTCATTATAAAGTGCTTGTCACTATATAGTGTTGTCACTATATAGTGCGATTACCCGTAAGAACTATTGGTCGTTACCTGGATGAAGGCATTTAATTGCTGTCGGTGAGACAACTGGTTATATCTAAGTTAGATTACTGTTATTATCTGTACATGAATATACCCAAGACCAGATTAAACAAACTTATATCTATCTTTAATGGGGCAACATAGAAGACAGAAGCACGGACTTGGTTCCCTTCTATAAGAGTATAAGAAGTCCCACATACTCCCTATAGATCACCGAATCTTCTTTGAAGTTTGTCTATTAACTCAAAAATCAGTTCACGGTACTGCACCTGGTTACCTCAAAGCATTACTGGATGTTATGTAGTGGATACAGAACTTTCAAACACCGTGACCAAGTCGAAGAGACCGGGTGACCATCTCGTGCTCAAGATACCAAAGAATAAAAAGTCCAAAGTTGATGACAGACGTTTCTCACGTCATGCACCGGTTGCATGGAACTCTCTTCCAATGATGTTGAGATGTATTATTGATACCAACAGTTTCAAGCGAATGTTAAAGAACCATTTATATAATCAGTTTTGATGTCTTTTATTTCCATTTGTCTCCACTTTGCAAGACACATTGGTTTTTATTTTTTACCGCACTCCATTTTATGTCTTGATCTTTACCTTTCTACTTATTTACTTTAGGTATGGTTTCTGCTTCTACTTGGTTTAGTGTGGTTTACAATAAAACTATAAACGATGTTTTAGTTTGGTCTTTGCCTGATAATGAGTTATACTTTTGTTCACATTTACACATTTGCTCACATCACTCACAGTCTGTCTGACATGGTTAACCACCTTCCTTGTGTTGTTGGGGATATAAATACCTCATTTCATTTCATATAACGACAGACATCTATTGCAGGCACGAGCTGTATTGAACGTTAAACCCAAACAGGTTTTTGTGGGCTCCTGCATTCCTGTTGTGATCGAGTTGAAGTTATAACCACACAACGATTATACTTGTTCATAATCCACATTTTTTAGGGAGCAGATAAGAAGAGCCACAACCAGTACGCCATGATGCCATGATGCCATGATGCCATGATGCCATGATTTCATAGCAATCGAAAGATTGCGAATTTGTAGTTCAAGCCGTGCTATATTAAGACGCAATGAAACTATCGGACCACGATGTATGGGGAGTGGGGACTTGCCACCCCATGGCAACATTAAAATATATCGACTCTGTTACATCGTTTCCTGTTAATATAAAACTCCGTTACAAATTGAACTGGGATCTGGCAATACTACACCTTAGATCAATAAAATATGATAAAGTAATGTATAACTAGACTTAAGTAAAAGTCTGATAGAATATAGAAAACAAAATAGTTTACTGCTTAAAAGCTTAATAATAAACTGTGAAAGAGTGGTCAACGTAAATAAAACTGTTCCGATACAACCGATATGTCATTAATCAATGAACTTGATGTGTAAGCTGTGAGCTACGGTATCCGTTAAGTCCATGCAGCCCCGACCATTCAGCTAAATGGTCGGGAAGCCTTGATTGAGGGTTAAATATGGAGCTGTACTCGCGTAGGGAAACGCAGGGTGAAAATAGTCTGGTATGTATTACAATAGTCTGCTATGTATTCATACTTATTACTTATAATCCTGGATGTTTCCCAGATGTCAGGAATGAATCCTGCCAGTATCATAACCAAATGATAATATCTAATCTTCATACAGACGTTGATTTATCCTAACGACAAAATAGACAAACTTATATGGTCATGTCACATGATCGAAAAAGTTTTTAGTCGATAACTCGCCAGGCCCGGGGGAGCATTTTAACCCTATGTCATGGGGGGTGATTCGGAATAAATCGATTCAAGCTGTACTGGTTTCAACTTTTTTTAAATGTCGAAGTTCGAGTGCAGAGTGATTTAGTACGCTTGCTTGCAAACAGGTTATACTTTCGGGTTTCCCAGAATCCAGATATCAGGAATGATAGCAGCTAGGAATGTGTGGGAAGCAAGTCGTTGTTTACTGTACGGTCCGCGGCAGTGTCCTGACAAAGGGTACCGCAGGCGGATGGGGCATCAGAGGGGGTCCAACTTAACGTGCAGTAGACGCGAAAATATAATATTTGGAGGTTCAAAAAGCTCCAGGGAATGCTAGCAAGCTGTACAGGAGGGGGCACTAACAAGCTGTAGAGGGGGGCGTTAACAAGCTGTAAAGGGGGGGGGGGGGGGGGGGGGGCGCTAACAACAAATATTTGTGGGTTCAAAAAGCTCCAGGGAATGCTAACAAGCTATAGAGGAGGGAGGCGCTAACAAGCTGTAGAGGGGGGAGGCGCTAACAAGCTGTAGAGGGGGGGGGGGGGGGCGCTAACAAGCTGTAGATGGGGGGGGGGGCTAACAAGCTGTAGAGGGGGGGGGGGGCTAACAAGCTGTAGAGGAGGGGCGCTAAAAGCTGTAGATGGGGGGGGGGGGGGCGCTAACAAGCTGTAGATGGGGGGGGGGCTAACAAGCTGTAGAGGGGGGGGGGGGCTAACAAGCTGTAGAGGGGGGCGCTAACAAGCTGTAGAGGGGGGCGCTAACAAGCTGTAGAGGGGGGCGCTAACAAGCTGTAGAGGGGGGCCCTAACAAGCTGCCTCATTTTTAGAATTTTTTAGGACGTCAAAAATTATGTGAATCTTTGCTGCCGCCCAGGTGTTTTGATGGTAGTAAGCATACAGCTTACTTAAGTTTACCGTTGAGAGGCAGTCCCCTGTCCCTCCCTATTCAGGAGAACCTGATGCATGACCCACAGTACTATCTTACTATGTAAATATCTCATTAAACAGTGTTAAGATCTCTACTTTCTTTCTATGGTTCATTTGAAACTATAGCTACCATTCCTGTGGTGCTAGACCCTATATAGCTGCAGCCCGGCAAGGAAGGGCGTAGCACGGAATCTCACCCATCGTATGAAATATGAATAAACCCCTACCCTATGCATGCTATGTATTCTAATAGTAATGGACAGACATGGGAATGCAAATGCCTGGGAAAAATTCTTGCATATATCCTGGATTTCTTGGGGGTGTCCAACCCCAAAAAAACCCATTTCCAAAATGGAAATTTCAGGTAAAGTTGTGTTTTTTTGGGTTTTTGAAGACAAAATGTTAGAATTGAGGGCCAGTATTGAGTATAGGTCAGTGAACTCTTACTTGATTAGAAAACATTGAAAATAGTGCCTAGGGGTTTTGTTTTCAATGTAGTCGAATAACATAAAAAGTTACAAAAAAAATCCAAAAAACCCCAAAAAATCCATTCCCAAAATGGAAATTTGAGGTAAAATGAGTTTTTTTGGGGTTGGACACCCCCCTTTTCTTGCATATACCTGAATTTCCAGAATCTTCGTCCCAGTCCCTAAAAATAACATTATAACCTGCGACAAATGTAATTACTGTCTGATAGATTCCATTAACTGAAGTGAGGTTAGTCCTACAAGCCGGGGAGTGTGTATCACCTGTCGGGGAGTGTGTATCACCAGTCGGGGGCAGCAGAATAGTCTCATAAAATGTCAAATGCAGTTGATCAGTGTTCAGGCAGAGATTTCAGACTGTAAGACTGAACAACTTGAAACGTTAAAGAACACTGTCAAGAAGTCTGTCGTTGGGTCATCAGCTCGGAAACACTGAAGAGCGTAGTCAAAGAGGACCGCAGTCACAACGTCGTTGTATTTGGTCTGTCAAAAGAGAGCGATAGCGAACTTATTGACACAGTAGTATAGCGAAGTTTTTCAAAACATTGGACAGAAACCGAAGATCGTTGAAGCGTGTCGAATTGGCGAGAAATATAAGTACAATGCGGTTACCGCCCGGGCCCCCCCGCCCGTCAAAGTGAAAGTATCAAGCTCAATTGTGGTTGATCAGCTTGTTACCAACGCCAAGAATCTGCAGATAACAGAGAAGTTTAAATCTGGTGTCGTCTGTCCAGATCGATCTCCTGAAAAACGTCAGATCCAAAGAGACTTAGTCAAGGAAATGAAGGATAGAGCGGCAAATGAGAAGAACAAAGTGTTTTTCATAAAGGCTGGTAAAATTCATCGCGAAGATAAGACTGCAGCTGTGGGATAACAGAGTTTTCAATTATTTTTGTGGCGAATCGATTGTTTCGAGATGACATTTCTAGCTCGAGTTTTTGCAACATGTTGTAACATAAAGTTTTTGCTATTTTTGAGTAATCATACAGGACTGAACAGTCCTCGGGAGCCTACTTAGCATGTTAATTTATAACTTGCACATCTAGTTGCATTAATCTGTAGAAAAGTTTTCTTATAATGTTTATTTATTATCCTTTAAAAAATTATAATATTATGTTATATACCTATTTTTTTGAAAATGGTCATTAGCACCACCGGCACCGTCCGGGCCAACAACAGAGATAATGTATCATGTATCTGCACCACGGATACATCAACAAAATAATCATATAACCAGATTTTCGAGTTAAAGGATATGCAAATATGGTTATTAATGACTACTAGGACTTTAAAACTTACCAACGTCAAATACACGGATGTTAGCGTTAGGTTGCTGCGCGTACCAGTAAGTCCAGTACTCATGTTCTTTCCTTCTGTCTTGGTTTCTGAATACCAAATGAACTATCGACTGAAAACATTTGAGTAGCAACTCACAGACTGCACAAGCTTGTAAACTTTATACTAAACTTGATACTACAACATCTTGACAAAATAAGGTTGCCATAGTCCGGTAGAATAACTAGAATGTGCTACGTAGTTGGTTAATTTTACCTTGACTTTCAGGTTGAAGTCGAGTCTGTCTCGAGTGTTTGGGTTGGAGAGGAAATTTATCTTGTAGTATTGCCCTGAAGTATCTCAATACATCTTCTGCTATATCTTAGTTTTTGAAGAAATTATTCAAACAAATATTTTGTTTTGCTTTTTAGGAAGTGCTGAGTAAAATAAAACAAGTGTCGAAAAAATAAAACAAGTGAGATATTATTATTAAATTAAGTAATTAAGAACCTTACCTTTGTTGAGGTATGTCAAAGTATCATCACCCTTTTTCTGAACGATCGAAATTGGCGCATCGAGAATGAACTCGTATCTGAAAAGATAATTAGTTTATTGGACTTAGAAGTGACATTAGTGCATCGGAAGTTCACTACTAGCTGAAATTGTAAATACTGATTAGATATATTAGTAATCTTAACTTGGAGGGAATAACAATTTCAAAATCAACACTGAATGATAAGACGTATGATTGTATTATATGACAACTTCTAACGCAAAGAAAGAATTTGATCGGATAGTAAGAGTGTGCGCAAAGTTTCATGAAAAATAAAAATTTTGAAATTTAAAAAATAAAAAAATCACTCACTTACAACCTACAAAGGATGAGCTCATGAAGTAAATTAGAGAAATTCTGAGAAAAACCTGACCCTTCAAGAAAATGGATCAAAGAAAAACTATTCATAAGCTCACAGAAAATGATCAAGCCTAAAGAATTTCAATGAAAATTTCGTTGAAAGGGGATGGTTAAAACATAAAGATAAATTAGAGAAATTCTGAAAAAAAACCCTTCAAGAAAATCAATCAAAGAAAAACAATCAATATGCTCACGGCAAATGATCCAGCCTGAAGAATTTCATTCAAAATTTGGTTGAAAGGGGAAGGTAAGCACCCGGAACTGTATATCTGTGTGTGACTTACCTAAATAGAAAGGGCCAGTGGTCTTAGGACGCGCGGACACGAATGTCCGGCAGACCACTGACCCACTTGGCCTTTTTCCATGCACTGGAAAGGGTTAAATAGTACAAGCTTGGAATAAAGCTGTATAAATGAAGTGTATCCTCTGATCGCTCCTGAAATTGCAGTGTAAGTTGAAAGTTAGGGGCCGTAATACAGTGTGTTGCTCGGTAGCTTAAAATTGACCAATTTTCATGACACTTTACTAGCTGTAGGGGGGTTAGTCCTCTTAAATCAGAACAAAAAAGTGCTGCATTTCATAAGGTGGATTCGTTACACTAATCCATACTTTTCGTAGTCCGCGCGCTTTTCCTTATAGTTATAAGATGCCTAATCAAGGATAAAAACACTAAGATGGTTCTAACTGTTCTAACCTGACTGACTCATCCTCGTCATAAACAGTAGTTGAAGTTTGAACCAATAAAATTGATGAAAAGGTGGACGTCAGGTTTTAGGTATTAGGTAGCGTAGTTATGGATTTATTTTATTTTACTTTATTAGATCCTATTTGTTAGTAGCAACATTTGCCGCTACGTTTATATATCCCATGCTAAAATATGGATTCGGGGAGCTATAGGCCAAAGGGCAGGGTAGTATTCGCCAAAAAGAGAGCAGAGTGGCCTGGAGAGGAGGGTTGAGCGAGCGCAGGAAACTATTTCTAAGAAATAAACGAAGCTCCGCCAAAATTGAGAATTTAAACACAGCGAATCCACCGAAAGAATGAATAAAAGGGTAAATAGATGAGCCGGGTCGAAACTCACTTGTATTGGTTGTTGAAGATAGACATGTTCTGATTGGGGGATGAGGTGTTGGCAGCGACGTGAGCCAGCAACTGTTTGTCGAGATCCTTGAGAGTAAGCGTTCCGCCGTCTCCGCCCCCGTCACTGGTAACTTCCCTGAAAGGAGACGGGGGCACGTCAGGGTTCATTCTCGAATGTTCAAGAATTTGGAACAACCGTATGTTCGAATATCTGAATATTCGGATTAGCAAGTTCTCGGACTTTCGTTGGTCAAGTACTCGGTTAATCGAACATTGGGTTCAAGTACTTGAATGTTATACTCGGCTAACTAAACGCCGAATATCGAGAGTTTTTGATATCTCTATGTAAACTTGATTTTCCTTTGTTTCAGTTCATCAAATTGAGTTTGTCGGATCTATTTATGATTCGAAACCTCGCAAACGCTTCAGTCTGGATATGATTCTTTTTTGAAGAGGCATAATTGGAGCAATCTAATCACAATAATACCATGATTAGATACAATGATTAGATACAATGATTAGATAGATAAAGAGAAGTAGATAGTGGTAACCAAATTCAGCGATAAAAACATGGCACACTTTTACAAGGTAAGGGTATATTTATTGTCATCAGGACATCTGCTTTCTATTTTAGCATATTATCTTACATTAATAAACTGTTTATAAACATACAATAAGCTGCGTTTAATAAAACGTGATGACGAGATGAAATACTTACAACTGGTCATCCGTGTTTGCTGAGATACATGGAGCGGATAGGGATCTTTCTGTTGGCATGGCTGGCATCGTGAACTGAAAAGACTGGCGTCACATATAGATCTGCTCTCGGAAAATTTACTCGAGATTGCGATAAACAATATATTTAACAAACATCTTACAGTTTACGTTAACTTTAACGGTGCGTGATGTCATGAGAGGGTCAGCCTAATACGGTGTGAATAATTCACGATTAATTCACGATTAAAGCACGATTGATTATGGTCTCACGCACAATACTTGAGTCCTTGTTATGTTGGCCACGTTTATTATTGTCAGGTCCTTCACATCCTTTCTACTACATGACCGACAAACAATTACGAAAGTGAAGAAATAGAATTACTTCCTTTTGATCTAATTTCCGGGATATTTCACATTATCTTTGCGACATTGTTAGTGTATCTAACTTGCATCGGTCCGTTACTGTCGCGTGATTTTAGTTTGACACTCTCATAGGCTGGCCTTGATGGCAATAAGTAGGACCGGGATCGGAGAGTTAAAAGTCTATAGTTCTGAGATGGTAGTTGAGTCTCAACAAGAGCTATGCCTGACACCCCGGATAATTTCACATTCTTGCGAAAATATTATTTAGCATATTTTGCAGTCTGCAGATTAGATTTAAAATCTAATCAAACTTTCATACTTTCCATGATTCTCATTTTGGGGAGGATTTATAATGTAGAAAAATATTCCAGATTTTCCAGAAAATTGAATTATGGCTCTAGTTTAATGCAACCTCGCCTAACGACAAAATCTGCTAGATTTAGATTACACGTCTGATAACAAGTTAAGGGATCTCCTATTACAAGATTAAATCTAGTGAGACTGTATCCTCATGTGACACTTCCTGCGTTAGTTACTACTAGTAATCTAACTGGTGTTGAGTGACCAGTCTTAGTCACACTTAATATCTAATGGAAGTAACGTAAGTACGTTTCAAAATCAAGCAATTTAATTGTTTCAATTTATATGATGAACTCGTGAAAGGACCTTATGATCAATCATTGATGTTAAATATATCAGGCTAACTTGTATAGTTTACTATGCGTAAATTTGGGTGCACCTGAAAGTAATATTCTGATCGGTTGACACTGGACACCTACAAAAGAGTTCTGATAAGAAACTTTTCTTCAGAAATTATGTTCACACTGTGAAGAGTCAAGTCCTGCTACGGTTTCCTTACTTTCAAACTGAATAGAAGGTATAAAATCAAGAAGCACCTTGCTTGACTCCTACGGATTTCGCCTAAGATAATTTATTGTGTAATCTTAAATCTGCCACTCGTTTCAAATATTGGGTGCTCATTCCACAAATAATTGTCGCACTGTATGAATATCTGAATCTCCACAGAAAGCAAATCCAATTTGGTGCGTATGAAATAATTCCATAACTTACTTGATCTACACTAATTTAACATTTCGAAACCAAAAATGAACGGAGAATCGTTTAAGGTCACTTCCGAGGCACCTCGACAAAAGCTACTCACGGCCACCAGCCACGCTATTGTGTTTTTTTAACGGAGAAATGAGGCAGTAGCGTTTTTGATTTTTTAAAGTGCATATGCTGATTCTGAATACATTGCAAAACATTGAAAAGGTCTGATCTCGATTCTTGAAGTGTGAAAGAAGTTACTGCGATGCGCGCAAATTGGGGAGTATGCTTTCTGTGATATAATTATAGACTTCGCCAGTTTCTGTCTGAGCTTGTGACGTGGTAAAATGTAGCTCTCGATGATAGTTAAAAATAACCCCACTACTACTGCTACCTACTAAACACTGCACAGATTAGAGATAATTGAAGTTATCTAACCACGCTAATTGAATTGAAATTCTTGCGGATTGTGGCAAATCGGGCGGTTATTTTAGTAGCAAACTGTTAATACAAATGTAATAGAAATACTAGGTGGTATTATAAGCACATCTTATATATGCTCCGATCAAGTGATATTAATTCTAACTTACTCACATAAATCATAATATGGGTTCGTTTATATATTGATTATTCATAATTGCATTTCGACAGTGCCATCAGCTGAAAGCTTCAAAATGCATTCCAGTCCTTGGTATTGATATGATTGCTAACAGAAAGATATGATGAATGAAAACTGACACGTGTTGAGCTCTGGGTCAAGCTGAGAGAACGGAATTTAGATCACATCAAGGCCAGGAAACGTCGAGATACTGTATATCAATCTAACTTCATCATGTGCGCGCAGCAATCTATGCGCGCGCGATTTCAGCAACCATGCTATTTTACTTCCACTGTTGCATGATTTTTACTGCAGAATAAATTTCGCGCGCTCCATGAACGTATTTTGTTAGTGACAGAGGATGTTTTCTTCCGAATTGTAACGCTGCCTGAATCTGCATTTATATATATTGAGAGACAAGAAGGAACTCCATCTTAGGACGCCAGGACGAAGGAGGATCAAGGTTCCTCGGACTGCATTTAATCAATTTTTAATGATAGATAAATTTAATAGATTAGTTTAAAACGAATCTTAACGAAAGATTGCGCGTTTTCCATCAGTGGCATTTTGTTCATATCTTAAAATAGTTCACGCCCTAATCCAATAAAATAATAAACCTAAAACAGCTCAACGCCCTAATTTAATTTACTCACAATCAGATATGAACGTGTTCGGAGTAAGATATCACTGTAGTGTGATGTTTGGTGGTTTTTGGTGGTTTTAGATGGTTTAGTATGTGTATTCCCACTGTAACACTGTTAGTGGTTACTGGAGTGTGCAAAAAACAATACGAACCGTAAAATAAATTGATTTTCTGCCATGATGTCGTAAAAGACAAACAAAAAGGGACCTAAAACCTTCTTTCCTCCATTCTCTTCGTAAAATAAAGGATCGCTCTTTGATGACGAGTGTCGTCGAGATCGGCCACGCAATCGTCTCCCGATTTAAAATTTGCAGTCACACAATGACCAATGTTTGTTTTCGCCTCTCCTATGACACACTTTATTAATAACTGAAAATGTGTGACCTCCCAAGATTGAAACCCGGTAATATTTTATGGCTCAGGTCGACCAGAAGAATGCTTGAATAGAAAAATGTGTGCCTCGAATTTGATACACCCGTTGGGATGTTTTCGGTACACAGATTTGTATGATCACGCAGTGGTACAAGGTATGAACGCATGTACCTCTTTTGTACCTGCTGAGCCACTGGCGTAGGTACCATTTCCGGTGGTATCGTCTTATCACTTCTCTTTCTAACTTTATCTGGCCCGAATTCATTCGATTTGAGGTCAAGTTTGTCTAAGGTTACAACAAGATAACGGTTAATTGTACAGTTTCAGAGAATTGGAGTTTGAAATCGCCTTAACGTAATCTGTCCGTAATAGCGCCCGAGGAAAGTCATAACTTAATTATTAAGAGGGGTATGTCTTTTTGTCAGAACAAATTCATACATTATGCCAGCCAGAAGATTGTTAGATTATGTAGCAAAGGTTTTAAGTGTAACATCACGAGAACTTACAATCACTATGGCAAGGAATTTTCACGGACTTAATGATGAACTATTACTAATTAATGATGAACTTCTAATATTACTTAATTGTTGAACAAATCTAGTATATTTTGAGAAAGTAGGTGGTGTGTGAACACTGAATTTATCTTAATAACATTCTGTGATTTGCAGCACAAGGAATCCGGCTTCTAATCAGTGGCGTAACGTTGCACTTTGGCGCTCCTCACTGAAAAAGCAGCCCCCTGTTGGCGCCCCTCCCCTCTTAAAATTGGACAAATTAGATGATTTTAGACGATACACTGGTAAAATCTCTAAAAAAAGTGTGTTTCTAGAGTTCTAGAGAAAAACGCGCAGTTTTGCTAGTACTGCAGTTAAGTTTTTCAAACTTGTCTCACATTCAAACGACGATTTGGTGCCCCCTAAGATGCCCCCCCCCCCAGCACCCCTGCACAGCGGGGTCAGCGGGACCCTACGTTACGCCACTGCTTCTGATCTTTTGATAGGGTCTCCAATATAGCACTGTTATCTACTACTCCAAATTAAAGGTGAAAACTGTTAAAAATTAAATTGTAATCAAATTGGTTGTTTATTAATAACATCTGAAGCTTGAAAATAACAATTTAAAATCATGCGTATTAACGATTTTATAATATACCGACCTTATTTAGTTGATGTAAAGCGGCATTGAGTGGCAAGCCTAACTGTTCAACTGTAAGTCATATGCATAGAGATTTTTCAAATAATTTGGTTTCGACTTCAGATCTCGATCCTATAGATATAAATGATGATGCTTATAAATGGTGAGATAAACGAGAATAAAAGAGAAAGGGATTGTTTAATGAGCCTATCAACGATATGAATTAATAACAGAAAACATACAAGGTTTCTTTAAAAAGAGATCTAAAAAAATCGCAATTAAAAAGAGTTTTGAAACAACAAGCGTGTTCTATTCGCCAAGTTTCTGTGCCTATAAAACACACCAACTTACGAACTAAAGTATTAAAATAAATATAAATAAAGACACAGCTGAATTTAAAACCCAACAGAAGGTGGCATTGCTTTGCTGCAAGTACTGGCACCAGTACCACTGACGGTAAAATAAAGGGACTATTGCCGAATGATTAAATTAACTAGCAGTATCCCGTCCTACGGACTATTTGTCCAGCTTCGAAAATAAAAGTACATTTTAAGACAGCAAAAACATTCAAAGCCCCCGGCCGTTATAGCTAATAGCTTCAACACTCCATTTCGCGCCCTCCATATAGTTATGTAAACCCTCTATTTCGCTTCCTACATATTATATGTAGTTGAATAGAGTTGAAATATAGACGACCCTAATACACCGAGACTTCACGGTGCATTGAAATTACAAGGAATAAGATTTCGGGCGAGAGATGAAAAATCAGGTACTGAGATGCTAAATATCTGCAAAGTGGACATTAAATATCAAGTTCCTGATTACATTCTCAAAATTTAATCATGTAGTACGTGGGTAAGTGTTCAATGGCATTCTACGAGGGAGAGACCGTGTTCTTCAGTTAGACTTAGATTCTTATATTGAAAGTTGGAATCTTAACAGTTTTTGAAACCCACTAATGATATGATGAAACCCACTAATGATATGATGATTTGTGAACGAAAATAAGGGAATTTTTTTCGAAAACCGCCACATTTCGTACCCAAAATTAAATCATGGTACGTATTTGGGGATTGTATTTGGGGATTTTTTCATCTCCTTATTTTACAAAAATGGAGCCCAATATTTGAGAAAATGAAATACAAAGATCTTCTCTGATAAGCTGTTTCATCTTGTAAACAATTTCTCCGGAGCCTTTGTTAGTTAGCCTCAACTTAACTTTTAATCCTCCAAACTTAGTACCGTACGTGACGTTGTGGGGTGGGTCATATTTTTGTCCAAAACACAGTTAGTATTTTTGTACTAAGTGGTGGGTCTGCTGCTCATTTCCCAGAAAAACAGTTAGTACATGGTACTAAGGGGGGTGTCCAACCCTAAAAAAACCCATTTTACCTCGAATTTCAATTTTGGGAATGGGTTTTGAGGTTTTCCCCCCTTTTTTTACCGCGAAGGGGGTGCAGGTGGGTGGGTCTTTTGAAAAATTCCGAAATAACACTTAGTCGACGACGTTACGTACAGAACTTAGTATCTTCCACTACTCCCGAAATTTCACCGCCAGTATAGTAAATACAGAGCTTACTTACTTTTAATCATAATGGAACGTGTCCAAAATCATTTTTCAAGCAATTCATGATAGAACACTAGTGTTCATTTGTTTGATGAATCATATTTATAACTTACAACATATTATTATATTGATAGTAAATCGATAAAGTCATAATTAAGGAAAATACGTGAAAAATAATTTGGGGAAATAATGACGGTGACCTAAATTTTGGTAGTTTGAAGGTATCGAAAAATAATATTTCAAGCGTTATCGTCGTAGTATTGATTAATTCACATAGTCTGCAGAAAGGGGTATAATTTTTATCATATGAAACTGATTTCGAGACAACAATTTGTCAAGCAGCAGATTTAAATGAATTTCTTAAGCGTTGGAGCTTTAAAACCAGAAATAGTAATTTACAGTTTGCAGTCCTAACCTTACAAATTTAACTCGGGTCGTGGAAAACTTGAAGACCAACGGTAATTGAAGAATTAACCTCTGACAAAATATTATTATATTATGGCATAATTTATGAGCATGATTTCCTTTAAATAAATGGCTGGTCAACGAAATATCACGAATTCTTTTAAAGATATGGAGTTTTGTTTTACATTTCTGTATGAACCCAACTTGTACAGATTGTTCCGGACCATGGTATGATGTAATATGGAAGTTGGAGATAAGGAGAAGATTCCAGAAAGTAAAGGTTTCTGGAAGATTGTCGCACCATTTTCACCTCATTAACATGGGCGCTTATTGAAGTGCTACCCAGTCTTGCTAAAGTTGTGAATCAATTAAGAGCTTAACTAATCAAATTCTACTTCATTAAAAGAATTTACGGGAAATCACATGATACTGGTTGGTGTTCGATAAGAAAGTTTTATTTGAACGAGGGTGTTATCTCAAATATGGAAAATCCAATCAGAAAAATTACAGCACTCAAAATAAAAATTTGATCGGACTGGAGTTCAATAGCACGACCGTCAGTGTAAAATGTAAATATTAAAAGAGTACGGTACAGTTTTGAATATAATACCTACATATGACATAGCGAGTAACGGGTTCACCTCCAGAAAATACCAGTTTATACGTGGATAATTTTAGAGATGGAAACTGGTTTGTCCAGTTCTCGAGGTGACGAGCTCCAAACTGACGAAATATTATCACTGATGTAACACGTCAAAGGCGTGCTGTTCTTTCCAAGACCAATGAGTTGCAGTGATCATAATATCACTGTGTTTTAGCAAAATGATCGAACAAGTTTCCCAGAAATCCGATTCTTTTAGATACAGTTTACAAATTCTCAATAAGCAACACGATATTAGCAGGGGTGAGGTTCTGTTAAAAGTAAGGGAGAACTTGAAGATAAGGCAAAGAAGAGGACAGAAAAGCATTATGGGTCACGGTCGAGAGCAGAGACTTAATAGACGATGGCACAGTTTATTTATAAATTCAATTTATATGCACCAATTAAAAAAATAGTAACATTAGTCGCAGTTGCAGCTCTATCCATTATGTAATTATGTGATTATGTGATTATGTTCTTATGTCACGTTTTTTTGGAAACCATCGAAAGCCTTTTTTCTAGCTATTACGAAACGAAACGAAACGAAACACAGTATTTACTACCCGGCTACTATGCGAAAAAAGATACTGTATAAAATATAACTAAATAATTTACACAAAACGGTGCCCATGTCTGAGCGGCTCGCATTAAAAAGAAAAGGGTTCACGCTCCCAAAATCCCACAATGTAATATATATAATAGCATTACAGCAGAGTACCGGTCATTGGCGGGTACTTCGTACGATTCCCCAACCAACCAGTTACCAGTCGCACCCTCACATGATGGCCCTTCTGGGTCCAAAACGTGACAGAGAAAAAGTAACCTTTCCCTGGTCTCCCCTGATGTCATGCCAACAAGTATGACAACAAGGTGAGGCCAGTGTCCAGGCACACTGATAATCTTGTTTACTGGGTTATGAAATGTAATGACATGAAGGAATGTGGGTGGAATATTCTTTAGACAAGGGATAACTGGATAAAAAGTATTAGAGTTATGGAGCAGTATTACCTTGTGCAAACAAAGAGATAGAGAGAGCTTGTACCTTGTTTTGAAAACAAAACACCAACAGTTTCCAGTATGTGGGTAGCTCAGCAATTTACCGTCGAGGAAGAGTGTAGAGGTTTGGGTTTTATGGCATAAAGCCGTGCCAGCTCTGCTCAACACTTTATGACTTCTGGGTAACTTTCAAACATCCCTATTTTGTTCCTACCTTCTACGCAACATAGATCTTTGCTAAAAACATCGCCCCTAATCCTACAATAGAGCCGTGGACTAGAATGTTACTGTGCAAGTGCTGAAAATACCGCAGATAGTACCAAGACAATTTGTATCAAGTAATTGGACAGTTTGAAGTTGCTTACAGTGGAAACGTTCAGTATCAAATCTTAAGACGGCTAGTTGATGATTCTGATTTCCAATACAATGACAGGCACGTAACCAGGGGGGGGGGCATGGGGGCTGCAGCCCCCCCGGAAAAAATTGAACCCCAGAAAAAAAATAAGCCCCCTAGTACCGGTATGTCCTATTACAAATTCGGGCTCCTTTCTTGTTTCTACATGTAAATGCCAAATAGTACAAAGTACAGTAAACATAGTTTAAAACTGTGCCTCAAATTTCAATCATATCTTTCTTTCATACTTTGCAGTAAGAATCTGTTGATTGCAAAACCTGGTTATTCTTAATCGCTAAATTTTTATTTCTTAAATCATCCTTGTCCCCTAGACCGTAGGAAATGTCAAAATCTTAAGACGATGAGGCCTGAGTAAGTCGTAAATTCTGATTGGAGAATGCAGATTGCTGTTGTAAAGTTACCAAATTTACGTGAGTACTTAATTCTTTTCAGCCCCAGTTTATTACTGTCCTACCTAGCCCCCCCCCCCCCCCGCCAAAAGGGCTCCGCCCCTGGACTCTGCTGGGGGCTGCGCCCAAAGACCCCTGCCAGAGCTTGCTCGCATCGCTCGCTGCGCAGCTGGGTTATTAAGATCTTTTACATCTATACATAGTTCTGATTTAGTCATTACAGTAATTCGCAAGATATTTCCAGGAGCCTTCTGAGCTTCTGCCAGTAACGTGAGGTTTTTACGTGGAGATCTATAAATGCCCGATTGGTACAAATTAAGAAGGCCGCGAACCGGATGACTGCTTCATACTTTTATGTGACCACTTTGTACGTCCATTTTAACCGATTATTCTATGTAAGGTAAGTTAAACTAAATAATGCGGAGTTTTGACCATAATTGCTGATTTTGCGGTGTCAAACTATAATGGTGTGGTTTAGTAGTTCTGGCAAGTACCCTATTTATTTTGTCATTCTTTCAAGTATAGAACTTGTCAAAGGGGCAATAAAAGCAATGTTTGATAAAGCACATGATTTGTTACCATGTTTGATACATAGGAGGTAACAAACAAAGCCAAGTTTTCAGCATTTCTTTTTTATCTTCTTTTAAATCTATGAAAAATTGCTCCGGATTCTCATTTTCCGGGCCATTTCCCGGTCCAGACAAGAGTGGGACGACTTATGAAACCCGCCTGAAACCCACAAGTACATCATGCTCTTATCAGACGGTTTACTGATAAGGTTTTCAGCGGAATCTATTCAATAATAAAACCCCATGTAGCCTTGTTAGGAACCTATGAAGGACCTAAGAAGGAATTATGAAAGGAATTATGAAGGTCTCATGAACTACTCGTGGACGGTTTATGAACGACCTTTAAAGGACTCAAGAACAAGAAGTCGCCTTGAAGTCGGCAGATATGGGTCAAAATTTAAATTTCAATTATCTCGCATACATTTCTTTGTATTTTTACCGCCTTATTTCTGAAACAGAAAGTAAAATTTCACAATATGGAGTCCAAGTCACGTGATTAGGATTTAATATTGATAAAATTAGAGAAACGTGCCAACTTCGAGGCGACTTCATACTGTTACAAGGTAATCGCCATATCTATCACGGTTTCGTTCCAATAACTAGTGATTGGTTTCAGCTGTAAATTGTGTCGGTGAAAACCTCTTATAATTGAAATTATGACTTCAGGGTTCCTTCATTACGTATGAAGATACTTAGTATCTATGAATAAGTAGTTTCAACTGTAAAACGTTACCAACGAAGACCAGTGATAAGAGAAAATTCAAGGTAATCGGTCTTTCGTACGTCATGCACAATATAATTGCTTTTATATGAAAATTTAAATCTTCAACGAAGTCACCCAACTCGAATGTGAAACAACATTTAAGAGCTAAACATTACGAAACATGAGTAGTAAAAACGACATGTTACAACTCAGCGTTACTCATATTAATTATTAACACAATCTTGTAAAATACCCTGTTGTTAACACAGAACACAACAAATTATTAAAAGAGCACAAAAAGACCATTTATTAATTTATGATTAAATATAATAATTTACAGAATTACCGCGCGATTAAGGTCATTATTTTCCGACTTTACACACGTCTGCTCTTTTCCGACAAATTATTACTTTCCGCTTTCATCTTGGCACCCATAACCGGTCACTGCTCAATAACTGGTATTTATTTACACTGCACTATATTTTAATAGAAGCGGCAACTTCTCTAAATTAATGTGTGCTTATCAGTTATCATAGTGTCTCAACAAACATTGCAGACAGTTGCCTCTACAGTACACTGACTACAAGCCACTTTATCACGGCTAGTAAAGCACTCTCTCCAGGAAGTACACTCTTACAGCTCCAGCATGTACTCCTTTATAATATCACAAGACATAATATTTCACAATAATCCAGCCGCTTAGCGAGTGTGTATCCTGCAGCTCAGCGAAATCGAATTTACGAAATATTTAAAAGATAAAAACGTTATGAGGCGGGGAAGGAGCGGTTTTCTCAAGGTGTACCACCTTGCCGCTTAAAGGCAACTTTGGAAAAGTGTCAATACGGTTCAGTTTTATAATTTTGTAATATAATCTGTATGTGATTAATACTGGCCACATCTGGAGGTCTTATTGAATTTCTATACCTCCACACAACTACCCATACTAACCTGGATCACATAATGTAATCTACTTGAAACTTCGGGTGTAGGTTAATATATAGGTTATTATATGTGACCAGCGTTCCAGGAAACTAAGGTACGGCTTGCAACGTGTTTTCATTTTCTCGGAAATATTTGTCATAATTACTTATCCTAATATCCAGGTACCCGGTACGAATGTAAGGAAAATACTACTTAAACTTAGTTTGTCATATTACTTAGTCTATAATGAATATATCTTTTTGAAATCAGTCATACAAAATAGGTATGAGCATAACATTTGTGGAGTTTAAAAGCGAATTTGCCCCATTAGGAAGCCTCCAGATCGGACAATAATGCAATCATTGGGAGACTGCAAGTGCTCAAGAATACAGAATTAACCAACAAATATGTTAAATTGGATTGCGATGGAGAAACATAATATATGCTATCGAATCATTATATATATAGTTAAAACATGCAAGTGTGACTTTAAAACACAACCCAAAGATTTTCAAAATAATGTTGCACGACAAAACAGGTGCCAGATGATATTATTATGGATGATGATTAGAAATAACGATTAATGATGATTAGAAATAAGCCTGATTCAATATAAGATGGGATGTTAAACTAAAGCTGTGGTGAAATAATGACTTTGTCCAGAGCATTCAGAAGTTGAACAAATAAATGGTTTATATAATAATAAATGATAATAAAATTTGGTAGCTTAAACACAAACTCTAAGCCCAGTGGATAAACCACAAAACTTATGCTCTATTGTGTGAAACAAAGATACTAGATCAAGATAACTATCAAGGAGTGTATGCATAGGACATAAATAGTTTTGGAACGAAGATGACATGCTTGTGAAGCGAGCTAACAGTCTAATTGCTAATAAGTTCAAAAAGAATATATATATTGTTTACCATTACCAAAATTTAGAACTGTCAAACAAATTGAAGATGTCATTTTCTGATTTGAAGAAGGTAAACCAAAAACTGATCTAACTATGCAGCGTTTCCGATCTAACTATGCAAGGGAGAACAAAAAATATTCATAAGAACTCTAAATTCTAATATTATATAGAATATATAATTCAATATAAAGAAAAAAGGAGTCAAGATATTGATGATATTCTAGTTTAACAAGACTATATCATATACAGCTAGTTTAACCAGTCCTGTGTAAACGATCATGTTTGGGAGCCAGGTTTATATAGTTCATATATACACTAGGCTACTGTTGGAGCCGGTACAATTAGCTGGTTACTAAGCCGGTTACTAAGCCGGTTACTACAGGAGCCGGTACAAGTAGCCGGTTACTAAGCCGGTTACTACTGGAGCCGGTACAATTAGCCGGTTACTAAGCCGGTTACTAAGCCGGTTACTAAGCCGGTTCACTAAGCCTCTTGATGGCACACAGTAAGAGATCATGACAGTTATGGCTGATGATCGCCTCGTTTGATATATGCGCCATTGCTGACACATTTGTGTTTGCGTGATTAGGAGAAAACATCAGAATCGGAAATATAAATGGAGACTGAGCGTTTCACAGTTGATCCTTTTAGCTTTTAAATTGATCCGGGATCAAGTGGGAAGTGGAACACACCGGAAGAAGAGTGAACGAGCACAAATTACAGACAGACCCGTAGGTGTCAAACCGATTACCATACCAAAATCAACCCAAACTTTTCGAAGGTGAGAGATGACCGACTTGATGACTTGATGACATGATGACGAATCATCGCTATTCGTGTAAATATTCATTCGACTAATTTATAAGAGAGTTTGTAATCGTGATAATGATATGATATGAACTGAGAACGGACTGGTTTATCAGGATCGACAGGTTTGACACAAGACAAATACCAGTCTTGATACTACATTCCTTTGTTTAAAGTGAAGAGAAGCAAAAATTCATTGGCTAGAGTGTTCTAGTATTTGTAATTGTATGAATGATTGATCGAATTTTTTCGGGGAAAATTTGTTTCCGGAGAAACTTCGATAATATTTTGTTGGTAGGATATCTTCGATAGAAAGCTCTCCTGTGGAAAGGCACGAACCTTCCCGCTGGATAGGGAGGAAGCTTCCTGGTGGGAAGTGAGGTTGCGCCTTAACCGTGCGTTAACCGTGCCTTAAGTGACCGTGCCTCAACCGTGCCTTATGTTACCCTTGTGCCTTAACCGTGCCTTAACCGTGCTTTAACCGTGCCTTAACCGTGCGTAGCTACATTACCGAATTGCCGGAGTTTAATTTTCACAAGTTTATTATTTAAAGCGAAACTTGATTAGACTTATCATCTCTCATGGTAAGATTTCAATCCCAAAATATTTTCAAGGGCCTACAATTTACATCGTCTTTTTCGAACCACACTTATTTCACAATTGTTGCTGGCAGGCCGTAATATATACATTTCGGCCTGAAAATAATAATAATATTTACGATAACTAAAATGGTAGCAGCTCTGTTTAGCCTCAAGTTTTGTTCACATGTAAGCAGCCTTTACAGGCTCTAGTGGGGATTATTATTTCACAATTGTTGCTGGCAGGCCGTAATACATACATTTCAAATCTCATTATTTGAATTGTTTTTAAATACTGTGTTTGATAATGATATCTATTGCCAAATTGATTCTAGGCCTTGTCAGCAAATTTGTCTAAAGTTTTTGCCTGCGGTAAAACAATTTGAATTCCTGTCTGTACAAAAGTTTATTTTGTCTGTACAGTGTACACACAACTTTTCACAGGGTATGGTTGCCTCTACTCTGCACAGTACATATAATAACGTTTCTCAGGGCATGGTTGCCTCTACTCTGCACAGTACATGTAATAACGTTTCTCAGGGCATGGTTGCCTCTACTCTGCACGGTACATATAATAACGTTTCTCAGGGCATGGTTGCCTCTACTCTGCACGGTACATATAATAACGTTTCTCAGGGCATGGTTGCCTCTACTCTGCACGGTACATATAATAACGTTTCTCAGGGCATGGTTGCCTCTACTCTGCACGGTACATATAATAACGTTTCTCAGGGTATGGTTGCCTCTACTCTGCACGGTACATATAATAACGTTTCTCAGGGCATAGTTGCCTCTACTCTGCAGTCTGCACGGTACATGTAATAACGTTTCTCAGGGCATGGTTGCCTCTACTCTGTACGGTACAGGGCATGGTTGACTCTACTCTGAAAGGTACCGGGTACATGTAATAATTTACGATAAATAAAATGGTAGCAGCTCTGGTTAGCCTCAAGTTTTGTTCACATGTAAGCAGCTTTTACAGGCTCTAGTGGGGATTATTAGAATAATCATGCTTTAGTTCTATACATTTCTATGAATATATTAAAATCTAGCTGGTAACTGAAACAGTTTAGTGATTAACCCAAAACTAGCTGTTTGGGATGTTTTCTGTTGACGTCTCTTACCTCGTCAAAATTAAAAGAGGCAATGTCGCTACTGGAGGCTGTCCTGAGTAATCCAATGTTACTCTGCCCGTTTCTGTAAATCGTTGTTACATTCAAACTAAATTAAGTTTATTTTTCCCAAAATAACTCCCTCGATTTTTTTATTGAAGAAAAAAGAGCATGCTCAATTTACCGTTATAATTCTAAAGGGAGAAATTTGATAGTTATTATATTTAGAAAAGAATTGTATCGTGTTTAATGTTTACCTAGAAGAAGGTTCGTTAGAAAGGTCGTACAAGAAGGATATAGGAACTGAAGGTGACTGAACATCCATATTGTAAGCTTCCATTGGATTCTCGACAAGCTCCTTATACGCTTGGTTTATAAAGGCGTCTGTTATTTTCTTTCGTCCCTGCAAAGTAATGAGATTGATTATCAAACAGAATGTTGGGACGTTAAAATGAATCATCAGACTTTTTGGCAAATTTAGAAACCAGTTGTTAGTTCAGATTTTTTATGGCTGAAAGATTGCATTAAGAGAAAACACAATAGATTGATTCGTTTACTGCCTTACTGGCATCTCGGATAAAATGTCCCGCAGGAATTCTTATCAAGTTTTCCTGAAACGATGTGTAAGGATAAAAAACTGTAAATAGTCATGCTTGAAACAATAAGAAATTCTCAGCTTACACTAACAGCAGCTGAAAAATCTGATAATGGTTGGTCCAAAGCGAGGGAGGGTAGACTAGACATGTTGAATTGCTAAAATGATGATATGTTATAGTATCTTAATTGAATCAGGAAAACAGAAATACTGCATTAAAGCTATTTGGACTTTGGAGAATGCTTATTCAACAAAATATAATTTGGTTCCTATAGTGCGGAACTAATAATAAGATTTAAAAAAAAGAAATATATATAATAAGAACAGATTAACAATCAAATCAATTATCTAAGTTTTATTTAAAATGGCTTAAAGAGGACCAAGACTATTCCAGGCTTCCATTGAAATGATATATCAATGATGTAAGTGTGAGGGGGAACATTTGACCTTTTCTATGGACAGTTTAGGAAGTACCAAAAATGCAACCATGAATTTCTGGTCAGAAGTTAAAGCTGCCTGACATGAAATGCATGGCCACAACCCTCTAGTTCCATGGGCAAATTTTCACTATATTATTTCACTCAAATAAAATATGTCCGATTTTTTTGCCTCTTTCTTTTCAATTTCACTGTATTATTTGAGCTAAAAAATTTGTGAACGTGCTCAAACATTAAAATTTTCTCTTGACTGGTTACACTTGTGTAAAAAAGCGGCTGTTGAAATTTCCGAAGTAAAATAAGTGTTAGATTTTAAAAATCGATACTATAATTGCATTTTGTTGTCCAGTACCCAAGTTTCTGGGATCAACTATATCAATTACAGTGCAGTGGCCGGTCCTCCTGCTGACTTGACACTGGCCAGACACAACATGCGTATCGATTACTGCGTGCAAATTATTTGGCCGTGAAACAGGTTGCCTGTATATTTTTAATTCGCAAGTAAAATGTGTGCAATTCAATGACATTTATCAATTTTTAAGAAAATGGAGAGAAAAGTACAACAAAACTGGTACATTTACTTCAATGTTAGTTTAAAACAAAACTGGTACGTTACTTCAATGTAAGTTTACAACAAAACTGGTACGTTACTTCAATTTGATGACGTAGCAAAAGTGGGTGGAATATCTTCCATACGAAGTATCATATCTTTCTCCAGAAACCTTCAGATTGGAATTAAATCAAATCGGAGGATATTCCGGAGAGTAAATTAAATTACATATACATAGCCTATATCATGTCTGTTTCCAGAAACATTGAGAGATAGAGAGAGCTAAACCCTGTTCAAGCAGAGAGAACCTCGTACAAATAGAGAGAGCTTGTACCTTGGCTGAATACAAAACATGAACAGTTTCCAGTATGTGGATAGCTCGGCGAGGTTTGGGTTTTATGGCATAATGCTGTGCCAGCTGTATTACTACTTGAGTGTGATAAAAATAGTGAAAAAGTCATCATATGACCTCTTGGTCACTTTCAAACATCCCTATTTTGTTCCTACTCCCTACGCAACATGACTTTCTTTGACTGCTCTCTCTCAGCAAACTTTTCACTATCTTATTGTTTGTACAAGGTAATACTGCTCCATAACTCTGATATTTTTATCCCTTGTCTAAAGAATATTCTACTCACATTCCATTACATTGCAATGTCCGGATTGAGGCTCAGTAAACAAGATTATCAGTGTGCCTGGACATTGGCTTCACGTTGTTGTGATACTTTTTGACATAGAGTTTGATAGACATGTACAAGGAACAAAATATGATCATAAAAAATGTGAGCTAGTGAAATTGCTTTTATTAAATGTGCGTCCAATGCAATAAGAATTTGTTCATCGTTGTGGTAATTGGAATTTGGAAATAAGTAGGGCTTTCAACTACATACAAATGGCCATCTTAAATAATAATCTTAGAATGTGTGTCTGTTTGTGTGTCTGTCTGTCTGTGTGTGCGTGTGTAATTTCCGAGCGGCTTAATCAAGAAAACGGTTAGAGTTACGGGACTGGATCTTTCGGTAAAGTGCCGAGAAAACTCTGACGAAGCCAAATGATAAAGGTTTTTTAAATCGGTCGGTGGTAAGTAGTTTAATTGATGGTTTTGTACGACAAATGTGACATAAAATGGCTCACTTTTTCTCCCTCCTCGCTCCCTCTCCCATTAATGCATTTTATAAAGCTGCATATGTAGCGTTGGTACATGAATTATAATTAGGTTAGCCGCGTAAGATTCACTGTCATGTAATACTATAAGCTTATTAGGGGAGGGGGCACTCATTGCGGTCTGTTTGGACTGGTAGAGAGAGTTCATACTTTCATACGACAATGTTATGCGTGTTTTCAAATATAATAGGCGGGTTTATACTTTTGCATTTCAACTGCAATAGTAAGGTCCCGGCCGTAGGCACGGGTTACACTAGTACATCTATGTACAAGGAAAGTTAAATTGAATAATGGAGAGTTTTTACCACAATTGCTGATTTTAAGGTATCAAACTATAATTATGTAGTTTAGTGGTACCCTATATATTTTTCCATACTTTCAAGTATAGAACTTAGCAAAGGGGCAGTAAAAGCAATGTGTAAGAATGCACTGATTTGATTTTGATGAAAATTCGCCATGATTAGCTGTAGATAGTGGGTGAGAAACTAACAAAACAAAAATATGCAAAAATATGCAACCTGCCAAATCCCACAATGTTCCATTGTTATGAGAGGAGTCCTCAATTTGCCATTTGATTTCTGTCACTTTCTTGTAGAAGGCCAGCGGTCACCACCACAAGTTAATTAGCAAGTACTTAAAATGCATGAGAAAAATGCATGAGTAGGAGTAGGTTAAGCTGAATGAAGGAAAACAGGGTAGCAAGAGGGAGAAGATCAAGGTAAGATCAAGGTAAGATCAAGGTAAGATCAAGGTAAGATCAAGGTAAGATCAAGGTAAGATCAAGGTAAGATCAAGGAAAGATCAAGGTAAGATCAAGGTAAGATCAAGGTAAGATCAAGGGAAGATCAAGGTAAGATCAAGGGAAGATCAAGGTAAGATCAAGGTAAGAGCAAGGTAATATTTCTTGGAGTCCCTGAACACACAAAAACACGCAAAAAGTTAAACATGCTTTATAAAGCTTTCCTGTTTGTTCTGGATGATGAACCAGATGCATGTTGCATTGACAGATTATTCTGTCACCTAGTTGGTGATGGCATTCGAAATTGGCTATGAATAATCAATATTATAAATAAAAAATCAAGGTTATTGGTAGAGCCAAATTTTCAATTTGAGTGGAAATTTTTAGAGGACTCGCCATTGCTTTCCTTGTGCATGCAAGACATTTTTTAGGGGGGAGGCTGTGATAAAATTCATAACTTTATAGATGTGGATTAGTGTCTCTTATTGAAAATTTGGCTACAGCCTCCACAGTGAAGAATCTCTGGAGTTGACCAAAATGTTTAAGAGCCGTTGTGAGGGTGTGCGTTTGTATTCACATACATACATATATATTTCATATTCACAGCAACTGATAAAGTGATATACAAGTTTTAATTTTTAAAGTTTCTGTTTTTGTTTTTAATGAATAGACGTAATCAACATTTTCAATTTTCATATTCACGCATATTAAATAAAATTATATTGTTATGTATTATATTATTTTGTAAACATTGGCCGGGTATAAAAAACCGGTCCCCAAACAAACAGTGCCAGGAACTTGCGGGTCCAACAAAGGATTTTTATTGACGAAGGAGGCATCCCATGGCAGT
Source organism: Bolinopsis microptera (assembly GCF_026151205.1). Lineage (NCBI taxonomy): Eukaryota > Metazoa > Ctenophora > Tentaculata > Lobata > Bolinopsidae > Bolinopsis > Bolinopsis microptera. The sequence continues at coordinate 17,579,748 of NC_087074.1, forward strand.
TGTCCAGGAAAGAACTCAAAACAAGTTCTTTAATTTCTCTTCAGACACAACACTTAAAGTGACAGCGGACTATGGTGACAAAATATACTCAATAAAATCTCTACATACCAGGCTTCTCGGGGAAACGGAAAATGCATGGTGTAGAAAAATGGTATAGAGAGAAGTTCACGTGATCCCAATCCCCAGTATCTTTCAACTCACTGATAACCTGCCAAGCGTCTCACATACTTTAAGTACTTTCAGCACAAGAAAAAACAATTTTTAAGAAAACAACAATTTTATTTAGTTTCAGTTAAAGCAGACAAAAATATATTTTATATATATAACTAGCACGAACTTTATACCAGATATCTTAGGGGACTTGGAGTAGCAAGAGAGTGACTAGAAGTTATTTATACCTTTTACAAAAATACGTTAAAAAATAATCCCAGGTGATGCAGGATCAGAGCGTGCAGACCGTAAAGCATAAAGTTTACCCACCCACCCTTGCCTCCTGAATTCTTGGATGGATAAACATTTATGCAAACTTGATCGTTTATACTCCAAGTCCCTTTGTTAAAAAGATTAATATTATTTATGTCTGGAGTTAGCTTCATTCAATAATGAAAATGTCAATATAATCAATATTAACCCATTAGGGACGATAGGGTCGTTTTTAGGACCCACCTTTTCTAGACGAAAAACCAAATTACTAAACACTATAACGAATCTATAGCATATATGCTCAAAATTTATTGGGCTTCATTATCACCCTACGCGCGTGGGGTGGACTCCTGGGGTGGACTTTTATTCAGCACGTATTTTGTAGCCTGTTCAACTTGACGTTTTGAATCGTTACTATCTCAATGTCACAGATACATAGAATGTGAGGTGATCATCTTAAAGAGAAACGTCTCAGCTTTCACCTGGTGTAAAGTTTATCTTTGTTCTCAAAATATAGCTCGCTCAGTGTGCAACAGAAGTTGACATTACAATAACCACGTCCGCGACCGGTCGTCAGATACCGGAGTCTTGCACAAAATTGGGTCCCTAAATTAAAATTTTATGACACAGTTACGATGAACTAGTGTCTAGGGAAACATTTGGTGAAAGTTTCAACTCTCTACTATAAAAATAGCTATAGTTATTGAAGATAAACCGTGAGAAAATTCCTCTTGTCGGGATCGACGCTCTAGGAACCTCCCTTCTGTACCACGTGACAACGATTAGAGCGTCACGTGGCCGTCACGTGACACAAGTGCGCGCGTTGGCTCGAGCATTCTCGTGGGAAATCCTGATTGCCTGATCGATCTCCTGGGAAATCCTGATTGCTACGGAAAGGGCTGACAACCACTGTTATTTTCGTTCCTCAATTTTCCAGTTCACTTGCTCAGTGCTGTCAGTTGTTTTTTGTTTGCCCTGCTAAATAAATTTCACTCCGTCATAATCCCCTACTCCCCTATCCAATGAACTGTTTCTGTTACAGCTGCCATTCTGTTGACTTGACCCTAACTTAGTCTTATCATTGTCACTCGATAACTTTATCCGTGTGCACTTTCTCGAAACTCACTTATCTTTGTCAAGACTCAGCTTATCTCAGATCTAAATGTTGCCTTAACAGACTTACTGGTCACTGCACTGGGCCCTCCTTTAAATGCAAATATCATATGAGCAGCCGATCGATTTATTGCTTGAACTGTGCATCCTTTTTTTTAAATACATAAGGTCAATTTTTCTATCGTGAAACTTAGTCACTGAAAGTGAAGACAAGGCAATCTGGCTGTGCCGGTTCCCCTCTGCCTAGATCACTTAGAATATCCATAGTTAGCAATACTTTAATCGTTTAATGCAGCGATATAGCCAGTTATTAATGCCACATTGTAGATTTTAGCCTGTTCCAATCATCCTTATATCGAGTTAATGAAATTTATGAAATTGCCTACCGTTCAAATCGCTCTCTGTTGTTAGCACCACACTGATTAACTACAATGTTCCAATTTTTTGCTGTTACAGCAGATAGTTATGGTGAAATGGCACGCAGGAATAAGTCATCCCTGTCCTCCAAAAAGCACATGAAAAGGTACTTGGTAAGCCATGTATTTTCCAATATCAAATCCAATGTATCACAATCTGTGGACTTTTTACTCAAAAACTAGATTGATTAATTGATAATTCATTGCTGATTGTTCACGCGCCCTGCATGGAAGTATAAAAATGGTAATCCGCATACTCCAGGAAGAATTGAAGCAATCTCAAGAGAAAATAAGGGAATCTGGATCCTTCGTCGGATCGTCACAGAGCTTAGAGGGGAGCTCTACGCTTCACTGGCCATGCAAAGCAGGGAGAGTGACGGAGGCGGAGGCACTGCTGGCTGCTGGAGCGGACATTAACAAGCTGGACAGAGCGCAGTTGAACCCTTTCATGGACGCGATCAACTCAGGTAAATCATTTGACCGCCTTAACAATATGGGTTTATCTAACATTGGTAATAGTAGCAAGAGGTTTTAGTCATGCGTTTGATTACAGCACAGTGTGAAACCCTGAAGCATACGTCGAGCTCTAAACTCTGTTTTGTCTGATAATCAATTATTTGAATATTGAAGGATTAAATTTGGTAACTTGATGATCACATAATTAACAGGACAGGTCGACTGTGCTAGATGGCTGCTGAGGCAAGACGGTTGAAAGCTCCAGCCCGAGATATGGTCGTTTTGTAGGGAGAGGGGGCTAGAGTCAGTGCTAACAGCTTAACAGAAGGTAAAATCCTGAACTTTTGTTCATTGATTCTTTGAATCAATGAACAGATTCAAAGAATCAATGAACAATCGTTCAGATGTAAAAATTATTTATTCACTATTTTGCATTACATTTAGTTACAGGACTGACATGCGACATCCGTCGTTGACCTTTGTCTTTATTTCAGCAAGGTACGGAGAGCGATCCATGGCTGTCCCGATAGACCCACTCAGACTCCTGCCGGAAGATACTCCTCCGGTTGATCCAGATGAGACAGTTCTAGCAGATGATCAGTTACAGACTGAAGAACATATCCCACAGATTGATAAGTTTAAGACTTGTGCACGTACTAGGCCTATAGGACACCAGAAACTAGACCAAAAATTCTTCATAAAAGAGCACACCAAACCGATATTCAAGCATAATAACATTCTAGCTATACAAAATCTATATACATACCACAGTTACCTGGAGCTCTACAAGATAATGAAATTCCGTGCTCCAATATCCTTACATGAGGGTTACACATGTTCATCAAGGAAACCCTGCCTTCTAATCTGTCAGGCAGACCCACCTGACAATCACAACACTAGATCAACCAAAATTTTTAACATTTTAACCCCAAAGTTCAGAATGACTGATTTTACTACTAGTGTAATGTGCTTGCGAGGAAAGCTAAAACGTGCGCTACTAGCTAATCAACATAACCACGCCCTGCTTGATTGGACCGTAAAAGACTTTGACTGCACAAATATTATTTTCCAAACATTATAACTGGCTGGTCACACACATCTAAATTAAATTACCCTAGGCTACTGTTTTCCAAGTCTTGTCCTGTGAGTAAAGTATGTGTGAGAAAGTTTTAATAAAATGAATGTATATTTTTGAATTTTTAAATTTAAATTTGAGAATGAAGTATAAAGAAATTTTTAATTAGCATTGTATAGTTTAAAATATTTATAGCTTATTATAACCATTGATAAATTTAAGCCATAATCTTTCGCCTGCTCTCCAATATCCACCTTGAAGGTGCATTTTTAATCCTTGAACTACACAATATAAAATCAAGCATGTTTTAGTGTAGACTTTTTGTCACAACAGGACTGCAACCTATATAGTAAAAACTTTAAACAGAACCCCTAATGTCTGCTAACAATTTTTCGTATAGTCCTAATGTGAGCCTTGTCTCTAAAAACTTAACTGAACTAGCGTTTTGGTGTGTGCAAAAGCTCCCAGGCACGCGCATTCCTTGCCCCGTTAGTTACCTGTCCTTCCAAAACCAAACAAGCAGTCAAGGACAAAAAGTCATACACCAAATGGGCATTATATTTTATGAATTGTTTTACATCTTTTATTCTGTAAAATGTGCTAAAATTAAATTTCTTGTTTCATTGAAATTTCTTGTTTCATTGAGATCAATGCGTCAACATCTGCAAATGAAGGTACTTCAATCTGCTCTTCTTGTATATGTCTTTGTGCCTGCGTCTGTGATTGTACTGAAGTGTACTCTGTGTGTTTGTGCCTGTGTCTGTCTTTGTATCGAGTGTGTGTCTCTGATTGTACTGCGTGTGTCTGTAATTGTAATGTAGTGTACTGAAGTGAACTATGTGTGTGTCTGTGTGTGTATGTGTCTGTGTGTGTATGTGTCTGTGTGTGTATGTGTCTGTGTGTGTATGTGTCTGTGTGTGTTTGTGGGTGAGTTTGTGGGTGTGTGTGTATGTCTGTGTGTATCTGTGTCTGTCTGTGTGTCCGTCTGTGTCTGTGTGTGTCTGTGTTTATGCTGTGTCTGTGTGTCTATGTCTGTATGTGTTTGTGGGTGTGTGTATCTGTCTGTCTGTCTGTCTGTCTGTCTGTCTGTCTGTCTGTGTGTCTGTCTGTCTGTGTGTGTGTGTGAGTGAGTGAGTGTGTGTCTCTGTGCGTCTGTGTGTGTGTGTGTGTGTGTGTGTGTGTGTGTGTGTGTGTGTGTGTGTGTGTGTGTGTGTGTGTGTGTGTGTGTGTGTGTGTGTGTGTGTGTGTGTGTGTGTGTGTGTGTGTGTGTGTGTGTGTGTGTGTGTGTGTGTGTGTGTGTGTGTGTGTGTGTGTGTGTGTGTTCTTTCATAGAAGTTGTTATTTCCAAGATACGAAGTTCGAAAAGCTAGCATTTAGTAATAGACGAATTTTGCAGCTGATATCAGAATCGAAATGATGATGGTACTACACGAGATGCTCATGGAAAAGGTATCAGTTTGCTTTTCTCCTCCCACGAGCAGTACAAAGTGTGGGTTCAACTTAAATCTGATAGAAGATATCGTATGCAGAACCCAAGCCCGGCTATGTCTGTACATAATAACGAAAGAAACCGGTAAGTTTTTAATCATGTAAATGTTCGGCCGAACGTTTGCTTTCATTTTAGACTAGTGACGAAAATCAACAATCGTTTGCCAGTTTGGTTAGTAAAATCGACAAAAAATAGTCCATTCCCCAAGGCCATGATATTCGAATTCTGCCCGTTGAAATCAGCCACTCTGATTTTTATCATTGAACTTTGCATTGATGACATGTTCATTCTCTACAGGTTATGCTGCGAGGGCGTTTAGCTCGATAGATGTTGAAAATGCCCACAGCATTATAAATCATTTGGACCGCCGAGGGGTCCAAAACTCCTCAATCGAAGAGCTTAGTAGACATGTCAGCAACCTACAGAGACTTCAAATTCTCAGGAAAACCTCTCTAGGACGGTAATACATTAACTTGTTTAGTTAATAAATTTAATAAGTAGATTTTGAGTGATGATTACTCAATACTGATATCGAGGTACCATAAAAAGGGTATATAAACTTATCACTTATGCTTATATGCTTATACTCCTATACTATCAATGAATATCAAATCGCCTTCTCTAGTTATCAAACCCAACATAAATTAAATCTCGGCCTACAAGGACTATTCGATATTTACAACATACCGAGTGAATGTCTCAATCTTTTCAGGAAGCTTTATACTCCGACATCCACAATTTACCACGCCCCTGAGATCGACAAAGGTCTTTCTGATAGATTGACTTCCAGCCAATTCGATCTATCGAAGCCGAGTGGGAAGAACAAAGAACTGAAACCCATGGTCGCAACGATGCTCCTCGCGGACAAGGGAGAGTTAGGGCCATCGGTGGTCACAAGACTGCAGAATATTTATTTTTTTAAGCGTTGAGGTTGTCACGAAAGCGTACTGTAACGGGACTGTATCAGATTTGAGTGATTTGATTTTGTGATTCGCAGTTCACGTGATTTTATTGTGATCTTAGACTGTAAAAACTATAAAGGTTCAAGTTGAACTATCGTCGCCATGATTATGTATTTTGGAACTGTTCACGTTGAAATTGCTTCGTTAATCAGCAGTCTTCCTTGGTTACCTTCTACTGTGTAATGCAGCTACGATCAACGATACTTAGCTAGTACATTCATATAAGTAACTGCACTGAGAAGAGTAAAAAATTTGAGCTTTGACAATAACATTTCCTTGTTTTTAGATACGGTTACTATTCTAGTGAGGGGTTCATAGCTGACCATTAATGTCTTACTCACAATAATTTGTGCTCTGATATTGGCCGTACTGACTGCTGTTGAAAAAGCCACGCCATCAGATGCGCGTCACGAGAGTCCACCCCAGTAGACTCCACTACGTACAAAATTTGAAATTTTCCCAAAAACTTCTGACTAAGCTAGTTTGTTTTCAATAACTTTTGCAATATTAACAGTAGACCCTTCAAATTTTCACCAAATGTTTCCCTAGACACTAGTTCATCGTAACTGTGTCATAAAATTTTAATTTAGGGACCCAATTTTGTGCAAGACTCCGGTATCTGACGACCGGTCGCGGACGTGGTTATTGTAATGTCAACTTCTGTTGCACACTGAGCGAGCTATATTTTGAGAACAAAGATAAACTTTACACCAGGTGAAAGCTGAGACGTTTCTCTTTAAGATGATCACCTCACATTCTGTGTATCTGTGACATTGAGATAGTAACGATTCAAAACGTCAAGTTGAACAGGCTACAAAATACGCGCTGAATAAAAGTCCACCCCAGGAGTCCACCCCACGCGCGTAGGGTGATTATGTAGCCCAATAAATTTTGAGCATATATGCTATAGATTCGTTATAGCGTTTAGTAATTTGGTTTTTCGTCTAGAAAAGGTGGGTCCTAAAAACGACCCTATCGTCCCTAATGGGTTAATATCAATATCAATATCAGACTAAACTATCGAATAAATAAATTATCAAATATTAATTATTTATTCGTTCTGATAAAAATGAAAAAATGTACAACTATTTAAAAAAATAATTTGAGTAACGTTTTAATTACGTTTAACTAGTCCATACCCTAGCTAGGCTCCATAATGTAAAACATTTGTAACTGTAACTCCTAAATGAAAATTGTAACTCCTAAATGAAAAGTTGTAATATACCCGGTCCAAATTTGGGGCCTTATGTGCAAGTACAACCCAAGAGTACAACCCAATAAGTAATATTTGATGAATCACACTATTTCCATGACGAACCGGCCAAACACAAGTATAAGCTAATCGACTTTACAGAGCCATGTGTCTACGTTAGCACAAGTACATGTAGTTAACAATATATCCTGAGAGATAACAAAGTTAAGGTAACAGTATATAAGCCAAAGGTCCTATAATATAAGGACACGTTCATTTGAGTTTGAGGATATTGGTAAATATAAGTGACCCTATTAAATGGCACAGTGTAGTTGAATTTGTCACACTATGAAATTACATAAACCCTTGATGGTTAGGATAATCGTATCATCCTCTAGGCTAACTTTGTCACATAACGATATCTTAATCAGGTGATAAGATATCGCTTAAATACGGCCGGCACGGAAATGGTTACATTGTCACACTATAAACATGTGACGGAGTAAATATGGACCCCTTGCTGCCGTTTTTGACCAAATTTTTGAGTGTCCAGTTGATTGGATGGGTACATATGACCATTACCTACATATTTTACGACTTTTTTCGTTAGATGGTGCACTCAGGTTTACTCTGTCACACATTAAAGAAAATATGTGATGAATGTTTAGGGCACCCTGATAAGCAATGCTGAGTAGTGTAAGTTTATTTGATGGCCTGAAAGTGCTGGGAATTGTTATTATATCATATAGTCGTAAGGAATTAAAACACAGAAGGCACAACCAAGTTTACTTTGTCACATAATCTTGATGATATCTGAACATGTGTGAAATTGAACAAATAATGATATACCAGCTTAAACCCCTTATATTACGTTATCAAACCCTTATATCAAACAACACTGCTAGTACCATGCACCAGTCACATGAATCATTATCAGGTGGTAATATGTTAACAGTGTCACAATTAAACTACCGCAACATATGGTCAAAAATAGGATAATTTCGTCACAACAAAATTATTATAACTCTGTTAGCTCCTTGCTGGCAAAATAACTAGTTTATCGAAAAATTTGTGATGATTAAGTTTCATAGTATTCTAATAGAGGTATAGTTCTTCAAAATAGGGGCAAGACATGTTTACTTTGTCACATCAGTTATTATAAGAGTTAGGTAATCGTCATCAGATTAAAAGATATTTTTCGTAGTTTGGATCGATTAAAATACCTGTAATAAAGCACCCAATGCCAATTTTAACGTGCACTATCTTGATATTGTTGGGGCAGGGAAAGTTAATTTTGTCACATTTTCAGTGTCATTGACAAATTAATCTAAAATTGTTAAAATTGAGCTCTGATGTTCTGGACAATATTCTTCCAATCGTTTCTGAAAGAATGTTGAATTCTAATAGAGTTATAGATCTTTAAAATAGGGGCAAGACATGTTTACTTTGTCACATCAGTTATTATAAGAGTTAGGTAATCGTCATCACATTAACATATATTTTGTAGTTTGGATTGATTTATATAGGCAATAAAGCATCCTAGTATGCCAATTTTAACACACTATCTTGATATTGTTGGGGCAGGGAAAGTTAATTTTGTCACATTTTTAGGTCTTTGACAAATTTAACCTAAAATTGTTAAACTTAAGAATGTAAGAATGTTGAATTCTAATAGAGGTATAGAATATAGGTTTTCAAAATAGGGGCAAGACATGTTCACTTTGTCACATCAGTTATTATAAGAGTTATTATAAGAGACTATTTCATTCTATAATCATTGTTTTTAACCTATTTACGATTTCGTATAATTTTTTGTGACAATGTAAAGTGGTTCCACTCAGTGAGCGTGTTGCATGTGCTGCACAGCTTGCATTACACTTTGCAGTAGAGAGTCAGAGTACTAAAAAGGGTAGAGTAGGTAGACACCAGTCGAACTTGCTTAAGACTATTAAATTTGATTTAGGTAGCAGGAACATTCCATTTGTAAATACAGACGATTTGTACAATTTAAGACTTTTAGCCTCTGATAGAGCGGGATGGAAGAAGTTGTTATAGCTTGTGTATCAGTTTTTCTTTTTTTCTGGCTACTTATCAGATCTTTAAGATGTTCATTTATGTTCTATTTTTGATTTGAATAAAGTTATATAATAAGACAATGTAAACATCAACTGATCTTAACTTGCATCAACTACATTGTCATCATATAAAGTTTTCGCGCCTTTCAAACCAAAATCAAATATAAATAATTCGCCCAAAATTTAAAATTTCATATATTGTGACAGAATTAACCTCATTTCCCAATAACCAAGTGCCTGTATTAGCTAACTATTCAAAACGATATATTTTAGGGCTATGATTGGTAGAGCAACCATCAAATAATGAGTTGAAAGGGTTTTTAGGACACCTCACAGTAGAATAGAGGTATGGTATCATGAGTGTGACAAAGTTACCCAAATATTGCCTTGTAACCGTTCGATCCGTGCCCATTAACCAATGTTGTATCATGATTGTAAGATTGACCTAATTTACTATATTTCAGACCAAGGAATGATAATTAGACAACTGCAGTTAACTAAGTCACACAAAATGTGACATTTGATCATTATAGTGCCTAACAACAATAGATTTTCTTTCTGAGCGGTGCATATGGGAGTATGGGTCACGTGGCTAATGTTCAGAACTTCTGAATATGCTAGGTTAATAGATGTCAAAATTAAGCCACTATCGTCGAAAACGCTATTATTTTTGTTTACCAATATCCTCAAACTCAAATGAACGTGTCCATAAACTAAAGGTGTAATATAAAGGACTGGAAATATATAGCCTGACAGTACTATACTGCGTGACACGCTCGTTTCGGCGGTCACGCGCTACTGCAAGCCAAAGGGCTCTGGTTAGAGCAACTAATCGACTACAAATTTGGTGGAAGAAAAGGCCTGGTATATTGAGGTACCCGGTATAAAGAGGCACAGTAAATAAAGGTTTCACATAGCCATGTGCCTACGCGTACTTCGGCGGTCGCGCGCTACTGCAAGCGAGAGGGCTCTGGTTAGAGCAAAATAAAGGTTTGACTGTATACGATTCAGGAAATCAAATAAAGACTAAATAGCTTATTAAATCAATTCGTAAAGTAATGCACTACTTATTAGCTTTGATTAACACAAAAGTAAAATTGACAATCGAGTTCACATAGCCATGTGCCTACGCGTACTGCGTGACGCGCTTGTTTCACGCGCTACTGCAAGCGAGAGGGCTCTGGTTAGAGCAAACAATCGAGTAGCATTGATTGACGATATCGACCCTTCCAGATCGTTCCTCTGCGAATTGACAAATCAACAATCTTGTCAATCTTGGCTTCGATGCAAAATCCCGTTTAACCCTAAAGTGGTGTCAAGACTAGCGAGAGACTAAAATGATTATTACCTATTTAATTTACGTTTTAGACAACACTTGGGAGTCTAAATTTTGGGCACTAAAATTCTTATTCCTTGGCCAATTTTTTATTTTTTCATGCTGATTTGAAGGCCATTAAAATATTTGACCCAGTCATAAAATTTCAGTTGTATATCTTTTACGATTTTTGCGGAAAGTCGCGTTAAAGTTGATGCCGTGGTGTCAGTAAAATGGCACGGATCCATATATATATATCGTCTCGCTTTATATATAGTAAGATAGCATAAACAATAATCCAACCTTAATATATAATGTAGTTGACACACGTTGCAACCCCTTTTCGCGTGCAAAGCGCGCGCGGTGGCCTCCGGTCACAAAAAGGGCACACTGCCTTGAGAATTGTACAATATTATTTGTAGGGACGCAGAAAATGCGTCCCTATTAAATGATTTGATCACCATATTTTGATGTAATTGCTTCAGATGATGCGCGCGCGTAACCATAATATTTAATTGCATTATTGTTCACAAAAATGAAGTGTTTTAAAATTAATTGTCAATTTTTGTTTGCCATACCTTTGTTTTCGAAACCCAACATTTATAAGCCTTTACATATAATTTTATTGGTTTATTTTCCAACAGAGGTTACATAATTGCTTAATAAGCTAATGAGATTCTAAAAGTTTTTGAGTCCAACAAAGCTTATATTATTATTACTGGGCGGCGTTCAGCCTGTCATTCCAATTGAAAACAACAATTTTAAGAAAACAACGAATCTCTATTTGTTTATGAAAATTATAGCCTCATGGGACCCAGGTAAAACTAAGCTTGAAGTAATAGCAAGTTAAATCATTAAGAGATTTGGTTGGGGAGGCGGGTTATCGTTGTGAAGTACTGTACTACTCACGAAGTACTGTACACGATGTTTTCAACCCACGAGTCAGAGAGCAAGCTCAACTGACGGCTCCCAGATGGCGTATGCACATGTAGGTGAATCGGACTGATCAAGTATAGTTGGTTGGGCTGTGATTGTATCGACCATGAGTACCAAGCAAGCAGATATTTGAATTGACTAGATTTCCACTGGTAAGCGATTCGGAAAATCATGGGCCGGCATAGTGCCGGGGCGGGTATGATCCGCCAACCTCCGAGTTACATGCCTGGTGCTCTACCAATTGAGCTACCGGCCCTATTCAGCTCAGGAATTTCTTGCACGCCTATCAGTAAGCAATCGTGTTGTTATCTCATATCTGCTGCTATTAGTACACTGCATTATATGCAGCTGGGATACTCACTGCCATATTTGTGAGTGTGCATACTGTGTGTAATGTTTTTAATTTTAAGAGATTTGGTTGGGGAGGCGGGTTATCGTTGTGAAGTACTGTACTACTCACGAAGTACTGTACACGATGTTTTCAACCCACGAGTCAGAGAGCAAGCTCAACTGACGGCTCCCAGATGGCGTATGCACATGTAGGTGAATCGGACTGATCAAGTATAGTTGGTTGGGCTGTGATTGTATCGACCATGAGTACCAAGCAAGCAGATATTTGAATTGACTAGATTTCCACTGGTAAGCGATTCGGAAAATCATGGGCCGGCATAGTGCCGGGGCGGGTATGATCCGCCAACCTCCGAGTTACATGCCTGGTGCTCTACCAATTGAGCTACCGGCCCTATTCAGCTCAGGAATTTCTTGCACGCCTATCAGTAAGCAATCGTGTTGTTATCTCATATCTGCTGCTATTAGTACACTGCATTATATGCAGCTGGGATACTCACTGCCATATTTGTGAGTGTGCATACTGTGTGTAATGTTTTTAATTTTAAGAGATTTGGTTGGGGAGGCGGGTTATCGTTGTGAAGTACTGTACTACTCACGAAGTACTGTACACGATGTTTTCAACCCACGAGTCAGAGAGCAAGCTCAACTGACGGCTCCCAGATGGCGTATGCACATGTAGGTGAATCGGACTGATCAAGTATAGTTGGTTGGGCTGTGATTGTATCGACCATGAGTACCAAGCAAGCAGATATTTGAATTGACTAGATTTCCACTGGTAAGCGATTCGGAAAATCATGGGCCGGCATAGTGCCGGGGCGGGTATGATCCGCCAACCTCCGAGTTACATGCCTGGTGCTCTACCAATTGAGCTACCGGCCCTATTCAGCTCAGGAATTTCTTGCACGCCTATCAGTAAGTTAAATCATTGTCTGACACTTGATATTTTGTCCAAATATTTCAGTAAGTAAGTTTATTTCTAATACCTTTGACTGTTAGGACGACTCTTTTAATTCGGTTTTTATCACGTTAATCTCTTTATTCTTGACAAGAGTTGCACTAACAAAGTATTTGTTGTTGAATGAAGATATATAATATACAGGATTGAAGGTGTCTTGATCATTTTAATGGCTGAAAATAAAGTTTAATTATTTCCAATTTTGGACCATATTCAATAAGTATTTACTTCAACTTTCGTGTTGACTGTCAGAACATATAGTATCCTAAATACTTATGTTGTACCTCTTTCTACACGAAGAGCTCAAACTAGTTACTCAATTTAGTATATTTTATGTGTGTAGCCAAAATGACCGATTTTCGCCAATATCCCTACAAAAATAAGTATTTAAGTACTTCACCGAACAAGTTTATTCCACTTTGTCGTAATTTATATTTCGAGAACGTATATATTGTATATACAAACAATAAATCCTTAAGGATAATACACCACAAGCCACTTCCACTCCACAAGCTTCAAAATACCCCTCACACGGCAAACTTTATTCATTTATATAATAAGTCTGTGTACAAACGCTGATAAGCTCCCAGTGTATGCTGCATATTATAATACACGACACACGCTATCCTGTGGAATGGTCATGTTATCCAATTCCTAAAACCTGTTGTATATGTGTAAAAATTAAAGATTGTTCTAGTTGTGCTCTAATAGATGCAAAGTGTCATGAGTTATCAAAGTTGACGTTGGTCATGATCATGTTCATGTTGGTCATGGTCATGTTTATAATATCTTATCTCTCCGGCCGCGGCCGGCCGGCTTGGTGTGCCAGATTTTTTTTAAAATGATTAAATTGAAAAACAAAAACGGTGTGTAAAGTAAAGTAAAGTAAAGTAAAATTTATGACATCACATCATCACACATGTCTACAAACTATCATCGCACTGTGTGAAAAAATATATAATAAATATTTCCCCACCAACATTAATTAATTATCAAATACAATATTTAAAAACAATTTCATCAAAAACATTATCCTATTTTTAAAACTTCCCAGTGGAATAAAGATTTATAAAACGCTTCTTTGCCACATAAGGATGGAACCAAAGATAATTGTTATGTTTCTCTTTATTACTGACATAACTGGCTCCCTCAATTCTTACTAAAACTTCATTAGAAACATTCCAAAAAAAGCAATCATTTGTAATACTTTTAGAAATCATATCTATCTTATATCCTTCTAATTTAATTTTAAAACCTAAAACTGTCACAGAGTTCTTGACGTCCGGAGGGAGTTTGTTCCAATATGGAATAACTCGCTCCGGGAGAAAAGACTTCTGGATATTCTTGACCTTTGTCACACTTTTACTACATCTATTGGATGAAACCAGATTAAGACCTGATCTGCTTGGTCTGAACAAGTCTGAACCATAATCAGTCATAGCATTAATAACCTTAAAAGCTTCAATAAGGTCCCCACGTATTCGCCGCTCTGCCAGCGTTGTCAAATTGAGGATTTCCAGTCTACGGCTGTAAGGAAGAGTACCCACCTCATCAATCAGACGGGTAAACCACCTCTGGACGCTCTCCAGCTCCAAAACAGTCCCCCAACTTCCATGAGCCGCAGGTGGATTCCACAATTGGACACAATACTCAAGATGAGGTCTTATTAAAGCTTTATATATAGCAATCATAACAACCTTTTCTCTAATAACTAAATTCCTTACAATCCAACAAATCATACAATTTGCCTTAGCGATACATGCTTTGATCTGTTCGTTTCAAAGCAGGGAGCTATGGGTAATAACCCCCAAATCTTTTTCCTGTGCAGATACTTCAAGTTCTATACCATTTACCTTATAATTTAAATTAGGATTGTTGTTAAAATTAATGTGCACTACTTTGCACTTGGCAGGATTAAATTGTAAAAGCCAAATACTTTCCCAAACTTCTAATTCTTCGATATCTTCAGCAACACTACCGTGGTTAGCTGCATTACCAATTAATTTAAGATCATCAGCAAATAACTTTATCTTATTTTTTACAAGGTCAGGCAAATCATTAATATACAGAATGAATAGGAGAAGGCCTAGAACTGACCCCTGAGGAACACCAGATAAAACATGTTTAACCTCGGACCATTGTCCTTCTACAGAAACCCTCATAGTCCTGTCTGTCAGAAAATCTTTAATAACATTCAACACCTTTCCTTTGACACCAAAGCCTTCCAATTTAGACAGAAGTCTAAAGTGGGGGACTGTGTCGAATGCCTTACTAAAATCAAAGTATAGAAGATCAACCGGGGCACCTTCATCTAAAATGTCAAGAATGTCATCAAATGTCTCTAAAAGATTAGATAAACACGATTTACCCTTAACAAATCCATGCTGATGCTTCGAAATTCGATGTTCTAGAAAATTTAATACATGTGCTCTCACCAACTTTTCATACACTTTGCACAAAATACACGTTAATGAAACTGGTCTATAATTTAAGGGGTCCGATTTAATACCCTTTTTAAACAATGCTACAACAGATGCAGATTTCCACACTGCAGGTAAAGATCCTGTATCTGAACACTTTTGAAATAATTTAGTCAATGCTTCAACAAAATTATTGTCATAAGCTAGCGATTTCAACAACTTCGGATGAACACCATCCGGACCAGAACTCTTAAAAATGTTAAGCTTTAAAAGTTGCTTTTTTATATCAGAACTGCTGACTTCCATATCATCAATATCATCAATACTCTCATTGTCAGGTCTTAAATTCTCAGTTTTAGGGAGAGGGCCAGGTGGTTCACGCACAAAAACAGAGCTAAAGGCACTTGCGAGTACCTCAGCTGACTCAGTTGAACTATCTGTGCGTGTACCATCTCCTCTATCTAAAGAAACCACACTTGATTTAATTTGACGTTTATTTCGTAAATAAGAGTAAAAAGACTTACAATTCTGCTTTAGATTAGATGTAATTTTCTTTTCATAGTTAACTTTAGCTTTAATTTCTGCTACTTCATAAGTATGTTGTTTGCTACTTGCATAACTAAAATTAACATCAGATGGATTAATATCAAACTCAGCCCATGCTTTATCTTTATTCTTTCTCATTCGTTTAAGTGCAGATGTACTCCATGGCAACTTGACAGGTCTGTTGTCGAGATAAACCGAAGCAGTCGGAACAGCTGCAGCAACAGTCTCCAGTTTACCATGTAATTCAGCCCACATATCTTGAACATCATTTGTAGAACTATAATCCCAGTCGATATTTTTCAAACTAAAATTTAATAACTCTTCAGAGGAAATCTTACCCCATATAGGTTTGATAATCTTCTCTTTTAAACATTTGCTAGTATCCGGCGAAACAACTAGTTCGACAAGTATCCCAACATGATCACTCTTACCAAGCGGAGAAACGATCTTACAACCGTTGACAAGAGCATCATTTGTATACAGGACCTGATCAAGAAGACTCTCCTGGAGAGTATCCTTCACAAGCCGTCTTCTAGTTGTCTCGTTGGTGAAATACCAAGTTAAACCACTGTCATTGAAAACATCCATGAATTTCTGTTGAGTAACTAAAAACTGGTTCTTGCTAACAATATTACTATTTATGCTACCAGTTTCCCATAAAACATTTGGTAAATTAAAATCTCCTAAAAGGAGTGTTTCAAAATCATTCCTTTCACTACAGATGCTCTTGATACAAGATATTAACGCATTATTCTGTTCTAAATTCAATGAAGTGGATCTATAAATACAACAAATACTAATCAGTCCACCTGATGTGTTGATATTAACAGCTAAAGAATCCGGTGCCTTTAAAAAAGAGTTCACTAGTGAAGCATTACAACAGTTTTTAACATAAATTATAGAGCCTCCTCCACCACTTATACTGCCAGTGGAATTGTCAATTCTAAAATCTCTATCTTTTCTAAACATACTAAATCCTTCAATATAAATTTCGGCATCTAATATATCACTACTAAAATGAGTTTCTGTTACACAAATTACCTCAATAGATTTATACATTGATAAAATACATTTTAGTTCATCAATTTTATTAAATAGGCCGTTAGCATTGGTATAAAAAATATTTAACGGCTGGGCACTGCGGCCTCCGCTTTGTCCTCTGTCTTCTCTGGCTCTCTTTTCTTTGCTTCCTCCTTCGTCTTCTCTGTCTCTCTTTTCTTCGCTTCCTCCTGCCTCTTCTTCCTCTCCTTTCTGGCTAAAAAACGAATATCTCTGTCTGCCTTGCAGAGGTCCAAGTTGATCCAATAAGTTGACTCTTTCCAGCCCTTACCATGGTCAGCGTAGAAATTTACTGACTCTTCATCTCGTGTCTGGATGATGAGCGGGCGACGGTGATCTGGCTTGTCAGCATCAAGCTTGCCAGAGCGATGGCAACTTATCATGTCGTCCTTCTTAATCTTTAGGGTCTCCCTGCAGAACTTGGAGTCGTCCTCCTGGCGTTGCTTAGAGGTAGTCTTTTTGCTCTCTGGAACCTTGAGCACACACAGATTGAGTTTTCGTTTGTTTCGCTCAAATGTATCAGTGTGCATCTTCATTTGCACTTCCGAAATAACAGTTTCAGAAGCTTGTTCACGACTCATGTCATCGAGAACCTTCTTCTGGGTTTGTGCTGTTACCTCAGAATAGAGACGAACAGCTTTATCAACTGTTTTCTCTGCGCTTCCTTTAATAGCTTCCTTAATCGAGTTAGTCAGGGCCGGGGTCAAATGTTGGAGTTCCTCTTTAATAATAGCCCTGACAGCCCCGTTTTCCTTAGTGTCAGCTGAGGTATGAGGCGCCACAAAACAGTATGGGCACTTCCAGTTTGTTAAATTCAGTAACATCTCGTTTTTAAGTCCAGATAAACCAACACAACTCAGGTGCCAAAATAATTGGCAAGCTTCACATTCAACTGATAGTTCTTCTGACATGTAAACATCACATTGGCAGTATTTTTCCTCTGGCACTGGGACATTATCAGAAGATGAATCCTTAGGGGGACTCGTCTTGACTCCACGTTTTTTTCGTATCGACACCCTCTCGGGTACATTGCTACTTGCCATCCCTGAACTCAAATTATTTGTTATATAGTAGTGTTGAAAGTATTAAAACTGCAAAAGCTTTAAGGCACGCGCATTCCTTGCCTTGTTAGTTACCTGTCCTTCCAAAACCAAACTAGCAGTCAAGGACAAAAAGTCATACACCAAATGGGCATTATATTTTATGAATTGTTTTACATCTTTTTATTCTGTAAAATGTGCTAAAATTAAATTTCTTGTTTCATTGAACAAATTTCTTGTTTCATTGAGAATCTCATAGAGAGGGGGAGGGGGCAACAATTCCTAACTTAAAAATTAAAAAATGGATAACATATGTTTTATTTGGGTAGACGGCAAAAATTTAGTGACGGGTGGGGTGGGGAGGGGCACATGTACGTTTCTCCACTGGCCACTTCAATGCAAACTGAAAATGTTCTCTTTGGCGACAAATTTGGCAACAAATTAGCTATGAAGTTTGAATGTATTATTATGTCATGAGTCAAATTTTTACGTGTATGAGACAGTATCACTTTTTCCTTCCAATATCCTAAATATATGAAAGTTAAGTTAAGAATTCTATGGTAATCGATTTAAATCACAAGCGGTTACCCAAATCTTAAGCACAATATTATGGAGTGAACTGATCAGAGCTTGTAGTGGATTTAAATCACAGGCGCAATTTTTTTTCATAGGATTTCAAAAGGATTTCAAAATAAAATGATCATTACAATAAACATTGTGTCGGATCTCAATTTAAAAAATAAAGATAAAATGAAAGTCAAAAACGAAAAAACCGAAACCTGCCCTGAAAAATGCACGGTTGACGGTTATAGTCTAAAGAGTTTAAAAACCGAGCTATTCTAAAAAGGAATGTTCATGACGCGAACAACCAGTCCTTTGTGTCCATGCCTAAGATCCACACATAAATTCCACACTAAATCAAAAGTGTGAAACGCACACGAAAAATACCAGTTGAGTCCGTGAGTCATGTTGTTAGTCCTTCCTTTTCTTTTCTGTCACTCGGGGGGAACCTCCGCTTGTTCACTTTACTCAAGAATCTGGCAGTTTCTCTGATCAATAGGATATCCTTGAAGAGGTCGGCAAAGGTCTCCGCTCCAGTGGTGATCATGGTTCTCGCCTGCTGACCTATGTTTCGCCTCAGGTCGTCGTAAAGCAAACAATCCGTGAGAACGTGTTTCTCATCTTCAATGATCGGCTCAAACATTGGTAGCTCAGCCAGTATACCGACAGCTTCAAGGTCTGATGAAGAACAGTGCTTACAAATGCGACTGAGCGGATTTTCACGGTTGATGGCGTATCTACTGGTCTCGATGTTGAACTTATGAGCACTCATTCTGAACTGCGCCAGCCGCTTCACCTCTTCTCCACTGAGCTGCAGGTTCAGGTACGCTTCAGCTGTAAATTCACTTTTGATAGTGTTGTAGAAACTGAGCTTCCGGTTGTTTTGCCGCTCCTCCTTCCAACAGTTAATAAAAGTACTACGTAGTGCTGTTTTGAATTGGTTGGGGTAGGTCAACCTGCGAGATGATACTGACTGAAGGCTTTGTCGGAGATCTTCTATACCTTTGTACCATGGCAGATTGAGTGTGCGTTGTTCTATGAACGCCTGTCTGGCTAGACTTGTGCAACCAGCTCTGTCCATTTGCTCAAGTCGGTTGAAATACCCAAATACTTGCTTTGATGCCTTTATCACTAGGGGGCAGCGGCCTGTATCACCCCATACACTCGCATTTGAGGTTTTTCTGCCCACTCCTAAGGTCCACTTGAGGAATGAGAGATGAAGCTTTTCGAGAGGATCTCTTGCAGTCTCCTTCAGGAGAGATTTGGTGTTGATATTATCTTGATAGTTTCTGACAAAGAGAGTCTCTGGGAGCCACACCTGACATCCGTATGTCACAATCGGTACCACAAGCGTGTCGAATAGCTTGAATACGATTGTTCGCCTGAAGTGTCTTAAGTCAATACTGCTTTTTAGCGCAAAGTAGCTTCTGAGACCTTTTTGCTTCAGTTTTTTCTGTGCTACTGCTGAAGAACCGTTGAGGGTAAAGGTTATCCCGAGGTAGCAATATTCTCGAACTGATGTGATGTTGGTTTCGCCGAGTTGGAATGTCAGACTCTCTTTAAGGAGCCTCCCGGAACGGTTGAACACCATCACAGCCGTTTTTCCGATGTTAACGGTTAGTCCCCATTCGATACAGTAACTGTGTAAAACGTTTAGAAGTTTCTGTAGTCCAGTATGATCAAGGGCAAGAAGTATAAGATCATCTGCCCAGAGGAGATGAGTGATATTAACATTATTCAGTTCAGGGATGTTGACTTCCTCAGCGTTATCCAGATCTAGGGAGAGTTGGTGGATGAAACACTTGAACAGCTCAGGAAACATCGGGTGACCTTGCTCAGTCCCACAGTGAATGTCGATTGTCTCTGACAATCTGTTCAACAGTTTCATATAGTGTGATGATGTGATGTCACAGTTTTTACTCTACTTTACTTTACTATCCTCATACCAATATAGTGTCTTAGCCTTCTGTTACTTAACTATTGCCCGTTATTTTCGACATTTTTGTAGATTGCCCAAAAGTTGAAATGATTGAGTTTCATCAAATGATCAAGTTTCAGCCTTTTATTTTGCAAAACTGAACAGTTAAAGAAGTTATTTCAGACCGCAAGTTTATATCTTTAATAATGGCCAAAAACTATGTAGTTATACCTTTTGCATACCTGTCTGAAGAATACAAATTCAATTCTGGTCTTTGTCTCAATATTGATAAATCATGTTTTCAGGAAGTGTACACAAATATGATAGAATTGTTGCCAGCCCTTGCTGTGTTAGTAGCTGTATTCCTCATTCTTCATTCCCGAAACAGTCAGAGCAAAACCAAAGTTGGTGTTATTGTCCTTGGTGATATTGGACGAAGCCCTCGTATGAAGGAGCATTGCCTTTCCTTAGCCAAAGAAGGCTTTGACGTGGACTATATTGCAGAGAAGGGGAGTGAGATTCATCCAAACCTGGTAACAAATAAAAGGATTTCCATCCATCTCATGAATCCTTACTGCATTTCCCTTCCAAGAGTATTGAACCTCATTGTAAAACCTATTTTCCAATCTATAGTTTTGTTTACAATGTGCTGCCGACATTTCTGGGCCTGTAGCACTATTTTGATGCAGAACCCTCCTACAATCCCTGTCATGGCAGTTGTTTGGCTTGTTTCTAGAATTTATAATGCTAAGATGGTTATAGACTGGCATAACTATGGCTACACAATCTTACAACTTGGTCTGAGTTCTGATAGCACCCTTGTTAACATTGCAAAGAAGATTGAAAGAATCTTTGGAAGGTAATTAATTTTTAGATTCATCTGGGGATACTTAATGTTGGCGTCTGTACTCTGTATGCCTTTTTTATGTGATATGAAAAAAAGAAGGTTTAATTTATTTTACTAGACATGCTCATATTATAACAAATGTAATGAAAGATAATTTTCAGGTTGGCAGATGACAACTTCTGTGTCACTAATGCTATGTCACTTGACTTGAATGACAGCTGGCACATCAAAGCCTACTCCCTTCATGATAGGCCCTCGGTTCTAACCTCTCTAACCCCAAGACAGAGACATAACCTCTTTAACACCCTAAAATTAAAATATCCTGTTTTTGGGTGTAGTTCTAGAGCAGATGATGACAGTATTACTGCTCTCTCAAGAGATGAAGATGGCAAGATAAGAAGAGTGGATGGGCGGCCCGCTCTGATAATTAGCTCTACAAGTTGGACTCCTGATGAAGATTTTTCAGTGCTTCTTGCAGCTCTGGTCAAATACGACCAAGAGTGGACTGCAGACCACCCTGACATGATATGTGCTATCACAGGAAATGGACCACAAAAGAGTTACTATCAAAGCAAGATAGCAGAACTTAATATGTCTCACGTGAAAATTGTAACGTGTTGGCTTGAACCAGAGGACTACCCCAAACTACTTGCTGCTTCTGATTTGGGCGTGTCCCTTCATTTCAGCTCTTCAGGCCTCGACCTGCCCATGAAGGTTGTAGACATGTTTGCTGCTGGTATTCCTGTTTGTGCCAGGAACTTTAAGTGTCTAAAAGAGCTGGTGATACACGGAAAGAATGGATGTGTCTTTGAAGACAGTGATCACTTAGGTAGACAGTTACTGCAGATATTCAAAAAGTTTGGGTCAAAAGAAAACAGGCATCTCAGTATTTTAAAGAGTGGAGTTGAACATTTTAGGAAGTTGCCATGGCATTATCACTGGAGGCATGTTGCTCTGCCAGTGTTTGATGACGAGTATGTGTTTCAAGATTATGGGAGTGAGGAAGAGGACAAAATTCCGCATGGTCTTTCTGACTTTGGTATTCCTGGCTCTGGTCTCCCTGGATCTGGAATTCCTAGGAACATGATTTGAACAGCGACTGGATAAAGGAGAAGATGACTAGAATTTAGCAGGGAAATTATTGTATTGTTCTTTGAGTTCCGTGGTTTGTCTTTAATTTTGTCGTTTTCTGTTCCTGATAAAATTACCGTAGAATTGATTATTGTTAACATGTGTTTAAGATATGATGTTATTCGAGACATTCTTAGATTTTCCATTTTAGGGATATTGATTATATCGCAATGTACTTGAAGCTGTTAGCCTTCATTAGTTATTTAAATTGAGCATTTCTGAAATAAGATTGAAAATCACACTTTATTTATCAGCTTTTAGGGAAATATAATATTATATCGTATTGCAGGCTTGGAGTGGTTAAGTGTTGACACGACACGTAATATGAAATAATATAAAATATTCACATTTCACAATAGGTTATAATTTTACATAATTTTTGTTACTGACTACACTTTGATATGCCATATTGTATTTATATAATTGAATAGCTATTAGAGACGAGGCCAACTTACCCATCAGTATAGCGGAGAAGCAGCTGAATCTAGTAAATAGCATAGCAACCCAAACCTAAATTAAATGATCGCCTCACTTTAAAGAAAATTAACTGGTTCTGTCGAGGCTAACCCCATTAAACAAATTTGGCACACTGCCTGAAATATCACACTCATGTCAAATGTGACTTAATAATAATAATAATAATAAGTAGGAATTTATACATCGCTTTATAGCCATAAAGAACTCAAAACCCAAAGATTCAGTTCAAACCATCTAAAGCGACTCATGAGTAACATGTACATAAGAACTTATTTTTATGAAGTATGGATTTTATGAGAGAGGTAATACATGATACTTATACAAATACGTTTTCAAAGAGATGAGTTTTTAGTTTCTTTTTAAATAAGACGATATCAGTTAGTGTTCTCAATTGATAAGGAAGCTGATTCCAAACAGAGGGTCCGCAGTAGCTGAAACTTCTCTCGGTTTTACTATAGTTTGAAATAGGAGGAACATTTAGGAGGAAATAGTCTTCTTCAGTTCTTAGTACACGTACAGGTTGACTCTTGATGTCAATACATTTGGTGATATACTCCGGCGCTATGTTGTTGACGCATTTGAATACGGTTAGAGCAATCTTATACTCTATTCGTTGTCGTATTGGAAGAAAATGGGCTTTTTTCAGGAATGGAGTGACACTGTCCCATTTTTTTATAGCTAATAACCTGCTCACTAAGAGTTAGACTCGTTCTTTTCCGGCTTGGAATGTTTGTCTTTGAAATTACTTCATAAAATTTAGAGTAAGTAATGAAGGATAAGGTAACTTTAATTTTTACAATTCGTTTTATTCGCAAAATTAGCACGGGATTTGAATATTTGAATATCGATATCGGTTAGCTGAAATATATTATTATATTCTCAATTCTCACATTTCCGTCACATTGTCACAGTAGTATTATAGTAGTTATTTTGATTTTATTTGTTAAGCTTTATTTTATGATATTTTATTTGTTTTGATTGATTGTTTAGACTTTTCGTTTTTGAGTTTATACGGTAAATGCTCATTAAATATACTTGAATTTGCTTCGCTAAAATTATGATAGTGTTTCATTGCGTTGCCTACTCAAAATATGTAAGCTTTATTACTGAAATTAAACCCTGTATTCGCAGTACATCTGCCAAATTACCTTAGTGTTAAAGACTTATAATTGATATCAGCTAATCTCTGCAGACAATTATCATTACAGTGTCTTATACCTACCTGCCGTACCTGGGAGCAAATCTTGATGAGCAACTGTAACTTCCTAATAGAAACTGGTTACCAGTACTGGTTACCTAATAGATGCTGGTTACCATTTTCCAGTGCCCCCCCTCATTATCTGATTAAGTATTTAAGGTATCAAGCATGTGCGCTACTGCTATTTGCTGAGCTACTACCATTTACTGTGCACCAGTATCTTACCATGTTTAAAATTTGCTTTATGTAAGCTCATTTGTTGATGTACTGATCAGTTACGTTTCCACCAGTAAATGTAATGTTATCTAACCATTTGTTAGGAACTGAGAACCTGCAGTTCCCCGGTTCCCGATATAAAAGTGTAACTTTTCAGTTTGGTCTTTTCTTGTATTAAACGGGTTTAAAGTCAAAATGGACAGAAAGTGTACAAATGGTCACTTTGTCCTAACTTTGTCCTAATTTAACTTCAAACTTTCAATGATTTTGTCACCATCTATATATGTTAATTTTGTCTCCTTTAGCATCGACTAAACCACAAATTCGGGCTCTATTTCAGTAATGTGCAGTAAAAGGACCTACATTAACCGTAATGTTTAATCATGGGCATATTAACCTAAAAACTGTTATATCATAATCAGAGTAGTAGCTACTTAAACAAAATTTTCACACTGTGTGACTAACTTACAACCAATAAAATGTAAACTTGTTGTCACGTGAACAGTTTTAGGCTTCTTTGAATAAATGATTTAGCTTTGCCCTCGCATAACATCAGTGAAATGATCTGACAACACCTTCCTCCATTGGATCACTCCCACTCCCCTGCAAAACATGTATAACTATATAAATAGTCTGTGTGAACAGTTCGTGATGCTTAGTAAGGGCCGCTGTTCAGTAATTTCTATCCTTCTTTCGGGCTGGAAGAATCGACTTTCTCTCTCAATATATTCGCCTTATAAAATTCAGGGGCCCCCTGACATGGGGTGGCTAACAACTTCACCGAATTAAACCCAACTCTGACAGAGTGAACAGCTTGACAGGTTGCTCGCCTTAAAAAACTATAGACAGTAACCAGAGTAACCATCATGTGTATTGTGTAACCATGGTAATCATGGTCACTTTTCTGCCCTTGATTGAAGTGAACATGTTTGATGAGGGCATAACAAAGGGTATTACATTTTTCATTGCCTTCTAAAGCTTACATTAACAAAACTTGTTGTCTTGTGACCTTTCTTTTATTGGCCTGCGTTTGCTAATCTTCTTGCTAATTCCCTTACTTGCTCCCGTTAACCATACTCTGTTTAACATCCATACCTGCACTTGTTGAAAAAAGGTTTTATTCCAGAAAACTTTGTCCTTGATCATGCTGACCACCCATTCAGACTATGTAGTACTATGTTTTGTACCACATCTGGTGATTCCTGTGATAGCTCTAAGCAATCGTTAGCACACCATAGCTATAGGACCAGAATATAACGTTTTATCCTGTGTCACATACATATCTTTGGAATTTTATCTCCGGTTTAAGGTATCAATCTATGGTAACATTACAAAGAGATTGGTAGAGCAAGACCTTGACTTTTAGTCCGCTATCTAGATCTTAATGACGGGAACTTAAAGTTCAAAACCGGCCTACGGGGGTAGTTTAAATCCTAGAACTAATTGCAGGTATCATTATTACCATGATGACCCGACTATTGGTCCTTTATATTACAATACCTTCACTTATAGGTACTGAAGGATAAACCGGCTGCCATGGCAAGCAATACACCCCAAAAAAACGCCTCTTCTCATTTCGAGAATATGTACACGCAGGAGAACACACCAAGGAAGGTTCTAGATAACGTGGAGATACAGCCGAGTCACGTGCTACGTGAGCGAAACAGACACAGCGACATCTTCAACAGGGAGGAGGAGGAGGAGGGGGGGAAACCGGTTCCTGTTATCAGGTTTGTTTAAATATCTGACTGCTTATTATAAACATTCCTAGGTTCGTCATTTAAGTGTATATAATTGTTGTGTAGATCTGTTCACTGTATAGACTACAATGTAATTGTATAGACTATACAATTAATTTAGTAGTATCTTGATCTGTTGTATAGATTTGTGATATAGATCTACTTCTTAAGAGTGTATTTGCACAGTATTTGTAGATTCGTCCGGGAGTGTGAGTAAGAATGTCCGGGAGTGTGAGTAAGAATGTCCGGGAGTGTGAGTAAGAATGTCCGTGAGTGTGAGTAAGAATTTCCGTGAGTGTGAGTAAGAATTTCCGGTAAAGTGAGTAAGAATATCCGGGAGAGTGAGTAAGAATGTCCGGGAGAGTGAGTAAGAATGTCCGGGAGTGTGAGTAAGAATGTCCAGGAGTGTGAGTAAGAATGTCCGGGAGTGTGAGTAAGAATGTCCGTTAGTGTGAGTAAGAATTTCCGGGAGTGTGAGTAAGAATGTCCGGGAGTTTGAGTAAGAATGTCCGGGAGAGTGAGTAAGAATGTCCGGGAGTGTGAGTAAGAATAAATTTGATAGATACTATTGTACACAGTTCTAAAAATCTTGTGTATTGAAACTATTTTGAAACTTATATCGTGTCTGGCGTCACTTCATTGCAATTAAAACAAGTTGAATTACATTCCGTTGTCATAGAAAACACTTTTCACTGGTCATGGTGAACGCTAATCACGTGACTTTTATAACATAGACACGTGACTTGTGTTTAACATTAGTCAGACTGCGTTTCGGGTTTACACAAAAATAGATACAGTAAAACCCCGATATACCGCGGACCTTGGGGAAAGGGAAAACCTGCAGTAAATAGGGGTTTTAGTTTTGGGGTCCGAAATAAGGCCCGAAATAAACTGTTCGATAACTTTATTAAACTTAATATCTTTACTTACCCAGCTTGTATCAAATTTCCTATTTCAAGATAATAGTAACTTCAAAAAGTTGTAGATTTAAAAAATCTTGAAAGTAGCTATTTTCGTTGTTAATGTAAATATAACATTATCTAAAATTGTAATTCCAGGTCTAACGATGCCGCTAACGACTCAGCAAGAGTTCAGTACAAGGCGCGTCAAGAAACCAGTAATGTTTTCGCTCAAGAGCAGAACGCACCACCTCCAGCACAGGCTGAGAAACCACACAAGATCTCTAACGTGTGCTTCTAATTTGAGAGGGCCGGGATTGTGGAGTAGAAATATATTTAGCTTACAGTATTATTTTCTTAGCAAAGTTATCTCAAAACTTAGTAACTACAGACATTTCAAATATGTAGAAATATCAGTGACCGACTTCAAAAAATCGTCCAGCTTCGGGATCACTGTCGGTCACTAGGAAATATGTACAGAATTAGAATGGTAGTTTATTGTAAATATAGCGCAAAAGCATTTTGATATTATATGTATTAAATATTATTCGATATAATATAATCAAATATGAAAGTTTGAATGATTAGCAGAATATTTTTGGCTGACTTCGGACAATTTGAGTTGTTGATTTCAGGGTCATTAAGTTGTCATTTTTCTGTAAGTTGCTAATTTTTTTCATAGCCCTGTAATGTATACTATTTCTTTTGCAATTGTAAATTGTTACAGAGGTATTGTCCTTAATAGTAATACATCTTTAAATCTAGATCTAGACTCTAGAGATGAACTTTCGTACTAAGAACTTTTCTACTTTGTTGTTTTGGAGTCGGTCGTGAATTTAGCAACATTATAATGAAATAATGTAATGGTAACGTATCTGTCATGGTAACGCATCTATACATTTCTTATAGTTGAAATAAATGTACATTTAATGATTATAATTTTAACCATTTTACGCGTTTCCTTTCGAATAATTTTAAATCCATTCAAATATAAACATTTTTGAAAATAAAACAACAAATCATGTGCTAGGTATGTTATAGATTTTGATTCTGTGAGAGATGAAAATATTTGGTTCTGACACGTGACAACGATTAACCAATCAGCTTTTAGTATTGACCAATCAAAACTCAGGATCACGGTCACGTGTTAAACAAATATGGTTCACCTTCCCACTATCCAGTTCTATAAATAATAAAGTTACCAGGATTAGAATTCCTTCTTGGAACCAACAAGTATCCAGTATCCTGAATTTATGACCGACGGCCTATATTTTTTAATTTCATAAATTTTTTCCCCAGTTCCAATATCAGACATTGTCTATGTAATATTATTTATATAATATGAGTTGTCAGCATTTAAAAAAATTTGTGCTATTTATGATATATTTTAGTTTGATTTTTGTTGATTTAAAAGTTTAAAGTTTTAACGCAAGATACTAAGCTGCCAAATTTTTCATTTGGGACCGCTCACATAATACGTCAGCAAGATTTTGGTTCTGCGCCTAACCCCCCTACACATCGCCCTACACCTCGTTTGCTGACTTACTATGTGAACCCTCCCAGATTACATAGTTGATTTATTTATTAAGTTATTATTAAATATTGGAATATTATAGACATTGGCACAATTGGTTAGTTCTACCTTACTCGGGATTATTATGACCGGGATAAAGTGGCGGGTTTAGGGTAATTTCGCCATATTTTTCCCGAACCACATTTTCACCGGTCGTTAATAAACCCGCCGTCTCAGCTTTTAGGGTTCCCAAGGGGTATGGGTGCTCATATTTTAATCGTTGTCTTATATTCACTAAAGAAGACTATTGGGACACTTGTTGTAGGTTTTTCGACTTCATTTGGTTAAAATTGCAAAAAATTCACCTTTTTGCCCAATTCTTGTCATATATCCTTATTTTCAAAGTTGATTTAAATAGGCCAATTTTTAATTTCTTAGGTATTGACTATCTCTACATAATGAAATAGGACTCAAAGTAAAAGTAACAGTTAAATTAAAACTTGAATTAATTAAAACTGTCGATAACATGAATCAGTTTCATCAGTCATTTATTCATAATTCTAAAAAATGTGAACGATGCATTCTTTCGAAGATTTTCTACAAATGGAGTCATAATGGTTATTTGATACACAAGTTTTAGCAATGCGAAAATTTCTAAACTTGCTTATCTCTAATAAGGAAATTTACATCTGAGACAAAATTTTTGAATCTAAAATTGAAAGGTTGGACAGTGGACACCGGTAAAATGGCGACCGGGAAAATGTGGTGGGTTTTGAGCAATTTCGCCATATTTTTCCCGAACCATATTTTAACCGGACGTTAATAAACCCGTCGTAATAATCCCGAGTAAGGTAGTTCTTGTCAATGAGAAATTATCCTTCACACATCTGAAGGTAGTAAAAAAGGCCCAAATTTGAGAAAGTCTGAGATTTCCTTGCACAGTAATACCCCGATTTACCGCTCCCAATTTTACCGCAAACACCCCCCCCCCGGCCCCCCCATTTACTGCGTCTGTTCTCCTTCCCCCCAAACTCGCTGGTAAATCCGGGTTTTACTGTGGTATGTAGTAGTGGTATGTAGTAGTGGTATGTGTAGTGGTATGTACCGTACTAATGTAAAGACAGAATATGTTTATATATTACATGTATTTTTGGTAGCATTAAACTGTAGTAAATAATTTATTGAGCTAGTTATCAACATTAGACAATAGACATATAATTACATAAAACTCTTGTTTTACTGTTGATCTGAAAAATAACAATAAGTATAAAATCTCACGGAAATGCTGAACTATCATAAAATCACTGGTACTGTGTCCATTTGAAAAGCTGATATCTACTCCATATTCAGTTGATACCAGCAAATATTTGTGTTTATATTTAGTTGACAAAGTTATTGTGTCCAAATGAATAAATAAGAAGTGAACTGTCAAGTAGGAAGTAATGGCCGGAAGAAAGAAGGACAAGAGACGGAGGAAATACTCATCATCTTCATCTTCCGACTCAGACTCTTCTTCATCAAGTAAGAATTCCTTCTTTCGGTATTTTACGTTGTAGAAAACTTAAGGTTCCCTAAATCCCTAATCTCAAGTCATAACTCATAAACATTCTCTATGATTTGAAGTCTTAAATCTGGCGCTTAGAATTTCGTCTTTATTTAATTGCCTGATATTTGACCCCCGGCCCCCCTTAGTTATAACTTTCCCCAGGCTCATCCTCAAGCTCAGGATCCTCCTCTGGTAGCAGCTCCTCCTCTCGTCCTCGTCAACAAACACCCAATGTCAGCACTCCTCCAATCTCACAAAGCTTGGACCCTGTTTCAGCTATGTTTCTAGATACTAAACCTGAGGATCTTATTGATCAGATTTTCATCATTCTTGACGAATCAGAGGTTTTTATTAACACTTTAGAGTTCAGTTTTGTTTTCAATTTCTTGTCTCGAAGCGTTTCTCTTCGTTGGATATAGGAAAATTCGATCAAAAAAGAATTGAATTCAGCTTTAATAGGTCTCACACTGTTATAAAACATATAAAACTCATTATTAACAGGTAAAAGATCTGTGTCCCACGATTATAAAACACATGAGTATAACCGACCTTAAAGAGAAAGCCCTCAGGTTTGTTGCTCTTTTAAATGTTTCTCTGCCATATTTTATTTAATCGACCATGGGCAGTTGAATGACCCTGAATGATTAAGAGCAACTTTTCGTTCGTATCTCGTATACGTACATCAAACAGCTGACTAACCAACATTAGCCTCATTAAAATCAATACACTGCACACGAAATTACATTATAAATGTCGTAAGTTCTCTCTTAATGTTGGGTGAAAGTGAGATATGTATCGCAACATTACCAATTACCATACTCTCAGCTGTATAAGAAGTCTGGACGATGCTGGGTTACAATCACTGTACGTCACCCAGGATCCGGACCCTGGGGCAGACGAGATAGACAAGGCCCTGATACAACTGGGACTGGTGGGTAACAACACCTCCATCCTGGACAGAGACACCAGCAAGTGGAGGACAGTACAGGAGGCCCCGCCCACTGTTGGCGGTTTATCTGATAACGAGGCGGGTAATAGTGGGGAGGCGGCAGGGAGCGATGGTGAGAAGGATGGTTCTATCTTCGAGGAGGAGGCTAAATCTTTAGGTGGGTTATTTAGCTTACAATCATTGGTGTTAGTTGGGGTTATGTTTTAGAATGTTTGGCCTGAATACAAAAGTTAAAAGTATAACTTTTTCCATAAAAATAACCGTTTAAATCGTTATTGTTATAGTATTGGTCTGGAATGTTGAAATATGTTAATTCCACTAATCTAACCCACCCCAGAACCCCCTCAACCTGACCTAACTAAGAGGAAACTTCTAGAAGACGCCCCACCGGAGAGTAGCGATGATGCAGAGTTGTGGAGGGCACTCCTCATGAAAGACAAGCAAAAGATAACCCGGGAGCTTGTCAGTACTGATGTTATCGCTAAAAATCTGAGCGACAAACCAA
This sequence comes from Bolinopsis microptera, assembly GCF_026151205.1. Classification (NCBI taxonomy): domain Eukaryota; kingdom Metazoa; phylum Ctenophora; class Tentaculata; order Lobata; family Bolinopsidae; genus Bolinopsis; species Bolinopsis microptera. The sequence goes on from NC_087074.1 coordinate 17,611,070, forward strand.
TGGACTTTGTACCTCAGGAAACTGTGGTCAAGAGGAGAGGTGATGAGTTATCGGACCATGAAGATGAGTCAGGTAAATCCTCACCTAGGTCACCAAAGTCTCCGGATGAAGAAAGTCAACAGATTGGTAACCCCCCTCTTGCTGTTGGGAATCCACCTCTTGCTGAGTCACCTGGTAAGCCTAAGATGTCGTATCGTCAGCGTGCTGCAGCTGCTGCGGCGCAGGATGAAGATGAAGATAAGATCTCTGCAGGAGATCTGAGTTCTGGGGCTGGTTCTTCTGATTCTGAGTCCTCTAGTTCTGAAGAAGGCGAAATATCTGACGATGATGATGACAAAAAAAAGAATGAAGAAGGGGAGAAGAAAGATATCAAACCTGAATCTGACAGCGAAGAGAAACGCTCAGAAACACCTGAAAGATCAGGCTCTGCCGATAAAAATTTAGATGAGAAGTCAGATAGTGAGCGGGACAGATTTAGTCCTAGGAAAGACTCAGAGTCAGAACAGAATGAATCAAGGACAGAAAATGAGAAAAATGAGGATGTTTCTAAGTTGTATGCCTTGTGATACAGATATTTTGTAATATTTAAATTTTTAAGCTTTTGAGGTTAAGTTGATGAACTGTTGACATTTTAAGGTTTGGTGTGACAGTATTTGCTGAGCTAAGCTAGCTGTGAATCAGGTGGTTTATAAATAATCAAAGTAACATTAATTTGGCGTAACTTGGGGAACTTTTCTTCAAACTGGTTACATGAGTTTTTTAAAGATCATTCTATAAAGTGGTGTAAGTATCATTTTACAGAAATTCTCGACTATACTTCAAGGGTTTTTATTTACATACCCCACATAATATTTGTGGGAGGCGAAGCCGAGTATATTGTTTTGACTATTAACAGCGTGAGGACCAGTTGCAGTGAAACGTCCCAATAACTGGCACGTGTTAAAACAAATTCGCTCCGTCTTTTTAGTTTAAGTCGATCTTGTGGTGTAATTTATACAGAAGAATAAATACAATATAACTTAATTTAGCAGATATCCCATGTTTAACTTACCTTCATTACTGTAATATGACGTATTTTGCATTTAATTTCCAATAGACGCTCACTTTATTTTACAAAACTTGTGTATTACTGTCGTTATCAATTATGAAAAAGTCTACAAATATTATTATAAAGGATACATTATAATTAATTAAATAGCATATCTTGTTTTAAATAGTAGTCCAACCTTTTATCTTCCCCCGTCTTTAAAGTTTTTGACAAGCTTGTCTGAATCTATAAACTGTATTGCAACTACTGCTCAAATAAATTATTACGAATTTTAGCGTTTAATCTCTATTATAAATGGGGTCTAATGGATTAACAGAGTCTGCCTCCGATCTGGAATTCAAAAGGGACGGCAACTGTCACGAATTGAGTGTTCAAAAAGAATACTTTGCAAAAATAAAAGACGGGACCAAAACAGTTGAAGGACGTGCTGGAAAGATAGACACAGAAAACGATATCCACGAAAATTACAGAGATAAAGAGACAAACTTTAAAGTAGGTCACACAGTCAAATTCATGATATCAGGACACTCAGCTGACTCTGAGAGTGTGACTTGTGAAATAACGAGGGTTGAGTTCCATGAAACATTTGAAGAAATGTTAACTAAAAGTGGTCTCAGTACATGTTTACCTGGTATTGGGAGTATGGAGGAGGGTGTTAGGATTTACAGGAGTTTTAGTGGTTACCAACAAAGAGAGAACATGTACGGGGTTGTTGGGATTCATCTTCGAGTTATAACTTAGTGTTAATACAGCTAGATACTGGACACTATCTTATCAGATAACTTAGTGTTTACAGCTGGACACTTTCTTGCAATTACTTCAATTAGTTTTTAAAGAAGATCAAGACGTTATTGATTTAAATCATGGTTTTAATTGCCTATGGGAGTAATTGCTTTATACTTTTATACAATGCACAATGTAGATACTATATTCAAATATTTGTTCTCTCTTATATGATATTTTGTAACAATTTAATGTTTAAACTCATTCTATCTGCTCAGAAAAGCTAACATGTCTGCAAAGATCCTAAACTTCAACACAGACTTTACTGCTTTTCTCAATGGAACAACCAGACACGTGATCAAAGTGGTTACTGACAATGAGGTTATTGAATGCAGTGGTGTTATCTTATCACAGCACAGTAAAACTTTGAAAAAGATGTGTAGAGAAGATGAGGAGTTGTTTTTGCTCGGATATGAGTCAGTGGGCGATATTCTAGCAGTTCTTCATGGTGGTTCTGTTATTCTGACACTTGAAAACTGTCTAGAAATGATAAAGTTCGCTTGGGAGTTCGGGGTCCCAAATATAGCCGAGCAAGCGTTCAATTTCATGGAGTCTATCGCTAATAAAACCAACATTGTCCCTTTGACAAGAATGTGTTTGACAGCCACAAAATTGAGCGGGTTTTATGATGTAAAAACCGAAGAAGATGTATTTTGGCCTTGTGAAGACGTTATCAAAAACCTCGATACCGATGAGATGAGAGAATTTGTTCAAAACTTTCAGCCTAAAGAAATTGTACGTATGTTTAAGAACACTGTAATCATATCCAAGGTTATATTGCCATTATCAACGATGGTAAACGTTGATAACGTGAAGGAAATCGTTAGGATACTTCAAGAGATAAATTATGCTGATTTGGTGTCCGCTGCTTCTTCTTGCTCTAAAGAGAGTGCTGCTTTGCTATTTGAGGCAATAGAGGCTCATAATATTCCTGCAAGCTCAGTAAAGTTTTTGCTGAGTCTAAAAAAGCTATTTTTTCGTGAGATTTGTAGTTCCATGCTAACAGTAGCTGCTTTATCTTCGAATGTCGATGTGATCCGTCGGAATTGGAAATCCTATGATGCCACTAACATGTTGCGGATATCTGAACAGATAGAATCGAGTTTTATCTTGGTGGAAACTATCTTGTCTTGGGTTTCTTATTTCAAACCTGATGAAAAATTCGTCAAAAGGTTATGCAGGAATATAGATCCCAAATTTCTTTCTTTGGACTACACAAAACATGCTATTTGCATCTTTAAGAATTTAGGGTTTGATATTTCCTTTCCCCTTAATAGATGTATAATACGTCTTGACGAAGATAAAAAAGTAATCGTTTGTGGGGTCAAAACCACCCTCAACAAAATGGAAAGCAGCAATGTTATATCTGTTTTAGAAAAAGAAATACGATTCAATTGCAATTACATCAATCGCGATGACAAACATGTATGCGTTGATCCACCATCAAAGTTGATTTTCAGACCTTACAGAAATGAGAGGGCTGATTTCAGGAATTCTTCCTTGTTTGTGTACGCTAAAACATGTGGGCGAAAACACGTACCATTCTATACTGACCCAAAATTGGCTGCCAATATGGATTATGATTTGAGCTCTATCAAACTGACCAGGCTATCTCCTTTCCAGCCTGAATCATCTAAAACTTTTCAGTCAAAACGAGCAATTAGTCTAGTCATTTATGGACATTTATGGAAATGAACCTGCAAATTTTCAGATACTCACGAAACTTTGCACAGACCTTCCCAAAGGTATGAATAAACGATTTTCGGTTGGAGACTTTTTTTTACCGTGGGCAAAACCCAGGAGGGCCACGCCCATATTGACCCAATAACATAACTGACCCTTTGCTTCTGAAGGTCGTAGAGACTTCAAAATAGGCTTAAACGAAGCCGCATATGCATGTTTATATAGAATTTATTGATATCAACATATGGCCTAAAATCCTTACTTTTCGAGAAATTCGCCGAAAACCATTTTGGGCGTGGCGCTGAGCCCATTTTACTAAATTTTGATAGGATCGTGATAGAGTCTTCGAAAAGAGTTTAAAATAACCGCAATTAGCATATTTATATATAACTTGCGAAGAAACATATGCCTTAAAGTGCTTACATTTTCAGTTATTGGCGAAAAACTGATTTTCGGTTCCAGAAATCATGCAAAAATATGGGTATCTGGTAAATTGGGCTATGAGGGCCCTAGAGATCTTAGAATGAGTGCAAATTGTGCAGAATGGCCATGTTTATATACAACTTATAGATATGCTAATTGTGGTTCTTTTAAACTCTTTTCGAAGACTCTATCACGATCCTATCAAAATTTAGTAAAATGGGCTCAGCGGCTAGCGCCACGCCCAAAATGGTTTTTGGCAAATTTCTCGAAAAGTGAAGATTTTAGGCCAATAACTTCTATATAAACATGCATATGCGGCTTCGTTTAAGCCTATTTTGAAGTCTCTACGACCTTCAGAAGCAAAGGGTCAGTTATGTTATTGGGTCAATATGGGCGTGGCCCTCCTGGGTTTTGCCCACGGTAAAAAAAAGTCTCCAACCGAAAATCGTTTATTCATACCTTTGGGAAGGTCTGTGCAAAGTTTCGTGAGTATCTGAAAATTTGCAGGTTCATTTCCATAAATGACTGGACTAAAAACTAACATAATAGTTTGTATGCTTCTAGGGAGCTGTGATCTTTAGTTCGGAGTAGAACTTTTACAATGTTGAATGTTGAATGTTGAATATTTAATCATACTACCCAGTAATTGGTTTAAAGTTTAATTTATTATTATGTATATTAAAATATTATGCAATATTCTATACTCATTTTGCTGGCAATATTAATAATATTATACAATCTGCAAAATAGTTTAGGGCATGTTCCGCGTGTAGTGCAGAGTTTGTGGTTATTCCAGCATTTTAAATTATTGATTTATCTCAATAATGCACACACGTTTTTTATGAACATTTTTTATTTCAATGTGTATCTCCGTACTGACTATATGTATATAGTGCACAGATTTAGAAATTGTTGGTAAGGTCAACCAATCAAAATACAAATAAAAAATATCCAGAGTACCTAACTAAACGTTTCGAGTAGAAATGCCATACGACCCTTTATAATTACAATAATTAAAAATCTCGACCGCCAATTCTGAATCGTTGCACTATATTTTTAAAAATATATAATATTCAATAATTAATTAAAGTTTTTAATTTATATATTATTTTATAATTTTGTACCTCAATTATTACGTTAACTCGACGTAATTTATTTTTAGCCAAGTTTTTAGTTTAAATATTATGCAAACATTTATTTCGTAAATTTGTAACCGTTCGGTAACTTTATAACCATTTTAATAGCATTGCTTCTGTTGATCTAGTTAAATTTTAGATCTAGATTGTATCACTTATAATACAATTTTCATAAATTCAACTACTTTCATACGTTCTCAATTACGCGTTTGATTTATAATTAAAATATGACAGTAAGGATCATAAATGTGGAGAAATAGAAACATTTCCCCCTAAAAATCTATAATCATACCCTTGTAATTGTCTTTGTTTGTTCAATATTCATAGATGACAATTTAAAAACAAACAATTTAAATTTAACAATCTCCCTTCCTCTCAGTTGCATGTAATGAACACCAAACAGCAGATAGCAGCTGGAGCAACCCTAACACTCGGAACAATATTCTTCTTCTACATCTACCAAAAATTCAGCTCCAACAAGTCCGACAAAACCAGCAGCTCAGCAACTAAACGGAGCGCTGCTCGAACTCTCCTCTCCAAGTACAACCCCAGACCCACTGCCCAGGACATCCAGACAGACAATGAGTTCCAGGGGAGGGTAGTGAAGAGTAAAGTTAGTGAAGGTGGGATTGTGTATCATGATATTAGATACCCTAAACCAGACGAGCAGGAGGAGCACGCTCCGGAGGTAGCTTCTGGAGTTAGCGACCAATCAGGACAAGAACTAGCCTGTTGTTCCACAGAAACCCAGCCTGCTCAACCAGCTGACTCTAGAGATAATGAGCCTGAAACGGAGATATCTGAACCTCAGTCAGTGTCAGTTGTTGAGACTGAGCTCATACCTGACACTACACCTGATATTCCTGTAGTGGCTGCATCTTCTGTTAGTGAGGTGGAGAATACCCCACATATCCCGCATACCCCACAAACCCAACAGAAATATAATCAGAATGGAGCAGATAAGATTAATGGTGACTCTACACCTAACACTGAAGCAGAACCAAGCTCAGATGCCACAAACTCCGTGCCATCCACCTCAAATGATACCCTATCAGACACTATCGTGAGGAATGGCGTGGTTGGAGGTCTGGTCACTACTGAGGAATTCGTTAGGAATGTTGTCAGGTTCGTTACTATTTACAAACCTTTTTTACAAAAACTCTTTCACTGAGCTTATTCCTAGTCTATTTTGTCATGAATTCTTTTTATGATGGTGTATAATTTATATTGGCTGTCGGCCAATATAAATTGGCTGATGTTGCTTTTAAAACAATAATTTGCTTTCCACTATTCATCTTGATACAAATTAACAGAGCTAAAGATAAAGTAGAGATGGAAAGAAGAAGAGACAAAACAGAAACAATCGAGCAGATATTCAACATTCCTTCTAAAGCTGTGGGTAAGAACATGATGCTTCTAGTTTTCTTTCCCTCATCTCATTCTGTGTTGCCTTTACAGGGCTATATTTAAACTACATTAAACTATATTTCCTCTTTCTCAAGTACCAACCATGTTCATCGTGCTCTATCACACAGTTCGGTTATCTTAAATTATTCCCTGGCACTTTATGGCAATTGTCAATAAATAGTTTTCATCATTCAGTTGTCAGTAACTAACCCCAAAAACCTGTACAGGAAAGATAATAGGAAAAGAGGGTCGGAGTATAAAAGCTATACAGCGTGATAGTGGTGCTAAACTTAAGTTCCCTGGAAACAGGGACAGATCAGCGACATTCCAGAAATTGTTTGTGTTCGGTACACTTAGACAGGTAAGCTATTTCGTGCATGTTCATTAACTGTTTCGTGCATGTTATAGTGAGATTGTATAATCTACTTAATCTTAATAATCGTGAAAAAACCGTGGGTGCGTGTGTAATGTACAAATAACTTAATCGAGAAAACAGTAAGAGTAAGGGTACTGGTTTTTTCGGTATAGTGCCGACAAAACTCTGAGTAAAACGAAACAGGTTTTCACAAATTGGCCGGCGGTAAGTGGTTTAATTGATGGTAATGATATTATAAAATAAATAAATAAATAAATAAATAAATAAAGTCAATTTTTACAGCACAGCAATATATATCTAAATATCAGATCCTCTGTAATCATAATGTATAAAAAAAGGAGCTTTTCTCTGTGCTGAAGGATGAATCAAGGCAGATCATGGTTCTGTTAGCAGGCCACCCTAGTTATGGACAATACATATATATAAAATAATTAAATTATAATTTTAAAATTGTGTCAAGATTGAACTAAAACATAACTCAGGGTAAAATAGACGTATTCCCTTCGTCAAATTAACTATTTACAATACTAAACTTAAACGAACTCCGGGTAAAATAAACGTAATCCCTTTGTCAAACTTGCTATTTACAATAAGTTAATAAATTAATACGGTTGAAAATTATTTCATATTCAATAACAATGTAGCATCAATATAATTGATACAAATGAGGAGCATACAGTGAGAATTGCACATAACAGGAGGACTGGAGGTATGGAGCAATAATGATTGACAGTGCACCTTTCCACTGATGTTCCTAATTTCCTGTAATAGCTTAATAGGCATGGAAATACTTTGATTGCAGGGGATAGATTGGATTCACTTATGTACTGAGATAACTTAACCGAAATAACATAACTGCCTAGATACATTGGCTAGTGTTGGGTGGGATCATGAATTTATCGTAAGAGTTATCCCCTTGGTAATTCTCATCAGTTAGCAACATATTCATAAGAGTTTCTTTGTATAACTTAGAAAATTTCTTAACGTCGTCACACTCTCTAAGGGACTTTGGTAATATGTTCCAGGCCTTAGTTCCTAGATAGTTAAACTCCTTGTGAGATCTTGATTTAGGAGTATAAAGATTGCAGTTTTCTGCCTCACGTGATCCACCAGAAATATACGAGAATTTCCCGATAAAATGCTTTGGACATGTTTCATTGATTATACGGTACATATATGAGCTAAGATGAACCTGTCGTCTCAAATGGAGAGGAAGCCATCCCATATTTTTGTATACATTAACCGACCTCTCTCTGATGTTTACATCTAGGGCTATTTTAGCAACCTTTTTGTACATGATATCTAACTCTCCTAGTCGTTTTTTATATGTTCTTGACCAGATGGTGTCTAAGTAGTCAAAATGTGGCAACATAAGTGCATTAGCAAACATCTTCCTGAACTTAAGAGGGAGAAGTTTTTTTGATCTATACATAGCACCAATTCTTTTGGATATCTTTTTCTTAATGTTATCAATATGTTCATTAAATGTCAATCTGCTGTCAACTATAAGTCCAAGGTACTTATGGGATTTAGTTTCACAGATTACCAAAGTAAGGTCATCACAAATTTCAACAAGGATGGCATCAAGGTTAGGCTTAGAGTCAAGGATCATTAGTTTTGTTTTTTCATTATTCAGGGATAGTTTATTAGCCTGAAGCCATCTGATAACTAATTTCAACTCTTGTTTGATGTTACCATAGTTTCCTCTAGATATATTGTCAAAATATAATGCACCGTCATCAGCAAATAGATAAGGTTTAGAAAATAGGCATGCATTAGGCAGGTCATTGATAAAAATGCTGAATAGAATTGGTCCTAATATACTTCCTTGAGGCACTCCAGAGTTCAATGAATGTAAACTGCTTATCCTACTCCCAACTCTAGTTTGCTGTAATCTATCTGTGAGGAAGCTCCTAAACCAGCTCAATGCAGTATCTTTTATTCCATAATGCTTCAGCTTTTGAATGAGAATATCATGGTTAACAGTATCAAATGCCTTTCTGATGTCCAGGAAGATAATTGCAGGATGCTTGGCACTGTTCTTAGCAGTAAATATACGATCAAACAGATCTAACATGAGATAAGTTGTAGAGTGATCTTTACGGAAACCATATTGATGCTCTGAAAGTATTCCCTTTTCATCAAGATATTGAGTCAGTTGGGAGTTCACACAAAATTCGATGCACTTTCCAAGAATCGGTAAAATTGAGATTGGTCGATAATTACTAGGATTCTCAGTATCACCATCCTTATGGATTGGGGTGACTTTTGCAACCTTGCAGCTGTTTGGCATGATGCCACTGGATAAACTCAAATTTACAAGATGTGTTAATGGAGCAATAAATGCAGGTAAAATTTGTCTAAACACTCTCAATGGTATATGATCATTAGTGGATTTGCTACAAGGGATACTTGCCACATAGTCTAAGATATTGGACTCAGTTATTTCAGTAAAGCTATTCAAGCTGGTCTCGTTGTCAATCTGCTCATTTTGTAGATAAGATAGAAATTCATTTTCATTTTCCAGCTGCACTTCTGCTTGGATCTTTGGACCTATTTCAGCAAAATATTTATTGGTGGTTTCAGCATCAAGATTGTTATTGATATTGTTAGCTTTAACAGGCAGATTTGATGCTGTCTTTATCGTTTTCCATACACCCTTTAGATCATTCATGGCACACTTGGCTTTCAGTTCTGTTGCTAAGTTAGTCTTCCTATTAATTCTAGACAAATAGGTTGAATAGTTTCTCTGCCGTTTATATGCCATCCATAATGAGTCACATTTATTACAGTGTATAAGACCATTTGGATGTATACGTCTGTTCTTGTTGTGTGTTAAAAATTTACGGTAAAGTTTCCCTTTCAATTTCTTACTTTCTAAAAATTCTGGAGATGGCTTATGGATGTAATCACTATGGCACTTAATTTGTTTAATTGGACAGAAGTGATCATAGTAGTGATCAATATGTTCGTTTAAACCATCAACTGCATCATTCAGACTAGTTGAATCTATTATTGGTCTATAATCACAGGTTTCCAAAAATTCTTTAAGAGCAGTAACATTCATTTTGCTGTGATCTCTTATTAGTAACTTCTTGAATTTTGAGGCCTTATGCACATTGAAATCGACAATGAACTTTACGACCTGATGATCTCCTATACAATCATCAAGGACTTTGCAGTCAAGAAACTTGGAGTAAGTGTTTGTTATGACAACATCGATTGTGGTCTTTGTGATTCTGTTTCCTAGTTTAGCAATGCGGGTAATATCCTGAACTACCTGTACCATTCCAAACATTTTCATTGTAATGTCTAATTTCTTATAGTTCATACTGCTGATGTTGTTTTGGTCTACATTTACATCACCCAGCCAAATAACATTCTTACTTCCTATACTCATCATGCAGTCTGTCATATAATCTAAAAATTTGTCAAGAGGACTAAACAACTCAGATCTGTAGAAACAGCAGATGAAAATATTGCAATCTGTAAGATGGATCCAAATAGCCTCGATTTGGTCATATTGCAAAACTAAGTTTAGTTGAATCATTTTAAACTTTATGTGCTCACTGATGAGAATGCCACATCCCCCATGACCATTGTCGTTAGGACGGTCTTTGCGGATAAAAGTAAAATTCTTGGGTAGGTTTAGACTGGCTGAGTCAATATCCGACTTAAGATTTGTTTCATTCAGGCATAAAACATCTAATTTCTCTTTCCAGATTAGATCTTGGATTTCAAGACATTTTGGCATACCTGTTAGTCCTCCCTGCATGTTGCAATGTCCCACTGCAAGCTTTTTGGCATGGTATGAAACTGTGATTTTACTAATGCACGGGTTAATGCAAGAACTGCTGTGAGAGCATGAAAATTTTTCCAATTTATGCTGCTATAAACTTGTCAGAATAAGATAAATTGCAGAACTGGCAAATTTGTATGAGATAATAACAAAACTTTCTAAAACTTCAATAAACATGAGGAACAATGTGTAATTATCCCTTATCTAGAATCTAGATGAAATAAATGTTAACAATCTTTCTGAAAATTCAAACTTGCTTATGGGCCCAATACTTCAGAAATTTAGCAAGTCGAATAACACCGCTTGTATTGAGGTGACAGTTATCAGATATTTTTGCAGATGGTCTGGCAAAATAAAATTCTTTCCTGAATCCACTTCTATTATAGTTAAATAAATTATGGGTGCTAATGTAATTAAAACAAGAATCTTTGCTACACATATCCTTAATAACCTTATTCAGCTCTGCCACAACATCATTGCGGCCTTTTGTACTCCTGGGAAGAATATTGAGAACATTAATTGTTGCATTCGGATACACTGACTTGAGATAATTTAAGAGATTACTAATGTCACCTGCTGCATCCTTCAGTGACTTTGAGCCAAAATAGACTGTGTTCACATTATTAGTTCCTGTCATAATATAAATAATAGATGGGGATGGAACGGAGTGTAGGTCAGTTTTTAGTTTATTTAACATTACTTTGGCATCAGCCCCAGGATAAAACAGTTTACTAGCACTAACAGTGGACGATGATAACTTGTCCGCATCAAGAAACCTGAACATAGAGCTGCTTATGAATAGGACAGACTTTTGTGAAGCTTTGGCTGGCTGTTTGCAAACTGAGAGTGCAGGTGAAGAAGAGTCTGTCAGTTTGTGTCCTGAATGAGGGATGGGTGGGGGCGGTGAACGCAGACCAAACTCAGTTGACTGAGTGATCCTAGGGGGCTTCATCAGTCTTAGGGTGATGCTGATCCGGGGTTCATCACACATTTCGTCTGGCAGTATCTCATGTTGAAAGTCAGCCTGAGACAATTTGGACATGATGAAGACATCTCCATGCTGAAGCTGCACAGAGCCCACAACTTCATTGCTGCCGTTTGATCTAATTTGCAGTGTTCTCGTCGCACCAAGTGAAATGGTTACAATATCAGAGTGTTCTACAATACATGATTCAGAATCGCTATGAGCTGGCATGAACTCTGCTCCAGTTTCATATAGATTGACGAGAATACTATTGTGTCTGAAATTGGGTAATATCACATTAATGTAGGAGCTGAGTTTAGCAAGGTAGGAATCATTGTGTACACTTTTTGGGTCATGTGTTGCACCTGAATACTCATAGGGAAAGTCACCAAAATAAACCGATTTCCTGTTTTTAAAACCGTGACTGAACTCAAGTTCTTCCATTAATAGATCAAGTGAAAATTTTGAGAATGGACCATCATCTAGTAGGGTAACTGGTTTCACTGGTGATGGGGAACAAGTTACAGATATATTCATTGGCCCCGGTGTTATAGGATCGTAGACAGGGGCAGGGACCAAGTTTGGATATTTGTCTCTGGGCTTAGGGGTGTTGATCCGTGATTCACCAGTAGCAGTAGATACAGGGAGATCAGACACATCATCCTCGTCTGCCATAACCTCGTTAACAACAATCTCACTGATAACAATCTCGTTTCCAACAACCTCCTGTGGAACAACCTTGTCCACGACATCGTTGTCAACAAACAAACTGTCCGATACAACATCTTCCACAACAATGTCATCTACATCAAACGCTTCTACTTGATTGATAACAACGTGTGACTGAGGGGTAATGGTTATGATCTCACATTCAATCTCCTCTGATAAGTTCGGCAGCAAATTTTCACACTTAAAACTCTGTTCTTGTATTTGAGTTTGATCTGATATGAGACTATCATTGTACTGAGCAATGAGATCACTAGTTCTGATAATTTCATTCAATAAAGACAACTTTTTTTCTAAAAAGTCAATCTTGATGTCTTTTGACAGACAATTGTTACAGTTCTCTGATTTTTCAGACTGGAATGAAAAGTTCAAATGTTCTAAAGGGCGCTCACAAAAGTGGAGACTAATGTCTGAGCTCTGATTATTTGACATAGTTATATTATCAAGAGTTCAATGTTCAGAAGCACAATAAACACTGTAAACGCAATACCTTCAGTCCAGATAGTAGTTTTGATGAGAATAGTTTTGATGAGAAGGAGGAGGATGAGTAATCTTCAAGTACACTCACAGCAGTCCTTTGCACGTCAACACTTACGCTCGTCTATCATATCTCATACCTCAAATTATTTGTTATATAGTAGTGTTGAAAGTATTAAAACTTTTTTAGATACATACCAATTGTAATCAACAAATTGAAAAATACTTTGCTGAGATTGCAAGTATTCAATCTCCCCCAACTTGTGCAGGTTGAAGAAGCTGTTGCACGTCTTGTAAGCCTTATGCCTGCTGATTCTATTTGTGCCGATCTTATCAACTGGACACCTCAACTCGCTCTATCAGGTGCAGATAATTATAATAGTAATTAAAAATTATACCTTGCTATCGTTTATATGTTGTATTGTATTACCGACTGTAGCTATCTACTGTAAACCATTAAATCTAAAGCTTCCTAACAACTTGTGTTTACAGGAGATTTGAAGTCGGTTGATTTGATAGAGAATACAGTCTGTATAGGACGAGTTACTCACGTCACATCCCCTGACTGTATTTGGGTTCAAATATGTCGAGGTGTAACCGGCACTGACTACCTCACTCAACTTGGTACTCTTACTGACAATATTACTGACACTCTTGGCAGGTAACCGGAAAGTTTCGTTGGGTGAAATGGCGGTTTGTTGATTCGTTTAGATTAGGTGTGCAGCTTATTTTAGCATAAAGGGTCTTCTGAGAACAAAATATGGAAGGCGCATTTGATGTTTTGCTGCGTGTGAACGTTCTGGGTGCGCGCGTACGTACAATTATGAACGCGCGCGTGTGGCAAACGCTTTTTTGGGTTAAATGATCGGTACCCTGAATACCACCCGATTCCAGGTAGTTTTGGAAACCTGATTCAGGTGGTGGACACTGTCCACCATTGCCTCGATAAGTAAAATAATCGTCGAACTTCGAAGGACAACTTAGTTTTACAAGCCAATGCATTCAACTGAGTGTGAATCAATTTCAAAGCATACTTTACGTGTGTACCGATCGACTCGATTATTCCGGTAGTTTCGCGAATAAGTGACAATCGACAGTAAAACTTTCCACTCCGCGTGAAATCGCGGTAAGCACCCTAGTTGAAGATTTTCGCGACCATCAAGCACACTTTTCACTGTGAGGAAATTTACAATTCTTAAGACCCTTTCAATCAAATATTTGAATTGTGTACCTCACTGTTAATCCCGCGTGTTACAGGAAGATCTACGATATGAAAAAAGCCCTGATACCAGTTAAGGATATCAAAGAAGGAACATCCTGCGCTGTTTTGTTGGAAAGCAGGGGTTACCGGGGCAATGTTATCTGTCCGGGCACGCCAGATAACGATGTTCATCAGGTCAGACTAGTGGACTTTGGGACTCCGCATTCCTTCACAGAACTCTTCAGACTTGAGTTAGTGTTTCTTAATTGTGTTAATCATGATTGATATGATATCCTAGTCCGATTTCGTGCTTTTAGTTTCTTTAATTTTGTTCACTTCTATAGGGATCGTGATGAAGATCGTAAATCGACTAAATCTCAAGTTTTTCAGTGCGTACTACTTTGCTATGCCAGCATTGGCGGTGAAGTGTTCTCTAGCACACATATCTAAAACTGAGGGAGATCCTATCTGGCCCGACGGTAAAATATTATCTTTTTCGTTCTCGAGCTCACATAAATAACTCTCGTTCTTTGAATGGATAAATACCTGATAGTTACGGTATTTTAAAGTTGAATTACACTCATTACTCACCAGGTGCTTCAAAGTATTTGGAGGAGTCTCTAGCCAACTGTTTTGTCAAAGTGAGGACTGTGACGGCTGGTCACGTGCCAAAAGTAGAACTTTACACTGAGTTAGGACCGAACAGCAAGGTTAGTAAAATCACCGGTTTTTGTGTAAAATCACTCTTTTTGTGTAAAATCACAGATTATTAAACTGATTACTGATTAAAAGTTTGTTTGGTTTATTCGAAAAATAACTATTGAAATGACTGCGTCTCATTGGGTTCATGGCTTTATGTATTGCGGTTTTATCCACTAAAAGCATTTTACATTCAACCATATTTTTTCCTCAGAATTCCGTTTACGTGAATCGAGAGTTGGTTTACGATGGTTACGCTTCCTGGGTCGAGTAAACTACACATCAACTCAACGACCCCTGAAACGTGGAATAATTTTATTACTGTGTGATCTTATATGGTTTTATTCTTTTATAATTAAGCTGATTAGAAGTGTTCTATTCGCGTACCCAATACCCATATTGTGAAAAAGCTGATATTTAGCCATGATTTTCACAAATAAAGCCAGTTGCAGTAGTCAGTACAAAGTCATGATTGTTTTGGAGTGAATTTTGGATATCTTTTTTAATGAATAATTTAATCATGACAACTGTTCACAATGGTGCTATATCTCCATTATAATTTTATTTGTTAATTATTTATTATTTTACAACATTTTTTATCCGAATTTTATTTTTTCCAAGTCATCTAAAGCGAACATTTTAAAAATTTCGTAAATTATATCGCCAACAGTCTTTAGAACGTTTTATTGTGCATTGAAATTTCATCGTTTTTTTTTCAATACTAACTACTTCCCTCTTTAGCATGTACATATGGCAGACAAATATTAAGGGTAGGATCATGTTGCCGCCATCTTATCAGATCACAGTGTTTACTGAGAAGAAATGACGCCACCTCAACATTACTGACGAAAATGAGGAGGTACAGTAAACCCAGATTTACCGCATAGCCAGATTTACCTCAAAGCCATATTTATCGCGGCCATTTTCTTTCATATACTAGGGCTTTGCAATTTGCATACAGCGTGAAAAATTAAAACACTGATTTAACGCCAACCCCGATTTATCGCGGCTGTTTGCTTTCCCCATACTCCGCGGTAAAACTAAATCGGGTTTTATATATTATATATTCTATAGCCGTACTTCTACGCAGCAGGTGTTGTTATAAATATATCTATCACCATTTTACTAACATCACAACATCAACTTTAACACAACTTTCCGCGAAAACCGTGAGAGATATACCTTTGTAACGTTTTTGGCTGGTCCGAATGTTTTTATTGCATTTAGACCAGTATGGAGAAATACAAAATTGGCCAAGGCCATAAGAACTTTAGGTCCCGAAATTTGAATCCCCGGAAGTGGTGTAAAAATCACAGAATAAATACATATTGGGTATAGGTTTTAATAGGTATCTATGGGGTTGGCCACCACTTTTGGGTTAGACGGGTTTCTGCTAACTTGTAATTATAATACACAGCAAGAATTATTCAGCGAATTGTTTGATCACGCTAAATTTTGTTTGCTCCAAAGCATGTATAGTGAGCATTTCCGAAATCCTGTCAAATAAAAAAGGATTGAATTGTGGTAACGGCCAACCAAACATTTTAAATGCATGGCTATGAGAATTCCATTGCTTTTAATGACACCAGGAAATTCTCTAGCATGTCCAGTCCCCATCCCAATAGTGCTATACTCCGCCGTCTTCGAGAGAAACAGCAAACTCAGCAAACCAGGATCCACGTTGAGCCAACTGAGGTGTTCGAAATACCCGAGGATAAGTGTGGTCTGGTGATTGGTAAACGAGGATGTAAAATCCAGAAAATTCGGTCCGAAGCAGGAGTTGGTGTTAATCTTTGGGATAGGAATTCAGCAGTTGATGGTATGATGAAGGTTTATCTGTGGGGAGACAAAAAAGGGTGTGACAAAGCCAAGAAGATAATTATGAATCTAATTTCTGAGTCAACTGAGGTGTTCGAAATACCAGAGGATATGAGTGGCATAGTGATTGGCAAAGGAGGATCTAAAGTCAAACAGATTAGATCGGAAACAGGAGTAAGAGTTAGTCTTGGGTCTCGGGACTCAGCACTTAATAGTATGATCAAGGTTACCCTGATGGGAAACAAAGAGGGCTGTGACGAAGCAAAAACGATCATTATGAACCTAATTTCTGTGGTTATTAAGGTGTTCGAAATACATAAGGTGATGAGTGGCGTATTGATTGGCAAAGGAGGATCGAAAGTCAAACAGATTCAGTCGGAAACAGGAGTAACAGTTAGTGTTGGGTCTAGGGACTCAGCAGTTGGTGGTATGATCAAGGTTACCCTAATAGGAAACAAGGAGGGCTGTGACAAGGCAAAAAAGGTTATTATGGATATAATTTCTGAGCCAACTGAGGTGTTCGAAATACATAAGGATATGAGTGGCATAGTGATTGGTAAAGGAGGATCTAAAGTCAAACAGATTCAGTCGGAAAACAGGAGTAACAATTAGTGTTGGGTCGTGGGACTCAGCATTTGATATTAAGGTTACCCTAATGGGAAACAAAGAGGGCTGTGACGGAGCAAAACAGATTATTATGAATCTAATTTCTGAGGTATTTGAGGTGTTCGAAATACATAAGGTTATGAGTGGCGTAGTGATTGGCAAAGGAGGATCTAAAGTCAAACAGATTCAGTCGGAAACAGGAGTAACAGTTAATATTGGGTCTTGGGACTCAGCAGTTGATGGTATGATCAAGGTTACCCTGAAGGGAGACAAAGAGGGCCGTGACGAAGCCAAGAATATTATCTTGGAATTAATTTCTGAGCAAAGTGAGGTGTTTGAAATACATAATGATATGAGTGGCGTAGTGATTGGCAAAGGAGGATCTAAAGTCAAACAGATACAGTCGGAAACAGGAGTTAGAGTTTATGTTGGGTCTATTAATTCAGCATTTGATGGTATGACGAAGGTCGTCCTAAGGGGAAACAAAGAAGGATATGACGAAGCGAAAAGGATTATCATGGAACTAATTTCTGAGCCAGTTGAGGTGTTCAAAATACCTGAGTATATGATCGGCGTAGTGAAGGGTCAACAAGGATCTAAAATCCAGGAAATTCAGTCCGAAACAGGAGTTAGAGTTATTGTTGGGTTTTGGGACCCAGCAATTGATGGTATGATCAAGGTTACACTGATGGGAAACAAAGATAGCTGTGAAGAAGCAAAGAAAATTATCTTGGATTTAATATCTGAGCCAACTGAGGTGTTCGAAATTTCAAAGAATATGATTGGTGTAGTGATTGGTAAAGGAGGATCTAAAGTCAGAGAGATTGAGTCTAAAACAGGAGTTACAGTTAGTGTTGGGTCTAGTAATTCAGCAGTTCTGTTTGATAGTACGGGCAAGGTTTACCTGTGGGGAGATAAAGAAGAGTGTTCCTTTGCAAAGAATATTATCTTGCGTCTAATTAATAATATACCACATCCATATGATATACCATTAGATGAGTGGGATGACGACAATGATGACTACTACGAACTGTCCTGTGATCAGTGGTTACTCAGTGGTTACTGTTTTGATCCCTATGAGGAATATTAACAGAGTTACATTCAATACTAAGGAAGAATAACTCAATTATCTTTGCGAGAGGAATTTTTTATCTCAGTTTCATTTTTTCTTATTCATTTGTAGCGAACATTACCGAAATAACAATCATTTTACTTAGCTAATTTGTTATTCATTTATAGCAAAAATTACAGAAATAACAATGATTTTACTTAGTTAAGATTTTATTGAAAAATAAGTATATTATTATCTAATTTTTGAATGATTTTTAACTTTTTTAAATATAAAATGATTATTGTGGCCTTTATAGCTCAGTCACTGAGTGCCCGATTGAGATAATTCTTTCTGGTATTATGACTTTCTTTCGCCACTCATTCGAGGGATATATTAAATAAAAGAATATGTATGTTAAAAATTTTTTCGAACGAAGGTTTATTTTCGCAATATTACGTAATCATGGCCTGACCCCCCCCCCCCCCCCCCCCTTGACGTTTTTTTCCTAGAAAACACTTTTCTCTACGTTTCATGCTACCCTGGCCTGATCATACTATCATGATGAGCAGAAATCATTGTTATGATATCCGGCCAAGCAACTTCTAAACTACTTACTATTATAGTCGGATATTCGATCAATTTCTAAATTAAATCACTATCAGAGTGAAATTGGGTGGAATTTAAATTAAAATATTGTCAAATTGTTAATATTATTCTAGAGGGTAAAAAAGAAAATTGTGATTACGTAATCAACGACAAACCCCCCCCCCCCCTCCCCTTCCCCCCCCCCCCCCCCCCCCCCCCCGTAATCAATCGTAAGCATTTGAAAACCCCCCCTCGGCTTATTACGTAATATGTGAACGACCCCTAATATATCAACATAAACAGAATGCTTGATAACTTCGTTATTTCAAATCCGTTTTGCCTCATTGCAAAAATTAGTTATCTACAGTATCTGAAAATATGGGACATCCAGCATGTTCGGAAAGAGCAATATAGGTGATTTAATATTGAATGGGCGTGATCTGAATTATTCAAATTTCAAAATTTTTGCGACTGAATCCTCGAATGAGTAGGTACAATATTTCATCATTTGCATGGGAATACCATCGTTTTTAAGAACATCAACAATTTTGACCTATAGCATGTACAGACAAATATTAAGGGTAGGATCATTTTTGAATGATTTTTAACTTTTTGTAATATTAAATAACTTTTTGTAACATAAAATAATTAATTTTTTTTCGATTTATTTTTCTATTTTTGTGTTGGCAATAAAATGAAATCATGATTTATTTACATTATATCTATACCGAAAACAGTTTGGGTTCAGGTAAATATAATATAGATCCATTGGTGGCTTGTCTGAAGCATTTGTAGCGACCGTTACAAATTTCTTAAACTATAACGCTGTGAATTATGTTAACCCAACATTTAATTTACATGGAAATACCATCGGTTTATAAAACACTAACAATTTCTCCCTATAGCATGTACAGACAAATATTAAGGGTAGGGTCATGTTGCCGCCACCTTAACAGATCACAGTGTTTACTGAGAAGAAATTACGCCACCTCAACATTACTACTGTCCAGATATCTTTCCTCTGCTCCTAACCCTGATGCCAAAATATCTGTCCCCTCGAACATGATCGGTAAGATCATTGGCCGGCGAGATGCTACTATCTGGGATATCCTAATTTATTATCTATCTGTAATAACTGTAACCCATATTATTAATTTTCATTATTTGGGTAACATAGCAGCTCTATCACATAATGATATGTTAAAACTGTATAAAAGTTATTTCCCCCCCCCCCCCCCTTCATGCCTTAACCTTTTAACATTTTAAATGCATGGCCAGGGAAATTTTATCGTTTTTGTAACACCAGTAAATTATCTCTGCAGCATGTCTAGTCCCGATAGTGCAAGTAAATTTTTAGAGTCGTTTTTCCGCGGTATTATAGATAAAAAGAAAATTCAGCAAGCCAGGATCGATGTTGAGCCAACGGAGGTATTCGAAATATCCGAGAATAAGTGTGGTCTTGTGATCGGTAAAGGAGGATCTAAAATACAGGAGATTCGGTCCAACGCAGGAGTTGATGTTAATCTTGGGGATAGGGTCTCAGCAGTTGATGGTATGATGAAGGTTTATCTGTGGGGAGATAAAGAGGGCTGTGACAAAGCCAAGAAGATTATTATGAATCTAATTTCTGAGCAAAGTGAGGTATTAGAAATACCTGAAGATATGAGTGGTGTAGTGATAGGCAAAGGAGGATCTAAAGTCAAAGAGATTAAGTTTAGCACTGGAGTTGATGTTTTTCTTGGGTCTAGGGATTCTGCAGTTGATGGTATGATCAAAGTTACACTGAGGGGCAAAAAAGAGGGTTGTGACGATGCAAAACAGATTATCTTGGATCTTATTTCTGATGATGAGTTAGAGTGGGGCAGGCTTGTCCGCCGTGGCTAAAACAGGAGTAAGAGTTAGTGTTGGATCTAGGGACTCAACAGTTGGTGGTCTGATCAAGGTTACCTTGAAGGGACACAAAGAGGGCTGTGACGAAGCAAAAAAGATTATTATGAATCTAATTTCTAAGTTAACTGAGGAGTTCGAAATACCCGAGGATATGAGTGGCGTAGTGATAGGCAAAGGAGGATCTAAAATCAAAGAGATTAAGTCCAATACAGGAGTTGATGTTATTGTTGGGTCTAGGGATTCTGCAGTTGATGGCATGATCAAGGTTACCTTAATGGGAAACAAAGAGGGCTGTGACGATGCAAAGAAAATTATTATGGATCTAATTTGTGAGCCAACTGAGGTGTTCGAAATACCCGCGGATAAGAGTGGCGTAGTGATCGGTAAACAGGGATCTCAAATCCAGGAAATTCGGGAATTAGGAGTTGGAGTGTATGTTGGACCTATGGACTCAGCAGTAGATGGTATGATCAAGATTTCTCTGAGAGGAAACAAGGAGAAGTGTGACCACGCAAAGGATTTCATCATGGAGCTGATCTCTGATCTCTGTGAACTAGAGGAGTCGGATGGGCCGTTCAGTGATGGGGCATGCAGTGATTGGTAACAAGAGACTAAACCTCATGTAGCCACCCCGAGTAAGGGTGTTCGAGTTGACAGAACATTATGTGTATAATCATGGTAATTTTTATTGAACAGTTTCCCATTCAATACTCAGAACGGTTTAATACAGCGAATCATTTATATTTTATATATAATATGACATAATTGCATTTTCTTTAAGTTAGCTGCAGCGTCGCAGGCTCGCAGCAAACATTAAACCTGGTTAATGTAGTACCACTGCACCACTGGTTCGAGATTTTTGTCAACTCAAAAAATAGTCGTGTTCATTTTTTTCAAATGAAGGTTCATTTTCGCATCTATTTAATAGTTTGGATAGTCGGATTGAGCTAAATTTTATTGAATTGTGTTTGGCCATTCGAATTACGTTTGTCCAGAAAATGTTAGAGATGTAGCTTCTCAGATGACCTAGATACGAAGCATTTAAACGAGTTTATTCATTACGTGTGATCAGGTGATTGGCTTACCTAATCACGTGATAAGGTGACCCCGTTAACCACCTCGTTAAACATTATGGGAATCTTTAAGGCTGCCGTTGTTAATATCAGGTACAGCATTTGATAATCTACCGTCTCTGAAAAAATTAGGCGTCCAGCATGTTCTGAGATAACAATATAGGTGTTTTAATATTGAATGGGCGTGGTCTAAAGTATTCGAATTTTAAAATTTTGGCGACGGAATCCTCAAACAAGCAGGTACAGTATGCCATCTGCAAAGCAACAACTCTCAAATATAAAACACGGCGGAGGTATAAGACCCAACGTACGGGTACTGACTTTTGGCCCACCCTGTATTATATGTAATCGTAATTTTTGAATGATTTTAACTTTCTGTTTTAAATTTATTGATTATTTCGATTTATTGTTTTATTTGTTCTAGTGGCAATTAAGTGATAATTTGGGATGTGTTTAATTATTCCTCGTGAAAACGGTTAAGGCTCAGTAGATAATATTGGTAACTCATATATAGCGGCCATCTCTACATTTTGTAACCTATAAGTATAACACAGTAAATTATGTCAACAGTCAACAAAAATGTATATTCATGGGTAATTTGGGCATACCGTATAACCATATGTTTGAACAAGTTCTTCCTTCAAAAACACTAACAATTTTTCCCTATAGCATGTACAGACAAATATTAAGGGTAGGATCATGTTGCCGCCACCTTAACAGATCACAGTGTTTACTGAGAAGAAATGACGCCACCTCAACATTACTACTGACCAGATATCTTTCTTCTGCCCCTAAGCGTGATGAAAAAAGTAAAGGACGTAAGTTTTTAGGTCTAAATTTGTTTGGATCGTTAATTATTACTGGGAGGGGGATAACTCTATTTAAAATTTGGCAAACATGGTGAGTTATTTGGGGTAACGTAACTGACGTAAACCAAGTTTTTGCCATTTGAGACCACTCTCCCTCTTATATTAGTTTACGTATCCTGTGAACACCCTAAAGTTTCGTGATCGCTTCTTTTCTTCTTTTGATAAATCTTGTCGACATTTTGTTACCTTATTGTTGAATAAGCCCTCAATACGTACATAACCAAGTTGAAAACCCGGCAGTTATACACTAATAATGATAATGTTAATTTATATTTTTAGCAATCGAGAAGATGACAGACGACATGCTGGAAGAAAGAATGAAAGACCTAAAGGGGAAGAACCCGGAGGAATATGAAAGGATGCGAAAATCTATGTGTAAGTTGTTTTACAGAACATGCAACTCATGTATAGTTAGTTAGTTAGTTGGAGCAGAAGATGGTCTTATCGCCGGCTTAACCCAAACACCCTCTCTCCCTATATATCAATAGTGATATACCAATTTCGTATCATACACTATTGTGGAATGTGGAGGGGGGGCACCCCATAAATACCTATTATTCCCTGATTTCAAAATAGGTATAGGTTATAATATAAATAATAGGTTTTATTGTTTTTTCAGCATTTTTCCTATTTTTAACATCATGTATGCAATTATTTTCATAAAGTAAGATGTTTGAAGTGTTTTTACTGTGCCCTATTTCAGTGATATCAGCTAGAAAGGTAGAGAAGTTTCTAGGTATGGGGGACCACGAGGAGGAAGCCAAGAAAGAAAGTGGTGGGAAGGGAGAAGCAGGACCAGAACCCATGAAGAAACCCGCGATGGACATGACATCGATAGCAGTAGCTGTCGTGTTAGGAGGCATGTTGACGATGTACCTGATGCCTGACCTTACCGACGAGATAACAACAACTGAGTTCATTAATTCTTACGTCGCCTCCCGACAGGTATTAGCTGTTGCTGCTAGTTCATGTTGGGTGCTGTGAAAGTTCATTTTAATGACATCTTCAACCATACCCAGCTGATATATGGAGCATTTTCTTCGATATGCTGAAATATTAACTATCAGTGGTTTGACTGTTTGGTATGGTCACTATGACTCAAATAACAAATGTAATTTTTAGTAGGACAACTCATTAACAATTAACATGTATGTTACAGGTGGTAGATATCGAGGTTTTCACAGCGCGCAACAGCAAAACAGCCTATGCCATGGCCCAAGTAAGAGACAAAGCCGATAAGATCCGGATCAACGTAGGTCACACCTCCTCTCTGGACCGGCAGATGGAGCAGGCTTTTATAGAGTTCGGATACCAGCCCCACGAGAGACCTCCCATCCGATACCGGGATAATATCAGCTTATCGTAATTATATTTTTAGTTTATTTTCTAGTGTTGCAGTGCAATCCTGGTGTAACACCCTTGAATTGTAAAAATGGACAAAAATATTCATTGAATTGCAGAGTTACACTTTGCTTCGGTTGTAAAAATTCTAATATTAAATATTAAAGCTTTAAAGAGCCATAACTTCATAAATAAAGACCAAAAATTATAATTTATTTCAGGAGTTTTGTATACGATTACGCAGGAACATTCCTGCTTATCGGAGCAACTATTTGGCTGTTTAGGAGGTCCTCAAAAGCTATGGGCGGCATGTTTAAAGGTGAACATCAAATAATTGTTTCTGTTCCTTTTTTGATATGTCCTCCATTTATTTGAAAAATTCGGGGTTTATTTTTGCATTTTCGCCTTATCGCTAAAAATAGTCTCCTTCTGGATAAACAATTCGTCGAGTTTGTCATTTTTATAAAGTTATTCTGTCTTGTAATTTAATACGCAATTCAATCGTCCATACAGAAATAATCTGCGATTAAGCTTATTTATTGATTATTGTGGCCCTTCAAGAAACGCTGTTAAGTGTGATATCACCCAGGTATGGGAGGAATGCCTGGAATGCCCGGTCAAGGGAGTAGTAAGGGTCACAAGGTCTACGAGAAAGCAACAGCTCTCAAGGTACTCATATCTTTTAATATCTACTGAAATTGGGTTTAAGGGGGGGGGGGGGGGGGGGGGGGGGGGGGGGTTCACCCTGATTTTTTTGTGAAACTTGGTTTCGAGATAGCAGTTGACCAACAAACTAGGACCGGTGACCAAACTTTTGAGGGGGTCCCGGACCCCAACCGCCAAACGGTGCCCGCGGGGCAGCCACGCCCATATTTGGTCCAAATTAGGCCCAATTTAGCCAAATACCCTCAACATGCCCAAAACCCAGATTTTAGGTGCTTTACTTGTAAAAAAAAATGAATGAGTTATGAGCCAAAAACCATATGCCCATATTTGGGTATACGCACCAAATTTAATAGATTTTGTTCGAGATATTTGGCGGCCAAATTCTGAAAAATGCCCGGCAAATTTCAGAATTTGGACGCCAAATTTTTTTAAAGGCCTAACTCAAAATTCCATATTAAAACTTAAGGTCGAAATGCGATTCTACGTTGATTCTGAAAATTTCATGTAAAAATATTGAAACCCTATTGAGTTCTATTGTTTTGAACGAAATCAGTTTCGCAAATATCGCGAACTGAGATATGGGCGATTTTGTTCATTTTTTGCGATTAATTGAACACAGAATCCAAAGTTAGGTAGATGTTGAGCTGATAATCATAGAGGATGTGTAGTATAGGCTTACCTTCTATATAAAGTTGGTTTCATTCAAAAATATTGATATTTGACCAATTTATGGGCCAAAATCGACCAAATTTGGTGCGTATACCCAAATATGGGCATATGGTTTTTGGCTCATAACTCAGTCATTTTTTGTCCAATCTTGATGAAAATTCATATACGAGTTCAGGGGACTACTAGCTACAAGTAAATCACCTAAAATCTGGGTTTTGGGCATGTTGAGGGTATTTGGCTAAATTGGGCCTAATTTGGACCAAATATGGGCGTGGCTGCCCCGCGGGCACCGTTTGGCGGTTGGGGTCCGGGACCCCCTCTAAATTTTGGTCACCGGTCTTAGTTTGTTGGTCAACTGCTATCTCGAAACCAAGTTTCACAAAAAAATCAGGGTGAACCCCCCCCCCCCCCCCCCCCCCCCCCTTAACGTGTAAATCTATCTTGCAACTCATTTTATATGCACTTATCAATATTTCCCATTTTGAGAAATACACGCCCATATTTGGTCCAAATTAGGCCCAATTTAGCCAAATACCCTCAACATGCCCAAAACCCAGATTTTAGGTGCTTTACTTGTAAAAAAAAATGAATGAGTTATGAGCCAAAACATAGCCTATGGGAGAACGACAAATTTAAAGAGATATCGTAGTGTATTTGTTTCCAGAACATGCAACCATGTCGGTTATTTAGTTATTTGGAGCAGAAGATTTTCTTATACGCCGCTAACCCAAACACCCTCTCTCCCATATATCAATATGGAAATCCATTTCGTACTATTTGAAAATTCGAGGGGTGGGAAAACCCATTAATACCTATTATTCCTGATTTCAAAATAGTTCAGGTTAAATATAAAAATAGGGTTTTTTGTTTTTTTTCATTAATTTCCAATATTTTTAACATCATGTATGCAATTATTCATAATAAGATGGTTGAAGTGTTTTTACTGGCTCCTATTAAGTGATATCAGTCATAAAAGTAGAGAAGTTTCTAGTATGGGACCACAAGAGGAACCAAGAACCAAAAGTGGAATGGTATAGCAGTCAGAACCCATAAGTAACCCGTGATGGACATGACATCGATAGCAGTAGCTGTCGTGTTAGGAGGCATTGTTGACGATGTACCTGATGCCTGACCTTACCGACGAGATAACAACAACTGAGTTCAATAATTCTTACGTCGCCTCCCGACAGGTATTAGCTGTTGCTGCTAGTTCATGTTGGGTGCTGTGAAAGTTCTTTTTAATGACATCTTCCAACCATACCAGCTGATATATGGAGCATTTTCTTCGATATGCTGAAATATTAAACTATCAGTGGTTTGACTGTTTGGTAATGGTCACCTATGACTCAAATAACAAATGTAATTTTTAGGTAGGACAACTCATTAACAATTAACATGTATGTTACAGGTGGTAGATATCGAGGTTTTCACAGCGCGCAACAGCAAAACAGCCTATGCCATGGCCCAAGTAAGAGACAAAGCCGATAGATCCGGATCACGTAGGTCACACCTCCTCTCTGGACCGGCAGATGGAGCAGGCTTTTATAGAGTTCGGATACCAGCCCCACGAGAGACCTCCCATCCGATACCGGGATAATATCAGCTTATCGTAATTATATTTTTAGTTTATTTCTAGTTGTGCAGTGCAATCCTGGTGTAACACCCTTGAATTGTAAAAATGGACAAAAATATTCATTGAATTGCAGAGTTACACTTTGCTTCGGTTGTAAAAATTCTAATATTAAATATTAAAGCTTTAAAGAGCCATAACTTCATAAATAAAGACCAAAAATTATAATTTATTTCAGGAGTTTTTGTATACGATTACGCAGGAACATTCCTGCTTATCGGAGCAACTATTTGGCTGTTTAGGAGGTCCTCAAAAGCTATGGGCGGCATGTTTAAAGGTGAACATCAAATAATTGTTTCTGTTCCTTTTTTGATATGTCCTCCATTTATTTGAAAAATTCGGGGTTTATTTTTGCATTTTCGCCTTATCGCTAAAAATAGTCTCCTTCTGGATAAACAATTCGTCGAGTTTGTCATTTTTATAAAGTTATTCTGTCTTGTAATTTAATACGCAATTCAATCGTCCATACAGAAATAATCTGCGATTAAGCTTATTTATTGATTATTGTGGCCCTTCAAGAAACGCTGTTAAGTGTGATATCACCCAGGTATGGGAGGAATGCCTGGAATGCCCGGTCAAGGGAGTAGTAAGGGTCACAAGGTCTACGAGAAAGCAACAGCTCTCAAGGTACTCATATCTTTTAATATCTACTGAAATTGGGTTTAACGTGTAAATCTATCTTGCAACTCATTTTATATGCACTTATCAATATTTCCCATTTTGAGAAATACCTTTGTCAAAATTGTTTTATTGTACAAATATATAGCTATTGTTAACCCTATTTTCTGTAGGTGAATTTCAAAGATGTCGCCGGATGCGAGGAAGCTAAGCTTGAGATTATGGAATTTGTGAATTTCTTGAAGAATCCTGAACATTATAGGAACTTGGGAGCAAAGATTCCTCGAGGAGCAATACTTCAGGTACACTAGTCTCTTCTCCGTTTCCTTATATAGTTTATAGGTGTATCTAGGCCGGGTTCCCACAATCACGCCAACTGACCTGAAGAATTCCTACCAGTACTGCAAATAATCAAAAATTGTTATTTGGATGAAATTACTGTTAAAATTAATATTCCTCCAATTTGGCAGGGTCCTCCTGGTACCGGAAAGACTTTGCTAGCTAAAGCAACTGCAGGAGAAGCTGGTGTTCCCTTCCTTTCAATTTCCGGTTCCGAGTTCATGGAAATGTTCGTTGGTGTCGGTCCAAACAGGTTATTCTTAAAATAGGATTTTTTTTTTTCAAATCTTGGAATAGAATATTTATGACAAGTTTGAAATTAGATTTGGAGTTGAATTGTTTTTTCCCGGAATCTACCTCTCCGTACAACAAATCTCTCTGTTCACCACAAAATAATCAAGCTAATAACTTCAGAGTTAGAGAGATGTTTAAAGATGCTCGTGAGCAGGCTCCCTGCATAGTATTTATAGACGAGATAGACGCTATAGGTGGCAAGAGAGGTCAGGGAGGCATGGGAGGACACGACGAGCGAGCCAACACTCTGAACCAGCTGCTAGTGGAGATGGACGGGTTCAGTACGGGAGCAGCAGACGTAGTGGTGTTAGCTGGTACTAACAGAGAGGACACCCTCGACCCTGCCCTCCTCAGACCCGGCCGGTTTGACAGGCAGATATATGTGGGGGCACCCGACATTAAGGGGCGTGTTTCCATCTTCATGGTCCATCTGAAGCCTTTGAAGACAGATTTAGTCCTGCTGGACCTGGCTAAGAAGATGGCCACTATGACACCTGGCTTTACTGGAGCTGACATTGCTAATGTCTGTAATGAGGCTGCTCTTATTGCTGCTAGACACGATTGTAAGAGCGTTGAGGAGCACCACTTTGAACAGGCCATCGAGCGAGTTGTCGGTTAGTTCTGGGATTTTAGTTTCTGTTTCACGCTTGTATTCTAGAATTGATTTTACTTTCCCATAACACACTATCTCTCATTTCTTATCTCTTATCTCTGATTATAACCCTGTAACTCCTCCAACCAGGTGGTCTAGAGAAGAAGTCACGTGTCCTATCCCCGCAGGAGAAGAGGACTGTGGCTTATCACGAGGCTGGTCAGTGCGGCTTTGTAACTTTAACGTTTACCTGGCTCCTAGACCATAGTCCGAACTCAATAACACACACCCCATTATCTATATCGGTCCGTAGAACCACCCGACATAATCTTTAGGTCTGCATATTTAGAAGAACTAGTGCTGAACTGACTGGGGATCATCTTTACAATACAATCCTCTACAGAGTCTAAACACATTGTTTTGCAGGTCACGCCATCTCTGGCTGGTATCTCGAACACGCCCACCCCCTCCTCAAAGTCAGCATAGTCCCCCGAGGTAAAGGAGCTCTGGGTTACGCCATGTACCTCCCTAAAGAGCTGTCTCTCCACACTACCGATCAACTTCTGGATATGATCTGCATGACGTTGGGAGGCAGGGCTAGTGAGCAGATCATATTCGGCAAGATCAGTACAGGTTAGTTGTCTGATCAGTACAGGTTAGTTGTCTGATCAGTACAGGTCAGTTGTCTGATTAGTACAGGTTAGTAGTCTGATCAGTACAGGTCAGTTGTCTGATCAGTGCAGGTTAGTTGTCTGATCAGTACAGGTTAGTTGTCCGATCAGTACAGGTTAGTTGTCTGATCAGTACAGGTTAGTTGTCTGATCAGTACAGTCTGATCAGTACAGGTTAGTTGTCTGATCAGTACAGGTTAGTTGTCTGATCAGTACAGGTTAGTTGTCTGATCAGTACAGGTTAGTTGTCTGATCAGTACAGGTTAGTTGTCTGATCAGTACAGGTTAGTTGTCTGATCAGTACAGGTCAGTTGTCTGATCAGTACAGGTTAGTTGTCTGATCAGTACAGGTTAGTTGTCTGATCAGTACAGGTTAGTTGTCTGATCAGTACAGGTTAGTTGTCTGATCAGTACAGGTTAGTTGTCTGATCAGTACAGGTTAGTTGTCTGATCAGTACAGGTTAGTTGTCTGATCAGTACAGGTTAGTTGTCTGATCAGTACAGGTTAGTTGTCTGATCAGTACAGGTTAGTTGTCTGATCAGTACAGGTTAGTTGTCTGATCAGTACAGGTTAGTTGTCTGATCAGTACAGGTTAGTTGTCTGATCAGTACAGGTTAGTTGTCTGATCAGTACAGGTTAGTTGTCTGATCAGTACAGGTTAGTTGTCTGATCAGTACAGGTTAGTTGTCTGATCAGTACAGGTTAGTTGTCTGATCAGTACAGGTTAGTTGTCTGATCAGTACAGGTTAGTTGTCTGATCAGTACAGGTTAGTTGTCTGATCAGTACAGGTTAGTTGTCTGATCAGTACAGGTTAGTTGTCTGATCAGTACAGGTTAGTTGTCTGATCAGTACAGGTTAGTTGTCTGATCAGTACAGGTTAGTTGTCTGATCAGTACAGGTTAGTTGTCTGATCAGTACAGGTTAGTTGTCTGATCAGTACAGGTTAGTTGTCTGATCAGTACAGGTTAGTTGTCTGATCAGTACAGGTTAGTTGTCTGATCAGTACAGGTTAGTTGTCTGATCAGTACAGGTTAGTTGTCTGATCAGTACAGGTTAGTTGTCTGATCAGTACAGGTTAGTTGTCTGATCAGTACAGGTTAGTTGTCTGATCAGTACAGGTTAGTTGTCTGATCAGTACAGGTTAGTTGTCTGATCAGTACAGGTTAGTTGTCTGATCAGTACAGGTTAGTTGTCTGATCAGTACAGGTTAGTTGTCTGATCAGTACAGGTTAGTTGTCTGATCAGTACAGGTTAGTTGTCTGATCAGTACAGGTTAGTTGTCTGATCAGTACAGGTTAGTTGTCTGATCAGTACAGGTTAGTTGTCTGATCAGTACAGGTTAGTTGTCTGATCAGTACAGGTTAGTTGTCTGATCAGTACAGGTTAGTTGTCTGATCAGTACAGGTTAGTTGTCTGATCAGTACAGGTTAGTTGTCTGATCAGTACAGGTTAGTTGTCTGATCAGTACAGGTTAGTTGTCTGATCAGTACAGGTTAGTTGTCTGATCAGTACAGGTTAGTTGTCTGATCAGTACAGGTTAGTTGTCTGATCAGTACAGGTTAGTTGTCTGATCAGTACAGGTTAGTTGTCTGATCAGTACAGGTTAGTTGTCTGATCAGTACAGGTTAGTTGTCTGATCAGTACAGGTTAGTTGTCTGATCAGTACAGGTTAGTTGTCTGATCAGTACAGGTTAGTTGTCTGATCAGTACAGGTTAGTTTTCTGATCAGTACAGGTTAGTTGTCTGATCAGTACAGGTTAGTTGTCTGATCAGTACAGGTTAGTTGTCTGATCAGTACAGGTTAGTTGTCTGATCAGTACAGGTTAGTTGTCTGATCAGTACAGGTTAGTTGTCTGATCAGTACAGGTTAGTTGTCTGATCAGTACAGGTTAGTTGTCTGATCAGTACAGGTTAGTTTTCTGATCAGTACAGGTTAGTTTTCTGATCAGTACAGGTTAGTTGTCTGATCAGTACAGGTTAGTTGTCTGATCAGTACAGGTTAGTTGTCTGATCAGTACAGGTTAGTTGTCTGATCAGTACAGGTTAGTTGTCTGATCAGTACAGGTTAGTTGTCTGATCAGTACAGGTTAGTTGTCTGATCAGTACAGGTTAGTTGTCTGATCAGTACAGGTTAGTTTTCTGATCAGTACAGGTTAGTTTTCTGATCAGTACAGGTTAGTTGTCTGATCAGTA
This sequence comes from Bolinopsis microptera, assembly GCF_026151205.1. Lineage (NCBI taxonomy): Eukaryota > Metazoa > Ctenophora > Tentaculata > Lobata > Bolinopsidae > Bolinopsis > Bolinopsis microptera. The sequence continues at coordinate 17,642,699 of NC_087074.1, forward strand.
CAGGTTAGTTGTCTGATCAGTACAGGTTAGTTGTCAGATCAGTACAGGTTAGTTGTCTGATCAGTACAGGTTAGTACACGTTTCAGACCATAAAAAGATAAATATCGCAAAGCAATACCGCTAAGTGGGCGCTGGTTAGCTTGATTTGTTTGTTGGTCACGTGATATATCTCATCTTCAGGAGCTTCAGACGATCTGAGAAAAGTAACGCAGTGGGTGTATGGCATGATAATCCAGTACGGAATGAACCCGCAAGTAGGACATCTCTCATTTGATCTTAACCAGAATCCTTACATCAAACCATTCAGCGAACAAACCAGCCATCTTATTGATGCCGAGGTTAGTGTTTTATTAAATTATTGTTTTATTAAATTAGTGTTTTATTAAACTAGTGTTTTATTAAATTAGTGTTTTATTAAATTAGTGTTTTATTAAATTAGTGTTTTATTAAATTATTGTTTTATTAAATTAGTGTTTTATTAAATTATTGTTTTATTAAATTAGTGTTTTATTAAATTGGTGTTTTATAGTTTAAGTGGTTTAAAAATGAATTGCATCTTTATTACTTTCTTCTTTAAAGCTGTAGTTTAACCCTTGTTTACTTTTACAGGCTAGGCAATACGTTGAAGAAGCGTACGCTAGGACGATACAACTGCTGACTGAGAAACGAGCAGACGTTGAACTGGTACGCAGCTTTAAATGAGATTTTAAATCGTGTTTTCATTTTGCAAAAAATGTATCCATTAAGTATTGCGTGCATATTCTATATTATAAGCTTAATCTGGAATGGAAATACACATTTATCATGTTTATGGTGAATGTTAAATGACTTAATGATTGGTATGCAGGTAGCTGAAGAACTGTTGAAGAATGAGGTGTTGACGAAAGAAGATATGGTGAGGTTGCTAGGAGACCGCCCCTGGGGGGAGAAGAGTACGTACGATGAGCTGGTTGCTGGTACAGGAGGCGACATGGAAGACACTTCAGGTACCTTTTTAAACTTCTCTTCGAAAATACCCCACATTTATATTTGAAATTTTTGACAGCAGCAATTTTGTCTGCAACTCCGAATGTCAAACATTTGATTGGATATGATCCCACCTTTCAACCTCTGTGTTTCAGTGCCAGAGGGTCTAAAGAACCTAAAAGATGAGTTGGACGCTAAAGATGCAGCAGAACTAGTGGAGGAAGATAAGAGGTAATATCTCATAATATTCATCAGATCGTCTTCAATTTTTGACAAGAATTTTAATGTGGTTTTAAGCGCACCTTATAGCTCTGTAAGATTATTTGTCTGATTTCTGATCCATCTTTCATACCTATATCGATAAACCAGTAAATTTACAATAAATTTCGTCGACTAATGAACATTATCATCCTCAGGGAGAAAGGCACGTCTGCTTGATTATCTCAACACTTAGCCCCTAATGTAACTTGGGAGCTCTCAAAGGATAAACTTATATCTTAGATCTGAAAGAGATAACGCACTCCAAGAACACTTGAACAGTCTCGGATTGAAACTCTTTAATTTATTATCCGTTTGATCTCCCTGGTCGTGCTTTTAAGTTTTCAGATAGAATGGAAGATTTGAAATGTCGTGACCCGACCTGATTTATATAGTTGTACCCTCAACATTAATGAACGATCACTGGAATGAATTACCAGATGACCAGTGACCACTAAACCATCATGGATCATGACGCTATATATATAGAATAGTGTGGGGACCTTTCAGTTGTGGTTGTTTATTTGTGTGCGAATAGCAATTTAAAATGTTTGCAATTTGTAATTTAGTGTTGTTTATTCTTTTCACAAACAAAACATCTGAAATATATATTTGTTATGTGCTAAGCCACTTTCAGTGAGCAGCACATCTATTTTTACCAAGAAGAAAGATCTCTCAAATTTTGAAAGTAGAATAAATAGTCATGATTCCATTTCCACGATATCAAGCCGGTTAAACCACAATACTGAACTGCCAATACTATCCGCTGCCAGATAGCAATTTGACATAATTTGACCTAAGTAGGACCGTAAAGCTGGCGAGGTTCCGTTCTGGGGTAGGTAGAGCATCAAAGTAAAATGTAAAATCAGTGCCACCACAGTTATAATGCGACAGCTGGTTCACCTTTAAGTACCTCCGTGTTTGACAGGTAAAGGTTGTAACCGTGATTTAGACAGACTCGCTCTGACCCATTCTGACTCTGTATAGATCTGGATTCTGTTTGGGAACCATATTTCTACTGACACGTGACTGTCGACAAACCGATAAACCAATCAGTTTCCAGCGTTGGCCAGTCAAAACCCGCTGTCACGTGACAAAACAGTTCTACAAGTCTTTGAGTCTGAAAGACACGTGCTAGTCAGGGCGGTAGTGTCGTCACACTCACAGTCACAGTGAAGGGATCTCTATTTAAAATACTCGCGACTATGACATTGTTCCGTCTCATGCCGATAACTAGTTTTAAGGTATTATTCAGCTTGTGCGTCACGAATCGGAATACTTAATGCATTATGGTCGTCATCATTTCACCATGGTGAGAGTGGATGAAATAGTATTTAAGAGGCATTTTCATTTGTAAACGGACCGAATCCGTAACGCTTAATAAATTCCTGTTAATATTAATATGTACTTGTAGTTGTAGGGTTATAGGTTTTATTTTTAACCTACTTTTATATTTACAATAGTACTAACTACTCCTACTAGTACTAACGCGGGCGCCGAGTTGCTTCGCAATTCAGCGATGATGATAATTTCATTTCAAATAAATATTGTACGAATATCACTTGTGAATGGTTTATTAACGGGTGATGCTCGTAAAATATTTGTTCCAAATAAATCAGGACCGTCGACGAGTCCAACTCGGCGCGCGTCCTGGTAGTGGTAGGTTATAAACCTACAAATGGTTTAATTAGGTTTGGGATAATAAGAATTTACCTGGGGACCCCAGGCTATTATGTTTATATTTATAAACATATAAAGATTCGGCGAAATGACAGGCTGAGTGCCGCCCAGTAAATAAGAATATGATTAAAGAAGCCGGTAGAGATTCGTTCCGCCGCGCCACCCATTTCCATTTTTGCAAGTTTGAAGTTATACTTATAAGCTCGAGCTTGCTTAATTTAACAAATTATTTTTGATTCTATAAATCGATCCATTAATTTCGCTCTATGCTAGTTGAGTAGTCGTGAGTCTGTACACTGAATGTAGTCGTCATTCAATTTTCACATTAGTCGCTGAGTCGCTCGCGCTGCTCAGTGCTCAGTGCTCAGTGCTCTCAGTAAACACCAAAAAATTAACAGTGGCAGTTCTCACGCAGTTAGACTTAGGGGCATAATAAACCTATTCAACATTTTAGTTGTAATGTGTAATGTCCGTTAATGTAATTCAAAATTTGCAAAATACTTTGACCATGAATGATGAAAAAAAACCAGTTTTATTCTTTTGTACATGTACATGGTATACAGTACAGGAAAACTGAGTTGCGGTAAGGTAATAGTAATAGTAATACTAATACTAATAGTGAATAGTAATACTTAACGGGTGATACTCGTAAAATATTTGTTCCATATATTATATAGGACCGTCGACGAGTCCAACTCGGCGCGCGTCCTGGTACTGGTAGGTTATAAACCTACAAAGTAATAGTAATACTATAAAAAATCCAATCTCGAGACCCACTCAGGATCCCAAAACCACGACTCTCCTTCCGGTCGCGGTCGTCTGTACCTGCTTTTTCCCTCCCAGCAGGAACAAATTCAATGAACTGTCTTCCATCGATGGCCTTGTTCTTATAAGTGTTCACTCGGCGCTCACAATGGGAGATAACCTGTTCAGAGATCTGCTTCAGAACCATGTCGTGCCGCCATCTATATCTTCATTGACTAAGAGCTACTTTGCACCCAGCCAAAATGTGCTGAATGGTATTCATCCTCTCCTCACATAACTTGCACTTCCCATCCTCATCTTCACTCCACTTGGAGTTGGATTGTATCACGTTGCGACCCCCACGGTCGTTTCACTATCGGTCGTTTCACTATCGTCCTGACGATACGAGGGGAGCCGCGCACTTCGTGCGCGGTGGGTCATACAACGTATGACAAGAGTTGGAGACCATAAAGGGGGTTAAGAGGGTGCCGTACACAGCACTTAGTATGAACCCAATAAGTGAGTCACCATACTTAAAAAGTGTATGCTAGCTCAAATCTGTCTTCATTACGAAATCTCCACTCGGCACTCACCCCACTTGCTCTGCATCTCCAGAGAACCCACTTGAACCTCCCTCTTTCTTTTAATGTTCTCCTTCATTCTCAGCATAACCTCCATATGCATATTTTTTTCCCGCTCATCCATCCTCTCCCAAGGTTTTTTCCAGTCACCAAAACCGATGCACGAACAAGAATACAGAATAGTTTTAAACAAGGAGTAGGATAAGGGTAGTACTGTAGTATAACACGAAGAGTTCTAAACGAAGAGCAAAATGAGGAGCAGTTTACACGAAGAAAAAGCAAAAAGTTAGTAAGGTAAAACGTACGAAGAATGCATTCAAATCGAACAGATTGTCTTTATATTAAGAAACAATAAAAACATTACAGTTTATAAAAGTAAACAACTGAATTGTTGTTTTAAACAGTAACTGAAACTCTATATTCCAATTAGGAAGAAAAAGTAATGACAATGAAATAAAACAGTTTCTCTAATCCAGTAACAAATTGGTAGATTCATATATATCAGGAGCAAAATAGATGGGAATTGAAAAATGACCTCGTGTTATGTAGAAAGTTATGATCGGATCCAATGCGAATTTTTTGCGCATAAGCAAAGATTGAACTTTTATTGTTTATGAGCCGCGCGCCTCATATCATATCACTCCTCGTATCATTACACCCCTACGCCAAGCCATTAAACTAATTAAATGGGTCTACAGAGATTCGTAACGCGCGAAAGTACAAAGTTCCGAGTTAAGGGGGGGGGGGGGGGGGGGGGGGGGGGGGGGGGGGGGGGGGGGGTTCACCCTGATTTTTTTGTGAAACTTGGTTTGGCGGACCCCAACCGCCAAACGGTGCCCGCGGGGCAGCCACGCCCATATTTGGTCCAAATCAGGCCCAATTTAGCCAAATACCCTGAACATACCCAAAACCCAGATTTTAGGTGCTCTACTTGTAGCTAGTGGTCCCCTGAACTCGTATATGAAGTTTCATCAAGATTGGACAAAAAATGACTGAGTTATGAGCTAAAAACTATATGCCCATATTTGGGCATACCTACTAAATTTGATCGATTTTGGCCCATAAATTGGTCAAATATCAATATTTTTGAATGAAACTAACTTTATATTATTATATGAAAGGTAAGCCTAAACTACACAGTCTCTATGATTATCAGCTCAATATCTACCTAACTGTGGATTCTGTGTTCAAATAATCGCAAAAAATGAACAAAATCGCCCATATCTCAGTTCGCGATATTTTGTATTTGCAAAACTGACTTCGCTCAAAACAATAGAACTCAATAAGGTTTCAATATTTTTTCATGAAATTTTCAGAATCAACGTAGAATTGTCTCATGACCTTAAGTTTTGGGACAGAATTTTGAGTTAGGCCTTTTAAAAAATTTGGCGGCCAAATTCTGAAAAATGCCCGGCAAATTTTAGAATTTGGCCGCCAAATTCTGTCCCAAAACTTAAGGTCATGAGACAATTCTACGTTGATTCTGAAAATTTCATGAAAAAATATTGAAACCCTATTGAGTTCTATTGTTTTGAGCGAAGTCAGTTTTGCAAATATCGCGAACTGAGATATGGGCGATTTTGTTCATTTTTTGCGATTATTTGAACACAGAATCCACAGTTAGGTAGATATTGAGCTGATAATCATAGAGACTGTGTAGTTTAGGCTTACCTTTCATATAAAGTTAGTTTCATTCAAAAATATTGATATTTGACCAATTTATGGGCCAAAATCGATCAAATTTAGTGGGTATGCCCAAATATGGGCATATAGTTTTTAGCTCATAACTCAGTCATTTTTTGTCCAATCTTGATGAAACTTCATATACGAGTTCAGGGGACCACTAGCTACAAGTAGAGCAGACTAAAATCTGGGTTTTGGGCATGTTCAGGGTATTTGGCTAAATTGGGCCTGATTTGGACCAAATATGGGCGTGGCTGCCCCGCGGGCACCGTTTGGCGGTTGGGGTCCGGGACCCCCTCAAAAGTTTGGTCACTGGTCCTAGTTTGTTGGTCAACTGCTATCTCGAAACCAAGTTTCACAAAAAAATCAGGGTGAACCCCCCCTTAATGAGTCTCAATACTTTTTTTCCGTACTATAATCATGTCATGCACATGAAATGTCTTATATAAGGGGGGGGGGGGGGGGGGGGGGGGGGGGGCCGGGGGGGTTCACCCTGATTTTTTTTGTGAAACTTGGTTTCGAGATAGTAGTTGATCAACAAACTAAGACCGGTGACCGAACTTTTGAGGGGGTCCCAGACCCCAACCGCCAAACGGTGCCCGCGGGGCACACAGCAAACCCTACCAGCTGGGGTATATCTCCAAAAGTAAAATAAATAGAACCTTCCGGTTTTCAACAAAATTTCCGTCTCGTGAATTTACAGTTGGCTCCCCAGGAGCCAAATTTGGGACAACGTAGATTCTGAATTAAACCGAAAAGTTTGATTTTGGGCTAAATAAAAGATCACAGCTTTTAAACTTTGCAAAGAAATGTCGTTGTCCATTGTCATGACTACTAAGCTAAATGCAGCGTGCGAAAAGTAAACTTGACGTGACGCGCGACGACAAACGTGCTGTTGAAAATCTATCACCTCTAGCAAGCCCAGCAGGCGGTAAGGTTTTCTGGGCAGCCACGCCCATATTTGAATAGAACTCAATAGGGTTTCAATATTTTTACATGAAATTTTCAGAATTAACGTAGAATCGCATTTCGACTTTAAGTTTTGTATTGGAATTTCGACTTAAAGTTTTGTATTGGAATTTTGAGTTAGGCCTTTAAAAAATTTGAGCGAAATCAGTTTTGCAAATATTGCAAACTGAGATATGGGCGATTTTGTTCATTTTTTGCAGTTATTTGAACACAGAATCCACAGTTAGTTAGATACTGAGCTGATAATCATAGAGAATGTGTAGTATAGGCTTACCTTCCATATAAAGTAAGTTTCATTCAAAAATATTGATATTTGACTAATTTATGGGCCAAAATCGATCGATCAAATTTAGTGAGTATGCCCAAATATGGGCATATAGTTTTTAGCTCATAACTCAGTCATTTTTTGTCCAATCTTGATGAAACTTCATATACGAGTTCAGGGGACCACTAGCTACAAGTAGAGCACCTAAAATCTGGGTTTTGGGCATGTTCAGGGTATTTGGCTAAATTGGGCCTGATTTGGACCAAATATGGGCGTGGCTGCCCCGCGGGCACCGTTTGGCGGTTGGGGTCCGGGACCCCCTCAAAAGTTTGGTCACTGGTCCTAGTTTGTTGGTCAACTGCTATCTCGAAACCAAGTTTCACAAAAAAATCAGGGTGAACCCCCCCCCCTTAATGAGTCTCAATACTTTTTTTCCGTACTATAATCATGTCATGCACATGAAATGTCTTATATAAGGGGGGGGGGGGGCCGGGGGGGTTCACCCTGATTTTTTTTGTGAAACTTGGTTTCGAGATAGTAGTTGATCAACAAACTAAGACCGGTGACCGAACTTTTGAGGGGGTCCCAGACCCCAACCGCCAAACGGTGCCCGCGGGGCACACAGCAAACCCTACCAGCTGGGGTATATCTCCAAAAGTAAAATAAATAGAACCTTCCGGTTTTCAACAAAATTTCCGTCTCGTGAATTTACAGTTGGCTCCCCAGGAGCCAAATTTGGGACAACGTAGATTCTGAATTAAACCGAAAAGTTTGATTTTGGGCTAAATAAAAGATCACAGCTTTTAAACTTTGCAAAGAAATGTCGTTGTCCATTGTCATGACTACTAAGCTAAATGCAGCGTGCGAAAAGTAAACTTGACGTGACGCGCGACGACAAACGTGCTGTTGAAAATCTATCACCTCTAGCAAGCCCAGCAGGCGGTAAGGTTTTCTGGGCAGCCACGCCCATATTTGAATAGAACTCAATAGGGTTTCAATATTTTTACATGAAATTTTCAGAATTAACGTAGAATCGCATTTCGACTTTAAGTTTTGTATTGGAATTTTGAGTTAGGCCTTTAAAAAATTTGAGCGAAATCAGTTTTGCAAATATTGCAAACTGAGATATGGGCGATTTTGTTCATTTTTTGCAGTTATTTGAACACAGAATCCACAGTTAGTTAGATACTGAGCTGATAATCATAGAGAATGTGTAGTATAGCCTTACCTTCCATATAAAGTGAGTTTCATTGAAAAATATTGATATTTGACCAATTTATGGGTCAAAATCGATCAAATTTGGTGCGTATGCCCAAATATGGTCATATAGTTTTTGGCTCATAACTCAGTCATTTTTTGTCCAATCTTGATGAAAATTCATATACGAGTTCAAGGCACCACTAGCTACAAGTAAAGCACCTCAATTCGGGTTTTTGGGCATGTTCAGGGTATTTAGCTAAATTGGGCCTAATTTGGACCAAATATGGGCGTGGCTGCCCCGCGGGCACCGTTTGGCGGTTGGGGTCTGGGACCCCCTCAAAAGTTCGGTCACTGGTCCTAGTTTGTTGGTCAACTGCTATCTCGAAACCAAGTTTCACAAAAAAATCAGGGTGAACCCCCCCCCCCCCCCCTAATCTGAACCATAAAAGAACTGAACTAGACTGGATGATGGAACCGGCACGATATGAGTGACAGCTTGATTGTCGAGAACTTGGTAGATCTGGCATTTTAGCTAGTATTAGTAATAGTATAAGTAGTAGTACATGCAGTGAGTGACACTTGAGTGATCTCACATTCGCGTTATACATTTTGCTAATACATTTGTATCCATTATATCAAAACTTAAACTAAAAGCACTTTCACGATTAATCACTTTTAGTTTTATTTTTATATTATTATTAGAGAACGTACCTGAAACTAAATCAAATAGGATTACTTCTTCATATATCCATATACATTTAGAATTTGTTTCTCGTATCTTATTGACTTATAGGCATGACTTCCTTTTTGCTTTTGACAAAGTACTTTGGATTTAACATGCACGCAGACATGACGAAACATACTGTGACACGACAAAGTAATGTAAATTGAGTGCGTCAATCCACAGTCGCTGATATGATGGCATGATGCATCATCATCATGATCAACGTTAAAACTTTAAATGCATTTCAAGGTATATTTGATAATTGCTTCTGCAAACCCTAATATCTTTGATCTTTAGAGCAGCTATATACGATGGAAGAAAAGCTGTGAAGTTGTCTGTCTAATGGATTTGTCGACCTCTAGATCTCCCTCCTTTCTTAAACGCAACGCTTCCGTTCACCCCATGTCTCAGCAAAATCAGGTGCTTTTTCCATATGCCTTGATCTATAAAGCTATAAATAGATTAAATAACTGACGCAAAATTACGTGACGATTGGCAAGCTTGTTTTTATTTGTTTTAATTTTATGGTGATCGCCGATAGTGTACATATAATTACTCATATGATTTGGTTCATGTTTTGTTTAAAACTTCATCTCGATCTTCAATTTTTAGATATATGTACCATGCCATTTGAAAGTATAAACTGGAATAAAAAGCAACTTATATCAATTGTAAGTTTGTTAAAAACCGATCGTAGCTAAAAAGTAAAAACGAGACATTGCTGGTGACATAAAATATGGTGATGATTATAATTAAACCCTGATGAGTCATCAGTGATTTGATTCATCATCATATTCATATTTAATTTTGCAATGTAAAATGGCAAAACCGTTGTGTCGAACTTTTTACTTCATTGATGCCTTTTAAAATTAATTTAGCAACATGCCACAAATATTTTTACAAGGATCTAATTTAGTTTTTGTTTGAATTACGGCTTACCCGGATCAAATTCAATCCCAATTAAAATACACTATCATTATAAATTTACCATCAATACCAGGCAAACCCGCAAACGTCATAAAATGTTTTTTTTAAAATAATAGATTTAAAAAACGAAAATGCCAACTTGCAACTGTTTGAGAGAACTTTCTTTGTCTCCAGGTGGTGACTCACGTTCCTCCGCGTGCAATCGAGATATTCCCACTAAAAAGTGTGGACTCTACGTCCTGCGTGGTAAAGAGGAATAATGGGGATGAGTACGACTCTGAACACCTGAACTCTCAGTCACGTGGTGTGGATAAGGGGAAACCTTGCTGGGCCATCATCAAGGGGTAAGTCTTTTAATTATAATCGTATTATAAATATTCAAATTTCTGCATTTTCACGGTGTCATTAACTTTTACGGGTTTTTCATTACCTGCCAAAGCTTGACTATAATCATATTGACACGTGACAGTAATTTAAAGATAATCAAAATAAACTCGTTTTTGTGGATGCCCAACCACACCCGCAGTTTTATTAGGGAAAACAGTCTGGGAGCGAGGGTGGCACGCTTCATCAGTAGTGAAGTGGAACTCAACTGGGACTACCACACTGTTCAAGTCGGTCAGTCTACAATCTTATAATTTGCTTTGACTTTATTTTGTGAGGTGATCTGGTAAACAGTGTAATTACATCTGGTTCGACATCAAAACACTTGTTGTGGTTCCATTGATAATTTCAGTGATTCCGTTCAGCCACGATAACAATTCAACTTTTCAGATTGCATGCCGTTAGGACTAGAGGAATGGGATGAGGAGTATCAGGAAGTATGGGCAGATATTCGTAACACCAACCCCACTGCTTACTCTATCACTCTGCCATCTCCAAAAACCAGGGAGAAACGTCTCATCGAGGCAATGGTTAGTTCCCTTCTGTTTTAGCAGGTTGGTTACGCTAATTTAATACCCTTCCCAACCTTAACAGCTTTATATTTGTATACCTTAGACCTTAACTCAAACATATAAATCTAAAATGTAGCGACGGGGAAAATGGAACCTGAACTTAAATTGTATATACCACAGAAGCTGATAGACGAATCACAAGGACTAATCCTAGTGACCGGAGAGTACAACTTGTCGCTCCCCAACACAGTCAGGACTCTGTTTGAGTCTCTACCTCGCTCTGTCTACCTTGGTAAACCCTGTGCGGTTGTGTGCTACTCTCCTGGTATTAGTGCGGGAAAGAGGGCTGGAGCACAGGCTAGAGCCTTCCTAGGAGACATTTCCTGTCTCACTATCGGCTCCATTCTCGCTCTACCACAGGTAAATGCAATCTGAGACATTGTTCCCCAGTTCTATCAACCAGAACAAAATAAACTTAGGAGTCGTTTATATATTGCGTAATCACTTTTTATGACAAAATGTTAAACCCTAAACCCTGCAGGTGCATCTGAATATCAACAGTGAGGGTGAATGTGAGAAACAAGAAACATTACAACAATTGAAGGGTCTCCTTCACAACCTATCTTGGTACACGAGCGCTCTCTCCTCTTATCGGACCCAAAACCCACCCAACCTCTCCTTGTGTAACTCTCTCCCATGAAAGTACGACCTGTCAGAATAACTTAACACGTGGTGCGACGTCTCAACACGTGGTGCGAATTTTCAACACGTGGTGCGACGTCTCAACACGTGATGCGACGTCTCAACACGTGGTGCGACGTCTCAACACGTGGTGCGACGTCTCAACACGTGGTGCGACGTCTCAACACGTGGTGCGACGTCTCAACACGTGGTGCGACGTCTCAACACGTGGTGCGACGTCTCAACACGTGGTGCGACGTCTCAACACGTGGTGCGACGTCTCAACACGTGGTGCGACGTCTCAACACGTGGTCGAACGTCATGACTTTACTGTTGGTAACATTTTTCATATTCCTTATTTTATACCCCATGGGATATTTGTTCTTTTGTTCAATCGATTTAAAATGTTATCTTATTAATATTATGTCTTTAGCAATTATACACTCGGATTGAATCATTAAATTTAATCATCGAACAAACATTTCAATTAATACAATTAATGATCAAATATTTCTTATTTCAATGAAGCCGAATATCGGTTATTAAGCTTTAACTTAATAGCAATTAGCAATCAATAACATAATTATAGTCTCAGTACGTCAATGAATTCAATCTGTTTCCAATGACTAGAGTTAAAGGGCGAAGCTCGTGTTTATAACTTATTTGCATCGTGTTTATACGCTGTTGCCAGTGTTTATAAGCTGTTTCTGTTAGATCGTGTAGTTTTCTCAGCTGTACTTCTGTCAAATATTCTCACACTGAAAAAAACCGTGTCTCATCGTCTTATCAATCTCCATTCTTCAAACTGAGAATCTCATATCCCTCGATAACTCATCAACTCCAAGAGTTCAAGGAAGCTTTCAGTTCTTCAATGCCGTTCTCTTCTTCATTCCTCATTCAGAATGCCATGGCAACTAGGCGGGGCACCAAGGTCAGGGTTAGATTTGTTTAGCGCCGCCCAGAGGTCAAGAACCTCCTCCAAAACATCTGACAGATCGTCAGGAGAGTCGGCTGGTGTTGTTACCAAGGTAACGTTGTGAAGAGGATGAGAGGAGGATACTGGAGGTTGTTTAGAGGAGGGGAGGTCCCAATGCACTCTGAAATAAACTGGGGTTAGTTTAACTAAAAACGATAATTCATGATTGATGGCTGATCATCAGTGGCAAACTGATTCTGCCAATTCGAGAAAGTTATTTTACTTTTTAAGTTATATTCGGATTTTACCTGGTGTTTTGGTCAGCGGGATAAAGGGAACTGATAGCTTGTAACGTCTGTGTCACCAGGTCTGAAGTGTAACTTGACTGTTCTGTCTTCTTCTCCGTAATGGACGTTGGTCCGGGGCAGGGGTTCGGGGTTTTCAATAGTTTACGTACAGGTTTGTGTAACGCCTTCTGTTGTACTGATCTGAAAATTAGGTTTTAAGGTCAGCATCTTATTTCATCAAGCGGCCACAAAATGATATTCCATTATCAAACTTGTGACGTCACGACTAGTGCTAACTCAGTAACTCTCATATTTGAACTACAAACCACTTAATCGCATTCTTTTGATTGGTCAACACTCAACAGAAAATGATAAAATGATCCCAAAACTTACCTGTGATAGGGCAGGGGCTTGTAGGGACAGTATCTTACTACTAGGGGCTTGCTTTCCTTCATCCTGAACTAAAGATTATTTTCTTTATAGTGGTGTACTACATTCAAGGCAAAGCCAATCTGAATTCTGACTTTGGGTTAAGTTTTAATAATATTATTATACAAAATGTGGTTTGCAAAGATTGGTCTAAACATAACCGAGCAAATTAACTAAAATGAAACCGATGGAAATGTAAGCTTAACGAAAGGAAATCAGAAAAGGAAAAGTAACGCCAAATCATCGGCCTAATTAGTAAAATGTTGCAACAGGGTAGCTCTTGACACGACAAAGCACTGAACAACACTTCAACATTGTTGGTAAGAACTAAGCACTGGACAATGAGGCAGATACATTCTTACAGAGCAAGTTATCCACTAATTTACCGACCAGCGCCCTCTTTAGATTGACATGAATTCGGGGATCATAAAACAGTCGGCCTGTACTCTACCTGGCACGTGGCAGCAAAATGGCTGGCACATGCCTTATAGGCAGCAAAGTGTGTGGCGTTTATTGTAAATGGAGTCTGGGTGGCTCGCCAGAGATAGTATCAAATTGTTCGAAAGTCAATCAAAATTTCACGTGTCTTGATAATTCTCCACCATTTTTGAATCAAACTTTCTATGGTTAAAGACTTAAAGAGCCAAGCAAAAGGTCAGAAAGCCGTTATTTACAGGCAATCACACTTTAGAACAGATCCACAAAGGATGAAGGTGGTATAATTGGTATTTACAGGTGTAGCCGGTGGAATCCCTCTATTGTCAAGGTGATAGCGATAATTGAAATGACCCACACGTGCACAGTAGTTCGACTCCAGCAGGGCAACTTCTTAGCTTCAATCGAGCCGCGATAGTTACTGACCTGCTCTATACTATATAAGTATCCATAGCAACCACGCAATAGATTCTAGGCGGAAAATTACTTGGAAATCGGCTCCACATGGGCCCAGATAATGGCTCGGGGAATTGTGGTGTTAGAGTAACAATCTGGAAATCTATAGCTTTTTTCGGTATTGGGAAACCTGAAATGGGGGTTTATATTTCTATTTCTGAATCACAGTGCTCGTCATTATCTGATTAAGAACACTTTGGAAGAAAACGGTACATTAGGCAACAAAACAAATAAATCTTTTTTGGATTCAGCGAATGACCTGCTGGGCTAGAGAAATATTTAAGATCGAGGATTGGCTAACAAAAAAATCGATTACAAATCGTGGGTATTATATTTAAAAACGATAAAATGGGGCATGGTTGGAAAGGTTTACGACTGCTTAGGTCTCGTCATAGTCGGTATATAATCCTATGCTGTACTCCATTATTTCTGACAACTCTTATATCTCAATAAAAATGCTAGGCCAAAAGTTACCAAAGAAACCAATAATTCCCAAAAAAGGGCCACAGTTAACAACCACAAAACACCACCCTCATCTCCACGCTGATCCGGTGACAAGTCTAAGTAACTGACAGTGAACACATAGAAAACCTAGCACCACCACACCACCTAACAGCCCCGTGTGAAATACATCCTCTACACAGTACACACCCCTCTAGCTAGGTAGCAACTCTAATGGTTCACTTCGGCGCCTTCCTGTCAATTAATTTAAACGCGTTTAACATGGCAAGGCTAAATTAATGTGAATCTCGTTGAATTTAATAAAGGGGTCCAGGTAGGTGGTGGTAGACTGTTGAGCTGGTGACAGAGGTCGTGACACCTGATTCAGGATTGTTCCGGGCTAGTTTCAGGGAGAGAATTAGCAGGAGTGGTACAAAAGCTGCACAGTGCACAAGTTAAGAGGGCCAGGATAAGATCACATCTTCCAGCCCCATTGTCTCGAACTATTTAGTAGGTTTATCATGGTGGTTACTTGAGGTTAGGAACTGTTGCACAATCGCGTGGCAGCTGATTCACGTGAGATAAACGTATTTAAGAGGGTGGTGCACTGTGCTGTGCAGGTTAATAAAACTTGTGCCCAAAACTTGTTTGAAATCAGGTGTGCAGGGTGATCTATTCAAATTTTTTGAAAAGTGGAACAATTGTTGAGGCAGTAAGTGTTGAGGTAATACATTTACTATAAAGAATGGTTATGTGCCACAAAATCAGTCAAAATGTGGTTCCGTGTATGGATCTAGAAAGAAGCAAATGGAAACAATTTGAAGAGGACAATTAAAAAAACTGTACTCTTGAAGTTATGAGAGTGGCCCTTGAATTTGTACACTAAAATGTGCGGTGGCATGAAGAGTGGCTCAAAATAGCAAAGCGTAGAAACAATCTCTATTAATAATGTCCCAAGCAATATAAGCAGCACAATATCTATCAACGAAAGAGCAGTTTATCATCAGGTGATGCTGGACAGTAGAGTTTGTTAGTAAGCAGAGCTAACCACTCCTTTATTATTCTACCTTTTGTCTTAAAGCTAAAAGAATTGTTAACGTTATAACGTTGGTGGATTCAGTTTCAAAGACACAGATTGACAGATCAGTTCTGTTTGGTATAAATACAGACAAAGCATGAAGTAAGAAACCTTAAACCATTTACCTAAACTGTGATTTACTGCTCAATTGTATGCCTTCACTGCTAAAGCCGAGACGACATGCCTCGCAAATGCTCAGTTTTTGACCAACTGAACTACAAACTGCTATCCAAAGCGTCTAGAAGCTCCAGAATGTCCCCCTGGTAACCGTAATGTAATTAACAACCACAGATAAAAGATCTCGTATTACAGAATTCAAAGAGATTCGGTAAATGCATAATGATTAATGAATAATGAAATATTTAACACTCGTTGACCAAGATTTATCACCCTCTCCAGAAATTATTGGATCAGTATTAGCACTTAGCAGGTATTTTACCACAAATGTTATATTGGGAACCAAATCTAACGAAACAGAACTTGCTGAAGATGGCATGCTCAGGATATCGGCCAAATTTATACAAACATGAATTGCAAGTAGGAAAGTAGCCTACGGAACGAGCAAGTCGCAAGAATCATTGAATTCGATCATCGATGATGAAATCGGGCACACTAAATTTAACTAAACGTCAAGTGTTCAAATCTGCCGAATATTGGTTGAACTAGATGCCAGTAAATTCATTTATGGCCATCATGTTCTGCCATTGTTCAATAGATTTAATCCGTGTGCTGTAACACTAACAGCACGAAATTGTTAACATTTGGACGATTATTTCACGTCACGGACCAAAGCTAGTGTGGCGGAATGGTGGAGCTCAGCCGTAATTGATCAATTAAAAACGCTAATTGGGATAAGTGGCGGAAGGGCGAGGTGAGGCTACCCGATCTGACTGGCAGCCTCGTCCCCTGCACCAATGCGGCCCATTATGTTAATGTAATGCCATTCAGGACTCCTATATTCGGTGGTGCCACTTTGAGCTCAAACTTCAGTGGTACGAGATCAGCATGAGTTATGCATGACTTACAAATGCTTTGCGAGTGGTACTGGTAGCATTTCCATTGTCACTTTGTCCATTTATATGATTCAATGAAATTTTCATTACCACCTGGCGCCTTTTAGATAAATTGGGATCCCAAATGTTACCAATTTTGGTTAACCGTTTATTCTGTTAAAGCAAATTGGTTTACCTGAGTTGGTAATGGCCAAGAAACAATAGTACGTGCGAGAATGGTCAACAAAGAAATATAAACAACAGTTGAGCCAGTACTGTGACTCTTGAGGAATAAGAGTGGGCCAGAGGGTCTAGCAGGGCCAGATCTGATTTCTTTTCACACCTTGGAGTGGATTCTAATGAAATACTAATCCCACGCGAATCTTGCTAGGGATCCTAATTGGGTTCCATAATTGGGTCCAGCCGTGCCCGCAGGGTTTTCAGTTCAGGAAACTTAAAACCAGTACCTCAACTTGGTAGTTCAACTTTGGTTTAACTCCCACGCAATCAGACGAATTTGTCAAAGTGACGTGTATTCCCACACATCGGGACACATTCAACAACACGTTTACAATTATTGTACAGGCTAAACTGGCCCTGGAGGACTGGAGGAGTCCAATAGTACAAGATGGTCCCCCAATAATGTGCCATTAAGACCTGAAGGGTGCAACGCTATTAACGATTAAGCAATTTAAAACAAAATGCAGTAATAACATTCCAAATAAATTAAATAAGATAATTTGGGATAGGTCTGGCGAGTTGATTCGACCACGTGGTCGGCCCAGCTGCCAGATTAACCTCTTCTAGTCGAATTAAACTGTCAAGAGCAAATTGGTTTTTGGCTAATGAGACAGCTCCATGCAACCTTAGTTTACTAGGTTTTACTAAGAAATATTTTAATAATTCGTATTATAGCATGATGATGTGGCCCTCACAGACTATCCTGTAACTAATAATATTAAAATGATTAGGCCAGCTGCCGGAGACCTATAATTAGCTCTCATTCGACTGAAATTAGGAACCATTGTGCCGAACAAATGGGATTTTGACAGAATAATTATGAAATAAGCCTAATTTCTGGAAAGTTTCAAGTAAAAAGTTGGTGGTGATTGTCATGATTAGGGTCCAATTTGGACTCCAGTTCCATAAATGCGGTGACACTTTCTAATCGGGTAAAACTAAAGCCAAAGGCACCCCGCACCAAAGCTAAAACATTAAGATATGTTTTGGTTTCACGATCATTTCTGCGATATAACCATCATATAATTAAAACTAAAATAGATCGTAAAAATAATCACTTTCATAGAAATGTTGGCATTGAACGTCACACTCATCCATGATATTGATACAAGCTGCGACACAGCAAAGTTACAAAGTGCCCTCCATATCAGACTGACAAACCGGAGCTAAAACGCCATTTAATAAAATGAGGAGGCCAATATGTTAAATTATGAAGATAATTACCCCCATTGTCCTCTATAATTCTAAATAACCACCTCGCGCGGCGAGATTACAAAGACCTGATTGTTTGGACACACCAGGCACTGCACTCCTAGACAATGAGGCTCCTCTGCCGGCTGCTTATTCAGCATAGCCAGAGCACTTGTTAAATTAGCGCCCAGTATTCATTAAGAGCGGGGAACCATGCTTTAAAAGCTAAGAATGAGGACACGCACTAGTCAGACTCTGTATAAACATCTGGTAATTCTAGACGCTAGAACAGCTGGGAGGAAACCATTGTGCTGAACATGGACTATACCTGGAGGATAGACCCTTGTGAGGAGCATGCACCATCACCATGGTGACCATCGAGCTGAGGACAAAAGCCCCGGGTCATCGGAGTAGACATGAAGCAGGTTATGGATACTCATTACTCAACTACTGTAAGTGTACCTACCTAAGTGTTACTGTTATAATCGGGGGACAGTTACATATTATTTAAGTCTAGACTTAGATCAGTGCAAAGAACGAGCCCTAATCAGTAATCAATGACTGCATGGTGAACAAAAAAGGTCGTCTGACCACAAAAAAGGAACAATTACAAATTAGTCGCCACAATTTAAATTTGGCGACCATTTTAGAACTGTTATGTAGCGATAATCAGTAATAAAAGTGATGTCGAGATGCTGAATATGATTAATTACCTGTTAGCACTTCACCAATTTATCACCAAGTTAGCAAGTAGCTGTTAAGATAAACAATGGCGAGGAGAGCAGTACTCAGGTAGTGCCATAAGGCACAAGTTTAGTTTTACCCTGCCTTAAACAAACACTGCTACATGTAGGGCACGTAAATAAGGCGTGAGATAGCCGGAAGTGTTTACAGTGTAGAGGAAGTAAGGGGCATCCTCTGATGATTGCACGTGCATTCTCTGATAATTTCACGTGCACAGGCGGCTGTAAGATCACGTGTGCGGAATTTTTATAACGGATAACCCAACTAGCAATTGTCATCACAAGGCCAGAACTCTATATTGATGCAGGGACAGACCACGGGGCATGACCCAATTCTTGCTACATATATACAAGTCATATAATCGCTATCAAGGGCATCAAGCCAATAAATCATCTTAGACACAATGCCGATAGAGTTCAAGGCTCTCACATTTGCCTTCAAGTTACAGTGAATGATAGACACCAATCATGAATAATAACAGGACTTAGCGAATGTGAAAGTTAAACATGTTAAATCCTGTATTCATGCTTTCGGTATTGGCAAATGTCAAAGGGATATTTTGAAACCTTGGCAGCGACACCACGCACCTTATTTACTATTCAGGGCACCCGAGTGCAGGCTGCACTCTGCAGCATGTTCAGCTTAACCGGTCGATCCTAGATCAGTATGGATCTTAGTCCGTATAACTATACAGGATGAGCCGGCACAGCTGAATTGACAGAGGATGAGCCGGTACAGCTGAATTGACAGAGGATGAGCCGGTACAGCTGAATTGACAGAGGATGAGCCGGTACAGCTGAACTGACGCAGGATGAGCCGGTTCAGCTGAACTGACGCAGGATGAGCCGGTACAGCTGAACTGACGCAGGATGAGCCGGTACAGCTGAACTGACGCATGATCAGCCGGTACAGCAGCTGAACTGACGCAGGATGAGCCGGTACAGCTGAATCAGAATATTGACGCAGGAAAACAGGATTTCCCCGTGTAGCTGGTAGCTGGTGTAGCTGGTAGCTGGTGTAGCTGCCCGGTGAAGCTGGTAACATATAAAGATCAAGCTATAGACCCTGTAAATACCCAGTAAATACAGAACGCTGAGAGAGCACAAGCTGCTGCTAAGAACTAAGATAGTGTAACGAAAGCAAGCTTGCTTGCTTGCTGTACATCACCCTGCCAAGAGGGAGAGAGAGAGAGAGAGAGGGGCGAATCACAGAGCAATTAACAGATCCATGATAATTGATGCGGGGAGAGCTATTCAGTGAGGTAGATAAAGAGAGAGAGTTGTTAGGTGGCTGCATTGAGCGGGGCCGTTCTGCCTGAGTACACATCGCGTCGACCCTCTGTCAAAGTAAAAAGTGTCAGCTGTTACTTTGCCTTGTTTTTAGAGGTGACAATTAAGACCCATGCAGATAATGCACCTGAATTTAACGGCCCCCAAACTATCCATTGCCCAGTTTAAGGCCCCCGCCAATTCCACCAATATGCCATTACGAGCAGTGGCTACGTGAGAACTGGTCTAAATATCGATTATAGTGCCGGTGAGTAGTCATTACAGCAGCCTACTTGATGTGCTAAGTACAGTCGAGCCATTATACTACTGCACCACCGTGCCCCGCGATATTTCTCGAGACCTCGCTAAAAGCCATTTCAACACATCTGTTCTTTCGGGTATGGTATAATCTGTTCCATGGAGTGAGGTCTCATTCTTTTTGGGAGATCAGAGTTTTCGAACTCAGCTATAAGTGTAATAAGCATCTCAAGAAAAATGTTAACTCCGAAGATAGATCAATTTTAGATTACATTCAGGTTTATTGTTTAACTTTTATATGAGTCATCGACATTTTTACGAATTAAAATCAGCAATTCCCAATTAAAAGTTTGGTGATTTAAATTTGATAATTCATTAAATGTTTTATTCTATACATAATAACTTACAAGTCTCCCGAAAAAAAGGTTAAAACAAAACTACTGAAAAAAATATCAGAATCAGATAAAAAGACACTTCAATTCCAAAAAATCGAAGGAAAAAAACATAAAATGATTAAAGTAAATTCGCAATTCAGTGACTCAATCAAGACCTTAAAAAAATTGGTTATTACAATCAAAACTCCTTTTCTGATTCCGACTCAGATTCGGTATAAACGGGTTTATAGACAGGTTTCTTGGTAGCTTTTCCTTTCCCCTTTGTCTTTACCGGCACTGGCACATCAAGTTCGTCCTCCAATTCAAACTCATCCACAGTCTTCTTCTGAGGAACTATCTTTGTTTTCTTGGCTGTCTTTTTTAAATTCTTCTTCACTGGCGAAGCCTCGTTCTCTTTGTCAGATTCCCCGTCATTTAAAATCTGATCATAGACACTCTGTTTGGGTACAGGTGGTCCTGCTGGTGCCTTTACTTTCTTGGTAGCTTTAGGTTTGGCTGGTGGTGGTCCTGTTTCAGCATCGGGCATTGGTGCGGTTTTCTTCAGAGGAGGTTTGGTGAGGTCTGCTATTTTCTTCGCTGGTTTTTTAGCTTTCTTGACAACTTTACTGACGATCTTGGTTTTGGCAGGTCTCCCCTTTGCCTTGGGTTTTGTTTTCTCCGGAGAAGAAGCCTGACTGTCACTCTCAGATTCACTCTCAGATTCTTCTGTTACCGAGTCAGCTGGTTTAGGAGCTACTTTCTTCTTGGGAGCTGGTTTCTTAGTTGTTTTCTTAGCTGCTGGCTTTTTGGTTTCAACCTCAGCCTCACTATCAGTTTCTGTATCAGCGGGTTTGGCAGCGGGTTTCTTCTTAAGGGCTGGTTTCTTGGTAGTTTTCTTAGCTGTCGGCTTTTTAGTCTTAGTTGCAACAATTTCGTCACTCAGCTTGAATCTGCCTGAATACGAGGGAGAGGAATTGTATTATAGTGGTATGGTTTATCATAGTAAGAAGACATTAGAGTTACAATTTTAATTCTAGATGGTTAACAAATTATGTATGTGAGCAGGAGATTGTTGAAAGAAAATCTTTAAAAGTTTTACCATTAAGTCCATTTCCAGATGTATTGATGAGCGTTTTCTTATTTAACATTTTTTTAGCAGCCAACTTAATTGAATCTGAAAAATATAAATATAGCTTTAGCTTCAAATTCACAAATGTGTTAAAACCAATAAAACTTGTAAAATGATTGGCGGTTTTCCTCGGCAAACAGAAACCGCGAAATCGTCAATAAAAAAGATCGCTTACTCTTTGATCGAGATTCGTCAGGAAAATCATTTTGTTGCAAGATGAATTTAGTGACAGATTGAATTGTCGACCCTTTGTATCTCTTTTTACCTGCAGCGTGGGAATAAACTGATTACAACATGGTCTAGGACGTGCCGAAATATAATTTCATTACTTAGCTTAATTTTTAAAAGTTTTAATAGCAACGCATAGTTATTTAGTCTCATAGTCATACTTGTATTTCAATTCAATTCGAAATAATGAAAGTAAAATTAAAGAACTTAAAAATATTCGCATATTGTTAGACTTGCAGTAAGAGTCAGTATAAAAGTTAATTATTCAGAAAGGTCTATCGATCAGTGGCACAGCTGTTACAAATTGTTTTGGGATAATTCAACTGGATTAATTATCAAATTCAATTAATTTAAAGCTTACTTCCGACCAATGGTTCATTGAGCTGTTTTTCAATTTCTTTCAGTGCAATCACAGCGTCTTCAATCAGTTTTGGAAATGGTTTGGTCGACTTGGTTATCTTCTCTGCCGGCACATCATTGTTGTCCATCATCTATATCTATCTATGAATTGAATATTTATTATGTTTTAGTTTGTAGTTAAAACCTTAAAACGAAACTCGTTCCAGATTTCATCTGGATCGACCTAGGCAGGCAGTTAAAACCTTAGGTAACTAACTTAAACTATCATGGGATTTATTAGTTTTACATTAACCCATAATACTTAATAAATATTTCTGCATTCCACCTTAATCCCTTATTAATATATTCATAGGTTGGGGCAACAGCAGCAGCAGCAGCACAGTTATTGCATCACCTTTCCATGATTATTTTCACTTTATCCAACACACGTCACACACAGTACTTTAAAGATACAAATAACTGAATTAAGGCGAGGCTGTTAATGTTATCTTCAACTGACTCATGCAATACTGACCAACAAGATATGATGTAATGTTAATTGTGATATCTAAATTTAGAGCAGAGACCTATCCTGAATCTACAAGTACATTGACTTCGGGCGTAACTCTGATGAAACATGCGACTCAATGCTTTACTCAGAGTTGTGTGTCAGCATGGATAAACTTTGTTTTAACATTGTATTGTCAGCTTTCTTTCTACTCAACTGAAATATTCGCATTTCAGAGCTCAGTAAACTTGCATAATTATCGAGTTAATTTTCTTTTGTTGTTTTATTTGTCGGCCACTAGTTGCGGCTAGTGCTTTTTAAAAATGTTTCATTGCTAAAAATCTGTTTGATAAAATTGAAGTTCCGAAAAATCTCCAAATATTCGTCAAAAACGGTTTTAATATCTAACAAAACAACGCAACGAAACGGCTACAAGTGCAAGAGTATAAAAAGGTAGGTACAACATAACTTACACATGGTCGTTTAGAGATTATCTCAATTTAGATTAGATAACGCAAAACGCGATAGTGTAACAGAATATTTCATAGTCATACAATCAATTTGAACAACAAAAATGATGATCACCTTAATTCCGCGTTATTCCTAATGAGACAAAAACATTTCCCAGCAGGAAGAAGATTTTATCTCACCGTAATATCTCAATAAAATGACGTCATCAGTTGATCAGAAAGTCAGTATTCTATCTCTACTCCGTGCCTCAGCTATATTCGGTGCTATAGAGTTCGTGTACAGTGCTGAAACAGCATACTCTACCCCTCTCCTCGAGTCAGCTGGTATTGATGAGAAGTATACTGCCCTCACCTGGTCTATGAGTCCGGTTATAGGTACTGTTAGTGTTGTCATGGGTACTGTTTGTGTTGTCATGGGTACTGTTAGTGTTGTCATAGGTACTGTTAGTGTTGTCATGGGTACTGTTAGTGTTGTCATAGGTACTGTTAGTGTTGTCATAGGTACTGTTAGTGTTGTCATGGGTACTGTTTGTGTTGTCATGGGTACTGTTAGTGTTGTCATGGGTACTGTTAGTGTTGTCATGGGTACTGTTAGTGTTGTCATAGGTACTGTTAGCGTTGTCATGGGTACTGTTTGTGTTGTCATGGGTACTGTTTGTGTTGTCATGGGTACTGTTAGTGTTGTCATGGGTACTGTTAGTGTTGTCATAGGTACTGTTAGTGTTGTCATGGGTACTGTTTGTGTTGTCATGGGTACTGTTAATGTTGTCATGGGTACTGTTTGTGTTGTCATGGGTACTGTTGCTGCATCTTACTTGGCACAAAACACAGTTATAAAGTTTGTTTTGGACAGACGTTTACCTGAGACTCTTGTTTTGCAGGGTTCGTGTTGCAGCCGATAGTTGGTATTTTAAGTGACAGATGTATGTGCAGATGGGGGAGGAGGAAACCGTTCATCCTCATCCTTGCTCTCATCATCTTCACTGCTTCCTTCATTTTACCTCTAAGCAGGGACATTGGTAAGAAAGCAAGCATAATTTATATATATGATGCTGTATTTGAAGTGGTTCAAACTTAAAGGGAATTAAAGGGATTTGACATCTTTCAAGAATTTCATTTCTTAACTTATTCATTTCAGGAACCAATCTAGGTAACATTTTCAAGTTTAGCCCCACAGTGATCACAGGAGCAGTTACAGTAATCAGTGTCATCATGTTGGACTTCTGTAACGACTCCATTCACACCCCACTGCGAGCCTTCCTAGCTGACGCGTACCCTCGTACAGTGGAGGTACAGGAGCTGAGTAACACTCTCTACTCTATTGTGGGAGGGTTCGGGGGCATGTTCGGGTACATTCTCTGTTCTATTGACACGTCTTTTGTTGAGGAACCCATCTCGAGACTCACAGGTACATATCATATTGTCATCTACACCAATAAAAAGGGTTGAGTCCGCTCACTCAGATAATACAAAATTTAAGGACAAGTCTGAAGTCATGCAACATTACAATGCATTCTGGTTACTATAAATACATTTGCAGGGTCGAAAGAATACAACCAAGAGAAGGCAGTGTTTGGGGTGTGTATCGTGGTTCTAATCCTCGGCACCGTCATTACCCTCACCTCCCGCAAAGAAAGGAACCCTAACTTGGAGGGGAGCGAAGAGGAACCGCTCATCCAGAAACGTAGGGAGATACTGAAAATTAGTGATGATAACGAACCTGAGATGATCATTAAAGCTCATAGTTTACAAGGTAATGGTACATGATAACTCTGAGTTGTTGATGGAAGTTTGTGATTGATGTGATCATGATACTATATTACTCTAAGACTTCGAGTCAACGATTTGTTACCTTATAGCATTTGCAAATCGAGATTTCTGTATCTGAGCGAATTTTCTGATTTGCTTACTTCACTGTGGTCTGATTTACCCAACGTTGGCAATTTTTACCTAAATCACTTCAACACCACAACCATGACGATATTCCCTCAGAGGGAGACGAAAGTAGGATAAGTTTGAGAACTTTGGTACTGAGTATAGTGAAGATCCCAGGAAAGATAGCAGTGTTGATGATAATGCAGCTTTTGACGAGTTCTATCATGTTTTGCTACTTCCTGTACTTCACTACATTTGTTGCTAAAGTTGTTTACAACGCGAGCCCTGGAGATAAACATTTCACTGATGGTAAGGTTGCTTTTCTGTTTGTATGTTAAAAACGGGCTAGTATAGCTTCTTTGAGTTCGAACACTAAATTCGTTAAAATTTAAAATCCTTTGGTCACTCTAAATTTAATTAAGAGTTTACTTAAGAGTTTAAAACATTCAGCAGAGTTTGAGTATTTGTTGATAGATTTGCAATTTAATCAGGTATTTAATCATTATATGGGATGCATAATAATAATAATATCACACTTCTTTTGAAAGGATTCACCCGTACGTTTATAACTAATGGATTATATAACTAGTATTAAATCATTTTAATTCGAAAACTCTAGTGCGGTTTAAAAACTAAATCTGAATCTCACTAAAATTCAAATCATCAAGCGGACCGCGTTAAAAAAACTTTGAATTGACGATATATATTTTAATCCCCAGGTGTGAGATGGGGTTGTCTGGGGATGACCTTGATGTCTTTAACCTGCATCACCTTCAGTTTCCTGCTACCCACCTTCATCAAAAGGTTTGGAATTTAATCTTTCGTTTATCTTATCTTTAAACTCACGAATGTGGTTACAGTTCAGTTATAGGGCCTCAACTTCAAGTTCATAATTGTTCGAAATAATTTATATTGAAATGTGATAAGGTGCTATCTAGTGTTCATGTTTTTACGAACAATTAACTCGATGGGTTTGAAAAACATGACTGACCTATGACCTAACAATCTAAATTCCAAAAGTAAAGATCGTATGATTTAACAACCACCATGAGGCTTATAATTAAATTTAAATAACCTATGAGTCATAACAATAACATGACCTTATCCCCCAACGGTGCACTGGTACTAGCACTACCGTAATAACCGTACTATTCCACAGGACCTCAATCAAAGCGATCTACTTCATTAGCCACGTGGCAGCATGTGCCGGGTTCGCTCTAATGCCTTGGTTCGCCAACAAGACCACAGTCATCCTATTCAGCATATTTCCTGGAGTCCTGAACTCTGTCTACCTCGTCCTTCCCTTCATCTTACTTTCGCAGATCCACCAGATTCCTGCTATTAAAGCGGAGAGAGGCTATGCTACTGATGTGGCACTGTTGGTCAGCTCTACTTTTGCAAGTCAGGTGAGAGAAGTAGAACAATTAAATTTCCGTTCTGCTGTAGAAATAAAAAGAATATCTACTTTTGGATAAGGCTAATTATAGATGAAAGTTGTCAGAAAGTTGTTCAACTCTCTCGAAGTTCAAAAGATAATATACTAAAACCATATTCCAGGTACTACTGAACATGTTCCTGGGGACGGTGATAGAGATAACGGGTATAAACGTGGTAATGTACACAGCAAGTGTAATAGCGTGTGTGGGAGCCTTTGTCAGTCTCTACCTCCCTGTCATGCCTAAACCTTCCATTTACAAAACTGTGTCTGCTATCTCAATTGGTAAGTGTGCAAGGCTTTATTTTATTGTTCTAAACTAATACTGCATTTAGAGCATAGTGATTCTGATACTAGCTTCTAGCCATTTCCCTAAAACGTATGAGACTATAAAATCTTTGCTTTAATCCTTTATTTGCTCAGTTGGTTCCCTAAAAAGCGGAAGAGGAAACCTGCTAATGTCCTCCACCACCTTTAACGAAGATTGGGACGACATTGAGGACATGAGATCTGAACCAGTCCGGTCAGAACCTGCCAGATCACCCACTAAAGTGCGATTTTCAACAAGATCACTCCTGTAGCGTGAGGTAATAGAATGTAACGTGACGTCAAAGAACGTTATGTGACGTCACCGAACGTGACGTCATGATGTGGGCACTAGATAAGAGATTAAACTCGATCAAGATGTGAAACTGATGCAGCAAGGACCTATTAAGATGACACTTGAAAGGATCAGGGAAAGATAAATTGACTCTGCAGTGTAGAAAATCAACCTGTTTTTGAATTATGTGAACTCTATTTTTTTTTTTAATTTGACAATTTGGACAACGTCTCAATATTTGTATGAAATTCTTATTTTGCATTCAAATCACAAGAACATCGTACCATAATTTAAATCGTCGTAAAAGTTAACTTAGAATGAGAATTTACGTCACGGAAAATAGCGTATCATCTATTAAAAAGATGTCATTTTTATTTCGCATTCAAATTCCACAGAATTTTTAAATGTATTTACAAGAAGCATTACAATCTTGCTAGCCAACAACAACTTCATACTTTTTAACTTCCATTGATCCATTATTTGATTTCTAAAAGGGTTTTATACCTTCATATAACTAGTCCTAGAGGTACAAACAATCCTATATATAGTCATAACAGTCTTTATCTGATCAGAGGCTTCGATCAAAACCACTGATATTATCACAACATTGAATTGTTTTGTTGGAATCAGAGTTAGAATCACAGTTTAGTTGAAACATTCTTAACATTGTTCGTTATATTTTTCTGATACTCGGATTCTCAGTGGCCATCACAAGAATTCATAGTCAATACAGTGGAGTAATCACATCAACCCATTGATTTGTAGTACTTGAAATAGATCCAAGATCTTAAATCCTCAGAGTCCAGCATCTTGCATGATGAGATGATGAGGGAGAGAACGGCTAGAAAGACTTGCACTAGAACGACTTGTACTAGATAAGGACATTATTCCTGCGCCGTCCACAATCCTCTCCATATTGTCCTCATCCGATAGCTCCTCCCCAAGTTCATTCTCCAAATCCAGGAGTTGGGCCTCTATCTCCAAGTCCAAATCAGGGAAGATCGAATCAGTCATCTCTGATCTTACAGTTGCATCACTCTCGTTCTGCGAGGAGGGCTCCTGGAGAGCATCCTCCAGCCGCGGACAGGTCCAGGTTTCAGATTTCAGATCAGGATTAATCATGTCCAAAGAGTAACCAGAGGTGCTGGTGAGCATCTCAACGGGGTAGGGTGGAGTGGGAGGCCGGTCCAGCAGGTCTCTCTCAACTGGCTCAACTGATCTGGTCATTGTCTGGGATTTAGAGAATCTTCTCTCGTACCTTCTCTGGGCATCTGTCAATGGTTTTGTTAACCTCGGAGGTTCCACAACAACCGGGCCATCTTCAGGTGTGGTGACACGGGGCTTTCTTGAAGATATGAAGTTTGATTTTTTGTGATAAGGTTGAGATCGAAGGGAATTCCCCGCAAGGGCCATAACCAAGGGGTCATCAACAGTCCTACTCTCAACCATGGGTGTGGCCTTCTTTGGTAAGGTTTGATAACCCCTGGTAGGAGGGGACCTGGTCTCGGTGACGTCATCAAACAACATATCAAAAGTAGGAGATACTTTTCTTGGGCCTTCATTAGCCGATTTGCTCCGGGAGTGTGGAACACTTTTTGATCTGGAAGTTTGGCCGTTACTTATTTCATTTGGACTCAGGTTTTTACCAGAGTAGTAGCCTCCGTCACTGGACGGTGTTCTGAGAGTGCGATCGTCCGGAGAGAGTCTGGGACAGTCTTTGTGAACTTGAATCGTATGCTCAGATCTTAACTGTTTGGTTGCAGTATTTCTTTGTTGAGCGAACCTAGAAATCATTGAGTCTTTTGAGCGAGATTGTTTTATGTTGGGAACAATATGAACAGGGCTCGACCGTACGTTAGTCCTGGCAGGAGGTGCGGACTTTTGTCTTCCATATGAGGATCTTCCGTTAGTCCTCTGAGGAACAGTGTTAGATTCCATGTCAACCTGCTGCTCACATCTCAGCTGATCAAACAGGTTGGGTCTCTCAAACTCCATCTTCGGAACTGGACTGATCGGGTTTGAACAAGACGATGCAGTACTGCCAGTGCTCCCCTTTGAAGCAGATCTCTTGAGTGATAAGAACCGTTTAGAGGGTCTAGCCGGACAGGATATCATCATTGTATCAGAAGATTCAGACTCTGTGCTCTTCATTCGAGTCCTTGCTCTTGTTTGTTTCGATTGTTTGTCCCCACTGGGGAATCCTCTGTTCAACTTCCTCTTCTCAAAGTTCAGAGGTTGCTTCCTCCTCTGAGAATCAATACTCCTCCGATCAGAAGTAGATCTTGCGAACCTGCAGGGTCTAGTTCCGTCCTCCTCGTCTGAGGAGAAGAGTAGGTCTAAAAAGCTGCCTGTATCGCTCCAGCTGGTCAAGTCACCCGGACGTTTAGTGTTTGTTCTCTTCCTGCTCTGGTCTATTTTAACAGAGCTTTGTTCCCCAGCAGAGGACAGAGACCGCGTCCTTTGCTCCACTTCCGGCTTGTTTCTTCTTTTCGGTTGAAGAGTCCCGTATTTCCTATCGCCGTCCTCTTTATTGATCCCCTCAATCTTGGTGATGCAGTCCATTACGTTTTGGAGGTTGTGGCTTCGTTCTCTCTCCTCTTTTCTTAGTCTGAGAGCTTCGCGCCTCCGTTCTGATCGCTTCTCAAATTCCACCTGGGTAATTTATGGAATTACTGTCACTCAATTCGGATTGATCAAACGAATCAACTCCACTAAATCTAAATTTGAAATCGAATTCATTCTTAATCTTCAATGATAATTTGTTGAATAAATATCCCATGATCGATCAGGAGATTATGGGAAAAATAGGACTATCACAGGAATGAGAGAGAATAAGTTCCCCGTATGATACTGTTCTGCGAGACTGTTCTAAATTAGGGCGCCGAGAGGATATGTCAGGGCGGGAAGGGTGGTGAGGTGTAAGGGAGTTGATGTTGTGAACAGTGCAGGGTTGGATTATTTGTAGAATGAGTCTAATTGATCGGAAACTATTGTAACTAGGGGAGGAATGGGAAGTATTCGGATATATTGACTATTGAGTGAATGATTAATTTATACTGATAGTTTGGAGACGAGTTGACCACATGAAGATATGTGTAAGAGTGGGAATGTGTGTGGGACTGGGAATGTTTTCTTAGTCAGGATATTGGAATAAGAGGTGGAATAATAAAAAGTACCGTACCTTACACAGCCTCCTCAGTTCCTGAACTTCGTATGATTTCCCCCTGACCATGGCCCGCTGCACAATGAGAGGAGGAGATGTTGCTCGGAGCTTAAAACAGTGCACCGAGTGGAAGAACATCTTGTCAATCTCTATCGAGGTTGATTTGTGAATGATGGGTTGAGCGCAACCTTGGCAGATTCTGTTTTTTGACGTGTCCCAATCCTGAGAATTGTATAAATATCAGACGTTAAGCTTATGTAATTCAACAAAACTTGCCCATGATAGAAGTTTGATTTTCCAAGGAATAAAAGTACAAAATAACAAAATGGCAATGTATCACCATACTAAAGAAACTAAGAACCGCAAAAACACTAATCGGCCACCTATTATTCGTAATTACTCTAATATAATTTTAGTGGTATATCAGTATCACTCACCCTACAAAGTTTGGAGCAGACAGGGCCGGGGAAATGCTCCAGGTCCAAACAGAGCATGGTGCAGATCCTACAGGTCTTAGGACAGGACCGTCTGTGGACCATACCCTTGTCAGAGGGAGCCAGGACGTAGCCACACTTGTTACAGTACTGAACTCCGGGTCCGGACAGGTAGTAACATTCCAGGGAGCAGTAGGGTTTGTCTTCCTCCTGAGAGTGGAGGTTTACGTTACAGTGGGTGCAGATCAGTGGCGTAACGAAAGGCCCCGCTGACCCCGCTATGCGGGGGGGGGGGGGGGCATCTTAGGGGGGCGCCAAATCATCGTTTGAATGTGGGACATTTTTGAAAAACTTAACTGAGGTACTCTAGAAACACATTTTTTTAGAGATTTTTACGTAGTATCCTCTGAAATCACCTAATTTGTTTAATTATAGGGAGGGGCACCAAAAGGGGAGGGGCGCCAACAGGGGGGCGCTTTTTCGGCGGGGGGCGCCAACAGGCAACGTTGCGCCACTGGTACAGATTATTATTGTTTGGGTAATTTTGGAACATTCTACGGTTTATTGGCAAAGGTAGTGACTTAACACTTCCTGGCATAAGGTTAAACCTCAACCAGTAGAGATAAAACCTTAAATTTATCGGAATTTCTAGAAATAATTACGGATAACAACTGCGAGGAAAGTTCCCCAAATTTGTTGCAATCGGTGAAACGACATTAGGGGGCCGAAATCAGTTTAAAAACTGGTGTAATTATGTTGAGAGGAACATCCTAGCAAGACTTTGAAACACCCCGTACCTTGACGAAAAGGGAGAGACAAGGGAGCCCACACTTGGTACATGCAGGCCCACACTCCAGATGGTAAGGTCTGTTCTGGTGGTAGGACACCCCGTACATGTCACGACATATCACCCCGTTACAATCCTGACAGAACCTGTAATTGGGGGATCTTATCACCACGTGTTATAATATCGGGTAATTTAAATAGATTTTGTGGAAATCTCCAGTGATTTTCGAGCATGTTTGCTTGTATATATGGGATATAGAATCTTTGAAAAGCTGGATATATGTGATATCACGTGATTAATAATAGCGTTAAATCACATAAACTAAAAGTCAGCCCTCACCTGAAATGCCCCTCTTCATCCGGGTCACTGTACCCAAACAACCTCTCCTGGTCCCCTAACGGCCCCCTAAATATAAAGGGAGTCAGAGCTAGAGGTTGTCCTCTGTTCCTACCCCCCTGTCGGTTGAGATAGAGAGAGGGAATGTTGACCACTTCAGTCTCTTCTGGGTATAAAGCTCGTACAGTGCTTTCTATTGTCACCACGTGTGAGTCACCTGATAATTAATAAATAGACTAGTATCGGGCTGATTATTCAACAGGATTAACTGGATTTATTTGAGCAGTAACTCACTGTTAAAAGTTGGTCAGTTCTGCAGAGTTGTAACATTGTTACCGTTTACACGGAAACACTGTAAATTGTTTGGAGGGATAACAAGCTTATAATATAATAATGCCTTCGGCTCTTCGGGCTCCGCTTGATAATTCCCGACAGCTTGCTGGAGGGAATTTGCGGCCCGAAGAACCGGAGGTATTATGTATTATAATATTTTCCGGTTCCGAATTGGAAGGGGTGTAATCCGATACGTGCGCATCATACAATATAGTGTCTAATATATAGAACGCCAGTGTTATTTGTTTTACAACTTGCCGCCAGCCAGTCTGAGGTCTATGCTGATAATACCTTGGCTTCCCTTGCGGGATATATCGGCAAATTATCAGCTCTCGGTGTCCGAGACTTTTAGTGGATATAATTCCCGGAAGGTATTATAAATCACATACCGTTTAGTTCGACCTGCTGCCACACAGTACCCTCAGGAATGACAACATGGACTTTCGCTTTGCTGACATTCTTCATTGTAAACTTGACATGTTCAGACTTCTGGTGGGCAGTCAGTTTGACACGACCCCGTAGCACGTGGGCAAACAGCTGGCGGCTTTCTGGGATACAGTCTAATAGAATGTTAGGATAAAACCAAAGTGGAGGTGATTAATATAATTCTGGAATATTTGCGATTAGTTGACAGCTATGTTTGCTGAGAAGTGTGAAACTCAGTGACAATATAACCCTACCAGCGATGTTGACGGTTTGTAGTCCGAGTAGGAAGGGAGAGTAGATCCCAACACTCTTCGTCCGGAGACTCCGTGTATATGAGCTGGTCACCAGGAGGTTCAGATAACCTGGGGGGAGAACAGTGTGAATGTTAAGAGAGGTTGTTTTATACAGACCGAATAATATAATGAAATAAGTAATATATTTTAATATAAGTTAATACTATAAGTAAATCATGTAATAATATATGATTACGATAGAAAGATCATCATATCTTTGTCAACAGTATCACAGATTTATATCCCATTAATAATCCGATTATTTTGTTGGTCCCGATAATCAACAAATATAACCAATAATTAGGTTGTAAACTAATGACATTAAGAAACAATTCCAATTAGGTTAATAAAGCTTGCAGTTTGCAAGTGTACCCCTACAGATTATTGTTACGATATTTTGCCACAAATGGATTTCTTTAAAGATACACATTATGCCTTTCTCTTCTTAATATAATGACCCTAATCTTTCCTAGCAATACCCCATAAACACCCCAGAAGTTACTGTCTTTGCAACTGATGCATTTTTATAGATTTATAAATTAGATTTCAACAGATTGACACAATATCCCAACACGATATCTTAACAGGTAAAACAGTTCAATCTGATTTTCCGGGTCAAAAGAAAATCTTAACTTCCCACATTAATTATTAATCATTTCCATTTATCGTACCATTAAAAAATCAGGCCCTTCACACTTTGTTTCTGTCTGGTTCTAATATACCGTTACAATAATGAGTTGTATATTTCGATACAGTTGCTAGCAAAAGTGAAAACATACAAGAATCCTTCCTTTGATCAGACAAACTGCAATTCTTCCGGCTTTACAAAATTATTCATCTCAATCAAAACACTTTGTCACAATTTGTCACCCGTCTCACTGTACCCACCTAAACTAAGTTTACTAAGGTCCTTATGGGGCACCTCGCACCCTGATAGCGTATAGTTCTTTGTAGCTTGCTTCAGAAAGGAGTCCCTAGCTGCTACATCTGTCACCTGGGGGAGGAGGCGTGGTTTTAGTATGAGGTCACTGTTTTGGTGTCGCTGTAAAATGTAAAGTATCGATATATACAGTGAGACGGCACGAGGGTATGTCAAAGCTGTTATTGTTAAATTCTTCAATTTGTCGAAAGTAAAAGCCGGATTACTCCCACAAAAAACTGTTGGATATGATGAAAATAATCCAAAAGTTTTCCGAAAAGTTCCTGGAGGGGCTCAGTAGACAGGAAATTGATTTTGTGACTTATTTATTGAGTAATCAAGAACACTAAATCCGGGAAATTGTGCAGAGTAATCGTAACGAACCTCGTATTTCATTGATATTGAGACGTATACACACGCCTTCCGACACGACTCGTGCGACAGTACAATCCTTGAGTCGGCTCTCACCAACTTCTCGTCAACCTGTAACACAAAGAATTGAGCATTAGTTAAAAACGTAAGGTAGATCAGGAATTAAGATTAAATAGTTAGTGAAGGCAATCTCCGCATTCCTATTCTTTGTGTTGGTTATACCGACAAGATATGCTACAAAATGCTGCTGTAATGTCTACATACTGCTCTATTCTCTAACTCTAAGGTTTACATACCTCGATCACGTCGATGCTGGAGTAACTCTCATCCTGAGGCCGGGGTTCAGGTGACAGCACATCAGCAGATGTGATCTGGAGAGCAGCACCTGATCCTGCTTCCTCTCTACTCCCCTCTTCTTCACCCCCACTACCGTTACTGCTCGGTTCTATAAATCCTGTGTCGTGGTCACTGTGATCTGACTCCAGCACTGGAGTGTGCCGCTCTTGTCGCAAACTCTCTGGGTTTTAAACTGTTTCAGTATTTACCGGAATCCCAACAATGATGTTAATAAAGGAGTCCATATTATGTTTATTGGATCGGTGCTTTAGTGCTCTAAATAAATATGTTTTTAAGCACAATGATTAAGTTAATACTCAGTAAAAAATATTCTCACGGTTTAAAAATCTATAATAGGGAAGTAGGTAAGTATCCGAGGGTTATTTTACCGGTATGTTCGCAAACAGATCTGGTCCAATCTGTTATAATATCCTGTTTGGTGAGTGTGGATTCTCCAGTTATAATATCTTGTTTTGTCAAGGTAGAGGATCTGGTGTCTGACAAGATATTATCGTATTTACTCCGCAGAACTTCTAGTATCCCCACCACAACTTCACGCTTTCCCCTGAAGAAGAAACACAGTGAGATCACCCATTTAGAGGATTGTTAAAACCTCATTCGAATCTGTCTGGGGTAATTGTAGAATGTGGATGTCATCCTTCTTCGGCTCCATTGATAACACTAAGACTAGTGTTCCAGAACGGGAATTTTAATTTTTGAGTGAATTATTACAACCCCTTAAATAGGAATTTACAAAACCTTAAGTTAAAGAGTTTCGCTATGTTAGGTATAAAGTAATACCGCCCTTACATAATACTACATATAAACATAATACATAATTATAATGACGACACTTGCTAACTAAAGATAAAAAAGCAAAAGCTTTGATCAAACGGCCAGCGATTTTAAAATAATGACTTTGTAATTGTTATTTAATCATACCATCCTAGTAAGGTTGACAATGTCGTCATCATAACATTATAAAGATTTTCAGAGAAACACAAGAGGCCGATGACATAAGGTCCTATTTTTATTCGCCTCAAAATCTGCCACAACAAATTACATAAATTATGATGACGAATGATAAATACAACTTCTGATTTCCTTATAATATTTCGCTTCACATGTTCCATTTAGGACGGTTGTCGGTCGAGCTGATTCATGAAAAATAACATGATGTTCTTCGTTTGAATTAAATTTTTTAAATTGAAAGATTTTCCTGAAAATATTCCAAAAATGATCACAAAAACGAACCTAAAGATATCAAGAGGCTTGACATCAAGATGAGTGCCATCAGAAGCTAGACAAGCCAAAACACTCTTAATATTATCCAGAGAGTGAGACATGGTAGTGGGGGTGTCAGTAAACTTCCCCAGAGCCTCGGAGACTGCTGCCTCGTTGTCAGTGAGCAGCAGCACTGTCAGCTCCATTAGTACCGTCCCTGGGGGAGGAGGGGCAGGTCAAAGTCCTGTTCTTTTTGATATTTTTAAGAGAAGCCATTATAAAAGAGGAATTGTCCTGATACTGTACCATTTAGATATGAAAAGACAACTTCAACAAGTAAAACTTTGAATTTGGGGGAACCAGAAACTGAAAGAACCAGATCACCTTATTCATTAGGATGACTTACCATCGCAGAAGTCTTTAGCAATGTCATTAACAACCGCTGTTCTCAGTTTCGAGGCAACCCACTGTAGTAAGACAGTGGAGGAGTCCATATGACATTATCTTCTTTCTGATAAGAGAAGTGGTGTGAAGATAATGCAGTGGTGGCGTGAAGATAATGTAGCGAGCATCTTTTTATGGATTGGAATATACAAATAATGTTATTGAAGCTTATGGACCGAAAATATGCACAATCGTCAGTGGAAAACACGAAGCGTGACAAAGAAAACGTAATTTTAAACCAGCAATAATATAACGTCAGATCAACGTCAGATCAACGAATTGAACTGCTACACAGATATAATGAT
The DNA here is from genome assembly GCF_026151205.1 of Bolinopsis microptera. Taxonomy (NCBI): domain Eukaryota; kingdom Metazoa; phylum Ctenophora; class Tentaculata; order Lobata; family Bolinopsidae; genus Bolinopsis; species Bolinopsis microptera. Next base: position 17,679,339 of record NC_087074.1, read on the forward strand.
GGATCCCGATGGATCCCGACCAACCAGTCGAGTAAAACTGAATAATTCTAGAATTACATAATTTGCAAGAGTTAAATAGTTGGGTATCATGTCTGGCAGATTTGTTGACTTGAGGACAGTTCCACGTGATGCCAGACAAGCCCTCTTTACAATCCCCTATTGTCTGCCAGGCTGTTTAAGATACGTGAAGAATGTGGGTACACTGGAAGAGTGCCGGCACGGTAATTTTCAAATTATCAACGTTCTCGATAGTATAGATACAAAGGATAGAAAACTGAGTTGAACCTTATTATGGGGTTTAAAGCACTGATTTTATCACTGTAGGAAGCTTGAAACTTTTTTTATAGGGAAACAGGATATTCAGACAGGAAATCTGGGATTAGAGTTGATAAGGTGGAACCCGGCCTCTGAACAGGATCTCAAAACGGCAATTTAGGGATATCAATGAGGTACTTGGAGAGCATGAGATTTCACAACATCCAAACAAGGTTTGATTGTTTTGTTCAGAGAAACAGGTCCTGATATGTTATAATGAGATATCACGTGGAACTTTCAGATAGGCCCCTTATTATACCGACTGTCACACAGCACACCCAGTCTACAAATGCTTTCATTATTACGATACAACCTAGAGCTGCATTAGCCATTAAACCTTAAATATACTAATATACGAGGTAAACTTTGTGAATATAACGAAGCAACGCAGCTAACAATGGGTAACTAATGATAATGGATGGTAACACTCGCAATAATCGTAATAAAGGAGTTTCGTCATAATCCCTTATTACACTAATAGGATCAGTACATATAAATCATAATTGTAGCTGCATATTGCACAATGCACATGTATGCTGCTGATATGATCATATTCTTTCCTGTACGAACCTGTTTCTAGAAAACAGAACAAAAACAAGCTGAGGTTCCTGATTAAACTAATATTGACTACATAACATGAATGACAGAACGAGGAGGAGTGAGACTGGCAGGTGCTCTGTAAGAAGGAGACATGTATAAAAAGAGGGGCTGTACCATGGCAGTACAGTGCACCTCGCCCTCTAAAAACCAGGCCCATCACGCCAACCTTCCTCTCGGCCAATCAGCTGCCAGGATATTTCTAATGGTCCAATGGGGGATCAGCTTGTACTTCCTAAACGGTGTTTACTTTCACATTTATAGTTCACACGCAAGTGTAGTCTGCAGGAGGGTGAAGTGTGCTTGAAGTTGTCCATGTCATGTCGTAATTGTCATTACATGGCTTGTTGAAATGCCACTCCCACAATCGTGTGGATGGTGGAACCACGGAAAATGTCTCAACAAGAAAATTTATATTTCGTTCAAACCTACAATTACTGTTACTAACGAAGATGTAATAGCGGATAACTGAATATTTTTATCATTCAGGATGGTTATTTCTATGACATGCTAATAATTAAATCTATTTTAAGCCATGGGAATTTTGTTACTCTGATATTAATCACGAAGGTTTGCGTTATTCAGGGAAAAGCTAAACATATCTATTATATTTTCTAAAGAAAGCCACTGGTAATATTACTTGATTTTGAATATCCCAACAGGAAGTCAAAAGTCAAAACCCATACCCAAAAACAGTCAACTTTGTAAAATTCCAGCATCAAAAAGGTGAAACTGAACTGCAAGTACAAAGAACTGGAAAGTTATACGAGCACCGAGTACGGAACAGTAAGTTTCTCAAAAAGTCTGGTCTGATGCCAAATACCAGAAGGCTCCCTGGGGTGGTATCTGCGAGTAGGACACTATAATTCCACTCTAATGTGGCAGCAAACGGTGAGTTGACACACAAATAGATCGCGTTAAACGGATACTGTCACATTAGGGACGACTCCTTTAAGTGGCAGAGGTGAAAATGAAGGGAGGACATAAACTCGACTAATTAGATCTAGTGGTACCAAATGTCAAAAATTAAGCTTAAATTCGTAGACTCTTCAGTCTTCGCAGGGGGAGCTGTCACGAATGCAGCAAGTCCTGTACTAGATTAAATAGGTAGCAGATGCAACAACTTTATACAATTATACCGCATTATACAGAATGTATCCCACAAAATGGCAGAGAGAATTGGATATCACGTCACTCAGAGATACGATTTATTGATTTAGGGAGTAAAATGAAATAGGACGGATTTACTGTGGGTAGATCTCAGAAGTCACACAATCTCTTGACCTCACTTATCCTAAACTCATTACCAAGGACTGGGTTAATCCCGCATTGAATGATTATTAATACAGATAGGAGGGGAAATGTCCCACTTCACGGTGAAGATTAGAAGTTAGGGTTGAAATCAGGAGGAAATCGGCCTGAATAGAACACTTTAGACATGTATAAAGTTCCCACATTAAGGGACCAATGTTAAATGTTTAAAAATGGGCACGATGTGTCCGTGCGAAAAAAGGACTGTTCATGTTAGTGTCTGTAATCAGGAGCATAAGTTAATACTTTAAGAGCACAATATATTTACAGCAGCAAAACTGTTGCTCTTGGATTACAGAATTTGGTCAGAGCAGCGTTACATTGTTTATTCAAGTATGGGAAATACCTGAGATTTGTAAAATACTGCATGCATGACCTAAACTCAAGCGACTTTTATCCAGCTGCTTGGGAAGGGCCAGTTTTTATCTGACACAGAATTACGTGATACATTAACATAGTAACGGCATCATTATTTACACGATCCGTCATAAGGTAAAATCCAGATACTTGAAGATCCAGGAACTTACAGAAAATACCTGGCATATTATTAATTCCTGTAACTTTTTAAAAGTAATGTTTTAAAGACTCCGTACTTATAAAAGTTTGTTTAGATAACTTAATTAACATTATCACCGCGGTTTGATTAGATTAAAGAAAATAATTTAACACAACAGGACCTTCGTGGTTTGCACGCGCCTCTTGACGAAACATTTGACATGTAGGACAAGAATTTAAAACGTATAATGCTTTTGGACACGAAGGGAAACACACAACATAAGGAATTTAAAACGTAATTTAAAGTAGGCAAAGAATTTAAAACGTAATCCAAATCTCATGTCAAATTCTATGTTACAGGGCCCCTTAGTTCTAAACAAATTAGTTTAAATTGTCATACAAAGCCACATTTGTGGTGTTACGTAGTCTCTCTTCATTTAAACAGTTATGTTATTAAAGTTAATAACTTTTATAAATAGCAGAAGATGCAGCTAGAAGTTTTCAAGTACACCTCGTACGATTACTCGTCAACCGCAAGAACACGTGCAAACTTCAGAACAACACGTGCAAATTGCACAACAAAGGATTTTTAGTACTTAACCACACCTACCATCAACAGATAGTAAACATATGTAAATTGCATGAAATCTATAAGCTGATACGCATCGTTGCTTTTAAGAGTGACAAATAATCGGACAGCTATAAAGCTATAAGAAGTTCACGAAATTGTGACAAAGCAAAAAGCTGTAAACTACTAATTTTGCAACAAATACCTGTAATCAAGAGATGAAATAGGTCCATCATTGCAGGTGACCGCAGAAGCATTCGAATATAAATCAATTACCGACAATTTCCTTCCAATGTGACTATTTATCAACTATTTAACTTACAACGGAGTGGGACGCCCACTTTTTATCGTTAAACATCGACGAAAATTGTATTTGTGGTAGCAAAGTCTGCAGATCATTCCCAGATCATTGTTGAATGTGCCAGCTTCGTGCCAGGACCTCGGCTTGCTAATTTGAAACACAAGAACTTTGTAAATCTTAAAAATTAAACAATTTGAAGGTTGAGCCGTACACTACAGATGAACTAGTACAAATGAATTACTCTAGCTGGGTGGGCAATTCGGATAACACCATTTTACACCGCACGCATGGGAATGCCAAGTTCAGGAGGTGTATCTACACTAAATGTGTTCACAGAATCTTACGATGCAGAGATTAAACATAAAACGGGAAATGTGCCGCTAGTAAAAGCGGCGTAGGCATGGGGTCAATAAGTTAATAAGTGATAATATTTTATATTTTAGACTTAAAGGGGATAATACTGCGTTACTTTGGTGACAAACCCCATTCAGCTGAAGCAGACAAATTCACCATCACACTCGGGATATGAACTTTGAATCGGCTTAACGTAAAACAATATAATCAAGTTTGTGATTGGTATTTGGTGATGAAAATTGACGCGGCAGACAACGTATCAATTTATCAAAGTGCTACAAGAGATGAAGACTGATCGAATGTTGAGAAAAGGGTAGTAGTCATGGGATGGGAGGTAAAACTCAAATATTTATATTGCATTATTCTCGACTGTCCGGGTTTCAACCTCAAGTCCTCACATACAGTACTCCAACTTCTAGTAAAGTTTCTAAACTGTCCCAACTGCTCGGGACATAAGTCTTCAGAGTCACATACATAATCTGGAGGGCTGTAATTAACCACATCAAATGATCAAACGACTTTATTAAACCACAACGATTAAACTGCAACAGCATGATCAGTGATTCTGGTACAAAGGTTAAGACTTCAAGTTTAACAATGTTGTGATTTAAGGAGAAATTACATTAAATTACATTAAATTAAGACGGTATGACGGTAGGAATTTAGCTCTCTAACTTATACGGCACATGATGGCAAATCAGAGGCTTGGTTGGTTAGAAATGTCACGCAGTCACGCGTAGGACTGAACCAGCATGGCCTCCTTAAAAACTTGTTAATTTTTACACATTTTTCTAGTACATCACTGGGTTCAATGATTACTTTTTAATGGCCAATAAAAATTGTCCTGTTTTAGGTTGTGGAAATATTGGACAGAGACAAGCTAATTAAAATATAAACAGTCAAAATAGACTGGATTCGATATCAACTCCAGTATGAATAAACAAAGATAGAAATAAACAGTAGCACAATGTGATCTACATGTTGAAAAATATTTAAAATCAGAAAACATTTAAAAACTTCACTGGAAGTTCAATGGGTTTAAACACTATAAACACAGCAAGAGAGCGGCAAAGCAACATCACCGCGTCTGCGGTCGGATCATAAAGAAATATAACCGTTAACTACCAAGTACAAATCAAGTATAGATTAACGGTTACGATATACTTTCATTAGACCTAGACAAGGTGTCTACAACAGTGGATCACTCAGTCACAAAAACAATCGTCCAAGTGTCAAAACACCAGGATAGGGCGTGTGACTCACAGATCAACACGTACTGCTCTAACGCACTAATGACGGCCGAAGTTCCGTCCGCTGAAGTGCGCATACTGGTAACTGGCAAGCAGAGAGAGATAGCCGTGCTTGCCAAACGCGGAGTAATATAGCAGGCATATCGAGGGAGTATAGTTGTAGATCGATTGAAGTGTGGATAAAGTGTCCCCGGTAGTATTGTTACAGCCGGCTCTGCTTGCCGAACCAATCCATTCTTGATAGAATGCCAAACCAAAATAGCGGTCAGTTAAATACTGCATTAAATTCAAATTTGTTCCGAGTTTTGAGGGCGAGGGACGGTCCATTACTCCTATTTCCGAGCAAGGAGCGAACCCAAACTGCAGGCTAGCTCCCCAGACGAGTGGTAATGCTCCCCAGATCCACCAGAGAGAGGTATTAGTGATCTGCCTCTTAATTTGGTGGAGTGTGTGGTGCGTGGAACCGATATTAAAGTACAGACACCAGAAGTAGACATTTCGTGTTACCAGCTCGTATCACCAAGGTTTCGCAATTATCGGGGGTAAGGGTAACGATGTGAACACTATTTAGAAAGTTTTGGAGGGTAAACAAGCTAGTTGGGGCGGCAGTAAAATGAAATGTGCTAAGTTGTTAAAAATATGTTCATATGTAAAATGAATCTCGCATTAAGCCGATTAAAACGCCCGGTTTCACAAAGGATTGCAAATCGATCCGAGAATCACTGAGAGTGGTTGGAGACAGGGTGTATCTAGTGAAAATATTTTACGTTTGATTATGTGATTCAGACAACCCCTCTTACATATCAAGTGTGATGTAATGGTCTTTCCTAGTTGGCACCCAGCCTAATCACTAATACCTATCTCTCAGGCTACAGAAAAGCCGACCGACACAAGATGAACCTTCCTGTTTTCAAGGATGACGGTTTTATTTTTAATTGATAAAGATAAAAAGATAAAAAGGTTGAATAAATGAAACAACACAAAGCTGAAAGCACTTAAAGTTAAGTCACGAATGGCTGGTATGTGACAAAGTAAAAGAAAAGGAAAAGGAGGATAGAAAATAGCACCGCACTGTGTCCATATAATGTAGTGAGCTAAAGTCTTTGTAATGTGAGTCTCGAATGAGAGTGAGAGTAAGATTAACAGTTATATGAGATTAAGGTATTAAGGTATAATCCATGTCTTACTTACAGTACATTTTAATATTCGTTACTTGCTATGTGAAAGATTTAATTTCATTCTCAAGAACTCAAAACGACACCCAGTATCGGTGTAGAACTATTTAAAATGTCAAAACTCAAAATTGTGGTTGGAGTTGCTCAGAAACATAAGAAAAACGGAAATCTCACATTTCGCAACAGGACAGCTGTCAGAACTTAAATATAGGAGGCTATAAATATAAACCCTACTAGTATCTCAAGTAACTAGGTAAGGCGGGAACCACGCATATGAAATTAATAATTACTCAAATTAGAAAGGCGAAGATTTTTACGGCTTTCTATACGATCACGTGATTAGCTAATTTACAAAGATATATTAACAGTAATTATGCAAATTAGCATATACCCGCTGTAGTCATTCTGGAGCAGTAAAATAATTATGCGATGAGAATCTAAAATATAATAAAATATAGTAATAGTAGGAGCAGAAAAAAATGCTAATTCTGTATATAGTGGGTAGGTTGTTGAAGTCGACTACGTTCATTTTTCAGAGCTGTCACAGTAAGGGGTGGCAGAGAAAACAACATTTATAGGTTATTTATTTTTAATAAATATTCCTTACTTAACGAGTCTTTAGATTAATTAACATAATATTAACATAATAATAACATAATATTAACATAATATTAACAGAGTCAATATATTTTAATGTTGCCATGGGGTGGCAAGTCCCCATACATCGTAGTCCGATAGTTTCATAATTGCGTCGTAATGTATCATCATGTCATTGAAATCCTCGGGGAAGATAGTTAAAATGCTCGTTTTTGTTGTTGTTAAAGTAAAAAGGACAATAAAAGTGCTGACAACAATAAAATCGTATATAAAGTAGTTAAAAACGTAAACCAAAGGAAAGGATTTCTGTATTGTCACCAGAACAAAAGACTGCAAAACTCGAATTACATGATCGTCATAATATTGTGAAAGTCGAACATTTCGAGCTCAATTAATGTGCGGTAGAAAGTTTTCAGCCAGAAAACAACTTCAACAGCAGCAAATGACTACTGTGGTCTGTGCTACCATGGGAACAGAAACTGCGGCCGAAACATTGTAATGTAATGTAAACATGAACCTTTAAACAGACAAATGTGCAACCAAATGGGCCGCAAGCTGACCGAGAATAAGGGCCGGACATATTTAATCCGGATTCAGTCACACAGACACAGTAGTGAGAGCTCTCACACAGTGATTGTAAAGAATGCTCTGTGCTATATATAATAAGATAATATAGCTGCTGGATACAAGCTCCTCCAGATACTCACAGCACCTCAGTGTGACCCACCTACACTCCAGATTAATGAGAAAATACAATGTACAATGTACAATCAGAGGTAGGAGCACATTCGTCAGACGGGTCTTGGTTCTGAGCGAGTAATAAACCTCACAATCAAGGGACCTAACCCGGACCTGCACTCTTTGATGACATTGTGGTATGATCGGAATTTACAAACCTGCAAGCTGCTTGTTTATCAATGTGATGATCTTGTCATTAACAGAAACCTGGAAATCAATCGGTACAAGATACAAATGGTAATGATATTCGGTAATCAGCTTACTGGCAGTGCCCCAATTTCCTGGACATGATACTATTTGAAATTACACCACCTCGATACAAAGTCATCTCATTACAAAGAATTACAGAAAATAGCTAGTCGAGTATGATACCTGATTCTGCTCCAATTACTGTTCTAATACCACAAAACTTCATTTACCGAACCTTTGGCTCCACCCAAGTTCCCTAAATTTGTATGCTTAGTCTAGGAGTCTATCTTCTCAATAAATAAAACTGTTTCAAAGTCTAGGAGTCCAGCCACTCAAATGTTTATATTTTTCCAGATATATTTTCCAGACTCCATAGGTCTACCTTCTCACAGTTCACACACAACTCATTATGCTACCTGGCAACCATCATCTAAAGATTCTGCAATCTGTAGGGTCTAACAGTTTTACAAGTCTAATAAATCGATCTCAGTACGGTCAAGATCTCAATACTGGGCAAACTTCAAGGGTCAAGAGGGACATCAAAGGAAACACAAAAGAAAGATAAAATACGACAGAAAACATGAACTGTTGACGTTTAACTATAAAACAAGCAAATCCAGGTACAGACTACAGAGAGAACTAGATTCATCTACATGAAGTTATTATAAGAAGTGCTAAATTCCACTCAACTTTGATAATCTAATTCAGGTATTTCCCTAACCTCCATGCGCATGCCTCCAACAAAATAGGTGGCACGTTTATTGAGTGCTCGCAACGTCGGGTTCTCTTTCAGCCGTGCAGATCTGAAGATCATGAGATCAAAGAGAACATAATTACCAGTTCATAATCCTGATAGGTTCATTTCTATCTATCACAACTTCACCTAGTATAGCAAATCACTGATCGTTTTCATGAGATTACTGATTAGGTCCTGCCGTGCGACAACGGGGATTCTAGTTTATTATATTATTGAAACTAACAAGAAAAACTGCAAGTTCAAGCGAGGAAAGAACCGCCTGAAAAAGAGGAACATCCCGTTTAGAGGAATCGTTTAATGTCTGCCTTAAGTTCATTTTCAGCTTGACAAATTCGTTCGTATTCCGGGTTAAAAAATTATCAGCACAAAGCTCAAATGAATCGAATTATAACCGGAAACGTTGCCAATCACCGGACCTTCCTAATAATATCAACTAAATAATCACATCGGGGACATGCAACGGTTCTTGTTAGTAATCAAAATATTACCTCTCTGCTAAATCTGCAGAACAGGACTACCGGCAGCGTAAACAAAGATTGCCGGCAGGATAAGGGAGGTGCCCCAACATTCACACAAATTAGGACGGAATTAGAAGACCGGGTGGTAGGAATGTGGGCTGAATTTCCTCCAGATCATTGAGCTACCCATTGTGCTGATATCCGGATATTATGAGAGCTATAACACTGCTGACTCTGACAATGTTTCCAAATTAGATTGGACACCGTCCGTTGATCAACAACTGGATTATCTGCCTTGTTTTCACGTCGTGGAAATGTAATTTGGGGACGAGAACTGAGCAGGAAACCAGGTGAAGGCTGAAGCGAATACCAGACATTCTTTATAAATCTGACAGTTTGGACAACAACTGTAACCATTTTTAACAGTAGGCTGGCCCCTAATATTTTGACAAATTGAATCAAAATGAAACAGGAAACTCAACAACAGAGCAAACTTTAGTATGGTTCTGACTTCTGTAATAACTTTGGGTCACGTTTAAATTGTATGACGTCCGATCATTTGATCAATATAAATAGCAGAACTCTGTAGTAGGATCAAGTAGGATTACATTATCTTTAGCCGTTCTACAGAACGCGGTAATAACCGTTTAACTCCAAAGCAGCAAGTTTTAAATGTGTATTTGCGTTTTAAATGGGTATTTGCGTTTTAAATGGGTAAATACGTAGCCCACAAATCAAGAATTACGTCTTCAACGTGGATTTTGGCACAGTTTGGTAAACAGCCGCATATAATAATAAACCTGAGGTTTGACATATCAAACGATCAACAATTTGAAGAAGGGCGAGACTGACGGCCTGACGCCACCCGGTAGATTCCCATCGCTTAACCGCATTCGCGTAAACCATATTAAACTTAAACCAAAACAGAGTGTGATGCAGATGATGCTTACAAGATATAATTATAAACTATAAACGGTTACAAAGCAAAGTCACCTACGTCCTTATTCAAACGTTAACGAACAGCCAACGAGAGATGAGACTGCTTACTTATATTGGCGATTCATTAAGGTATGATATCATTGGAGTTTTTCCAGGACGACATTTAGTAGGGAAGGGACTCCTTTCTGTTAATTTCAGTGGATCTATTGTGGGTATATTGTGGATATAATGTCAACTTGTGGTTGAGACTACGTCGTGTAGGTGTCACTGAAACCACAATCTCGTGTAGTGGACGGATATCTACCATCTCTCGTTATCTAGATGACAATAGCTCGGTCAACTTGACGAATAACCAAATGTCGCTCACTGAATCGAGCATACAAATATAATTATTGCACCTTATAGAATGAGATAACAGAAAAAGTCGGCAACAACTCCAAGTACTTGGTAGTACTATAATAGGAAAAACTAAAGACCTCCCCAATAAAAAATTAATAAATATAAATCTGATCGGGAACAAACAACAACATGACCAAATGCTGCCGGTAACTTTAAATCAGATTGGGAAGTATCAATTAATCTATTAAGGTACTCTATAATTATATTTTCAATTGTAGGACCCTTAATTTTCTATTGCATGGCTGGTGATTGTAAGTGGTGGGTTCCCTTCCGGGACAGGCACGAAATACTACGATCCAAACACAACTCGTGTTGTTTTTGCAGCAAAACAAATCAATTATGACATGGACACTGTAATCAGACCTTTAGCTTTGTTTTGCAGGACTGGCTATAGGACTAAATAGTAAATACCACGGAAAAGAGAAATAGTGTTAAACAAGGAACTAAAACCGAGGGGTTTCGTTCAGGCCCTTCACACTTTGTTTCTGTCTGGTTCTAATGTACCGTCACAATAGTGACTTGAATATAAAGCTGAGTAGCTGTCGGGAAAGAGACTGGGGGTTAGACCGCAAATCTTATATTCCTAAAACAAATCCAAATCATCACAAGGTTTTTTGGCAAATCTATCCAAAAATGAGAAATAAATTTAACCTGTCACTTTGCTTATCTGAAATAGGCATGAAATAAGTCTAAAATATGTGTTTCTATGGGGAAATTTTGAAGCACAAGGTATGCAGGATGGGACACTTCCTTCGAGTAACTGAGTTCACAAGATTTCCCCCTAGTTTCCGCTTCAAATTGCGGCTGAAATCAACACGAAAGTTTATGTCAAACGATGCAGAGGTTTTTTTAAAACGGGCATCGAAAAACAAAGAAGATAATTAAACTTGTGAGAAATATGTGATTAAAGTGACGAAGAATGCTGATTCCTGCCGAGAGAGAATTTGATAGTTGAGGATACTTAAAGATAAGGAATCATAATAAGGTTAGGCACTAGGCAGGTAAACTGCAGTCGTTAACATGAACTAACTCTCCAGCTACAATCAGGCGATTGCTTTCTTCAAGTTTTCTCTTTCTCTCGGCTCTCCCTCTAGAATGATTAAGCTTTAGATAGAGGGGTGGCGACTCCTGCTAAGAGGAAATTCGGCACATCAAGGATAATTGAAGATACTTGATTATTAATAAAGGTGGGCAGATAAAACCAACCGCATGGCTTTTCAGTCGTCAACATGAATTACGACCGGAAAAATTATTCTTTAGCTCGATTCTCCCTACCGAACGTTTATAAGCAAACTTTGAAAAGGGCTCATTACATTTGGGCTCATTTATTTGGGGTTCGCAGGATGGAATGTTTTTCTTACTGATGTCGACGCTAAAAGACCTCATTTACATGATTCATGCTCAATTTTGTCCCCAATGAATGTTAAAACCCATGAAAATGAAACCCTTTGTTCATTTGAGACCACACCCCGGATAATGCAGAATTTTTTGCAGAACCCAGACGCGTTTATTTTTACCATTCTTAATCGGAACCGGAGATCAGCGATCTCCATATTCAAATGAAACTGGGCAGGAGAAAATTGAAATAACAAGCCAAAAAATGAATAGTTACAAGGAAAACATCATAAAGAAAGACCTTAGCAATAATTTTACTAGAATCTTGAATGTGTGCGTCGTCCATATACGTGTTCAGAAGTTGAGCGATGGAAATGTAGGCATAGCATATAGACATTCCTTAGAAAATTTAAACCACCACAGTTTTACAACGAAATACCTGTATGTGTTATGAAATGTGCCGAACAGAAAACCCCGATGATTTCACCTCAGGAACTCTTCGAAGGGGTTGGATCGAATCAAGTAATGATAAGCTTTCTCGTAAAGCAATAAAAAGTGAGTTACGAATCAGGCAGAGAGGAGCGCATTCGAACAGAAAATTTGTTGAGAAAAGTAAAAATATTTGCAAGACAGACACCAGTGATTTTGTTATCTAAATTGAATTTGTTACGTGTCCCTAATATATTTACATATTCTGAATATACCTGTCACCTAAATAATTATACGAAGGGTGTGTGTGTTTGTCAGGGAGAACCCAAATCATGGGTTCCACTAAGTGGGCAACTTCTCAGCTACTTCTGGGGCAGAGCTGCTCCTTAACGTTTTATCACCATGACAGCGCTAACTAGCGTTAAAACTTAACTAGCACAGTACATCCTGTTCACCCCTGGAACAGCACTCCGTAAATCTGAGCCCAATTTTCCCGAGTTAACATTGAGTTTTAAACACAGAAGAGCGTGAGGTGCAACATAACTTTGGTCGCGATTTTTCTGGTTCTACAGAATAAATGAACAGAGCAGCTCATGACATGCTTTAATACCTCCACAACTCTTGATCTGGGCAGTCTGTATACTGAGCAGGATGTTCCATGTTCCACAAAAGTTCACATCGTTTTGCAACACTTCAAGGGCTCACGACGAATCAGTGATTCGGTGTTTAATGTTTCTGTATTTTTAGTACATATTATTATGATTTAATGTCTTGATTCAGGTCATGTAACAAGTTTATAAGTTCACAATTTTAAATTTATCGGTGAATGAACAACTTTTTATAACTGCTTTCGTTTTACGACGTTTGCATCACCTATTCTAAACCTAATATGTAATCCCACACCTATATTTAACTTTTTCCAAATAAACCCGACACATAACGTTATAGTACGTCTAGCCTAGACCATTGAACAAGACCTAAATCCTAACCCTAAATAAAATTTTCGGGTTTGTGCTTATACAGGGCTCATCCTTTTACAAAGATATAATTATCAGTCTATTGTCAGTGATAATTCATTAAAGAATGAGAACGTAGTACTGAGCGATTATATGATAATTATGCCGGTAATTTTGGCTTTGTGACCTCCAACTTTGTCTCCCGAATTAGCGAAAAATGCATATTTATAAAGTTATAAAGCTCTTGACATTAATTATGTTATGATACTAAAAGCCGACTTTAGTAATGTTATACTCTTGTTGAATATAGTACTAAAACATAACTGATTGGGTTGCACAATGGACATAAGTTCCAAAGTCAACAATAATGACTGCATTAATTAAAAGATTAAAGATCGCCAATAACCCAATTGAGAGTCTTCGTTAAAGTTTCTTGAAGTAAAGTTTAATTAAATTTTTATCAATTTAAATTAAATTTTTTTAATTTATAGTCAGAAATCACAAGATTTAATATAATAATACTTATATGCTAATTGATAACACTTACTTTATAACCATTGTATTGAGCAATTTACCTCCGACACAGTGACCAGTACGTGACATCTTAATACTGACATACATGCTAAGTGCTCTGTATACCCATCCCTGCAAAGTGTATGTGCTTATATAGCAATATCTTTAACTTATGGCAGGCTTCACGCCGTCAATTTCAAGTTGAGATGAGCAATTTAATAATGACATCAACTAAACCGTGCCTTGCTGTTGCTTCTGAGGAATTTACGGCCAAATTCATAAACATTAGATTCTTATTATCACCTTATAAATTCCAATTTACAGTCTTCCAGAGAACTGCCAAAGATGAACAATTTTGCCGGAGTGTGGTTATAAACGCTGCAAAATGGACGGAGCAGTAATTCATGGTCGAGCAATGAAAATTGAAATTAATGGGCATGTGCATGGTTGTGTGTTGTATGTTAATCCAATTGGTGCTGTTTGCAGACACAGGCGTGTGTAATTGTTCTCACTAATTCGTGGATAGAGCGGAATTTGGTGAATTGCAGAGTTGTTTTACTTTTGCTAATAAAACTTGTCATGTTTCTCTTGAATTGCTGCTTTTTATTTGGATCAACTCTCTTACAGGTTAGACAGCTTGTTCATATATTACTTCAGAATAAGATCCTACAAGTTTTATATCTTAATTTTAATTGCTGATGAGAGAACTTATAAAAGGTAGCAGTCTGGTTTTAAGGTTCCTTGGTATAGAGTCCTAAATAAAATTCAACCGTATGTAAAACTGTAAAACAAATCACAACGTACTAGGTAGACTGTTGCACCCATGACTCAGCGCTTAATTAGGCTAAGACTCGTTAATTTGAATTAGAAGCTCGTAGAAAGTAAAAAGAAAAAACGATAAGAGTGCAATTCTACCGGAGTAAGATTTCGTAGAATCTTGAAGGTGATTGGCGCCTGATTCCTGATCTCAGGTGCCGACAAAAACAAAATACTGAAGTTAACCACAGATAATCTTAAAACTCAGCAATTGATATTAAATTATACTTTTTAAAGTAAGCAATTTAATTATTATATAATTTAGTAATTGGTCATTATCTTACGTTAGAGTGGAGTGTGGGGGTATGTTGAAGATTACCACGAGAAGGGATGCTCAGCGGAAACAGAGTATTCAGTCTCCACCAGCTTCCCCTGGAACAAGTTACCAACTGTACTCCCAAAGTTCCATCTCACTGTCACTGACGTTGCTTTCATTATACACAACGACAGGTAATGTTTTAGGCTTGTTTCTCAAGGCCACCGCACCTGTAAACAGTTATATTGGAGTCGCGTGAGAAATCTCATTGATTAACGCGCGGTGCTTTTGTTACGAGAGAACATAAAAAGAAGTTGTTAAGTGGATTTTAAGTATCTGAATTTTATTTATTTATGATTTATCAAATTATCTGATATGATTTATTTTACGACTTGAAGTGTAAAACATTATCCATTATCTCTGTTGGCCAGGTTTCGTGTGTACAGATCAGGAAGGAAATCCAGTGCAGGACTAGCGGAGTTTGTTGAGACCGGGAGTTTGGAGCAGCTCAGGAATACTGTTGGCACTGACGGTTACATCCTGAAGGTTGAGAAAATTAATGCATTGTTAAAAACTGCATTGAATTATCCTTATCAATCCTGCATCGCTCGCGACAACGGTGGAATCACCCCTCATTTGATACTTCGAATTAGGGCTCGTCTTACTTCCACAATTTTTGTTGCCAATATATAATAAGTTCAGAGCTTACAGTAGACTACAATAATAATAATAATTTCGATAAATAAAGCGGTCGTTTTGCGACTTAGCATCAAAAAGTAGACGAAGTACGGTTAAGACGAAATCTATAAATGTCAGAAATAATCTTCCACCATTGAAAAGTTTTAAAAATCCAAATTCTGATGCCAGAAAAAGTTGGCTGGGTACCCAAAAACGTGAGCACAAGAACATTTTCATGAAAAATATTACTGTGTTGACGTGATATATAACTTGGATTGGCAACGTTATGTCTCGGAACCTGTGAAGCCACCGCGTGTAACTCACGTTGTCTTCAGGGTATGCGTGACTCAAGTAGTTCTGAAACCACTCCAGTCTTTACAACTAACGTGACGGTGACTTTTGCAAGACGTTTTCTGACTGTCGTGGGCAGGGTGGATAAAACGCCTGACTGGTTTGTGGCCAGTACTTCCCAGGATCTCTGTAACCAGGAGCCGTATTTTAGTGAGATAACCCAAGAGTGGAAACTTGGAGATTATCAGGATCTTCTCCTGCTCGATGTTGGTAAGAACTGGGACTTGGGAACCTGCTTTCCGCACTGTACCAATAACCTCAATTAAAATAAGATCTGGATTTTGAGTCATACCCATCGATATTGTGAAATGTAGAACCGGTAACTTGTATTTGGAAATAAGTGGTACACATTTTCTACTAATTGATATGGAAGAAAAGTATAAAAAATATTAATCACAATTCCCAGGAACGTTTATAACACCAACTCAACGAAATGCGCGACCTCGTCCAATCAAACCGATCAGCTACAACAAGGATATTGGATATACTGTGACAAAGAACGATGAAGATGTATCTTCTGTCGGAGTTGTGGATGCTAGAAGAAGAGGTGAGCTGTTTATTTTATTTCATTTGAAAAACTTTCATTACAGAATACTAGTCGTTCGGGGACAAAGTTTTGTTTAGAAATGTCTGCTGTTAAACCCCTGCAGCTCAATAAGATTAAAGAGTGTTGTGCCTCCTGAGGGCAATCAACGGAATCGATGGTGATCATCACAACAATTCATCATAATATACTCAACTTGATCTATAAATACCCCTCCACACTTAACAGTCAACAGTGCTAACACCACCTCCCCCAGCGTGTCCTGTATTCGGAACATCAGCCTACTCGGTAGGACAGGAGTGGAGACAGGGACCCTGTACCCACTGCAAGTGTCTGGACACCAACAAGGACGTGTGCACCAGGGAGGTTTGTCCGCCTCCCTCCTGCGAGTACTTTGTGTTCCAACCTGACGTGTGTTGCCCTGTGTGTCAAGACAGGAGTGATTATTTGAAGATTGTGGAGAAGACTAGAAACCCAGGTGATCGAGTTATTTTTGCAGAATTTAGTATTTTATACAGATTACAGCTTTTACTGATAAATTGATACCCACACCCCAAATAAGATACATATAGTTTCATTGCGTCTTAATATTGCACCTCCTCCCTCCCAGATCCCCCAGTAATATTGCACCTCCTCCCTCCCAGATCCCCCAGTAATATTGCACCTCCTCCCTCCCAGATCCCCCAGTAATATTGCACCTCCTCCCTCCCAGATCCCCCAGTAATATTGCACCTCCTCCCTCCCAGATCCCCCAGTAATATTGCACCTCCTCCCTCCCAGATCCCCCAGTAATATTGCACCTCCTCCCTCCCAGATCCCCCAGTAATATTGCACCTCCTCCCTCCCAGATCCCCCAGTAATATTGCACCTCCTCCCTCCCAGATCCCCCAGTGATTGTAAAGAAGCCCGGTAACGTAACAGTACCTCTGGGAGGTTCCTTCACACTGGATTGCACTGCGTGGGGCGACCCTGCACCCCAGATACAACTCCTCCGCAACAGACCTGAAGACTTCGTTCACGTTCATCTGGACCCTGTCCAGGACGTGAAACCTGGTGAGAGATATTAAGGGTGTTTATTAGAGGGGCAGGGGTGTCTGGGAGTTATCAATTATAAATATACTTTATATTGTGAGTTATATCCTTCATTTCGTATGAATTTAGGTTTTAGTAGCTCATCGTTATTGGTTGTATCGTTAGTTATCTCTTTTGATAAAATATTCCAGATAAGAGAATTAGGTGCGAAAATTAGATATGAAAACCTGGCAGTCTCAGATTGTCGGTTAATTTTCAATTTGTCTGGACAAAACCATATACCGTCACGGTTCACCAACTGTCTTGGGTAATTGGTATTTTAAAGGGATACTCAACTTCTTCATCTTTATCGACGCTCTATGAATACTTCGAGTCTGAAAATTGCCCAAAATTTATAACGATGAAAGACGATCGACTATTAAGATAATTGAAAGTTGACAAGAGTTGCACTTCCAAATATTTCTGTGAAAGTGGAGAAGGGGAATTTACAACCATAGAATTAGATAAGGGCGATATCGGGCGAATAAATATCACAATTTTATCACATATATTTAAGCTTAAGGTTCAGTTTAGCTCTTTAGACAAACTCGTTCTCAACAATTCAGTATTCATCCCTTAAAAAGTAAAAATAATTTGTACCATAACTTTTAAATGGAACACAGATTAATATCTCATTTTAACTTGAATAAACAGTAATACCCCCGGTGTTCCAGGTTTAAGTAGAGCGAGTCTAAAGATAGATGTCATGACAGAAGATAGAGTTGGAAGATACACCTGCTTTGTGAACAGTATCGGAGGGTCTCGCGAAGAACACGCTCATGTAATCCTCAAATGAGAAGTGTCTCTAAATGAGAAGTGTCTCTAAATGAGACGTGTCTCTAAATGAGACGTGTCCCTAAATGAGACATGTTTACAGTCTTTAATTAAGTAGCTTCAAGGATACTGCTGGAAACGGATTATTATAGATAGAGTCCTCAGATCGGTGACTGGCTCATAAACGAAACTAAAGGGCGATAGTGCTTTGCAATCATCTGCAGGTTTTGAACACTGATTAATCATGAGGATTGAGGGTTCAAGTTCAACAAAAGACTATTCTGATATTACTGATTCCTTTTTAGGTTCTTATTTTATGTCCTCCTCCTTATTGAAGTCTATATTGTAATAATAATTTTTCCAATCCTTTACCAAATATGTATATCAGTCTACAATCATGATATGTTTAATTAATGGTTAAAATTTTCACATGACTTTGACAGTCTGTTTTTTGGATTGATTGATTTTTTTGGATTGATTTTAGCCCCAGGGATTTTGTGAGCCAACTTTTGATGTTATATGATCTGAGATTATTTCTTCAGTTTTGATATTTGTGTTATACTATTACTTAAATGTTAAATTCAAATTTTATAAGAGTTCGACTATTTGTTATGTTTGACTTGATATGACACGGATTAGCAAGACAATTTCAAAGCGTTTTCGATGTACCTTCTAAATATTGTCCGCGTTATATATGAGCGAGCGTGATATTAGTTAAACATGGTGTTTGAGTACAATCGAGATGTTTTCAATTTCGTATCCAACACTAATTCTATAGATCTGGATTAGGATACTGGTGGGGAGGTGAACCATATTTATTTTGGCACGTGCCAGTGATTAACCAATATACGTTTCCAGCATGGCCCAATTAAAACTCAGAACCACTGTCACGTGTTAAATGTTAAAACTACTTTGATCGAACGGTCCTTGGATCTCATTCTTACACATTAATTAGCAAAAATTACGTTGCGCTTATTGATAGATATTTCGTGGTACTAAAATATCATTGGGCGAAAATAAAACGATTTATATAGGTCAGTTGAAATTCATTGTGCTCGTGTCCCTTGGACGTCCGCTTTGACACACGCTGCAACCTCTTTTCGCGGCGGCCGGCACGAGAGAGGTATGCAACGTGTAGCAACGTCCGCTGCGACTCAAATACAGGTTTCAAGTTTAGGGGTCGTTCACATAATACGTAATACTAATCACTCTTTAAACAATTTCTACCCCCACCCCCCCCCCCCCCCCCCCCCCTCCGTAATCAGTTTTATACATAGCTATTGTATCAAAATTACACAAACGTAATCATTTGGAAACCCCCTCCCCCGCTGATTACGTAATATATGTGAACGACCCCTTATAACTTTATAAGAACAATCGGGGGATTTTTTCTCATATTATAAATTTATTTTACCGGTTAATGATAAATGTATAAGAATTTTGATGTGAAACGGAATTGAAGTTATTCGCCGACCATCCAGCGCCCAGATAATAGGAACCTAAGAAAAAAAATGTTTAAACGACTGTAATTTTGTTGGTCCATTGTGCATTTTTTTCATGGTGCATTTTTTACAATTTATTTATGATGATTTACATTTCAAGATTTACTATAGTACTATTGATAATGATTTACTATTATATCATATCCTTTATACTTCCTTCACTATCACATCCTACCTTTTTGTTGTATCCCATGTTTTTAGGTTCGCAGCTTTATCCTTTAGTTTCTTTGAGGAAATATTGACTGTCAAATTGACAATTTAAAGGGCAGCGTTTACTCAAGTTTTTTATATACACAATAGCTTCTTAATCTTATTTTGCTAAAACACCATATTCTCATATTTACCGTTGTTGGGGGCCATTTAAGGATGGGACCAGTTTCACCATGAATCCAACAAAAAGTAGGTAAAAATATGTGAAGGACGCACGGTAACCAACATCTAGACAACACCTCGATCATTTCAACAGAAAGCAGGTTGGACTCATGAGGCTGTTCAGACAATCTACTAGACTGTAGACACCATCTCTACCATTCCATCACCCACAGTGGACAGAAAGGGTTTACGAGTCGTGTAGATGGCCCAGATACGTCTGCCCCAATGGTGGACTAACCCCTAAAACCCGTCTATGGACACCCAACACCCGGCCCCTGACAAGGACTGTAGCAATGTGTGTCGGGTGTTCCTATTCAGATCACGTGGTCACGTGACCAGACATATCGCATCATCCTCTCCAGCTATATAGCAGAGCCCCAACTACTCACTCAATCTACTCAACTCTCTTCCTCCTCAGCTACGCTTTTCTGAGTAAAACTGTTTGTTTAGTTTTTTATATCATGTATAATTCTTCATGTGATTCGTATATTGCCTCTACTTTAAATCAAAGTTCCTTCGATCACTGGCCCCTTGCCTACCCTACTCAGGTACCAGAATTACCATCACATTTACTCGTTTTTGTACCGGTCTTACTTTTAGTAGCGAATTCTTACTTGTAACGTTACGTTCTCTGTGTACCCCTCTCCTCAAGCTAGCAAATGATTTTCAATTTCTCCCTGCAGCAGGAGGTTCCGAACCCCTATATTCCTGTCCCTAATACCTTAGAGGAACTTAGAGCCCAGCAGAACAAGGTCTGGACTCCTATCCCCAGCGCTGTCCACACTCTTGAATACAAGAAAGGGGGCACGGGGTCATACCGTAACAACCGTCCAGCTACCAGATCCAGGGCTAACACCGGCCATAAGAAACCAACTCAAGTAAAAAAGCTTAGAAAATCAGAGAATCAAATCGAGGTCTTGAAGAATTATTTCAAGGCTAACTCAAAGCCTGGAAGGTAATTTAACAATTATGTGTTCTATTCTTATTGACAATGCTATATCTTATTCTTGCTGCATTAAACATCAAAATCTAAACCATTTAAAACTGCTGTGTTTAACTTGAGGCAATATTTTTAATTTTCGTTATTACTATTGGCTCTAGATAATTTAATGCTGCAAGACTTCCCAACAACTACTTGTTATGATAAGTTTGATACTAAAATGTTTTATACTGTAATCTTACGTTTACAATATAAACTTTAGAAATTGTCCTTTTTAGCCCCATTCTTCTGCTTATAATATAGTGATTGAATATTGTCTCCAGGGAAAACGTGGCTCAGCTAGCAGCAGCTACAGGACTAAAGTTTTTGGAGGTGAGGAACTGGTTCCGAAACGCAAGGCTTAGAAACAAGGAGGGGTCTATGAACCAACAAGGAATGGGAACAAAGAGTGAGGAGGACAGCTGCGGAGAAGTGAGCTCTTCAACCGGGAGCAATCTTCCTATTAATAAGAGCCAAGAGATATCTATGGTAAGATCCTCTGAAACTCACACATTTGGCCTTCCCCTTGTTTGCATTTTTGTACATAGGCTGATTAAACTTTGTTTTCAGTCTAAAAAGTTGTTGGAACACATCTTACGTATATTACACTACTTCAAAACCCTTCTGACCAATATAACCCTAGCTTTGGGAGAGACTGGATAACGAAGAGAGAAAGAACCTTCTCCCCAAGTACCTTACTACTTGGGAAAAAGACAGTCCAGAGAGGACTGAGGTGATAAGAGCTCTGTTGAAGACACTCAGTACAACTGAAAGGAATTTTGTTCACGGTGCGGTGAAACCTAGAGGACCTTACAGGTGTGTTATCGGTGTGGTAATGTTCAGTTTTCTGTTGAGGTTTATTTTATTTTCTGATTGATGGTTTTACATTAAAGTTAATTATATTGAAAAACTGGGGGAAATGAAAATAAGTTACCAACCAATTTGATTATTATCAACACAATTTATCAGATGTTCAAGCGATAAGAACTTGAGTAAAACAACAATACTGGAACGAGCTAAGAACGCGTGGAAAGAGCTGGAGAGGATGTTTGGAGCAAATAAACAGAAGAGTCCGGTGGAGGGTTTCCAGGACAACTTGAGTCTCAATCTGGATAGAGACATGCTGGAGGGTCTCAAGTCTCTGTTCCAAGCGCACAGGGACTACTTGTTCTACCTGGTCAAGGAGATGGGCATTGACACCAGCGATGAGAAAGGTTTGGAATAAATAAGACTGCTATTACTTTTAGTATCTCTTGTTCGAAGATCGTGTCTCTACATTATTGCATTAATCTGACGCTCTTTCACAAAAATGATCACAATCAAGCACTTCAGCAATAACAATTTCTAATGTATTTTCTGAGGTGGTATACAAAATGCATATCAATGTTTATTAGTTTATTGAAACTTTCTAATTTCAGATATGGGCAAACTGAAGACTGCAAACTCTCTACAGAGATACACTGAAGACGACATGTTTATACCACATCCACAGGTTAGTTACAATAAATTGAAAATATTAATTAAAACAGCCCTATTCCTCAACCTATCAACATTCGGATGTTGAACATTAGCTCTAACATTTCAGCATTATTTTACACCAACCATATTTCAGTACGGCTCAGTAAGCCCGGGTACTATGGAGATGTTACAACCCTACACCCAGAATGTCTCGGCCTTAAGTAACAGCTACCCGCCCTCTGTCTACCCCATCATGCCGGCCACCCCCACCCCGATATACCCTACTACTGACTTCATGTCCTACCCGTATACCAACAGTCAACACTCATATCCCCAGACCAGCCCTCTACAGGTAACAACTAATTTAAATCATTTCCTGTCCACATATTCTGCAAACATTAGGATTAGTATTACATCGTGTTTCTTGTAGTTTATATTTGATAAGTTTAGAAATAACCAAACTAACCCGACCCTAACCCCCCCCCCCCCCCTCAAACTAACCTGACTCTACCCCAGCTCGGCGGCTCCACCACCTCAGCCTCAGCCCGCTCAGCCTGGGTACCCACTCTGACTCCCACGGAGGATCGCAGCCCCATTCTCACCAAGTCCTACTACCCGGACACTGGACCAGACTACAGTTTTGTCAAGAACCACTTCTCTCCCGAGAAACTGTCAGCTCATCATCAGCAGCCTGAAAAACCTATTATTAAGGTGAGAATACAAAGTGAAATCTAACTTTGAGAGTGCGCACTGTTGGTACAGGTGAAATTAATAAAATTTTAACATTGTCATGAATTATAATTCCTGGACGTGAAATTCTCAGTCGTCTAGCCCGCTGAGAATTCATCTCGATTATCACATGGGAACAACATTATTTATAACTAATTTAGTTGCCCTAATTAAGTTCATTAGATTGAGATATGCTATAATGGTAGCTATTCACCTGTTCACTGAGTAACTGCTACTGAAGGTTAATTAAGAACGGAAATGACTACAGCACCACGGCCGGTGATGAATTTGCTACTTAACTTGTTTATTGACCCAATTATCCTAATTAACTTAATTAACCTATTTAACGTGCCGTTTTTCAGCCTTTCTCAGAGGTCGGTGGAATGTCATTCAACTACAACACGGCCGGTCCGAACACGGAAATAACTCAGAAGTGCACATTTGTCAAGTACTACGAAGTTACCTACAATAACAAAAGTAAGTCTTCAAGTCAGTTTTGAAATATCTCCGGCCTCGGCCTCGCGAAATTTACCAAATTAAGTGCAGTCAATAGAACATGTTTATACTGTAATTTGAAAGCATTTGCAAACATTTGATATTTTTTCTCCTTCATAACAAACCCAAACATTTTAAAGTTATTTTTGTCTAAAATAAATCTATAACAAACTAAAACGATTATTACCCAGCTTGTCCGACGACCGGCACACAAGTGACGGCAGGACCCAAATCTCTCCCACTCCAACCCCTCCAGTCCTTGACAGCTCCTCCATCCTCCAAGTTTGAACAACTTCTTTGAACTTCTAGAAATCTTATATGGACTTCTTTTTGTTTCAGTATGATTATATTGGGCTAAGAAATAACTTTGAATGAACTCACTTTATTAAAGTCTTGTTAGTTTTGAGGTAGCCACTAACCAGAATAGTTGCGACTGGAAATTTTGTAAATAAACATTTGATCGAGAAGCATGTGATTTGTCAAGCAAAAATACTTATTTATATTGCTGACATAGAATTTTCGATTATCATATCATTGATGTATTTTGTATTTGTTTGATATTTGTATTTGCTACATTTTAACAACTCGTTTCACTTAAATACAGTTACCGAGAATTGATGCAATTAACATAGTCTAATTTGGAGGCAATATTTACTGCAGCCCCCTCTTCTCTTGAAAATGTGAAAGTAGAGGAGCTGATCCTAGTTTTGTAACATGAGTAGGAGGAGGAGTAGGAGGAGGCCCCGGGCGCGTGCTGGAGTATTAACTCTGACCGTGCCACAGCTTCTCAACTTCAGATTTCAGGTCACGTGCTCGTTGAGAGATGATCACGTGGGCTGATAGTAAGTCACGTGGGCTGATATTAATGACACGTGGGCTGGTCCGGCTAATCTAACTTGGTAGCTATTTCTAGAAAAATGAGAGCTGTGTTATGATCTTTGCACAAATTCCTTCTCTACCTCATCGAGGTTACACTCTATCGTAGTGTAAAATTAAAAAATGCCGTAAAACTGCGAACGACACAGGCGTTAATGTTATTTGGGGTCGATCACATATTACGTAATCAATATTTTAGCCAACTCCCCCCTCCGTAATCAACCGTAATCAAGACCCAAACCCCCCCCCCCCCCCCCCCCCTCCTGACAGCAATATTACGTAATCATGGCCTGACCCCCTCCCCCCCCCCCCCCCCCCCCGTTGACTTTTTTTCTGGAAATCTTTACGTTTCATGCTATCCTGATCATGATGAGCCGAAATCATTGTCACGATATCCGGCCGAGCACCTTTCAACTACTTACTTTAGCAGCCGGATTTAATTGGGGGAGTGGGGCGGGGGGACGGGGGGGGGGGGGGCGGGGGGGCCAATGGCATAATACGGAGAATTTAATGCCATTTTAAAATTTATAAACCCAATTTTTTACAAAATTTCGACCTAGTAAAGAACGAAATAATTTAAATCAAATATTCAATGTTCATCTAGAATCTAGATATTATTTCGAATACCTGAAAAACAATTTTGACTAAATAAAGTTTCCGAAATTCATAAGTTTTCATGTTTTGACTATCCCGATTTCGAAGTCCCCACCTCACCATCGATATACGATCTTGGAGACGAGGTTCCCCCTTTGTAATGCTATCTCGGAGGGCAGGCCTCCTCTATGCACTAAGAGTTCGGAAGCGGGGAGACTGCCATTCAATGTACGTATCGAGAATGCAGAATGACTCGGGCCGAACATTTTTAAAGTTTTCCAATTTTAAAAGTTTTTCAAGTCAAAAATGTTTTTAAATTTCCTGGAAACTACTTTTCTCCACAGTTCATGTCACCCTGATCATTATTAGCCGAAAATATTTGTCAGGACCTTCTAAACTATTTACTATAGTCGGATATCCGATCAATTTCTAGATTTTATCACTATCACTATCAGAGTGAAATTGAGTGGAATTTGAATTAAAATACTGTCAAGTTTGTATTATTTTAGAGGATAAAAAATAAAATAACCCCCCCCCCCCCGTAATCCCCCGTAATCAATTGGAAACCCCCTCCCCCCTCGGATGATTACGTAATATGTGAACGACCCCTATTTAACAAATTCTATCAAGAACGAGAGTTCAAAGTTCAAAGTTCAAACAGTCGGCTAGATTTTGGATTGTAGGATCTACCATCGGACACTTGGCTATAGGGTTGGGAAGTGTAGGATACACGCGAACGGTTGATAATAAAGAGAGAAGTGTAGGATACACGCGAACAGTTGATAATGAAGAGAGAAGTGTAGGATACACTGAGCCGGCTTGGGTAGAGAAGAGTAGGACACAAGCCCCAAGAATTGGCTATAGAGTTGTGAAGTGTAGGATACACTCGAACTTTTGTCTTGAGTAGAATAGTGTGGGATACGTTCGGACAGTTTGCTTTGATGCGGAGTGTGATGGTGAAGGAGGGGAGGGACTCGAACAATTTACTCATGGTTGTACCTCTGGCAATCATAAGTCATTTTCTGGGATATCGGTTTATGATAGAGAGGGCTAATGTTACATTTTAAATTTAGCGTCCTTGGGACAAAGGTCGTGAAATGAATTTTTGGGACTCAAAGTGATTACATATCTTGTGACTCATGGTCTTGTTAAGATCATAAAGCATGGCAGGCTTGGATAATGACAGCAAATCATCGCATCGTCAATATTAGTTGGATTGTGGGCCGTGGTCGGCATTATCATAATATATGATTATCATATTGACCACCAACACACAATAATTTACTGTCCATTTGTCACCATGGTGATATGGTGTTCACTAAGTGCGATATATTGGTAGGGAAGAATCTCTAACGTGATTATAAGGCTTATAATCCATTTGCATCATCCAGCCAGCATATATCACAGCGTCCTCCAGCCTGCAGCATATCACAGCGTCCTCCAGCCTGCAGCATATCACAGCGTCCTCCAGCCTGCATATCACAGCGTCCTCCAGCCAGCATATCACAGCGTCCTCCAGCCTGCATATCACAGCGTCCTCCAGCCTGCAGCATATCACAGCGTCCTCCAGCCTGCATATCACAGCGTCCTCCAGCCTGCATATCACAGCGTCCTCCAGCCAGCAGCATATCACAGCGTCCTCCAGCCAGCATATCACAGCGTCCTCCAGCCTGCAGCATATCACAGCGTCCTCCAGCCTGCAGCATATCACAGCGTCCTCCAGCCTGCAGCATATCACAGCGTCCTCCAGCCTGCATATCACAGCGTCCTCCAGCCAGCATATCACAGCGTCCTCCAGCCTGCAGCATATCACAGCGTCCTCCAGCCAGCATATCACAGCGTCGACTCTTTCATTGCTGCTTTGCTACTACGCTCCGATATTACTTCCTCTCAAATGATTATTAGACAGGAACATTGTTAAGTGTCATCCTCTAAGTCCAATCAGAAAATCGAGGAAATGGTTAACTTTTAACCTCTCCCTGCTTGTCCTTGACGTTTTTAATCAAGATTTGCACAATTTGGATGGGCTCCAATTGTGAGATTAATGAGTAGTTGACTTCTCGAATTACGATCAGTCGCTTTGAATTTGAAACTTCCCTCCTTCTGTCAAATTTTGACATAACGGGGAAATTCTCTTATAAAATTCTCATAGCACGCATATTAATTTCCTTGATAGCTCACTAAACAGAATCCATGGTGATGTTTTGCTCTGTCACTAGCATTCTTGTAAGTATAAATATTGTACAATATGAGCGTATCACAAAGCTGTCGATAAGGACCACAATTTCAGTAGTTGCTTATACTCTCAGGCTTGCCATTGATAAGTCATAACTTTAGTATGACGTATATAATATCCTCGGTCTGTGATTCCCCGTAATGAGTGCTACTATTTGTAACCTGAGTTTGTAACTTTTAGTTTGTAAATATTGTTTAGTTACTGCAGCTCATCGTAGTTTCTGTTTGGAGTCAGGTAAGCATTGTTCTGTATCTTGTACGAGCCAATGCCAGTTCTTGGTGGTATCTATTTGGTCGTTGTTAAAGATCATATGAACTTACTGAACTTGGTTAACATCGCTTTACAGTTGAGACAGGAAAATAGCCTGTGTAGTTACTAGATAAACTCTTGTCTCGAAGGTGATTAACTTAAGCTACAGAATTGAGCCATTTATATCTTTGTTCTTCGTGAGATTTGCTATGTTTTATAAGTTTGATAGGTTTTAAATGTAACATTCTCTGTTATAGGTTAAATAAGATCGTGATCCGTGGAGCTCACATGTTCAAATATGCGTGGAGAAACCAATTTTACCAGTCACCAGTCACCAGGGTACATGGTTAATTGTAACAATCTCGCACAGGGCGGCACCAGATGTCCCATTTGATTTTGACAGATTATTTATTAATCATTCGACATTATACTATGTTTTATATTTCAGTATTACACCTGGTTTTATAACTTTATAACAGCCAAAACATCATCTTGTAGATTTCACGACTGTGCTGCTAGATCTAAAGTGACGCTTAAAACAAACTCAATGTTTTTAGTAAATTGGTCAATGCTAGCATTGAAAAATAAAATCTCCATCGTACACTGAAAACTATTTACGCCACAAACTCTTCATTTGGTGGCGAAACACTTTATTTCTAGCATTTTATTCTGTCATATCCTGAAAATTACATTTACATGTAACATGATATGCAGCACCGTAACCATATTAATATTGAACAATCAGAATTGATCCAGTCTAACACTGCCCACCAGCTGTCTAACCTACACTACATTCAGTAATTCAGCTACACTACACTACACTACACTACACTCAGCTACACTCAGCTACACTACACTACACCAGCTGTCTAACCTACACTACACTCAGTAATTCAGGCCGCTCTCTTTCTATATCACTGAAGTCATACCACATTGTCCTGTTGCAATAGTGCTTTTGTAGATTGATGGATTGTTCTTTGATGCTATCCCACCATGTTTTAGTCTCTATTAGAAAGTCTATTCAGACTAAACTATTTTCTGAATATTTTCTCCAATGTTTTACAAAACATTATATATTTATGTTTACAACTAGTAAATTATGATTAGTAATTAACGCAGGAAGTTGTGGAGAAATTACTTCGTTAACTTCGACTTAAAGCTATTAAAGGAGTCCATAATCCTCAATTAATGTAATAAAACTACATTTATTAAAGATAATGGACCCCTTGGACGGCTTAGGCCTAATTAACAGGGTATATTCTGCACGACTTCCCGGGGCTTGGCTGCATATGTTTTATTTGCTGCGAACAGAAATAAATTAAAACACATCACACACTAAATATTCTTAATCGTTATTAATATCAATATATTTTGTTGCTATAGAAAACATTATGCCCGCTTGTTTCATCTGATCGTTCACCTTCGATTCCACAGAAACGATTATACGATTCAAATAAGCACAGCACGATCAGGAGACGATCAATATTATTAATTTTCGAAAGGTCCAAACAAATATCGTGATCGATCAACTGATTAGTCGGCTTTATTTGGAGCTAATACCGTTTAGATATTCATGGATCTGATCTTAATTTCCGAGCATTTGTCTGGTCATTTTTCCACACCACCGAGTATTAACACGTACACGTGTTTCTCATCTTGTAAAATGACATTATAACGATGTGTAGGTGTGGCTAATTTTGGAAAAAAATACTGAGCCGAATGGCACATATATATGTTTATTAGAACAAGTTTCAGAACACCGATGCTTTTAACCACATGTTTAATTCTTTAATTGACCAAAATAGGCAAGAATATTAACATATCGATGCCAATTATGAAAAAAGCTCTCGTATTCGCAGAAAAGATTCCAATTAGAATTTCCTGGAGTTGTGTAAGCCTGAAACAGGCTGATGAGCTGAATACACAGTCACGTGATACCACAGCTTGGTAAGTTTGGCAGTTTGCTCAAAATACACATGGACTAATTGGTGATATCATTCCTTCATGTATTGTAGAATTGTGTATATATCGTATATATTTGTATCATGTACTGAACATTGTTCAGTGAACACCAGTCATCATTTGATTGTTGTACTTATCTAATGTTTTGGTCTCTCTCATTGGCTGAATGTACGCACGTGCAGATTATCTTTTACTTCTTAGTTTGATTGTAAGTGATGTTCTTGTTGCAATCGTCGCCCTTTTTGCGTCAATTTTATTGTCACCGTTTCGTCCCTATTTTTATTCAAAATCGTGTATTTACTTTTCGTCATAACATTTATTTTTATGACTGTCTTTAAAAATTTATGCTAAAAAATTGTAATCACACAACGTAACATTGAATAAGTCTAAAGAAATCAAAATCTGGAGTTCCCTATAGTTACACTAAGAGCAATCAGAAGTACTGATAGAAAATTCTTCGTAGTGGCATTACTAGTACCATTGTCAGAACTAGTAGTAGTACCATTGTCAGAACTAGTACCATTGTCAGAACAATATGTGTCGTGATTTTCACTGTTTTTGTCGTCAGTGCTTGCGTCATCATTATTTGTGTCGTCGTCAATCTTGTCACCGCTACGTCTGCCGTCACAATTTATTTCATCGCTACCATCGCGACCTGTGGTTATGCACAATTTATAGCAGCCGTTAATTAATTTGATCATATCCATAAATTTCCTCCGTCATTGCATTTTATCTATTGTGTTTTCAGCTAAATTACCATTATTTTACTTGTTAATGGCAATGCTATATTTATTGTCACATATAACCGGCCAAAAACTCACAATAATCTGAAAATTAAATTAGATTTCTCTCTAAATTGTAAGAGTGATAAGATTATAAGATTACCTATATAGCGAGATTCAGCCTTTGTCATGCTAGATAAGTTACACTCATTTGTATTTTGGTCAGAATTGTAATAATTTTCACATAGAAGGCTCAAAGTCAATGGCCACTGTGCTTATTTAAAAACTTATCTTATGACTACGAGAAGTTGGCTTTATGTATGCACATTTTTACAGAATATGTTTCATATTTTATAAGTGTTATAAAACATCTAGAATTTATTTTGACGATCCACTTTACAATTTTTACTTCGGCATTATCAAACGGGTTGCTCTTCGTAATTTAGTAGCTATTTTAGCTCTAGGTTTTTACTATTTAACCGTCTAGTCTTTACAACACTGTATAATAATGAGTTTGTATTTTATTTGTCATTAATTTAGTCTATAGTTTGACTATTTTGCTTCCTTGTAGTGTTGTGCGGTAAACTGCAGTTACCATTGACCTTCCATAATCCATACCTTCGTTTCTTAGACCATGTCTTTACAGTATAGAATTCAGCATAATCAGATTTCACAAGACATATGTTAAAAGTTTAATGTCCACTAGCAAAACTGAATGTTGTATTTGCTATATGATCCCAATTATTGGCCTCATTGAATCAACACCATTACATTACGAGGACAACAATTAAATACCTTGATACTGCGTTTAGTTTGTGTAACGTTCGAATTAAATGGCAATACTTCTAATTTAACCACATCACTATATTAACTTCTTAAAACGGTAATACTAATACTTATCAGGTAAATCAGACTTACATTCTCCGAATCCGTCATCATTATTACAGACCATGAAGTCGTCAAGACAGTAATATTTGTCCTTGCAGGCAGCAAATCTGAAGGGATAGTACGTGTTGTATCAATCTTTGCCTAGTACTTAACTTTGCAAGCCTTCCACATTTGATTGGTTAAGAGCTGCTCGAGATGTCACGTGTCATCTCAAAAACTTAAATCTAATTAGTCCTAATTAAATCTAATTAGTCCTAATTAAATCTAATTAAGATTGTAAGC
Organism: Bolinopsis microptera; assembly: GCF_026151205.1. Classification (NCBI taxonomy): domain Eukaryota; kingdom Metazoa; phylum Ctenophora; class Tentaculata; order Lobata; family Bolinopsidae; genus Bolinopsis; species Bolinopsis microptera. Next base: position 17,710,849 of record NC_087074.1, read on the forward strand.
CTACCCTTCAGAACACTGCAGCTTTCTTGACCCTCCTCGGGTACAAGTCTGACTGTATTCCAGTGTAAACCCATCAGAATATTGTATCATTATTCCCGTGATCAAAGCCACAGTTAGGCCCTGTAAAACATTTTTTAATAAAATTAAAATCCTGTATCCTCCCAATTCTCGCCGTCAACTAATCGCTATATATTGCTTGGTTCATCAAAAAGGAGTTTTTGGGCCTTGCTCTAAAATTGGCACTAGAAATTATCACTCAATGCTCTTTAAAGAGTAAGTTGTAAGTTTAGTTGTCACACGAACCTTCCTGCTAGTTGCTGTCACGGTTTGTCCGGAGATTTCGGATTTTTTTGTAAGTTGGAGGAGCTGCCTGTCTGAAGATACACTATCACCGTCGTACACCATCAGGAAGGAGTTTTTTACCAGCTTCCCCGATTTAAAGGCTGCAATATGGTTATATGGTCTGATACTATTAAATATTAATAGCAGAAAGCATTGAAGTAGACCCTCAAGTGTTGAAGTAGAGCACAAACAATTCGTTTTTTAAACATTGCAACATGTCAAGAATATCAAACTTTACGTACTTATGGTGGTATATTTGTTGGACGAAGTCGGTAAAATTGTGATGGTCTTGAAAAGAAAATTTCGAATGTCTAGTTGGTAGGAAACCGTCTGCTTCTGATCTTCAGCGGACAGTTCGACAACGTAATCAGTAAAAGACCTAGCGAGCATCAGTGACTTTTTTAATCTATAGTTTAGCATTACTGGTAACTCCAATTTGTAAATTGCATTGAATATCTATCTATTTCTCCGGCACAGTCTGGACGCCTTTTGATGAATCGCTTATTATCTCTTTGCTATGAATTGTATCTAAATACTGTTCAGCTGGCTTTAAGATATCGCTAAGCCGTGGTCATTAGAATGAAGTTATGACGAAAGTTAACGTTTACTTACGCGGCCATGTTGGCAGTTATCCAGCTTTTGAAATAGCTGACGTCAGAGTTAACGTCCCAGGACTTATCCCACTTTGCGTCGTTAGGAGGTCCCCAACTGACCAGCCCCAACTGGACCCAATCTCCGCCATTCTTTGTGAACAAAGGACCTCCTGCAAATCGATAGTGGTACTATTGATAGTGGTACTACTATTGATAGTGATACTAATATCAATCTGGTAGAGAAGATAATTGATTAAAACCAGTACTAAGTACTAATAACTTAAGAGGTTTAACCAACCGCATTACTAAACCACAACCAGGAAAATGGATCTGAATATGCAATAACTTACTGAACCAAGAAATACTGAATACTCATCTCTCATCACATACCTGAGTCACCGCCGGCTGCATGCTCCTTTGTCATGGGGGCCTCTCCTGAGCACATCATACCTGACAATGAGATGGGGTGAAGAGTTTTGTAATAGGCCACTGTACTGACACATAAATATATTCAAACACAGTTTTTCAACACGGTAAAAGGTTTATGATTCTGATTAAAGATACGAATCACTATCAGAGCAGACTGCAGAGGCACATAGCTATTTATATTACCAGGAGTAATAAATGCAGGTGACCATGAGCTTTTGCAAATGGAGGTGGACACTACAGCGTAAGAGAGCTTCTTTAAGTTTTCAGCCACCCCTCCCGCTTCCGTGTTACCCCAGCCTGTTGGAGTGTTATTTGTGTCGTGATAATTATATCAAGATCTGAGAGTTTACACCCGGCCCCGGGGATTTAATCGTGTACAGGAAAGTGTATGTAACAAAAACAAGGCCTGTGACCGAGTCGGGGTTCACAAGGCTCCAAAACCTCCCTCCTTCAAACCCCCGACTATTCTTACGAAATAATTTCACCTATAACCGTGATAGGGGCTCCTTCAGCATACAGCTCCTCAACATCTGATTCCTCTGGTAGTAATATTGGCTGCACTTTATTGTTGAAGGTGATATCCTCATCTGCTATCAGCAGGGCGATGTCGTTGGCAATGCTTATAGGGTTATAGTCTTCGTGCACAATTATCCCTTTTATAGCGATCTGTTTTTCAGTGCCCTCGTTCTTGTTTTGGTCTGTTTCTCCAACTATAAACTGGTGGGTATATCAACACATGATACTATCAGTAGGGCAGTTATCTACAAATCGGACTGGCGGAGTTGAAACTGAGTAAATTGTATACGCAGGACTACCTGTACGTTTACTGGATGCGTGACCCTGTTATATCCGGTTGCCATCTTATCGTTCACCACGCAATGAGCCGCTGTCAGGATTATTCGTTTGCTCAAAATGGACCCCCCACACTGCCCGCTTTCGTAATAGGTACCATATTGGGTCACACGGAATTTCATCTCACTGAGCAGTAAAACCTGTATGAACCTGATAAATCAGCCAGTATATTGCATAACATAAGTAAGATTTTTAAAAAGGGAGCAACCTTGTGACGCAGACGGTAAGAATATCAGTATCAAACCAAGTATCTTTTTGCAATGTGCAAGCAGAATTTTAAACTACACCTTTTTTAAAATCTAGCATTATTCGACTAATATTATACTCAGTTATAATTCAGATATCAAATTGTGACGCGAATAAGCCTACCACGAATGGAAACTCTCCATGACTGGCATCCACACCATGATATATCCTTGACGTAATATTGCTTCTGTTTTCTTCGTCTTGCGCTAGAGCCCTATCGCAGAATACTAGAACTGTCAGCACCAGTATCATAGTTTTATTGCAGCGCCTCTGTGAAAGTCACTGTTTCAGTATTTTATGATACAATTTTTCCCGAAATAGTCGAAAAATTGACTTGAATCAATAATAAGTGGTCCATCATACTTGGGATCATTATTATTAATTGCGTTAGATGCTACCTTCCTCTCAATCTCACCATGAAATTCCTACTGATATAAGCGACCATTGAAAGCATATTTGATATTCTTCCAGCTCATTTGTCTGACTCAATTTCAAAAGCCAGTAATCGTCATTTAGAGTGCAACAGAAAAAAAGGTTTGCCAGTGCAATCACGTACATAAGACGTGTGAATATAAAGTTAAAGTTGACGCGTCGCCATGGTAAAAAAACGATTCACGTGCTACACTGCTACTGATATTGTGGCATGGCGCACGCGCGCGGCAAAATATAGATATTTTACTATCCAGCAGTACACAGTAGCTACTGCCCACTATTATATTTAAGCTATTCCATCGATTGAAATAAATCACGAGAAGACATCACTAAATATATTACAATTACGTACTATTGTTCCGAATGAAGTGGTACTGAGGTGGAACCATTTTAATTAATGTCTCCTTCATCCACTAGTCATTTAGCTTTTTAGAATATTTTAATGCAGCACTGCCTTTTTTCAAACAATCAGTTCATTGAAGTTTCGTAGTATATTGTAAATTTAAACTTCGTCAGAATTTTACCCCAATTGTGCCAAATGTACCTCAATACTACAATAGTCCGGTTTCGATCATCAACATGTTCCAAACTTCCAAAGATTATTCGATATATTTCAGTCCATCAAATGTACGATCCTTTGCTCTAAGTCTATCATTTTCTTCCTCTACAGTTCATGATACCTCGACTTTAATATGATAATTATGAGCTATCTCACTCTCTTGCCAAGTAAAAGTGATTAAAATGAGTAATATGTAAAAGGGCCGTACAAACATGGGAGTTGTGACCCACCGTAGATGGCACCCACACTGCATGCATGATTGGATATCCTTTTGATTACCTCAGAACACCAATTAGTCCTAATTCAGTTTTGCTGTTAAAGTGTGCCTTTACTAGTTTAGCCGGCCGCTTGTTCTCAGCTGAACATACAGTCAGTACCCGCTGTCAGAACCATGCCAGATTAACATTTAATAACAGCAAAGCTGCATTTTATTAAAGGTCGCTTTCTCTTCTATCTCAATCTGCAGCAAGATCGCTGTCACCTATGTGCAGCGATCAGTTCCCAGGTTCTTTTTCTCGAGATTACTGCAGACCATTTATAATCGTGTACTATACGCTGCTTGTAGAGCTATGTTTGTGCAGTGCATTTTATGCGATGCTATATATCTTACACTAGATCCAGTGTCCAGTACTGTACAGGAGGGTTCAACTCTAGGTAAATGCGAATGTTTGACAATACAAAGTCAAAATAGCACCCCTCCTTTGTTAAACAGCAGTGTATCTGTCATTGGGGAGGCCATTAGTGTACATTTTCACATTAACTTGCTTTAGAACCCTCTACCTTTGTTACATTCCGTTAGTTTTAAAGTTGTTCGCAGCCTTTTGTACGGCTGCTTTGAAAAAATGTATCGTCACAAAATTTTAAATGGGTTAAGTTTTAGTAGCGTCTTTTTATTATTTGCTCTGGCACGTGCCATACTGTACTGATTTGGTCGATAAACACATTGACACCACAGTGGCCCCACTAACAACGTACATTTATTAGAAAATGATAACTTGATGGTGAAACAGAGATGGAAGAGATAGCAGAGCGAACAGAAGAGGCTGTTGACTCAGTCCTCCTAGGAGCTGATGACGTCACACACTCCCTTTATGACGTCACATATGATGTCGTCATAAAGACGTCCACGTTTATCGCCTCCTATCTTATCTACTTGCTTATAATGTGCATCGTGCTTGATTTCTGGGACAAGTTGAAAGAGCCTACTAAACAGTTTCTCCGGTCAAAGATTGAGAAGTACGTGGACCAGCGGACATTGACAGAGTTCTTCAAACAATATACAGACAGACGAACTAAAGGACAGGATAGGGACACTCCCCCTAATCAACCAGTAGTCGAGAACAAGAATAGCCTCATATTAGCTGAGACACAATCGGAAGCGCAGATTATAACAGAACAGCAAGTTGATGCACCTGCAAGTGAAGAGTGGGATTCTGCAAGTCAGGAGAATTATGATGATCCGGTAACAGCCGCAGAAGTCAGTGAAGTTGATGATAAGGAAACAGTCGTAGAGAAAGAAGATTTTGATCAAATAGCAGCCGTAGTTGAGAAAGATGATGAAATTCAGGTAGGAAATCTTGTGGATATCGAAGATGATAGTCAAATAGCAGCTGTAGAGAAGGAAGATGAGGATCAAATATCAGCCGTAGTAGATGAAGTCCAGCTATTGGTTGATGTTGACGATCAGGTTACTGCAGTAGAAAAGGAAGATGAGGATCAAATATCAGCCGTAGTTGAGAAGGAAGATGATGTCCAGGTATTGGTTGAAGTTGTCGACCAGGTTACTCCTGTAGGAGGGGAAGATGATCAAATATCAGCCGTAGTAGATGATGTCCAGCTATTGGTTGATGTTGACGATCAGGTTACTGCAGTAGAAAAGGAAGATGATCAAATAGCAGCCGTAGTTGAGAAGGAAGATGATGTCCAGGTATTGGTTGAAGTTGACGACCAGGTTACTCGTGTAGGAGGGGAAGATGATCAAATATCAGCCGTAGTAGATGATGTCCAGCTATTGGTTCAGGTTGATGTTGACGATCAGGTTACTGCAGTAGAAAAGGAAGATGATCAAATAGCAGCCGTAGTTGAGAAGGAAGATGATGTCCAGGTATTGGTTGAAGTTGACGACCAGGTTACTCCTGTAGGAGGGGAAGATGATCAAATATCAGCCGTAGTAGATGATGTCCAGCTATTGGTTGAAGTTGACGACCAGGTTACTCCTGTAGAAGGGGAAGATGATCAAATAGCAGCCGTAGTTGAGAAGGAAGATGTTGATCATATTACTGCCGTAGTTGAGAAGAAATATGATGTCCAGGAAGAAAATCTCGTGGATATCGAAGACGATAGTCAGATAGCAGCTGTAGAGAGTGAGACAGGGAGAGGGCAGGATAACTGTGAAGACATTTCTGGTGTGATTGAAGAAGATAACCAACTTGTTAGCGGAGATAAAGATAAGCCGTTGAGCGAAGCAGAAGTTGAAATCTTTGTCCAGGATACCATCAGCAAGGCTGTTCAGCAGTACCAGTCCGAGGAACAATCTAAAGATGCTTAATTAAGCAACATACCAGACATTGGAAAATTGACTATGAATAAATTTTTGGAGTTTTAAACTCATTTTAAAGTTTGCTATTGTATTTTAATGGTGTAAAATTTTAACTGCGCTGTCGATTAAATGCTGTCGAAATAGCTGCACTTCTTGGGCATGATTCGAGATTTTTCCGGATCTATCGCAAGAACTTTAAAATTTGGTGTTGGCATGTTTTATCTATGCTTCATTTGATAGACTTGGTCTTATCTTACTTTGGTTGAGATTCGATTCAAATCGTTATGTTTTATCTGATCTTGATAGTATTAACGATAATCTATGCATGAACCAATAAAACTATGAGAATAATTGCAAATGATTATAAATCAATTTATAAAATATATATATACATACAACATATTTAGTAGTTACAGAAGTCTTAAATTGGCTACAGTGGACCGTTGGCGTACCTTTTCCTTCAACGAAAATAAATCTTATAAATTGATGTAATTCTTCGAAGGTATCAATATTAAACGACATAAAATAATTTCCATGCCCGATGTGGCAAGATAACGTTACTGTTAGCTGTTAAATTAAAAACAACAGAAGCTTCTTCGACTGGAAAAAGTTAGTGATCCTATATTTAATCGGCATCATTCCTGTGTGACGTCTGGGTAAAAGTACACCTTTTCTAGTGCCTCTGTAATTCATCGCTACCAACTTTGATTTTGAAGGTTTCACCGTCACCAAGACGCTGTCTTATTTGAACTTAAGGAGCCTATATGATTGAACTAACATAACCTAGTTGAACTAGCGAGACTACAAAGTGTCTTCAAACTCCATTTCATTGTCAGGGTGTACAAACTCATCCTCCTCCTCGGCTCTAGAATCAAACCCTGACCTGTCCGCCATTCTCAACAAGTTAACCAGCTCATTCAACACGTGCTCAAATATCTTGGGGTTCACATTCTTTGCGATCAGTTGCAGGATCACACGGCCCGAGGTTCCTGATTTCCTCCAGATCTCCGAGTAAGCGGGTTCATCCCGGAGGAAGGCTGTAGCGAGTAGGTTCCTGTAAGCTCCCTCGATGAAGCAGAGGTTGCTGAGGGCTATCAGGACGGAGAGTACGTTAACGATTACAGTGATAACCATTCCTCCCCAGTAGATTAGGAAGAGATATTGGTTAATAACGTTGGCCGCTAAAACGCACATTCCTTGCTCTTCTTCAATTCCTGCAACACACTAGCTTGTCAGCACTCACAAACAAGCGAAACCTGGTGCCTATATTGGCCCAGTTCACGGTTGGGCACAGTTTTGGTTTCAAATATAAAGCGAATAACGAATGAAAAACCTACCAAAAACATCACTCACCTGCGACAAAAATGATCACTATTTTCGCATAACTTCTTTTAATATCTTTTAATTAAACACAAAATTCTGTCACCGAGCTTCTAAGAAAAAGAGTTACCTGTAGCTCCCCAGCGTTTTATCTCACAGGAAGCCATCTTTGGGAAGAGCTTGTCTTGTATTAGACTTTTGTAATCCTCACCAGGCTGAAATAAAAATTAAGTTAATCTCTCGATAAAAACCTTGGTCACATAAGTTTCACTCAGTTTGACTCAGTGTGAGTATTCTCCTTCTCATTAAAATGTTGATCACATGAGCTGTAACATAGTGTAAACATGAGTGTGTAACATGAGTATAAATAGGAAACAAAACTCTCGAGAAAGCACGACCGTAAAGCAAGAAAAAAATAGCATTGTCATTGTCACATGGTCACTGTCACGTCATGGTCATTATCACATGGTCACTGTCACATGGTCACTGTCAATACCTCTGATTCTTCAGCAGCCCAGTCAAGCCCGTAACTCATGAAGCTGCCAATGTGAAACATCTTCTCGGTCAGCCAGAAGAGGATAACAGAAAAGAGGAGATAGCAGGATTTAGTGAGCATGATTGAGAAGAAGAGGAGGTGCTTCTCTACTCTCTTTCCGTAGTACTGGTCGGTGTGGATGTAGGCGTGAACCCGAACGTATAGCCACCTGGGGTTAGATGAATAACATACAGAACAACAATTAAAACCAAGTGTCTGGCTTTGACATGACGAGTTATACAGGACAGAAAACAGGGGTTATGCAGGACGGAAACCCAAGATTAAAAACAGGAATTAAAGGTCCTACTGACCTGGCAGCCTTTTTAGTGAGCATGTCTAGTTCTTCTGCTGTCTCCACTGGATTGTGTAACATTGATATCACCGGCTTCAGGTCACCCATACCTGCAAGGTACATCAAATAAAAAGTCAGAGTTATATCGCCATTAAGAAATTGTCATCGTCTTCTATAAAGGAGTAGGTATATACTTATAGACTATAGAGCTCATATCATCCTCAATGTTTTGAGTAGAATGAGAGAATGCTGGGTTCGGATTTAGTATTCAAGATTTATAATTTCGTCAAAAGAATTTCCAAATCTGTTTAACTAGCTCCTACCGAAGAATTTGAACATCATGTAGGGTAGGAAGAAAGCGCAGGAAGCGGTCCAGAAGTAGAATGCTGTAAACTGGTACCAAGAATGGTAAACTCTGTGATAGAAGGATTCAAACGTTGAAACAATGAAATATGGTGGTAAAAAGGCAGAAAATCGAATCATAGCCCAAATAAATTCCAGATCTCGAAGTCAGGCAACTACTATTACCTCTGAAATTTGGCGTATTTCTTGTCCAAAGGGCAAACAATCCTGCCTCCGTTGTCGAGAATTTTATCCAAGCAGCCTGGTACATCTTCAGGAAAGACTCCTGAGGAAGCTCGTGTATTAGTATAAACGTTAGATTAACTTGTTAGCTGGTTAATATGCATTATCATTATGCAGGTAATAAGTTAACTAATGAAAATAATAATTAATAGTGAAGAATTATTGAAATTTCTTCTCGCCATCTCGGTGTCCTTAAATAATGGCCCTCATAGTATTCTTTAATTTAAGCCACCAAATTTTCACGAACCCGGGTAAGGTAAAATGGAGCTGTGGTAGTCGTACCCTTCTCTTAAAGTATAGATCCCTTGCGTCCAACAATAATCCTTAGCAAACTCAACCGGAACCTGAGTAACACGTTACTGTTCTAACAGTATTTTAATAAATCAACGTTATTTCAAAAGTGGACGATGCACTGAAGCTAACTCCACTTAAAGTTGGTGATTCGCTTGCCAAAAATAGACTCGAACACAACAAAAATCACGGTAATTAATTTGGACGTGAACTCGTTTTTACAAGTGGGAGTTTGGGCTGGGAGCTGTTTTAAGGCATCTCTTAAATAAATAGAGCCTCTTCTTGATCTTAATGCTGATACATCATAATTTTAGTAGACAGCATGTTCCTTTAGGTGGAGTTAGCTTCAACTTTAGTGCATCATTGCCTCTTATTCCCATGAGAAATCGTTAACGTGCCGGTCTAACGATACATTTACACTTGTTAGCTCCGTGAAACAGAAATTAGTTTACATTGGAAATCCAATCATCATGCCCTGTAGCCAAAAGCTTTTCCGTTGTCGATATGTAAAATTGTAAACTAAAGCTTAAGTTAGTCTAGATCGCTGAATTTCTATTTAAATATGCCACTGAAGTCTTACAGTGACTGCACATGAACACAGACCATGTCATATGGAGGTTTTAAAAATTAATCTGCCTGCTCTGACCTCAGTAAGTCTTGCCCCACACGCACACAACATAATCACTAATGCAATATTTAATAAAAACGCGGATTCCACACCTTTAAAAAGCCGTCGCACTCTATGACACTCCCAGTATATGACCGTATAGTGACTATACTCCCAAATAGGACGGTCATGATGAACATGAAGCTCCTGTTCCACTGGTCCCACACATCGTCAAGGGTGATGACTTTGAAGGGGGCGAGCCGGGGAAAGAGAGCTAGAACTTCTAATACCATTTCTGATTAGCGAGTGAGATGGAAGAATGCTGATAGTTGTACTGGCGGGATTCTGTTACAACTTGTAATGCTATCTTCTCTTTTGGCAGAATGAACACAAGGAAAGATTCTTATCGGATCAGTAAGAGTAGTACTAGTCTTTAGCTGGAGATACTTCTTTGTAGTAGGTAACAAATAAACGACGTCTGATGGTTAGTGGTGACACACTCCGTTGGACATGAAATTATCTGCAATTGCTAAACTGTTAAAGTTACTCGGTATAGAACCATCAAACTTAAAGCAAAGGTTGAGAACGGGACAGCTGCGGAGTTAAGACTGGAAAGTACGAGGTCTTCTTTGAGATAAATTACAGGCATACACTATCTCTATCACACAACAAAAACACTATCTCTATCACACAATAAAACACTCGTTAATGAAAGAAATACATCTGCAGAGTGATTAATGCATGTTGAGACTTGCTTGTCCAATTGTATTTACTCAAACAACAGTTGATTTTCTCATAAATTTTAAAAGATCGGATAAATGTTTGATAGAATTTTGGTCATGGTCACGTGAGTTTTGCTAAACAATAACAACACATTGAGTTATATCAAAGAACTAAAAAGCTATTTTATAACAAAGCAGCAACAGCGTACAAATTGAATATTTTACAATCCGAATCATAAGAGATCGTTCACATGTTAAAGGAAATGTTTATGTAAATTGAATTGTAGTGTAACTTTTACTCAAGGGCTATTTGTAAGATTACTATCGGAGGGTGTACAAAATATCTAGTTTGTGAACGATCTCTAGGTTACCATAAATTAAAAAGCGAACAATTGTGTTTTAAGTATAACTACCATGGGCTTTATAAGATGTGAATATCAACTATCTATATAATCTGACTATAGAATATTGCAAAATCGACTAGAAAAAATCCAAAACCTCGCTGTTCATAAATCTATAAGTTAATATTAATAGAAACAACATAATATCTGTCTATAACCAATAATGTATAGTAAAACGACGATTTTAATTATTTTCTATTCTTACTTCTTAGACAATTTTAAGAATAATAAATGTAATCTTAATTTCTAGCTAGAAAGATTTATTTACAGAAGGAAAATCAACACATATAACAAATTAAACATTTAACTTTGGGTGACTTTGATCACAAATTTGGAACTGAATCCAGTTCTTCATTAATCATTTCGGAAATTTCTCTTGGGTATAAATTCCATAAAAAATGTAAAAGCAAAGATTATGAATTTTTTGAAGTGTAGCTAGGATTTTTTTCAGGAAATCTGGTGTCAGGGAACTGATTATAGTTAAGGGCACTGTGTAGTAGAACGTTTGATAATCAGGGCACAATCCAGATATCTACCATCCAAATCCCAACCATCAATTCATATCCATCAATTCTCATATTTTATATAACTTACCAGAACTACTATATAATTAAGTTTTGGGAGTTCTTTAATGACACCGTTCAACTTGAAACGATTAGATAGCCTCTAATTTTACTGCAGCTCAAAAGATAAGATACTGCAGTTGAGCTGTGACATTAACGACTGCACTGAATCGATTAAAGTTCGCCAGAATAAGAGGGTAAAACAAATAATGACACAAATAATTCAGCAGCAGTCCAGGAGAAAGTGTTTCGGATCTGGGCTCCCGTCTCTAGAATGATAAGCAGTACAGAAATATGCAAACATATCTCCGACTGTTAAATTGTTCCAATCATCACGCACAGCTCGTATTAGGTTATGAATCATTTCTTTCCATCCACTGATCAATCATCTTTTCAAAACTACCATTTCATCTCAGCAACCAACTTCGGCCTCACATTTTGACAGAACACAGCAACGTATTACCTAGTATTATCCTAATTAAAAATATTTTGTTCAGTAGTTCTGAAAGTAAGAGGATTTCTGAAACTTATCCAGTAACCCCTCGTACACAAGGAATGTGATGATAGTAAAGGGAATAGTTTTGTAAAGGTGCAGAACCCAGCCCCCGTACATTCCGACTAGACCTTCTTCTTTGGGGGGGGTGTAACCCAAAAAAACCCAATCCCAGTATTACCTTTTTCAGGGTAGGAGTTGGGTTTTTTTGGGTTTTTTTGGGTTTTTTACAAATTTTTTATTTGAAGGAAATAAAATCATGTAGGCACCTAGCAAAAAAATTATCAGTACAACATCACTGTTGTGGTTCATCACTACAACACCACAATAGATATAATCGCTTAAATATCACCCAAAAGCAGTATTTTATTCACTGATGTGCTCAGAAGAAGTTGGCCATCCAGATATGATATCAGCCATATGTAATGCTCACTTCGATGGCCATGGCAAATTGAGTTAGTAGGGACGCAACTCACTGATGACACCAACCCTGACCGCAACCGGTACGAGAGGAATAAAGCCTTTCTTCTCACCTTCATGATCTCTGTTTCCGTTTTCCTGATCATCCGCTTAACGAGAAACCATGCTCTATCTCCAACTGAAAGAATCTTGCAGTTACCATCAGCTGCATGATCACATGTGATATTAAGTGATATCTTCGCTTGTTTATGGCCCTGGAGTCGCTAAAATCTTGACTGGGATGGCATTCGATCTCGCCCTCCATTGAGGCAATTGGCAAACCTCAACAGCCGTATCATAATGCAGAGCATCACCATACACAGTTACTATTTTCGCCCATTCCTCTGATGAGTCAATATCCTCCACTTCCTCTTCTTCATCATCTGTTTCCGCTTCGTCACTCTCTGCTCCGTCAGGAGATGGTTGGAAAGCCTCTCCTTCAAAGTTACAGTGTTCTTGAAGGAGTTCTCTACCCCTTGAGACTCCCTTCTTCATAGCTTGTAACAATCTTGGGATTGAAGTATCTTTACCTCTAAATAGTTTCTCTGCTTTCGGATGCGGTATAACAAGCTTATTGCGAGAGTGGGCAACTGTTACAGGGATCAAACTTTTGCCGAGTGCATCAAGCTCGAGGGAACGGTTTGATTTGCCCATGCCAACCAACATATCCTTAGAACACAGATTAGTTCTAATGCCTGCATGGAGGCCTATGCGCTGGAAAGCATAAAGTTTGCTCGCAGGCATCGGATGTAAACAGGGCATAAAGTGTTGATAACTGTTGTCAGCTGTTACACTGAGAATGTACAGCATCAGACCCTCGACTGTAATAATCGCATCATCAAAATTTTTACAAGTAGGCAGGTGGTCTTTCAATGGTTGTGTGAAGCTTAGGTGGCCCAAGGCGTCACCGCTGGGTGGAAGCCCTGGTCTGATGTGAGGCTCCCAGAACTTTGAAAAGGCGTATCCTGCTGGTGCCCTCTTCCAGACACTCATCGGACAGCATGATGAAAGCCACTACCTCCGCGTGGTGAAGACTGGATACTGGACAGGGGGACTGGATACTAGACAGGGGGTACTGGATAACTTAAAATCGGAAAGTCCCACACTGGAGCAGGTGACGATTGGGTAAGGATTACAACTGATGCTGTTGGGTAGAAAAAGGAAGTGTCACATTTGTCTTGTATAGCATATGTTCGTGCAATTACATGCTCAAGATATTATGGTGAGAGTTAAAGATGGCTATTGTTCAAGCGGATGCCCTTAACCTTTTAGTGGCACAAGAGTTAAGAACACAATCCACTGCCAATGTGCAGGGGACTGCACAGGATTGTGAGCCAACTGAAAAGTCAAGATGAAGTTTATCAACAGCTTAAGAGCTTAAGGGTTAAAGCCCCTTATTTTTCTAGTGGAAGTGGTTGCCGGGGTAATTACGCTGCTATTACAGAAGCTGATGACTCGGTCTCCACAACACGACAACCTATTTCTACAGAAAGTCAAACAAGAAAACATCAAAAAAAAATGAACATCAATTGTATTGTATCATGTCAAAGGGCTGCTCAGGTTGGCACGTTTAACATAAGAACAGCCAGAGAACAGCACAAACGCATCGAACTTGAAGAACTATTTTCTCGAAGCAAGCTGCACATCCTTCCAAGAATCGAACATCGGGTAGTCTATGCTGATTGCTGAGAATACCAGAATAGACAAGATTAACAAAGGGATTCATCCAGTGATCTCATCTGCGTGGAGAAACGCAGCTGGCGCTTCTAATGGGAGAGTAGGAATCATCTTGACGAGGATAGCATATGAGGCTATAAGTCTTATAAAGTTATAAAATCTTACAGCGCAAGGATCCTCACCATGTCTCTTAATGGAAAGCCCAGGCTCACTGTCATCACATGCTACAGTCATACAGAAGCCTCAGTCCTATAGAAGCCTCATCTGATGAGGAGGCAGGAAATCTCTACAGAATCTCTACAGAAGCCTCATCTGATGAGTGATGAGGAGGCAGGAAATCTCTTTTGTCTAAAACCAAGCATCTTACAGTTAATTTAGTAGGAGAGGAGCCACACACAATAATTTCTAAGAACGGACATGCCTTATATATATTAGAAGAAGTTGAGGGTTTTAGTACAACGGAGTACGACTTTAGGTTACGCAAGGCCAAGGCATGGGCTGCCACAAAATGTAGGCTATATGGAGGTCCAATTTGCGCCGAGATTTAAAAATCCGTCTGTTCAAGCTACGGTTGAATCAATCTTCCTGTATGGAACGAAAACGTGGACAATAACAGAATCTTTGAAGAAAAGAATAGACGGATGTTACAGTAGAATGCTTCGGATGGCCCTAAACGTGGACTGGAGAGGACATCGCACCAACAAGGATCAGGAGGTCTTTGGATCACTCCCAAGAGTTATTTCGAAGATACAGGCCAGAAGAATGAGGTTGGCTGGGCACATCCAGCGACATGATGACCTGGCAGCACACCAACTTCTCCTTTGGGAACCTAGGGAGGGGCAGACCACCGCTCACCTTCGTCGATAACCTAAGAAGTGACACCGGACTCAAGAACACTGGGGAGATTAAGGAGCTTATGGCGGACAGAAAGCTTTGGAGACACATCATCGAAACTCGGACTCTGAAGCCGCCTTAAGTTAAGTTATTTAAGTCATGTGCTTTGACTTGCCCTTGACCTTCGTCATAGCCTCCTTCCATCTTTCCATGACAGGAGAAAAAATTTGCCACATTTGGCACATTTCCACTTTGTGCATTCATATGGATTATATCTCGATGAACGAGACATCCTGTTTGCTATCGTGATAACATACTATCAATATAAACACACTTATATACTATGTAAACTATCTATTAAGTTAAGACATGAGAACAACACGTAGGTAAGACCCAGTGGGAATAATTCACATTTTATACAACAAATGAAATGGCTATAATTTTGTTTAAATTTTGTTTAAAAAACCCAAAAAAACCCAAAAAAACCCAATCCCAGTATTACCTTTTCTTGGGTAGGAGTTGGGTTTTTTTGGGTTACACCCCCCCCTTCTTTGTAGATTAGCTCACATGTCCGCCAGAACTTCCTGTACCTGTACAGAGAAACGTTATCAGTTCAGATGAGCCGGGTTTAGCAAGATACAACATTTTTATAAAAACGTTCCTTAATCGCTAGATTAATTTGATTGGAAGAACAGCTGATAAAATGTGAGCTAACAACTTAATAATAATGTATTTAAATGATTTACTTACTTTCTTTTGCGTTCAGAGGTCTCCAGATCTTCTCGGAGTCGCGTCCTGACAACCTCTGAAAATTTAGTTTGAGTCTCACTAAATTTGTAACAAATTCTTCAAACTACGACAATAGCTTTATAGTTTTATACGAAGCAATTTTTAACCAGATACTACTCAAAAGCAGTAAAAGAATCATGATTAGTATGAAACTTACCGGTGGGGTACATAATCGTGCTGGATATTATCTTTGAGACACTAGCTGACAGTGAGAGATGCAGCATAGCTGAAAAGTTTAGATTTAGTTAACTGTAAAACCTGGTAAAACTCCAGTGACACATCCTGAGTCACATTTAGACTGATAATTAAGTTAAAAATACTCCGTTAAGTCCGTTCGTCGCTAGTGAATCTGCGGAAACTCCCAGGCAAGTTATTTATCAGTTACTGTTCGGTATGAACGGTGTGAAATTCCTTTTACAAACTACAAGCTCACGTGACCAAACACATTATTCTACTTTATCACGCGGTCAGTACTCAGTATGTGACTTGTGTCTGGACAAAAGAGAAAGACATGAGCGGTATTGCAGACCATTTGTTCTAGAACTTGCTGGATGCTCAATTATGCCGTATGTGGTCTGGTCACGTGACAAATAATGACGTAGCTGGACTGAGCCGCGCGCCATAAATAGAAAATTACTGAACTTGCCATAGAGAATTACCAGATGAGAAGCGTTCGGCGGCCGCGCGTTACATGTATGTCTTAAAGAAAGCCCGTTTGCAAATTAACTTCGATAAAGGGGGCAATTATGTCGTTAGTCAAGTAGATGTCTAAACTCCCAATGTATAGAAAAATACGTTCTCATTTCGTACACCTATACGATTCCTGAATACAAGATTATAAACTTATCTAGATTGTATTACAGCGCGTAAGTCATATCACTAAACTTCAAATAAACATCTATATATACTATATTTGCCACTAATTGACCAACACCATTGCTTTAATTAGACAGTAGAGTATTTCCAGTATTAGAGAAACGTTGATTACACATGGCTGAGTGTATAAATAGCTCATGTGCGACGTGCGTGAGGAAATGAATATATTCAATATTCACATAATATGTAATCACATGAAATTATTGGAACACATCACAAATTGTAGCACCCCTTTGAAGGAGTTACCAATCTATTTGAAGTAACCAGATCTTGTGAATGAGAATGATGTAAAGTAAATAAAAAGATAAGGGACGGTTCACATGTTACGTCAGCAATATTACACCATGTTCACACTTCTTCCACCTACGTCAGCAAGATTACACATAACTGTTGTGGAAATTACATAAGCGTCATCATTGGGGCTTACCTCGCCCCTAGTAATGCTGACGTAACATCTGAACTCTTCTGATTGTAAAACCTGTTGCAATGGCTACAAATCTGGATGACATAAAGTAAGCGGATTTCCTGAATGAGAGGGACCTTAACTTGGATAAAGTATAATTAAAGTATGGTCTGGATTTTTTATTTTTGAGAAAAAAAGCTGCGATACAGTTTGTAATTTGTAGGTACGATCTTAAGGTTCATTAGTTCATTTTAGTATAAAAGTGAAGAGTAAACACACTCAAATTCCATCTTATCTAATCAAATGCAATATCAATCAGGGAGGTATGTGTGCGGATATGTAGTGATATTTTTGTACGTGTTTTGGTAAGTTGGGATGTAAGCTGCCTGATAATGGATCTCCCGGTCGCGGTGAACACTCTGACGTTTTACAACTGATACCATCTTGTAATCTGATCGCTGGATTCAAAGAATTCGATTATAGTAGAAATTGGTGCCATTCATTATACAGTTAAACTGTTCACTGCATTGTCGTCTGTGCACAATGCACAAAAAAAACACATACAATATTTCAAGAAACTTCTGATCAAAGACCATTTCCTTATATTTATATTACATTTCCTTATTATTTATATTATAGGATTTTTAACATTTTAAGCAAATTTTATTGAAAATTCAACAGCAGAGCTATTATTTAAAATAACTTTTCAGTTATTTTCTTCGTAATATATCGATTATCTCCCACATATTATAAATTAACTTACAGTAACATATTATGTAATTTTATTTATTCCAAGTCACAATTTCACGTACGCAGGACATTGCTCATGACAAGGTAAAGCTATATATGTTACTACTGGCAATTCTCCCAACATTATAAGAGTTCTAGAACCTTCTAACGTTGGTTACCGAACGTTAATATAAGAAATATAGACTGCCTGAACTATCAAATAAGCCTTAACAACAGGAAATATTTGGAACAGTGAGCCTTGTCAACATGTAATTTAGATTATATCCAACATACTAACATAGTACATACTGACATGCTGACCTGGCTGAATGGCTGGTATGTAACCCTGCCAATAGCAGTGTGCTATGATACTACTACTGTGCAGGTAGTGTGTGTGTGTGCAGGACTCATATTCAGAGTACCAAACATTACAGCTCAGACATGTTAAGTGGAATTGTTCATTTGTTCATTCAGCTGACAGCTCAGTAATTTCACTACTTAGGTATTTTCCGTAAGAGGTATGCTACGAGGAGTAGCTGCTGGGATAGGACATAGCTTTCCGTAAATTGGCGTCAAAATTCCTCAAATTGAGGGCTGAGGCGCAAAAATTTTCACGAGGCGGCCTAATCTGTAATCCTATACCTTTTTTATTGAAATCTTTCAAATCGATCAATTACATACAAATTTACACAATGAATGAACAACATTAAATTTTCTCAAAAGTATAAGACTCCGATAAAATCAGATTTTTTAGGACAAAATGTATGTAATCAAAGTTAACTAACTAACCCTGCCAACAGAAATTGCTCGGTATATAAGAGTTACTTACTAAGCTAGGTATATAAGATAACATCAAAGTGGTTATAGGTCAAACCATAGCTGCGAAACTGCAACCCTTACTATTTACAATGATCTCCTCTGTATCAGTGACATGAAAAGCAAGGTTATCCTCCTCCTTTTGGACCTTAGCGCTGCTTTTGATACTGTAAATCATCACTTACTCCTTCTAAAACTAAAAAAATATTTTGGTTTTGAAAGTACTGTTCTCGAATGGTTTACATCATACCTTAATAACAGATCCTTCGCTGTAACTATTGATAAATCAAGATCAAAGAGATGCTTCCTTAGAATTGGAGTCTCGCAAGGTTCAATTCTAGGTTCAATTCTGTTTATACTGTACACAAAGGAGCTTAATCATATTGCAAAGAGACATGGATTTAACATCCACATGTACGCAGATGACACCCAACTTTACATTGAGTTTAACCCACTATTTCGAGATCTGTCAACAATCGAAGAGAGAATTACACGTTGTTTTCAAGAAATTAAGAGCTGGATGACCCAAAATAAACTCAAATTAAACCAAAACAAAACAGAAGCTCTTGTAGTACAGACCAATAACAGTTACTCTTCATGTCCAGTCGACTCAATACAACTTGACAAGGCAGCTGACCCTGTGGATGCATCCCACACAGTAAAAAGTTTAGGTGTGCTCTTTGATCAATTCCTTACATTTGAAGATCAAGTCAATTCAATTATAAGTTGTTGCAACATCCATTTGAGGAACCTTCGAGTTATAGGCTCAAAGCTTAACTATGACCTAAAAAGACAGCTCATTCACTGTTTGATCTTTTCAAAACTAGACTATTGCAATGGACTTCTCTATGGTTTACCCGATTTTCTCATAAAGAAACTCCAGAGGGTACAAAATTCCTGTGTACGATTCTTGTTTGGTAGAAAAGCTATTAAAAAATGGGACAGTGTCACTCCATTCCTGAAAAAGGCCCATTTTCTTCCAATTAGACAGCGAATAGAGTATAAGATTGCTCTAACAGTGTTCAAATGCATCAACAACATAGCTCCAGACTATATCACCAAATGCATCGACATCAAGAGTCAACCTGTACGTGTGCTACGAACTGAACAAGACTATTTCCTCCAAAATGTTCCTCCTGTCTCAAATTATAGTAAACTGAGAGAGGTTTTAGTTACTGTGGACCCTCAGTATGGAATCAGCTTCCTCATCAATTGAGAACATTGACTGATATTGTCTTGTTTAAAAAGAGACTAAAGACTCATCTATTTGAAAAAGTGTTCATATAAGTATTATATAATATCTTTCTCATACAAACCATACTTCATAAGATGCTAAATTCTTATGTACATGTTCTTGAGTCGCTTTAGATGGCTTGAACTGAATCTTTGGATTTTGAGTTCTTTTTGGCAATAAAGCGATGTATAAATTTCTAGTTATTATAAAGGGTCTCAATAAGAGGTCTCGACTGCCTAGGCGTCAAACCTTGGCAGTCGGTAGTTTTCCTCTGGCCCGGGATCAGCTGACCCTAGGGACCAGAGGGTAAAGGTGTAGAGACTATGTGTATCTACAAATCTTTCGAGGTTGTTTTTACAAGAGACAGGGCTTGCTACGCAAGGGAAGAAAACAGGGAGAAACAATCACAAATTATACAAATAGATATTATAAAACCTAGCAAAAAGAAATTCAAACAATCCTACACTACTACAAATGTTTATTACATACTACAATGTAATACACTATAAATAAATGCTGTATAATCAAGAAACAGGGCTTGCAGGGCAAGGGACGGAACACAGGGACTGGCTACAGAGTGTATAAAACAGTGATTCAGCAAGTACCCATTGGGTATTGCTGAATCTGACCCACAAAATACCACAATCAATACAAGAATATACAATATTTAAACAAACATCATGTTTATACAAGAATCAGGGCATGCAGAGCAAGAGAAGAAGAATAAGAGAAAAACTCCAACACATGTATACCCCTTAGTCCAGTAAATAACAATAATTACATGTACACAAAGCTGTATTTAATATAAAATACATAACAAATACACAGACTACCCAATATACGGGTTAAAAATTGTATAAACAAGAGGCAGGGCTTGCATAGCAAGGGAAGAGATATAAGAGGACCAGGTAAAAAGTGTTTATTACAGTATCCAGTGAAGAAAAAACTAAATATAGAGTATCTACAGTGTATTATACTCTCAATAAAATCATATGTCTAAGACCATCCTGAGAATTCTGGCTGATCCAAGCAGAGCTGTCTTCTGGAGATTAGAGATGCTCAGATTGCAGTGGACTGCGTCGAGGTGTTTACGAAAGTTAATGGTGATAGTTCCTAATGCGCCTATCACCACAGGGACGATTGTGACCTTTCGTAAATTCCAGTTCTTCTTAATTTCTCTTTTTAGGTCTTGATATTTCAATATCTTTTCTTGTTCTCTATCCAGGATCCGGGTATCTCCTGGGACTGCAACGTCAATGATGGTTGCTGCGTTGGTTACCTTGTCTACCAGGAGGATATCCGGTCTGCAGTGTTCGATAACGTGGTCCGACTGGACATGGAAGTCCCACAATATCTTGACTTTTTCGTTCTCCAGCACCTTCTCTGCCCGGTGTTCGTACCACCTTTTACTGCGTGGGAAGCCGTATTCCTTGCACAGACTCCAGTGCAATGCGGCAGCTACTTTGTCATGCCGACACTTATATTCTGTCTGTGAAAGTTTTGGGCACCCATTCAGTATGTGGTCTATTGTCTCGTAATGATTTCTGCAGAGTCTGCAGAGGGGAGAAGAGCCAGGTGTTTTGTCAATCCTGTGCTTCACATAATTCGTCCTAAGTGCTTGGTCTTGGGCTGCTATCAACAATCCTTCTGTCTCCTTCTTCAAGTCTTGTTGAGTGAGCCAGTTCCAAGAGGTTAACGGGTCCGCTATACCCATCATCTGCCTTGGGAACTGTCCGTGCATCACTTTAGCAGTCCACTTCTCCTTGCGGATTTCCTCGCGTTGTGTTCGGTCGATATCTTTCTCTATCTCTTCACCCAAGAGTATCTTGTCTTTGACAAAGTAGTCCTTCAGAGCAATCAGTTCTGGGTCTCTACTTCTCACCACATAAGTGGTGAGTGCATTCTCCTCTCTCTTTACGACTTCCTCTATACTATGTAGCTCACGGCCACCCAGTTGACGGCTTACGTATAACCGATCAACATCTCCTTGGGGGTGGTGAGCTCCATTTATCCTCATCAGTTTCCGGGTCTTGACATCTAAGGCTTTGGTCTCTCCAGCATTCCATGAGAGAATTCCAGCTCCATATCTTATCACAGGTACAGCCCAGGTGTTAATTGCTTGTGTACTATTCCTGCCATGAAGCTGGGATTTTAAAACCTTTTTAACTCTTCTGATATACTCTTTTGTTACCAGTGCTTTCATCTCTTTGTGCAGTATATCATTGGCTTCTAGTATTCCCAGATACTTATAGCCCTCGTCCTCCAACTCATGGATCTGTTCACCTGTGGGTAGGGAGATGCCTTCGAAAACGGCTCTTGCTCCCTTCTTCACCTTCACCACGGCACATTTCTCTAGCCCGAATTCCATTTTTATGTCACTGCTGAACTCTGCTGTGGTATTAACCAGTGTTTGCATTTCGTCTTCACTCTCGGCATACAACTTGAGGTCGTCCATGTATAGCCTATGTGACACTTTCGGTCGACCTCCCTTCTCCAGAGAGTATCCTATGTCATGCTTATTCAAAAGAATGGACAGGGGTATAAGACTCATGATAAAGTGAATAGGTGATACTGAGTCTCCTTGGAATAGACCTCTATTAATTTTAATTCTCCCAAGGGAAACTTTACCAAGCATCAGGTTAACATACGATTGTTTGAAGGAGGCTTCAAACAGATCTATGATGGATGAAGAGATACCACACATGGTCAAACAAGACAGAATCCAAGAGTGTGGGACGCTATCATACGCCTTCTTGTAGTCTATAAACGTCATGTTCAGGTTCCGCTTCCTTCGTTTACAGTTCTTCAGAATGAGTTTGTCTATCATTAACTGTTCTTTACATCCTCTGCTCTTCTTCTTGCACCCTTTCTGCTCAGGGGGGAGGAGTTTTTGCTGGTCTAAGTGGTTGTATATGGAATCTGAGATTAGACCAGTG
This sequence comes from Bolinopsis microptera, assembly GCF_026151205.1. NCBI lineage: Eukaryota > Metazoa > Ctenophora > Tentaculata > Lobata > Bolinopsidae > Bolinopsis > Bolinopsis microptera. Next base: position 17,733,403 of record NC_087074.1, read on the forward strand.
AACAGTTTCCACATAGCTGATAAGCATGTAATAGGTCTGAAATTGCCTGGGATGGGTCCTTTGGAGTGGTCCTTTATGAGCAGGTACGTGCGTCCCAATGTCATCCAGTCAGGGATATCAGCGTTGGTTAGGCAATTCATAAGTTGATCTGCAATCCTATTGTGGAGTTCTTTAAAGTGCTTTATCCAATAAGCATGCAGTCCGTCTGTACCAGGAGAGGACCAATTGGTCATTTTCTTCACTCTATCTGCAACCAGGGTGTTAGTTATAACAAACTGTCGCTGTTCATCTGCTGAGGCTAGTGCTGTTCTGACATCCGGTAACCATTCAGCATCACTGTTATGTTCAACCGGCTGCTCCCATATGTTCTTCCAGAACTTCAAACAAGAATCCTTGTCAGCCTCAGGGTGGGAGATATCCTGTTCTTCAGGGTTTGTTTGAAGGTTTCTGTAGAACTGCCTCTGGTTGTTTCCAAACAACTTGTTCTGGTGGTATCGTTCGCATCTTTTATTAAATCTCTTTATCTTAGCTGCTTTTGCACGAAGACGTTGCTTGAGCTCCTCAATGATGCATGATATACCCTTTTTCTTCAACAGGGGGTGACGTCTGTTGAGCCCTTCTAGTATTTTTTGTTTAAGGGTAATACCTTTCTTCTTCTCCTCAAGATAAGAGATGTCTTTCCTCACCTGGGTAATCTTATCTTCGATTCTTCTTTTCCATAGCGGAGTTTTCCGCTTCTCTGCATTCTTATTTGCAGGTTTTTCACCAAGTCTTTCGCTGACTAAATGTGCTCCTGCAAGCAATAGAGTGTTGGTTTCAGTGATTGAAGAAGTAGGAATCTCTGCTATACATGAGTTGATGAGAGATGTTTCCTCCATAAGCTTCTTTCTGTTCACATGTCTCAGGGGCTTGGTTTCTATCACTGAAGGGTCTTCTAAGAGGGTTTTTAGCCGCTCAATGATTGCCTCCTTGTCAAAATCAGGTACCGTTGCGGTGGGGGTGAGTTCTTCAGCGGCAACAGTTGGGATAGTTGCATCCCTCAACGTCCTGATTGCTTGGGAGACTGTAGGTAGAGCTTCAGTTGTCGTTGTTGGAGCCTCTTCCACTACGCTAGGTGGAAGAGTACCTCGAATCTCCAGTAGTTCTATGTCTGAGAGGAGATTATTATTTCTGATTGACCTTGCTTGGTCTGCCAATCTTTGTTCTGTACAAGTGAAGAGTCCGGCATCATCCCACAGTGACCGGAGTCTCCTTCTGTAACCAGAGCGGGATGGTTGGCTCTGGTAATACAGCGTCATGAGCTGTATGTTGTCCTCCTTGCTCCACGTGTGACGAGTGGAAGTCTCAGTGCGAGCCTTCCTCTCACGGCAAGCTGGAGGGGCGATGTTAGGTTGTTGATCCTGCTCTGACCCATTAGTAGGGAGAGTAGGAGAGTTTGAAAAATTTGAGAGAGAATTCATATCATAACTGGGGGACTTGATATACCCCCTAGAGAGTTGGCAGGGAAAACAGAGCACTGAGCGTTGCCCTGCGTCGCCCAGCTCCCCAGGTAGCTACCTCCTGGGTAGTAGACCCGTTAGTAACCATTTAACCCATGGCCACACATCCTTTTGTCACGAGTCCACAACTTAAGATTGGGGGACATCTGCGGGTCAGTCCATGCCCGGAAAGAAAACCACTAGGTGTCAATTGCACCTAGTCAAGAAACCAAGAGCTAGAGCAGAAGGATAAAAGATTTTCACCAACGAGAGGCAAGAAAGGGAATTAACCGGGGGACAAGTAACACCAAATACAAGGATATATATAACATAATTTCAATTACAATGTAATTACTAATACAATGGGTATGGTAAATGGTAACACTATAAGTAGTAATTATTTACTAAGGATGGAGAATCTTTCAGTACTGACAGTCTATGCTGCTATGAAACCGAATAAATATATAATAAGGGGATAAATCTTAAAATACTGCTGTTTCAGTCACAGATACTTTTCTTGGTTTTTCCATTTTGTGCTTTTTTTTGTCTTTTTTGTTTTTAACTTTTTTTTGTAATTTTCTTTCTTTTTTTTTGTTCCTTCCTAAACATGAATTTTAAGCAATTACAAAATCTCACGATAACATTAAATGATGTTGAGAAGGACAATAGAGCCTGAGGTTCTGGTGGTCTACAGGTGTTTCACCAGCTGTTTGGTCAAGTTCTAGCCCGTTACTTGGACTAGTAACGGGGGAACTAACAGTGTTAATAGTTTAAACTTTGTGCTATAACTGAACCTCAGGAAGAAGACATCTGGCAATGCCAGGGAGTGAGTAGCTCTAGCCGGCAGCCATCCAATGGACTGCTGCCGTTACCGACCCCGGGGGTGCTGACCACGAGTATCAGCCTCGGACCCACTACTCACTAGCTCTGGTGTTCTGAGCGGGGGCCTAGTTATTATTATTATTATTACTTACTAGGTATATAAGAGTTACTTACAAGGCATATAAGAGTTACTTACTAGGTATATTTAAAAGTTACTTACTAGGTATATAAGAGTTTTCTCTGTAGGAGGGCGAGAAGTAGGAATATCCCAACTTAGCCAGTTTTAATTCCTCGTATATCAGGAAGTACAATCCGAATTCGAAGGAGCCTGCAAGAATTCTTAGAATTCATGGGTTAATAATGATACAGGAACTACTGCAACTGGCAAATACCCAAATACAAGATTCTAGAAAAATCTAGAAGAATCTATCTATTGGCAATGGGCATCAGGCCAGGTGATAAAATGAATCCAACGCTAACTATATAAACTGATTCACATTGGTTAAAGTGTAAACAAAATTAATTTCATAACCTATAATTAAGTAGAATTAGTAGAGCTTCTTTTGCAGTTAAAAATCTACCCAAGTTTTAAATTCCGCACTAATTTGGGAATGTTGGAATGAATTCAAGTTACTTCCTGTGTTTCCTGGTTAAAACGGTCACCAGGAAATGTAACAAACTCGCATAAAATAATCATGACGACCTTATAGCCCCAACCACAGCCCGACTTGATATAAAAACGTTGATCATGTTTAATTAAACTGACTAAACTAGCACTAAACTAGCACTTACCCACTAAACTAGCACTTACCCACTAAACTAGCACGTACCCACTAAACTAGCACTTACCCACTAAACTAGCACTTACCCACTAAACTAGCACTTACCCACCAAACTAGCACTTACCCACTAAACTAGCACTTGCCCACCAAACTAGCACTTACCAACTAAACTAGCACATACCCACTAAACTAGCACTTACCCACTAAACTAGCACTTACCCACTAAACTAGCACTTACCCACCAAACTAGCACTTACCCACTAAACTAGCACATACCCACTAAACTAGCACTTACCCACTAAACTAGCACTTACCCAATAAACTAGTACTTACCCACTAAACTAGCACTAGCACCTCTGAAGAAAGCCTTGTGTCTCTCAGCTTTCCACAGATTCCGGGTTGTGTTCCATACAGCACTTCTGGAGCATCTGAGACAAATTCAGTCTTAGAAATTAGAATGTAGTACTGTAGTAGTCGCGTAGACACGTAGTCGCGTAGTCACGTAGTCACGTAGTCGCGTAGTCACGTAGTCGCGTACAGGGACATAATATTCAGTGTTAGAGTTGGAGTAGCTTTTTCACCCTCTCTAATGGTAGTGTGTGTAAAAGTTCAAACGAAACGCAGCATTGGGCATGTTGACGGGAGGTCTGTATATTATCACAAGTGCATAGTACTCAAGCTTGTTGGTAATGTAACAATTAGCTTGTTGGTAATGTAACAGTTGAATCCAGTTTAAACTGGTCACATACTGGCGGGAATCTCATGTCGACTACCATATTAAGCAGATGTTTCCTTTGACTGACCGCCTTTCGGAGAATTGGAAAATTACAAACAGTTAACATTAAAATTAAGCTGTCGTCAATTTATTCACATTGGCCGATTTCCATTTTCCACGTCGCCTGATACGCATCAGTAAAATGCTATGTATATAACTGTTGTTGTATCACATAAAAAGGTTTTATTATCACGTACTAACTGTTTCATCGGCATGTAGGAAACTACGAAACCTCGTACACTAGCATATCAAGATAACGTGCATACTTTAAACCAATCGGCTGACAGTGAATACTTAGAGAGAATATTCTAGAGATAATTCTATAGAACACATTTACATGGTAGGTATAGTAACTTGTCGAATAAAAAATGACCACTTTATAAATTATAACTGAGATATTATATCATGAAATTAGATTATTCCAACAGTGAGTGACTTTAATCAGAGACGTTTCAGGCCACTGAACAGTGGAGGAAAATTGGTGAAATCAGGTACTAAGTTTTGCACGTCGACTAAGTGTACTTTTGGAATTTTTCAAAAGACCCACCCACCCCCTTCGCGGTACTAACTGTTTTCTCGGATAATTCATAATAATTAAGACACCCACCCCTTTTGCTGGCTTTTGCGGTAGTAACTGTTGAGAAATCATAGTACTAACAGTGTTTTGGTATATAAAATATGATACCCACCCATAAATTGCTTTAAACAGCTCATTAAACATTGGGAAATGGGCAAATTATACCCACTATTTAATAGGTGCTTTGTTTTCAATTTAGTCGAATTAGATAAAAAGTTACACAAAAAGGAAAAAACTCAAAAAACCCCAAAAAAAACTTTTAAAAAACCTAAAACCCCAAAAAACCCATTCCCAAAATTGAAATTAGAGTTGAATTATGGGTTTTTTGGGTTGGACACCCCCCCTTAGTACCATGTACTAACTGTTTTTCTGGGAAATGAGCAGCAGACCCACCTCTGCACTTAGTACAAAAGTACTAATTATGTTTTAGAAGAAAACGTCTCGTCCATGACAAAGGCGTGGGCCGAAACTTCGACAACTATTTGTTCAAGGTTATTACAAGTTTTTCATGTAAATTTATTCACTAAACTTGGTACATACTTTCGTTCGTCGAGCTGCAGTTTGGTCTTGACAACCCAAAAGGGGTTCATTGCTAGAGCGTTGATAATCCCAGCTAAAGTCCCTGAGAAGAAAACTTGTTACCGAAATGTGCAAAAAGTTTAAAAGTGCAAATATTATGCAAAACTCATTGAGTGGGCAAATTGCTTGAAAAAATTAATATAAAAGCTTAACCGATCCCCTATGTTATTGGCTTGGGCTACCCGATGCGTTAAGCTACTTTACCTGATGTTAGATGAACTATATGTCCCTGACTGCAAACATTCCGGACGAGTTTCCTGCATTCCGAATTAGCAAGGAAGAAGAGACCTTTACTGGAAACCACTGCCGCTACGGAGGGGGTCAGTCCTTTAAACAGGGACCTGAGGTAGGGTTTATCAGAAAAGGGCCTTTAACGTTGTTAAAAACGTTCCCTAATTTCAGAAGAAGTTAAGGCAGGATTTTCCTTCGTCAACACGGTCAGCCAAAATATTGTTGTGATTCAATCATTTGACAACATAATTGAATGTGAGTTCGAAGTTTTTAAATTCCAATGAAGTAATTAGATAATCACGAAGACCAGACGGGTTACAAGGTCTTTGCTCCTCTAATTATGAATGCATATAATTTAATAAAGTAATTATCTAACTAATAATAATAAGACAAACCAGGATATTATCAATCCTGGCAGTTTGACAAGTTACCAGAGCAACCTTATTACAGGGTACCAAGTAAACAAGCTGGATACATCAACATGGCAGGATTTACACAAAATCCTTGGGATAAAATCTGAACGGATGAACCGTCAGTTAAGTTGACGGCGTCAGTAAGCCGTCAGTTACTGACGGCGTCAGTATTCACTCTTTGAGAAACAGAAACTAACCTGAATCCCTCCTGCCCGACTATAGTTCTGTATTGTTTCCATATTGAGGTAACACTGGCACTGTTCCTGGGTGCCACGAGATGTCGTGGTCCTGGTCCACCTGTTATACAGCTGGCCGAGTAGGCGGATACTGTCGACTGAAACACAGACACAGTTATTAAATGTCTTGTTGATTGTTCATCTGTAATTCATCAATCTGCACATTGTGCAGTGTGCATAAATGCACACATAATCACATTTGAATATTCTGACTCAGTTCAATATTTAAGAAGATGGCTAGGTTTTCGACTCGTATATTTAGAGCGTACCATGTTGGTAATTATATTACCAACATTCAGTAAATTATCTAATTCAATCAAATTGACGATATCGTCAAATTACCACATACATGGAGTATTTTAAACCCTTTAAAGAGGAAACTTATTTTATGGGTATTATTTAGTAACTTTACGAATCTGCAGATTAGTTATGATGACATTAATTGGGTGTCATGTGTCAACTGTGCGCAAGCAATAACACACTACAACTCAGTCGTATCTTGTCTAGCCTGCAAACAATACCTAGTAATTAATACACAGCACACACATCAATATACACATAATTAACACAAGGTGTGGTCAGGCACAAAGAGCTGAAATTACCTGCTGTCTTGTTTTCAGTAGCTCTATGGGCGATGTCACAATTACTCCGATAAACCCCCCAGCCCTGGATTTTGGTGTGGATTAGAATTAAATAAAGAGAAATCAAAGCTGCTGGTGAATTAAAATTCATGATATATTTGGGAATGGATAATCATAATAAAATTGTGCTAAGATTATTTGTATGTGTATATCGGTTGCAGTATCACATTTCTGTTCTGATTAGAAGAGTAAGCCTTTCAGTGGCTGCACTGCTTGAAAAACTTAGAAGTCAATGAACAGGTGAGAACAGTCTACCTTGATTGATTGAAAAAGTGTTTTCTAAATATTGCCCTACACAAAGGTTACTTACGCTCCAGCTGTTAGATGTACCAGAGAATTGACCTCCTTGGTGCTCATGCAATGTCAGGTGTGGCTTCAGTTACTTCCCCTCCTATTCCAATGATTGTTTATTAGAAAAGTCTATGAATTTAAAGCTTAATTGTGAAGATTAAATCAATTCTATTGACAAAAACCTGAACTGACTATTGATACAAAATGCTATAAAATAAAGATGATGCAGTCAAAATTAAGGGTAAAATCAGTTTGAGCTGCTCTGGACCCAGGCCATGTGAAAAGTGTTTTCTTTGCTTAAGTGCCACATTACATAACACCTGTGATCCTGCCTATTTCTATGGTTTCCAGTGCCATCAGATTATTACTTTCTGAATAAAAATGTGGGGGGCTGTTATCAATGCACGGTAAATTAATTAGAATGGCAAATATATATTTGTTAAATACAGTCAAATACAAACACAACTCTTAATTATCGAAAGGTATGATGTGATGCCACAAATCAGAACGTTGCCCAACACTCACTTCAAACGAATATATTTAATGAATTATTTATATATAATGTATTAGATTTTATTAATTAATAAAATTGAATTTTATAAATTATTAATGTTGATGGAAAAATATATTTATTTAAATTATTTTTCCATTTAGTGCAATGATATTTTGTAGACACTTGTGATGATGTTATGTCATAATATTTACTTACTTACTTACTTACTTACGAGTATGGAGACATAAGTTCGCCAGATCAATTCCGAAACTTGGCAAAGAGAGCACATGAACAGCTACACTACACAGCTCCTTACTGGACATTGTGAACTAAACTACCATATTAATAAGTTCAAGCCGACAACGGTCCCTAAAACTTGTTCGCATGGAAGAGGAGACAATGAACAGTGGGTGCCCGAAATGGTCTTACCAACGATGAGGATACTTTGACTCCTTCTATCTTAGTGTGACAGACATAGTGGACAATTTCTCACTACCAAGGATCATCGGCTTCATACAAGCAACAAAACGATTCACTAAATGCGGAGAAAACAAAGTCTAACTTTTTTCTCCACTAATATTTTGCCGGGTAAGCACAGGGCTCCAATGCTCTATCTTACAGTGGTCACGATCTATCCAATAGTGTTAATGACCACAGCCCCCTACGAAGAAGAACAACAGCCAACTAAATTCAGCTTTCCAACACCGATAAAATCGATACACCAAAAGACCAGTATCTAGTAATTCAAGACAAATTGTAAACGTTCGCAATTCAAGGAAAAAGACCGATTAAATGACCAATTGCACCTTGATCGACAGAATCAACATATTTAATAATACTAACTAATTACAACGATCAATGACGTATTTAATTGCAGGGAAAATAAGGCAGAAAGCTGGTAACTTCAAATAAAACAATGGCCGCAGAATCGATCGACAAGCACCAGTCTCAGAATTAAATGGTGAAGAAAATAGTGGAGAAAAATTCATTCGAGAGACAGTAAACCGGCTGCTAACTAAATTAAAGTATGACAAATGCATAATGTTCATAATAGAACATGAAACTTAAGACAGTATTGATTGCAGTGAGAGGACACAAAGGACGGTATTATGATTGACGGATGTTACTCGTCTAAATTTCTTCGAAGTAGCGCACGCCGCTTTCTTCTCGAAATGGCCCGATGGCACGAGCTACGAAGTAGCGCGCGCCGGGCCAGATCATTAACAATGGTCAATATTATGAGAAAGCAATACCTGTTGACGAACTGGACCTAAATCTTGCACACACCACCAACGATGAAGACAGGGGTGATGATGTTGATGATGAAGATGATGAAGTTGATGTTGAGGCTGAAAATGTAAAGGTAGAGGTTTCAGAAGAGTGAGCTGAAAAGAAGACAAGTTTCTATTCAAATTTATTGATTATTATATTTATTGCATAAACATATAATATCCTTTACTCCAGGAGTGATGACAGGATATAATAGAACATGAAAAACCATTAATAAATTTCGGTGGAAATATAAGTTACCTGTAGCGCTCGATTTTCGAGTTGTAGGTTTATAACCTACCAAAACGCGCGCGCGCATCTATTTAATTGCCAATCAAAATGTGAATGTTCATTTATAGATAATGACCGAATAAAATTACAACTGAGCTTAAACAATCATGTATCTTTTCAATTCCAAAATTTAAAATATCAAACTTAAAATAAATGTGTAATAATAACAAACAAACAATATCCAATATTTGAAATTTTAATTTGTTGTAGCGTTAACGGGTGATACTTGTAAAATATTTGTTCCATATATTAGGACCGTCGACGAGTCCAACCCGGCGCGCGTCCTGGTAGGTTAAAAACCTACAATTGTAGCTTTGCGCAAACTGCATGTGCACTATGTTTGACGTTCGAACGCGATCGCGTTTGTCCATATATTTAATGGATTAACCCGGCGCGCGCTTATACTTCGAAGTTTCGTACCTCGGGCGCTATTTCGAAGAAATTTAAACGAGTAATATCCGTTAATATTCTGTATAATGTACATTTTTATTGTATCGCGTCGTGAAACCCATTGTCATTTCTACAATTTAAAGGGGAGCCGCGCACTCGTGCGCGGCGGGTCATACAACGTATGCGACATTGTAGCGCGATGCGTTACTGTGCCGCGCCGCGCACTCAATGAGGTTTCTCACAGCGACATCGGCGAGATGCGCTACTGTGCCGCGCCGAGCTGCGATGAATTGAAATCGTCAATTAACATATGACAACGAAAAAGAACTTTGTTTTTGTAACATTTTACAATTTATCAAAACGCCAAAATTTTAGTATAATAATTAATTCCTAAATATATTTAGATATGTTCTGTGTTCACTGAAGAGTTTATGGCCGGTTTGCATGTACTAACAAATATTAGGCGCCAAGTTAGGAACATTTTGAAAGTAACAGGATCGCTGTGTAAATTAAATGAACAATTCGCACAAAAACGAAAATACAGTTGCCCCCATCGTGCAAGACTTTTTTTAATGATTTTGTATTAAAATATAATTATCTTACAAAAGTATAATTTCAAAACAAAATAATTAAGTTTTTCTCCAATATATATATCCAATTACAGAACATATTCTGAATTTTCATTGAATTAACAACTAACAAATTGATTTCCGGTTACATAAGTGCGTATGTAGTTGTATTTGTTCATCGCTACTGGTTTATTACAATATTCAACATATATGTCGTTATGGTGTACTTTTAAATAGGAGGGAAAAAGTTAAGTTTATGTATTCAATTGTGTTACTGTAAGTAGGTGATTTAGTGGGCCCTTAACCCATGTAGCTGAGACACCTCACAGCAAGTAGACCAAAGTGGTTCTTACTTGTGACCCAAATCGAATATTTGAGGTGGTTTATCAGTGGCGTAACAAAGGGCCCTGCTGACCCCACAGTGTGGGGACGCCATCTTAGGGGGGCGCAAAAATCTTCGTTTGAATGTGGGACAATTTTGAAAAACTTAACTGACAACTGAGTTATTAGCAAAACTGCACGTTTTGATCTAGAAACACACTTTTTTAGAGATTTTACCGGCATATCCTAACTTTTATCATGATAGTTCTGGGATGACTAGATTAAACACTGCTGAGTATAAGTTTATCTTAATAGTGGTGTTTTTAAACTTCAATTTATTATGATTATATCCTCTAAAATCACCTAATTTGTTCAATTTTAGGGGAGGGGCGCCAACATGGGGGGGGGGGGGGGGGGGGGGGGGGGGGGGGCGCATTCTCGGCGGGGGCGCCAACAGGCAACGTTACGCCACTGGTTCATCATCAATGATGTGTTCCTCATTTACAAGCACCATTCACAAGTTCCAATATCAGAGTCCTTCCACATTAAGAAGTCAAGCTTCAAAACTGAGGGGTTCACATCATGGAAGTTAAACCAAAAAATGGTCTGCTTTGCAGCTTGCATGATATTGTCACGACATACTTGTATTTGGAAGAACCAACACATTATTCAGTGACTCCTAGGGTTCCACCTATCCCATATCACCCAATGCAACATCTGTTAGTAGCAATATGTTAGTCGCTATGAGCATAATTTTCTAAAATAATTCCTGCACTCCATAAGCCCTGAGATAACCATTACAATGTGCTGTAATTTTGGGCAATTAGAATTAATCCTTCTCGAAATTGTTTTGATTTTATATGTGAAAAATATCTTATCAGAAATATCTCACCAAATGATTTTACAGGTCGATGTCTTGAATGAAACTGGTTAAAATAGTAACTCAGCACTGCAGAAGGTCTCAGGTTTGCTGCTGTAATATTAGACAGAGAGGTGTCCACAATTCTGCTCAGAATTTGTATAGATATGATGGAAGAAATGCACCCATTAACTATCCAGAGAAGTCTTTGTACGTGAAAAAGCACTTGTATGATGCCAAAACTCACAAGGAATATGCTGATGCAATGTCATTTCTTAAAGCCAAGAGAAGGAAAGGAATAGGTGTTTTTCTTGAAAACATCAAGATGATATCTGATGTGATGAAACAAGGACAAACTCCATCCCACATCTTTTACGTCAAGGTTAGTTTTTAGACTAGGTGCTTATATGTGTGCACCTTTTTTCATTTTTTTCTCTCTTATCCAATTATCAGACAGTGGGTACAACTCGTTTCAAAGTCAACACGGTTTTACTATTTCAATTAATATTTCAGGACGCAGTCTTAGAGAAACTGCCAACTCTTCATGAATCAACCAAAACAGTGCAGATAACAGATAAGCAAATGGCGAGGTTGACTGAAGTCACCACACCCCAAGGAATTATGGCTGTTTTTGATCGTCCTGCCTACATACCGCCTTCTAGAGTGGACACTATTCCATTGATCATTTACTTAGATCAGGTGGGAAATCCAGGTTAGTTCAGGTATTGTCAGCCTAGATGAAGAGCACAATGTTTATGTCTACACATTTATACATTTTTATATGCATGTTAACAGAAAAAGTTAGAATTCCCCTACGAAGTCTAAAGTATTTATTTATTCATCTTTTCAGGTAATTTAGGAACAATAATAAGAAGCGCAGCAGGGGCAGCATGTTCTTCTGTCATAACTAGCCCAAACTCAGCTGACGCCTGGTTGCCAGCCACCTTGCGTGCTTCAGCTGCTGCCAACTATTTGTAAGTAAGGTTTGTTCCACTGTGTTGGAAATATTTAAATTTTGCAAGTGCAGAGAAATGTTATTATATTATCTTATAATATTATAGTAAATCTATGTTTGTGCTGCATTAATTGTTGTCTATCATCATAAGCAATAAGCAATGTTCTTTTCATGCTATGATGTAAAATAATTGTAAAAATGCATTATGTATTATGCAAATGAAATTTGTGATTTTTTAGTAATATACATATCTTAATGATCCACTGCAATTCAGCATTTCTTTTAATTAGTTGCCATTTAATCAATAATGTATATCTATAAATCATTCAGGATACCATTGCACGAGAGATTAGGTTTCAATGAAGTACTAGAAACGTTACCACCAGATTGGAATATCTGTTTGGTGGAATCTACCAGTGAGAATTCTCCTAAAAAACACCCCAATTCCTTGCCATACTACGAGGCAGACTTCACTCAACCCACTGTGATGGTATTTGGGCAGGAAGCTGGTGGCTTGTCAGCTGGAATAAGAGACCTAGCAGTTAAACGTGGTATTCATAATATCATCCACACCTACATACCTACAATACCTGAGTTGGACAGTTTGAACGTCTCCATGGCAGCCACTGTTCTCATCTATGAAATGGTAGGTGTGACAATGCAGTGGTAGGTGTGACCTTTTGTAGGAATTATATTGTATAGTTCCTGAAATACAATAGACCTTTATTCCCTGTCCCTTCAATCATACAATAAAGTCTTTTCTCCTGAGTTTCCCACTAACAGTCTATTTGTATAATATCGTGTTGTACAGAGTTTGATACTTATTGTTTGAAATTGAATGCCTTAAAGTGTTGGCAGTACGGCTTCGATAATTATTTCTGTAGAGTGTAGTTTGATGTTTTGACGATGTTTTGGTTCAGAAGATATGAACTAATCTGAATGTCGGACGACGGACATTCCTTATTTCTCTGATCCGGGTGTTACCAGGGTCCAGGCCAGTACTATCAATCAATAACGTTTCTTCGTTCTTCAGGCAAAGCAACAAAGCAAGCTTGTGAAAAGGGGACGACTCTGGTACTGTAGAGTATCTGTCAACGGTCCCTGGCGATTCATTGCACGATATTACAGAGCTTGTTAATGTAGATGTCCCTGATGTAGCTGATGTAGCTGATGTAGCTGATGTAGCTGATGTAGCACACAAACTTGAGGTTATGTTCCCACCACACGAAGATATGAAAGAAACTGAAGAGAATCTCACTTGATTCATTCTCCGTTTAGACCTGTTATAATCAACCAAATCTACGAACTACTGCGCTGTTCAAATTGATACACATTTTTAATCATTTTAGCTTTAATTTATTTTCTTAGTACTTCGTATGTTTTCTTACTTTACTCTTTTAGATTCAATGACTATATTAAAATTGTTTAACATCTCATACAATCTCTTTCGAAATGCTATGGTAACTTTGTCCTTATCCCCACCATTCGATCAGTTAGGATGTCTGATTGTCCAGCTTTAGTGCAAGTCTTCGAGGATAATGTAGAGCTCAGTAAACGACTCTGTTCCTTTGTCAAAGACAGGTCAGATATTAAAAATAATAAAATTTAGAATTCTATTTATTTAAATTCCTATGTGATAGATTTATCATAACTTGTGTTAACTATTGAACCAATCGTTCTAACCTCTAAACTATACATGATGTTGATTATTGGATTTCGATATGATCCTAGCTGGTAATGTTTTTGAATGGTGCAGATTTAAGGACTTTTTCTTGCCATATTCTACATTGCCAGCATTTTCAACCCATGAAAAATGTCTACTCTTACTCAGATACGACGAGGCTGTCGAATCCCACGGAAAGTTCCACATTGCTGTCAGTGGCGGAAGTCTACCTAAGTTCATGAAGGGTCTGAGCAAACGTCAGGATATTGATTGGACAAAGTGGTGGGTTTACTTCTGTGATGAGAGATATGTATCTAGTGATGATCCAGACAGCAACTATGGGGCTCTCAAACAAGTTCTTCTTGATGATGTATGAATATTCTTATAATTCGTACAACATGCTCTTTAAATTTGTATCACTATTTCTGTTTCATTCCATCATTTTTTAACTTTTATGATCTGAGCGACTTGTAAATTGTATGTGTACTGTGTAGGCCATTCGATATAATCGCTCATAATTACTCACTTCCAGATCTCGATTCCAGAATCCCAAATCCTCAAAATAAACTCTGCCGTCTCCGTGGAAGAGGCAGCTAAACAGTACGAAAAGGAAATGAAGGAACGTCTCCCGTCCATGGAACTGGACCTGTCACTCTGTGGTATGGGTCCTGATGGTCACACGTGTTCCCTGTTTCCTGGTCACCCTCTGCTGAAGGAGGACTCTGTTGATATTGCTGCCATATCTGACTCCCCTAAACCTCCTCCTAAGAGAATCACTATGACATACCGTCTGTTGAGGAAATGTCAACAAGTTGTATTTGTAGTTACAGGTTGGTGGTTGGATGAAAGTTTCTAATTAATGAAATTTGTCAATAGTTTGATTTTACAAATTATAGATGTTGTAAATTATATTTTTTGAGACGACTAAATACTCATGTTTTTCCATTGCCATATTTCACTCCTACTATATCGTTTTTATTCGATTAATGAATATCATGATGCACCATTTGTTCAGGTGAATCTAAAGTACCTATGGTTGTGCCCTCATTGCACGAGTCTCCAGAAAACCGACCCCCAGCAGGACAAGTCAGGCCTGATTCCGGTAAACTATTCTGGTTCCTTGATAGCAAAGCGGCGGCTGGTCTCCCCGACAGAGGGCCCACCCCCTCTCTTATATAATAAGGGGTATTATATAATGTATACATATAATTGATAGTATTATAGGCTTTTAATTGGTAAAACCCTCTGCAGTGCATTGTGATTTATGATATTTTATTGAATCTGGTCAGATTTTGTCATCTTTCCATAGCTTTTAAGGGGTAATTACGGTTCACGATTTCATTGAAATATTTAAGTTATTACATTTAGTTTTGATGTTTTTTGTTGTTGAGAAAATACAGTTTTTGATTTGATGTATACTGTGTTTATATTTCGCTATTCACCCATGTTATAATTTGTCCTTTTGTATTGACCGATTGTCTTAATTTGTACTTCTAAGAATACATACTCAAAATCGAATGAATGTCTATTATTTAAGTAACTCATCATAATAACTTGTAAATTTTAAGAGCTATCGTTTCAACTTTGCTGTTATACAGTAAATTAAACATTTCAAAGTACGTCCTGTTTTATTTATATTTTTAAACTTTACATTTCTAGGCTTCTAGTGTAACAATGGACAGTCTAACGAATCTCCTCAACAACAACTTAGACGTGGCCAACCTAACCTCCGTCCAAACCACAATCAGCACAATTGAGAAGTACATGAACAACTTGTCTAGTCAGGTAGAGGAAGCCATAAACTCACAGTACAGCGATGTAAGCACCACTATGTCAGAAACAGATGCTCTTCACCAGAAATCTAAGCAGTTTATCAGCGAGTTCCAACTGCTAAACGGTCAGATAAGCAAGGATTTGGAGGTTGAGGTGGTTAGCACTGAGGATACACAGAAGGCACTGATGAACAGGATGTTGAAGAGTGAGTCTATGATATCTATACTGCATCAGATATGTCAGTGTCACGAAATGATTGAAGGAGCCTCTGATGCAAGCAGCCTCTTAGAAGAAGCTGAGAAATTAAAACTTGCTGAACTCAAGTTGAAAGCTCTCTGCAACTTAGCAGAGGCTCCCTTAGTTGTAATGGATATGAAAGAGAGGATTCAAGACCGCTTACTTGAGATATTCAAGTTAGTTGTTGATTGGAGCTCAATTGTCAGCATTCAGAATGAGCGTGTCTCGTTTTCAGATAATGCAATTTCTTTATTGGACGATTATGTAAAGGTTTTAGAGGTCATAGCAAAATCAGAACTTACAACAATAGCTGAGCTAATGGCGTCTCAGTTGATGAAAGAAATAATACTGCCAACCCTAGGTAAGAATCAGAAAATAGTATGTGGAAAAAATGAAGTGAAGTTGATGGATTCGTTGACGTGTAAAGTTGCATGTTTATCAGAAATAACTACTTTTTGCACAGCCATGACTGAAAGTTTCTTGCCATCTGATCATGCATTTCAATGTAATTTCTGGCAAAATATTTTTGAGGAACTTCTGCCTGAGGTTAAAGCATTTGTAAAAGACGAAATTCCTGTCAGAATATCTGATTTGAATCAATTTGCAAAGGAGTTCACACCCGCTATTGAGACTTTTGAAGATTCCATCAAAAAATTCAATAAAAATTCAAGTAATCATTTGACGATCTATGTTTCCAGCTACCATTTTCTATTTGCCCAGAAGTACAAGGAAAATTGTTACAACAATGCCAGGAAAATCTTGATGTCCGAAACAAACGGAAGCATTTCAGTCTCTCAAGTTCTCGACAAACCGATTAAGAGCACTGTAATAACACCTCCCAGAGACCCGTGCTCTCCGTTGACACTTCAATATCCAAACACCAACAAAATACTCCATCTTCCAGAGTTTCTTGTCTCTGAAAGAGTGGTAGATTTAGCGAAGCTTATAAAGAGCATTCTCCGGGAGGCTACTTCTAAAAACTTATCTCCAGAAGCCTGTATATGCTTGTGTGAAACTAGTGCGAATATTGGAGAGCTGTTCCTTATACCCAGTTTTGATCCTTTCGAGGACTCAGAGGACCCTGCCAAGGCTGCTAGGTTTTTCTGTGACTGTTGGTATTTGTCCCACGCAATCTTTTGGGAATCTGTGGAACTAAAACAACAGCTCCCTAATGAAAACTTCTTTGGTGTGACCAGTTATATCAGAAGTAAAGGAGCAGCTTCCTTGAAAAAGAATTCAGAAGCTTTGCACCAGAAAATCAAAACGTTGACAAATCAAATAGGTGGGCTAGATGGGCAAGGAAAAGAAAATCATGGTATGGTTATCGAAATGGCATTCGTCCAAACAGTAGCCTTGATCAACAAATACGTCACTGCCTGGAAAAAGAACCTCCCAAAGGATAAATACCTTAAACCTTCTCCAGGCAACTATAGACAGTACATTGAAGCTGCTTTTAGCTGATACCCTCAGAATCCCTGACATAAGTGCTAAACACAGCACTTGTCTGAGTAACAACTTCAGCTTACTATTGGATCAGCTCTCCAAAGTGAGGGCAGATCATTTGGCGGACGATTCAGAGTCTTGGATAAGATTCAAGCTGGTGATTGGGCTTATGGACGATAGCTTGGTGAAGATTGTTGAGAATTGGGAAAACGGAACTTTGTCGAAATTTTTCAAGTCCTCTGAAATCCAGCATTTGGTGAAAGCGTTATTTCAAAATACTGATAAGAACGCAGCACTTCGACGCAGAATAACTGGTGACATTCTTTAAAGTTTGTAGTATTTACACTTAGACCTGAATTTATCTTGCGCTTTTTAGTGTTTTAATGAATCTTATATAGGTGTTTTCAATTAAACTATGGGTTCCGTGTGCAACATATCGGATAATACTGAATATGATATTCTGAATGTTAAAATAGCTTACTTTCTTTTTAGAGTTAACGATAAGATAAAGTGAAATTATTAATTTTTGAATGTTTAATGTCAATTGATTTGTTCTGGGAATTGTAAATTATTCTACGAAATGTTTTCAATTGTTTTTTAATGATCTCAAAGTTCTATGCTGGTACGCCAATCAAAAAGCTCACTCTTCATAAAAATAAACTGTCTCAAAAGTGACCTCTTTCTATACTATATGATGTAAATTAAATAGTTTGATTATGAAGACATGAAAACGAAAGCTCATCATTACACATGTGATCATAAATTATGATATAATCAAAATAAATGTAAATGAATTAACTTTAATACAACAATATGTTAAAAATTCCACTTTTGTAAATAGGATGGAGGCAGCTGTGGAGGAGGTAGGCAACCAGTCAGGAGTAGAGACTTTAGTTAGTCTGTCCAAACCTCACCAGTACCAGCATGTTCACCAAAACTTCACTGTTCCTGGACTCTTTCTCAACTATGTCATCGGCTTCATCGCCTTCTCTGTTGTGAGTCAACATTAAGGATATTGAGTTTTTGACATCAAATTTTCAAACAGTTCAAAACCTTCCCAAGCCAAACTATAAGATCATGCCTTTTATCCTTTCAAAAGATCATAATTATCTTCGATTCCACTGATTCAGTTGACTAAAAGAACCTGAAAGTAACCCTCCCCAGCTTTACCTGTTTTCTTACGACGTCCACTGGAGCTATTACAAACTGGACCGAAAGCGTGTGAATATGTTCGTGTACACTGTGAGACTAGTGCGGATTATCCACGCTGTGTTGGCTACTCTGGTGGCGGTTCCTATCATGCTCATCACCTCAGAGTTCCTCAAGCAACGCTTCTTGGTAGGTTCTTAGTTCTCTTTTATCACAATTGTGTAAATTTAATTATCATAGATGCTCATTCTGAACCATTATAGATGTGTTGGATTGTGGTTACAAATATTTGTAATTAAATATAATTCAAGTTTTAAATTTGCCAAGTTTGTTGAAATGACTCTAACATTTGTTTACTCCACAGATTCTGGACATGTTTGTTGCATTCTCTGGAGGTTACCTTACTTTTGATGTGTTCGGAAAATACAACGAGCACCTTCAGGTTACAAACTGGAAAACCAGCTCTGCTGTCCTGTTATTATTCTCTAATCGGCACAAACACATTCTCTAAGACAAGAATTCAATTCTTTTTTCCTCCACAATTATCATTTGTTTCCTGATCTGCCTCAATGTTACCCTCCCGGAACACCTCACTAAGCTCCCCCTCCCCTGGCAGGTTTACGAACCACCTGGTAAACTGGTAAGTTACCGGATAATAAGAAGATACGTAAGGAAGAACTGGTTATTACTGGCTCACCACGCCCTGCTTGTGGTATTCTTGTATCCTGCTGTCCTCTTTGCTAGGGATGATGAGGTGAAAAAACATGTTTATAAAATCTCGGTATCAAGTTAATTTTCAGTGAAACAATTGAGTTTACACAGTCAAATCATGACCGCGAAATATCTTCAATTAAGATTAAATTTAAACATACCTCTTCTTTCGTCTCAAATTATTAGTTAAAGGTACATATTACTGGGCCTCCTCATACCAATATCCTGACATCAGGGTGACTTTCTGGTGGCGTGTATCCTGTTTACGGAGCTGTCAGTGCCCTTCACAGAGTTCCAGTGGATTATGGAGCAGACACTAGAGCCGCATAACCTGAGATATATCATTGTGAGCATGTGTGCCATTGCTACTACTGTTGTGTGCCGACTGCTCATCATACCCTTCTTGTACGAGGCATCAGCTGACCACATGGTAAGAATAGTTTAACTTTAATTGGTTGGTTTAGATATCGTACATAATGGTATGATTCATAATTGGATTTTGTATAAAATTTGATATCATCTCTAGACCTAGGCAGCTATTGTATTGAAGTTGAAGGTTATTACTAATTAATTAACTAATTACTACTGATTTGTAGGAGATGTCGGTGTTAGACTTCACCCTCTCCCTCGCACCGTGGTGGCACATTGCTGCCTTGTCCTTCATTATACCCAACATCATCTGGTTGGGAAGGAACATCTTCAAGACCATGGTCTATCTGAGGATTCCTTACGAGCGTAAACGAAAAGCAAAGCCTGGTGAAAAGATAGATCGTACCACTTTGGACAGAGAAGAAAAACGATTGAAGGAGGATTGAACTTTCCTGATACGCATCGGTTTACAATTCTTTCTGAAATTGCTACATATTTTGTGTTGAAACACTTTTTTGAAAATGAATGGAGATTTAACTAAAGTATTGTGTTAAATAGCATTTATATGGAGTTCACTATCGCATTTAATTGATATTCATACAAGTTATATCGCTGGTTTGTCAACTCCTACATTGCACGCTACTTGATAAAGAAAATATTGAAATTTCCCTGGAGCTGGCCTCGCTATGAACCTTTTGTACTAGAATTTGATTCGAATCTTAGACTTTGGAGTTTAGAAGTTGCAAAATTCAATTCTACAATAAGCTATAAAACATAAAGCTGCAGGGTTTATTATACATTTTATTTACAATCTCAATAAATAATTACCAAAACGTAAATAAAGATTTAAGAAATATCATAAGTCTTTCAAGTGATTTCAAGAATATTATATCACTTATCACGGTTATTGGGCAATTATTTATGATAGTCCTTGGGTTTTTATAATTTTATATTTGTATATTTGACATTTGATATATTCTAGTATTTAAGAGTTTAAGGTAGATATCATTATGGTATTTAAAATGTTTATGTATAATTGTTCTTTGAGATGTATTATTGTGGATATAAAAGAAATGTGTTCTCTCTTACTTGCTCTCCTGTCTTGTTTATAATAATAGGAAGTATTAAATAATAATAATAATAATAACGCTTTATTTGTATACCGCTTAGGCCGTATAAGCGACCAAAGTCCAAAAAATGGAGTATATACTGGCCAACAAAGCGGTGCAGATAAATTTACCTTAGTAGTCCCTTTTCTAATCAAAAATTCAAATTTATAAATTGTAGATTGATCTTAAAGTCCTGCGTCCATGACTACTGAATCACCAAAAATACTGTTCGCACATACAGGATAGGCTTGATGAAATAGCTGGGTCTTGAGAGCCTTCTTGAAAACATCTAGTCGAGAGATGGAGCGTAGTGAGTAGGGAAGTGTATTCCAGATTTTAGGAGCAGTGTGAGAGAAAGCACCAGCTGTAGCCCTCAGCCTTGATAAAGGAGGGCGTTCCAGTAGGAGAAGTCATGGTCCATTCTGACATGATGTTTACTAGTGTCCCTAATTTTGACCATTGTCCTTAGATATTCAGGAGCACAATCGTTTAGGCACTTGAAAACCAGTAACGCTATCTTGAATTGATTCGCATTGCTACAGGTAAGAAGTGTAATTCAATCATATAGGGTGTGATGGGCTCCTGTCTCAACTTCCCGTGAAGTCCGAATATGAATCTCACAGCAGTATTCTGCACTTTTTGAAGTTTCTGGAGAAGTCTTTCAGAAAGGGCACCATAAGTAGCATTTCCATTGTCCAGAATGGAATGAATTGAAGCGTGTACCATTTGGATTTTGAGCTCCTTAAGTCCTTACTCAGTTTGGAACCTATTCTGCCAAGATTTCGCTGATTTACATAGCAAACTCTGACAACGTTGTTGATCTGTGCCTCTAAATTGAGATGGTTGTCAAAAATGAATCCCAGATTCTTTGCTGACTTGGTAGGTTTAATGGAGCATATGCTGTCCAGATTGAATTCAACTTGTTTTGGGGCTTTGGAGTTTGTAGAGATCTCGATTATCTCACTTTTATTGTCGTTGAGTTTCAGGTAGTTCTCACTCATCCATGATTTGATGTGCTCGAAACATTCTTTCAATTTGCTCTTCATAGATTCAATGGCCATGTCTTTTTTAGGATCAAATGAGAAGTATATCTGAGTATCATCAGCATATAGATGGATTGGAGACCATGCATACTTGCAATATCTTGTAGCTGTTTTAGTGTAAAGGATGAAAAATATAGGACCAAGAATTGAGCCCTGAGGAACTCCAATCTCGAGGTCACAGAGAGAGGAATATTCACCCTTAACACCAACGATAAAGGATCGATTTGACAGGTAGCTTGCAACCCATTTAAGAATAATACCACTAAATCCATAGCTATGTTCGAGTCGTCTCAAAAGTCTTTTGTGATTGATGGTATCAAATGCAGCTGACAAGTCAAGAAGAAGAAGAACAGTATGACTCTTCTTGTCAACTTGGAGGAGTATATCATTATGTACCTTGAGCACTGCAGTTTCACAGCTCATGTTTTTCCGGTAACCTGATTGATTTGCTGCGAAAAGATTGTTCTTATTTAGGTACTCGGAAAACTGTGAGTGGGCACACTTTTCTATAACCTTGGAAATAAAACTGAGGTTACTCACAGGTCTATAGCTTTTCAAGTCGTCTGCATCTAGAGATGCTTTCTTTAGGACTGGTCGTACTATAGCAGACTTCAGAGCATGTGGAAAATAGCCCTCTTGGAGGGATAGGTTAACTATGAGGGTGATATGAGGGAGCAATTCATCGAGACAGTGCTTGAGGAGCCATGTTGGAAGAGGATCGAGTTCACACGACTTATTATTCATCGTCTTAGTAATCAGGGAAAGAACCTCTGATCGAGTAACTAATCTGAAAGCTGTAGTAGAGCATGGTAGAGAACTATGTGTATCATTAGGCATCTCTAACTCTTTTCCAACCGGATAATATCCAGATATCAGTATTTCAATCATGAGACTAATAAACAGCGAACTACTCCGTTATTTGATATTTCTTTTACACAAGGTTTGTCTTCAGATTGACTATCAGCACTGGACAGGTTTTCCTCTGAGATAGACCCATAAATCTTCTTTACTTTATCGTCAAAGTAGTTTTTGAGACTTTCTGCAACTGCTTGATGCATATTTAGAATAACTTTATTATTATTAATCATTACATGCACTGCACAAAGGCTGGCGCCTTTACGTGAACCAAAACTAAGTATGTACTGCTTTACCAATAATCTTCAGTGGCCGTATTACTTGTACAAAAATCTGCCAGGGTAGTACTATCCGAGAAGTCTGGCTGCAACTTTTTGGGGTTAGAGTAAGGTTAGCGTTCGGGTAAGGTTAAGAGACCCTTAGCCAGTTAAAGGTCATAGTCGATTTGGTTAAAAATTCGTCCATTTCATCCATTTTTCAGACCACAAATCACGTCAATTCATTTGTAGGAGAAATGGAAGACCATCACTTCTTATCTTCTACCGGACATAACCCCTTTACACCTCCCACAAGAAGAATTTAATTGAACCTCTTCCGTTTCTAAAAAGAACAAGAAACATCAAGATCATGTCAGAGCTCATTGTTACCGATAACTGCGACAAGAATAACAAATTAGAAGCCATGTTGCCAATAAAGATTAAAACGGAGCCAATAAAAACAGAGCCAAATGAAAGGAACAGCAGCTCTGCGATTTGTGAGTGTCCAGTTTGCATGAAATACTTTTCATCACACCTTCATTTCATTTATCATCTGAATGATGAGTACAAATGCTCGGGTAAAAGAACCAAACAGCCGGAAAAAGTTAAAGAAAAAATGGATTTCACTTATGAAGAAGGTGCTCAAATAAAACATTCTGGTCAAATTTACTCGTAATTAATGAATTGTCTCGAAAAACCAAGGAATGTCCGTACGCTTGTGCAGTTGTGCAGTGAAGATGGCCCTCAAAGCACACATTACAACTCACACGGGTGAAAAACCATTCAAATGTTTATCGTGCTCGTACGCTAGTAAGCGGAAATGTGCACACCAACGTGTTCATTCAGCCGAAAAGCCATTTAAATGTTCACTATGCTCATAGTAGATTCAGATGAGATCTCAAAAAGCACGAGATGATTCATGCAAGGGTAAAACCTTATAACTGTCCAATGTGTTCATTTAGCACTAACTGGAAAGGAACGTTTGCCTCGCTCAAAAAGGTTCACTCTGGACTCAAACCAAAGCAGTGTCCAGAATCCATATTGTGATTATAGTTTACTTCGACATCAGAAGATTCAATCACATGAAAGACCGTTCAAGTGTTCAAATTACGCTTACTTCATGCCCCACCCCCGCCCCGACCCGCCGCCCCCCCCCCCCCCCCCCCCCCCCCAGCAACTCCTGCTTCACTTGACTCGACTTTAAGAATGGCAGAACAAGTCTGCAGTCCTCAGTTGTGTGGAACACATTCCTCATTATAACCACACATCTACTGTTCATGAAGTGCGATTTTAGTCGATTATTTCGTGCTATACGGTTACTGAATAAAACTGCAAGATTATTAAACATAAATAAAAACATTGAAGTCGCTTAAAGGTGTTGTCTTCATCATTATAGTATGTAACATAATACATAATACAATTATAAGAAAGATTGTTTCTTTGTTGAAGAGTTGTTCAAATTTCGAACAGTTAACTCCTAGTAAATGTGTAAATATGTCGAAATCGGTTGTAATATGTCCTCGGTTATTATAAAATAATCTCAAATATGGAACTGAAGCTATTATCTGTGAATACGTTAAAACTTTAAGTTGATAACTGAATAATTGATTTAGCAGGATGTTGAGGCAGTCCCTGCGCAAGCTTTCCAGGCCCGTTCTGACTAGAGGTCTCGCGAACGAAGCTACCTTTGACCTGCCGGTATGTTATCTCCTCTTCTATAGTGAATAATGGACATCACTCTGTTTTCCCCCAAATAATGCCTTAAATATAAAGGGTATGAACGTATTTGATTATCTGATTTTTAAAAGATAGAGACGTTAAGTGTTCATTCAAGTTCACTTTTTCTCCTCCAGGAATGCAAGCTCCACAGGTTTGACATAACTCTTCCCACTACGGTCACCCTAACCAGAGATGATGCGTTCAAGTACTACAAGGACATGACCATGATACGACGGATGGAGACCTCAGCTAATGCCTTGTACAAATCTAAAGAGATCAGAGGTTTCCTCCATCTTTACAGCGGACAGGTAGAGCAGATTAGTAAATAGTGAATTATAGTAAATTATATTACACTAATTACACTAATTACTAATTATATTAGCACAAGATAAATTGTTATTTGTTGGGCGTGAGGAGAGTGACGACTCCTCAAACTACATTAAATTAATTCCTCCTGTAATGTCCTCAATGAATGTATTTAATTGTAGTTGTGAAAGTACTTTAAAACTATTATTTGTGCTCTGTTATTTCGTACTACGACAATAACTTGTACTTAGTTAAGAGAATAACCTACGAATTAGATAATTTTAAGCTCTAGCTCTCTAGCCATGATAATTTCAGGAAGCAGTGTGTGTCGGGATGGAAGCTGCAATAACTCCTGATGATAGTATCATCACTGCGTACAGGGACCACGGTTGGGCCTACACTAGGGGTGTTGAACCCAGAGCTATCCTGGCCGAACTAACCGGTAAATATAATTCTAGTTACTAAGTTGTACTATTATTGTACTGTTATTGTAGTTATTGTCTAGAATTTCATGCACACATATACAATGGTTCAATCAAATTATTTCAAACTGATTTAAATTAGGTTTTGATTAAGTTCCTAATCATAAATAAATTTTACTTGATAACAATCATGATTTTATTTCTTCACCCATCATATTCTGGAAATTACAATTGCCTAAAAGAAATTTAACACGGGTTAATTAAACACAAAACCTCAGGTCGCAGTGGGGGATGTTCGAAGGGAAAGGGAGGAAGTATGCACATGTACACGGACACCCTCTTTGGTGGTAACGGTATCGTAGGCGCGCAGGTGCCCATTGGTGCGGGCATTGCTTTCGCGCACAGCTACAAGGAGAACGGTAAAGTGTGCATCTCTCTTTACGGGGATGGTGCTGCCAACCAGGGACAGGTAGATGCTAACAGGGTGTAGTGAGACATTAACTATCAATACAATATGTTACCATGGTTACTGTTAATAGTTATTTTTATAAAATCAATCTGCCATGGGTAGAAAAAACCTTAACCTGGCAACCTTGTTCATTGTTGCCTGCATAGTGCACAAGTGCACATTTTTTGTGAACAAACTGATATGAATCCCATCTACAACAAATGTAATGCTGTGTTTCTGGATGTGGGGCTGTCTGCACACTTAACTTTTCTAAAGGCATGCAATATGATCTTACGTAATAATGCGCCCCCCGGCCCCCCCCCCCCCCCCCCTCTCACTTGTCTCTAACATTCCCTCTACCTGCAGATATTTGAAGCGTTCAACCTGGCAGCATTGTTTAAATCTCCGTGTATGTTTACTTGTGAGAATAACCACTACGGTATGGGAACGAGTGATGTAAGAGCCGCTGCTAACCCGCATTACTACACAAGAGGAGATGCTGTTCCCGGTATCAAGGTCAGAACAATTAGTTTAACATTTCAGCAACATTTTTAGCTCCCTTTTTAAGCTCCTGATCTCTATGTAGTTAGTGTTTCATAAATTAACTTGTCTCTCATTGTAAACACTAAACACCTAATTTTGCAATATAAATCTGCATTTCAGATGGACGGTATGAATGTGCTGGCGGTCAGAGAATTTACAAAAGCAGCTACTGATTGGATGCGGGCAGGAAATGTAAGTTAGTGAACCACAGTGCGGGTAGACAGATAAAATAACTAAGCATCGCACATTGTGCACTGCACCAATGGTGTAGGGGTAGCATGAGTGATTCCCATTCACTCGACCCGGGTTCGAATCCCGGTTGGTGCATTTTCATTCCCACGGTCGTTCTCTTGTCCCTCAACAATAACGTTTCCTTTTGAGTATCGTCGAATGAACTATATTATCTGTCTTTTAAATTGTAATCATAAAAACTGCTGTGCATTGCCATCATTAGCATAATTATCTGAAAATCAATTTATTCTACACTGGTATACTGCTTGCAGTTTCGCACATGATAATACAGTCACAATATTGTATGAACGAGTAACAGAAAATAAAAATGTTGGTTAGGGTTTTCATTGACCGAAAGTTTATTTATAATAGCCGATTTGTGATTGCACTTTTCTTGTGCTAAAATGGAACGCGCTAAGACGAGAGCACGTTTCCTTGATTTTTGTAGTGGATTTGTAGTGCTTTTCACCCCTGTAGTGCTTTTATGTTCCGGGGTAGGTGGGACATGTTTTAGTTTTAAAATGGGTTCTGCCTGTCCCAAACCATCATAAAAATCAAGTTTCGACCTCTCAACCCACTCGGGCCACTCCCAGGGGCCACGCCCATCCCAAAATGACCGAAATCCAGCTAAAATCCAGACTTTAAAATCTTTACCCCTGTAGTGCTTTTATGTTCCGGGGTAGGTGGGACATGTTTTAGTTTTAAAATGGGTTCTGCCTGTCCCAAACCATCATAAAAATCAAGTTTCGACCTCTCAACCCACTCGGGCCACTCCCAGGGGCCACGCCCATCCCAAAATGACCGAAATCCAGCTAAAATCCAGACTTTAAAATCTTTACCCCTGTAGTGCTTTTATGTTCCGAGGTAGGTGGGACATGTTTTAGTTTAAAAATGGGTTCTGCCTGTCCCAAACCATCATAAAAATCAAGTTTCGACCTCTCAACCCACTCGGGCCACTCCCAGGGGCCACGCCCATCCCAAAATGACCGAAATCCAGCTAAAATCCAGACTTTAAAATCTTTACCCCTGTAGTGCTTTTATGTTCCGGGGTAGGTGGGACATGTTTTAGTTTAAAAATGGGTTCTGCCTGTCCCAAACCATCATAAAAATCAAGTTTCGACCTCTCTACCCACTCGGGCCACTCCCAGGGGCCACGCCCATCCCAAAATGACCGAAATCCAGCTAAAATCCAGACTTTAAAATCTTTACCCCTGTAGTGCTTTTATGTTCCGGGGTAGGTGGGACATGTTTTAGTTTAAAAATGGGTTCTGCCTGTCCCAAACCATCATAAAAATCAAGTTTCGACCTCTCAACCCACTCGGGCCACTCCCAGGGGCCACGCCCATCCCAAAATGACCGAAATCCAGCTAAAATCCAGACTTTAAAATCTTTACCCCTGTAGTGCTTTTATGTTCCGGGGTAGGTGGGACATGTTTTAGTTTAAAAATGGGTTCTGCCTGTCCCAAACCATCATAAAAATCAAGTTTCGACCTCTCAACCCACTCGGGCCACTCCCAGGGGCCACGCCCATCCCAAAATGACCGAAATCCAGCTAAAATCCAGACTTTAAAATCTTTACCCCTGTAGTGCTTTTATGTTCCGGGGTAGGTGGGACATGTTTTAGTTTAAAAATGGGTTCTACCTGTCCCAAACCATCATAAAAATCAAGTTTCGACCTCTCAACCCACTCGGGCCACTCCCAGGGGCCACGCCCATCCCAAAATGACCGAAATCCAGCTAAAATCCAGACTTTAAAATCTTTACCCCTGTAGTGCTTTTATGTTCCGGGGTAGGTGGGACATG
Source organism: Bolinopsis microptera (assembly GCF_026151205.1). Classification (NCBI taxonomy): domain Eukaryota; kingdom Metazoa; phylum Ctenophora; class Tentaculata; order Lobata; family Bolinopsidae; genus Bolinopsis; species Bolinopsis microptera. The sequence goes on from NC_087074.1 coordinate 17,761,456, forward strand.
TTTTAGTTTAAAAATGGGTTCTACCTGTCCCAAACCATCATAAAAATCAAGTTTCGACCTCTCAACCCACTCAGGCCACTCCCAGGGGCCACGCCCATCCCAAAATGACCGAAATCCAGCTAAAATCCAGACTTTAAAATCTTTACCCCTGTAGTGCTTTTATGTTCCGGGGTAGGTGGGACATGTTTTAGTTTAAAATGGGTTCTACCTGTCCCAAACCATCATAAAAATCAAGTTTCGACCTCTCAACCCACTCAGGCCACTCCCAGGGGCCACGCCCATCCCAAAATGACCGAAATCCAGCTAAAATCCAGACTTTAAAATCTTTACCCCTGTAGTGCTTTTATGTTCCGGGGTAGGTGGGACATGTTTTAGTTTAAAAATGGGTTCTACCTGTCCCAAACCATCATACAAATCAAGTTTCGACCTCTCAACCCACTCAGGCCACTCCCAGGGGCCACGCCCATCCCAAAATTACCGAAATCCAGCTAAAATCCAGACTTTAAAATCTTTACCCTGTAGTGCTTTTATGTTCCGGGGTAGGTGGGACATGTTTTAGTTTAAAAATGGGTTCTACCTGTCCCAAACCATCATAAAAATCAAGTTTCGACCTCTCAACCCACTCAGGCCACTCCCAGGGGCCACGCCCATCCCAAAATGACCGAAATCCAGCTAAAATCCAGACTTTAAAATCTTTACCCCTGTAGTGCTTTTATGTTCCGGGGTAGGTGGGACATGTTTTAGTTTAAAAATGGGTTCTGCCTGTCCCAAACCATCATAAAAATCAAGTTTCGACCTCTCAACCCACTTAGGCCACTCCCAGGGGCCACGCCAACCCAAAATTACCGAAAGTGCTTTTATGTTCCGGGGTAAAATCAAATCCAGACAGAATGCGAATCTTTACACCTGTATGCTTTAAGGGATTTATGTTCCGGGGTATTCTTTTTGGTATGACTTACTATCACCACTCATTCGAGGAATATATTAAATCAAAGAATACTCATTTTCATTTTTTTTAATGAAGGTTCATGATCGCATTTATTTGATAGTTTTGATAATCAGATCGAGCCAAATTTTATAGGATCGTATTTGGCCATTCAAATTACGTTTGATCTGAAAAATGAGAGTTGTAGCTTCTCAGATGACCGAGATACGAGGCATGACGAGTTTATCCATTACGTGTGATCAGGTGATTCGATTACCTGTTCAGGTGATTGGCCCCGTCAAATTGCAAGGGAACCCAATTAAGGTGACCTATCAGATAATCACCCAATCAATTTTGTTAACGAGATACATTAAATGCTTGATAACTTCGTCATTTCAAATACGTTTGGCCTCAATTTTTCAGATCAGATGCAACAATTAATTATATGCAGTAATCTGAAATAAATGGGCGTCTAGCATGTCCGGAAAGAACAATATAGGTGATTTAATATTATATTGGCGTAGTCTAAATATTCAAATTTTCGAACATTGGCGACGGAATCCTCGAATGAGTAGTTACAGCATGCCATCTGTAAAGTTGCAGGTCCATAATATGAAACACGGTGGTGGTATAAGAGTCCAGGGGTGTAGGAATGATTTTCTTCATGGGGGGGCCAAATTCTAAATATTTTCGAGGGTAAGGACAAAAGGAAATTGCAGCATGTGCAGTATCGCGATTTTTCACGTTTGCCGCGACAAATCCCGATTTTTCAGATCCTGGACTCACGACAAATCGTGATTTTTTCAGTTACGCATTTTCCTTTAAATCTGAGGACCAAATTCGCGTATTTTCCTTCAAATCTGTGGGCCAAATATCACGTTTTCTATAATTAGTATATGAAAGTTGAAACCAATCAGTATCACATCCACAACCTACCGAATGAAAGGTACAGACTTCAAAAACCGAAAACTATATTTTGGCTCAGAATGATCAGGGTAGCATGAAACATGAACAAAAGTAATTTCTAGCGAAACTTTGAAAAATTTTGACTTAGAAAATTTTCGGTCCGAGTTATTCTCGATACGTACCTCTGAAAGCGGAGCTCCTGCTTCCGAGCTAGTATTGCGAAGGGGAGGCCTGCCTTCCGAGATCGCATTACAAAGGGGATCCCTCGAGTCCAAAATCGTATATCGAACTTCGAAAACCGAAAAAAATATTTTTGGCTCATAATAATCAGGGTAGCATGAAACATGAACAAAAGTAGTTTCCAAGAAAACTTTGAAAATTTTTGACTTAGAAAATGTTCGGTCCGAGTCATTCTCGATATGTACCTCTGAAAGCAGAGCTCCTGCTTCCGAGCTCGTATTGCGAAGGGGAGGCCTGCCTTCCGAGATCGCATTACAAAGGGGATCCCTCGAGTCCAAAATCGTATATCGAACTTCGAAAACCGAAAAAAAATATTTTTGGCTCATAATAATCAGGGTACGGGTAAACCGCCCCTTAAACGTCACCTGTTTTTTGGGCCTAGATTGCCGAGTTAGGGCTAAATTTACAGGGTTCTGAAGTGTCTAGGAATAATATTTAAACCTTTTTCTAGCCTGCCAGGAAGATTTGGAGATTTGAAAATAAAATCAGGTACAATTTTTTTGACGTTGAAATGGAGTCACTTTTAAAACACCACCCCTAAAATGTCAACTCTATATGTGTGATAATTACAAAATGTACAGGAGGCCTGATTTATCTTTTGTCACTAGTACTATTTGTTTTGTCTTATTAAAACATTAAGCTACTTGAAAACATTCACTCACTAAAGGAAGTACCTCAAAACCGTAATCACCCCCTAAAATGTCACGTGCACCACCCCTAAAACGTCAGCTAAAACAGGTTGTGTAGCACTCAGAATGTTGCTCAATTATTAATTTTAATCACTTCTAGGACAAATATAACCTATTTCTGAGAGGTGTCGACCAGAATTTCTCTCTCTGTTGAAAAAAAATGGTGGAATTTAGTCAATTTACTTTTTGTGACATTTTGGGGACTTTTTTTTTAATACCCAGAACTTACGGCAAAACAGTAACTCAGTCAACAAAATTTACACCTGTAGTTAGATTATCTAGTTATAAACTAACAATTGGCACAAAAGAAATGGATTCAATGTGATTTTAACCTAGTGCAAATTGCATGTTTTAATTGCATTTTTTGGGATTTTTAACATCATCCTGCATTTTGGCAATTTTAGTGACCTGTAGTTAACTAAGCCAACCCAGTAATCGATCTGACCTTCTCTATAGACTAGATTTGACTGCTTTTAGCAAAATTCAATGTCAAAAACTAATTTTTTGGTACTTACTAGTTTATGGTAAACCTATGATATGCCCCCTAAAATGTCATTTTTTTCTCCCCTAAAATGTCAAATTTGTATTTTGTTCGCATGGTGTGCGATAATAGCTCTTGTTTTGGCACTTGTTAATTATTAACATCAACTATTAACGAAATGTGAGTATGCATTGCCTCTTAGGAAAAGCCTGAGTAATTTGATCAGGTTAAAATGACATTTTAGGGGGGATAATTAGACATTTTAGGGGATGTTTATTGCGATTAATAAAATAAAACTAATTCCTTGAGCTGCCAAAGCTTTCCAATATTACCATTAGATGCTAAATATGATGTTTAATAGGCTGGTACCTCCATTTTATGGTGCTTGTAGTCTCAAAGCCAGAATCTGATAAAATTACATTTTAGGGGGCGGCCAGGTGACATTTTAGGGGAGGGTAGTAATATTGAGTAATGTATAACTTTCCATATCTCCAGTCATATGTACAAAGTTGCTAAAATATGTAAATATCACTATCCTAGACCAAAACCGAGTTAATATTAATGAATTCCAGAGTTATAAAATTGTGCGCTTTTTTTCAAAAGTAAAAAATTCGTACAAAGTGAAAAAAATGCCCTTATGGCATCATTTAGATTCAATTTCAGGATGTGGCAGGGTCTGAATGATATTTTTTTATGTTTAGGAGTTACAAATGATTAGGTAAGATACTTTCTAAGAAGATGGGATCCAATCAATCAAGAGTGGCGTTTTAGGGGTGGGTGACATTTTAGGGGCGGTTTACCCGTAGCATGAAACATGAACAAAAGTAGTTTCGAAGAAAACTTTGAAAATTTTTGACTTAGAAAATTTTCGGTCCGAGTCATTCTCGATACGTACCTCTGAAAGCAGAGCTCCCGCTTCCGAGCTCGTATTGCAAAGGGGAGGCCTGCCTTCCGAGATCGCATTACAAAGGGGATCCCTCGAGTCCAAAATCGTATATCGAACTTCGAAAACCGAAAACGATATTTTTGGCTCATAATGATCAGGATAGCATGAAACATGAACAAAAGTAGTTTCCAAGAAAACTTTGAAAATTTTTGACTTTAAAGATTTTTGACTGACAAAAATTTTCGGGAAAAAAATTTTTTTCCCAAAAATTTTTAGAAACCTAAATTAAAAAGTTGGCCCTTTTTGGCCCCTTCCCCAGATTTAATGGGGGGCGATGGCCAACCTGCCCCCCGCTTTCTACACCCCTGTATAAAACTCAACGTATGTAACGTTAGTTTTGCCCCACCCCACTTCCTCTCTTCCTGTAGCTTTTCTGGGTTAGGTGTGGCCCCTGGGAGTGGTCTGGATTTTAGCTGGATTTCGGTAATTTTGGGATGGGCGTGGCCCCTGGGAGTGGCCTGAGTGGGTTGAGAGGTCGAAACTTGATTTTTATGATGGTTTGGGACAGGTAGAACCCATTTTTAAACTAAAACATGTCCCACCTACCCCGGAACATAAAAGCACTACAGGGGTAAAGATTTTAAAGTCTGGATTTTAGCTGGATTTCGGTAATTTTGGGATGGGCGTGGCCCCTGGGAGTGGCCTGAGTGGGTTGAGAGGTCGAAACTTGATTTTTATGATGGTTTGGGACAGGTAGAACCCATTTTTAAACTAAAACATGTCCCACCTACCCCGGAACATAAAAGCACTACAGGGGTAAAGATTTTAAAGTCTGGATTTTAGCTGGATTTCGGTCATTTTGGGATGGGCGTGGCCCCTGGGAGTGGCCCGAGTGGGTTGAGAGGTCGAAACTTGATTTTTATGATGGTTTGGGACAGGTAGAACCCATTTTTAAACTAAAACATGTCCCACCTAGCCCGGAACACAAAAGCACTACAGGGGTAAAGATTTTAAAGTCTGGATTTTAGCTGGATTTCGGTAATTTTGGGATAGGCGTGGCCCCTGGGAGTGGCCTGAGTGGGTTGAGAGGTCGAAACTTGATTTTTATGATGGTTTGGGACAGGTAGAACCCATTTTTAAACTAAAACATGTCCCACCTACCCCGGAACATAAAAGCACTACAGGGGTAAAGATTTTAAAGTCTGGATTTTAGCTGGATTTCGGTAATTTTGGGATGGGCGTGGCCCCTGGGAGTGGCCCGAGTGGGTTGAGAGGTCGAAACTTGATTTTTATGATGGTTTGGGACAGGTAGAACCCATTTTTAAACTAAAACATGTCCCACCTACCCCGGAACATAAAAGCACTACAGGGGTAAAGATTTTAAAGTCTGGATTTTAGCTGGATTTCGGTAATTTTGGGATGGGCGTGGCCCCTGGGAGTGGCCTGAGTGGGTTGAGAGGTCGAAACTTGATTTTTATGATGGTTTGGGACAGGTAGAACCCATTTTTAAACTAAAACATGTCCCACCTACCCCGGAACATAAAAGCACTACAGGGGTAAAGATTTTAAAGTCTGGATTTTAGCTGGATTTCGGTAATTTTGGGATGGGCGTGGCCCCTGGGAGTGGCCTGAGTGGGTTGAGAGGTCGAAACTTGATTTTTATGATGGTTTGGGACAGGTAGAACCCATTTTTAAACTAAAACATGTCCCACCTACCCCGGAACATAAAAGCACTACAGGGGTAAAGATTTTAAAGTCTGGATTTTAGCTGGATTTCGGTAATTTTGGGATGGGCGTGGCCCCTGGCCCTGGGAGTGGCCTGAGTGGGTTGAGAGGTCGAAACTTGATTTTTATGATGGTTTGGGACAGGTAGAACCCATTTTTAAACTAAAACATGTCCCACCTACCCCGGAACATAAAAGCACTACAGGGGTAAAGATTTTAAAGTCTGGATTTTAGCTGGATTTCGGTAATTTTGGGATGGGCGTGGCCCCTGGGAGTGGCCTGAGTGGGTTGAGAGGTCGAAACTTGATTTTTATGATGGTTTGGGACAGGTAGAACCCATTTTTAAACTAAAACATGTCCCACCTACCCCGGAACATAAAAGCACTACAGGGGTAAAGATTTTAAAGTCTGGATTTTAGCTGGATTTCGGTAATTTTGGGATGGGCGTGGCCCCTGGGAGTGGCCTGAGTTGGTTGAGAGGTCGAAACTTGATTTTTTTGATGGTTTGGGACAGGTAGAACCCATTTTTAAACTAAAACATGTCCCACCTACCCCGGAACATAAAAGCACTACAGGGGTAAAGATTTTAAAGTCTGGATTTTAGCTGGATTTCGGTAATTTTGGGATGGGCGTAGCCCCTGGGAGTGGCCTGAGTGGGTTGAGAGGTCGAAACTTGATTTTTATGATGGTTTGGTACAGGTAGAACCCATTTTTAAACTAAAACATGTCCCACCTACCCCGGAACATAAAAGCACTACAGGGGTAAAGATTTTAAAGTCTGGATTTTAGCTGGATTTCGGTAATTTTGGGATGGGCGTGGCCCCTGGGAGTGGCCTGAGTGGGTTGAGAGGTCGAAACTTGATTTTAATGATGGTTTGGGTCAGGTAGAACCCATTTTTAAACTAAAACATGTCCCACCTACCCCGGAATATAAAAGCACTACAGGGGTAAAGATTTTAAAGTCTGGATTTTAGCTGGATTTCGGTAATTTTGGGATGGGCGTGGCCCCTGGCCCTGGGAGTGGCCTGAGTTGGTTGAGAGGTCGAAACTTGATTTTTATGATGGTTTGGGACAGGTAGAACCCATTTTTAAACTAAAACATGTCCCACCTACCCCGGAACATAAAAGCACTACAGGGGTAAAGATTTTAAAGTCTGGATTTTAGCTGGATTTCGGTAATTTTGGGATGGGCGTGGCCCCTGGGAGTGGCCTGAGTGGGTTGAGAGGTCGAAACCTGAATTTTATGATGGTTTGGGACAGGTAGAACCCATTTTTAAACTAAAACATGTCCCACCTACCCCGGAACATAAAAGCACTACAGGGGTAAAGATTTTAAAGTCTGGATTTTAGCTGGATTTCGGTCATTTTGGGATGGGCGTGGCCCCTGGGAGTGGCCTGAGTGGGTTGAGAGGTCGAAACTTGATTTTTATGATGGTTTGGGACAGGCAGAACCCATTTTTAAACTAAAACATGTCCCACCTACCCCGGAACATAAAAGCACTACAGGGGTAAAGATTTTAAAGTCTGGATTTTAGTTGGATTTCACTAATTTTGGGATGGGCGTGGCCCCTGGGAGTGGCCTGAGTGGGTTGAGAGGTCGAAACTTGATTTTTATGATGGTTTGGGACAGGTAGAACCCATTTTAAAACTAAAACATGTCCCACCTACCCCGGAACATAAAAGCACTACAGGGGTAAAGATTCTCGATCTGGATTTTAGCTGGATTTCAGTAATTTTGGGATGGGCGTGGCCTCTGGGAGTGGCTTGAGTGGTTCAAGAGCTTAAAACTTGGTCTTTTCGATGGTTAGGGGTATGTACTACCTATTTAACCACCAAACATGTTTCAAATACTCAGCAACACAAATCCCCTTCAGGGCCCAGGGGTAAAGATTCTCATTCTGGATTTTTAGGGATTTGTCACAGATTTCAAGCTATTCGGGATGGGCGGCCTGAGTGGGGTGGATGTGTTACTTAGATTTTCATATCTTATAAGTGTCTATAAAAGTATAAGTACGAGCAGTTTATTGAGACTTTTGACTTCTACCGTCGTAGCTTCTATAATGATAAATATTGTAACGTACGTGCGGCGCGCAAAATCCACTACAAAATCCACTACAAAATTCAGGGAAACGTCTTCTGGCTAAGACGATTTTACTAGACATCTAGCTATTATTTTAGTTCGTGTGCGCGCGTTCATTGCATGCAGCGCGCGCTACACTGTACTGCATGAATAATCATAATTACTGGCCTCGTTGGTGTATAGGTATTCACAATTCAGTGTCGTAGGTTTAAATAAATAATAATCTACCAAGACGCTCGCCCGAGTTGGACTCGTCGACGGTCTTGGAATATTTGGAATAAATAATTCAACGACCCAGCTCTCCGAAGGGGTGACCGACAACTGAACCCAATTGAACCTAGTTCCCACGCAGTTAACAGGCACCCAATCAGCTTAATTGGATGACCAATCAGCTTAAATCCCAAAACGACAACTGAACCCAGGTCATATCACAACTGCACCTAAATTGGAAATACGACATCTGAACCCAACGATCGGATTTTCAGGTTCTCCTTCTTCGCAGTTGGGTTCAGTTGTCGTTTCAAAGTTAATTAGGTAGACTGATTGGGTTTAAAATTATTTTCCCAAGCTACCCTGTCTCGGAAAAGTCCAAATTGGGTTCAGTTGTCCGGTAGCCCTCCGAAGGTCACATATCTGGCAACCTTTATTAAATAAAAGTTCTAAACAAGGGATAGTTAAAAACAACGCCCAAGTCTAATCTTTCCCTAAAACAAATAACTAAATATCAAAACTTCATTGTAATTTCTGCCAACCATGGTCACTTAATATAATCTTAAGTCTTAACGTGGGACACATTGTTGATTGTATGGTGGTTGGTTTGGGCTCGTGGATGTACTACTACTACTACTATGTCAGAAATAAGTCCGATCTACGCCAGACAACCCCCTCCATATATCCCTGTCCCGCATCAGGGTTCGCAGTTCCTCTTTAGAGTTTGTCCCAACTTCCTTAGGTAACATAGACAAGTAGCTTTGTCTTGGTCGGCCTTGCTGTGCTCTGCCATGCATAGGTTCCCATAAGACTAAATCACTGGCAAGTAGCTCAGGGTGTCTGATGCAGTGTCCCGCCATTTTTAGTCTCCTGCTTCGTAACTTGTTTGATAGCCTTGGTAGACTACCATACGAAGTTATATTGCTGACCTTGTCCTTCCGTGGATGTAACACTGATAAAGAAATGAATTAGCCAGATACTAGCTAGATGGGTGACTTTCATCGAGCGTGCTAAATCACATTGGAACTTCGAGAAGGCCCTCAGAGTAGAGTGTTAGGAATTGTCCTTCAGAGCTATTTATAGAACGTGTCAATACTGACTGTTCACTAAAAATACTCGCTAGCAGCAAGGTTTCAAAATGTCCAAATGAAGCTGGTTGAGTCGCTTCAACATGGAACCTAATGAAAAGCTAAGTCACTTATAAGTTACAGGTCGATTGCAGTCCTCGATATCGTTAGGTGTTGCATTGAGGAAGAATCTGCGTGTCGGTCAGGATGTTTAAATTGAGTATTTAATACACCCTATATCGATGTAAGTGGGTTCGTTGATTCTATGATTTTGCTGTATATATAGTATTTTAATTTGCAGTCATCAACTTTTTTGCTCAAACAGTTTTCAAATTACAAAACTTTTATCCAGTTCTACTACCGTTCATGCTAATTTTTCTAGTCGTTCAAGATAAAAAGTATAAAAAGCAAACTAATTTCCATGCAATAAATTAAGTAATTCCAAAATTCAGCTTAAATATAATTATCATCGTTCGATTAAAGTCCAAAATGTTAAGATTTCTCAGTTTTAGACAAACTTGTCGTCTTGTTGGAACGGTCCACTGCCCCAGACCTGCAACTCAAGAATACTGATATGTAGAGCTAGAGGCTGATGTAGAGTGATTCTTGAGGCGTAGGTTGGATCCTTATCAGACACTGTAAAATCGTAGGTACTCAGAGCCTGGATAACTGTTCCGATCAGCTCGTCATCAGCGTAGATGTGAGATCCAACAATCTGTTCTTTACAACAGTGTCGGAGATTCCAAATCTTGATCTTGTGAATTCTGAAAACACCACCCAATTCGATCCAAATCTTGTTATTATTTGCTCTACTTCCGGTATGGGTGTATGTACGAATGCTATCGACGACATGTCGATCATGAGTGAACTGCCCATCTGTAGCTAAATCAGAATCGTAGCCACCACCATGTCTGTTGTTTTCTTCGGTCATCTTGTAAAGAGATATGAGCCTAATCTCTGATATCCACGCCTGCTGGCGGTTCTTGATCGTTGCTGCTGTGGACTGCGTTTCGGAGACTTTTTCGGCTACCTCAGATGCGCTGTCTTCAACTTTCTGGCCAATCTCCTCGATCATTCCCTCCAATCTGTCCATCCTGCTTGAAACGGAACTCAGAGTTGTCCTTATCTCCTGGATGTACAAGTTGGTGACTGTTGCCTGGCTTTTCATTAAGGCTAAAGTCTCTACCAGGGTCGTCTCCAACTCAGATCGTGCCTCCATTGCTCTTTCCTTGATATCATAAGCTTCATCTTTAAGCTCAAAAGCCTCATCCTTTACCCGATATGCTTGCTCTCTGATAGCATCTGCTTTGTCTATAGCAGAGTATCCTTCTCGTCTAATTTCCTGAGCCTCTTCTTTAAGAGCATTGCAGTCGTCCACCACACTACCTTCTCTGCCAGGTGGTCTCCCTTCGAGATCCGTATCTCCGAGTATCAGCTGGGTACATGAAACAAGCAAAAACAGGTTCTTAAGAAACATAGCAACCAACTCCTACTCTAGCGTTCTAAAAACGTGTCAGAAATTGTTAACTTAGACTAATGTAGCGATACGCGGATACGTGTCCTGCAATGAATGATAAGGGGATTTATCAGGAAGAAAATTTAATGAGATTTTATAGGGACTGGGAGAATGCCCATATTTTATTCGAAAAATAATTAGTTTTCTTGAATGCGAGAACTTTCTAAAATTACCGCGCATTCGACCTATACTCACCATGATGGTATGAGGACATATTTCAATGCATCTTCAATATCATCATTATTGATAACGATACGTAGATGGAGCAGAGGGCCTGCACGCGGCGGTTCCGACAAGAGGCTCTTCACACTTTGTTTCTGTCTGGTTCTAATATACAATAATTACTTTAATATTTTCATACTCCGTAAATTCAATGCTGAGGACAACCATAACCACTGATTGTTTCAGGGCCCCGTGGTTGCGGAGGTAGAAACGTATCGTTACTATGGACACAGTATGAGTGATCCTGGTACCAGGTATAAGCTACAATATTAAGAAATTTAATTATTCAGGTTGTTTAACAGTCCTGCTGTTAAATATTAAGACTACGGTTTCATCAAACTGAATTGATACAGTCGATGTAATATGAAGAAAAAAATTCAGAACATAAAGAAAATGCCCCTGTAATGGTCTGGATTTTAATTAAAATAATACCGATAGGAAGCTAGATGATTGCTCTTTCCACCATCTTGCATGCAGTATACTCTTGTTTCCTTCCCCGTATTACATATTCACAACTGTTCCACCCAGTTACCGAACACGTGATGAGGTCCAAGAAGTGAGGAAAACTAAAGATCCCATTACTCAACTCAAATCTTTCATGCTCGAGGGAGAACTTGCTACAGCTGCTGAACTCAAGGTTAGATCTCAATATTTAGATGGAAACTTTTTACTTTCATTCTCTATTGATATAATAACATGATTTACAATCCTTCTAAAATTGGTTGGCGAAACAATTTATCACAAAGCACAGAAGGTTTACTGCTTCTCTAACTATGCTAGCTCCTTATTTGGGCATCACGTGCTATGCTAGCTCCTTATTTGGGCATCACGTGCTATGCTAGCTCCTTATTTGGGCATCACGTGCTATGCTAGCTCCTTATTTGGGCATTACTAACCTCCCTGACTCAGGAAATAGAGGCAGAATGCCGACAGGTTGTGGACGAAGGAGTGGAGTATTCCAGATCGTCTCCTGAACTGGAAGTACACGAGATGTACAACACTATTTACCAGGGTATGGACGGAGTGCGAGTCAGGGGGGCTGATGCTCTTACGTACGGCATACACTCGCCTTAGAACACGTGTTATCTAATGTTATGACGTCATGAAACATTGTGACGTGTGACGTCATCACACACACGCTTTCTGCTATCTTGGACTTGATTAGATGGAAAACGTTGTAATAAACCAAATCATATTCAATGCTTACTGTAAGGTATTACAGAGATAACCCCCTTCGTCGGTAAAACTAAACATGGTGCAAGGAATATATTTTGGTATTCTTATATTTAGCACTGTGCATATTTTGTAGCTAAAATATTTTGAATTTATTTAACCTTATTTTACGATAAACCTAAAATTTCAGGTAGAAATCAAATTCTAAGTGGTTTTAATCAGTACAGGGTTATCGAAATGTTAGACTTTTTGTTATAAATTCACACCCTCTAAGTTATTGAATTTATATTATGTTAGTTCTGTAAATGACGTGTTTTATTTTTATGCTCTTTACAAAATGAAACTGAACCACTCTCAAGCTGCATCCAAACTAAAAGCATAACTCAAGTTTCAAAATCTAACAAAAAAGTACTTTCAAAAGCTACTCACACACGGACTGTCTCCTGAGTAACCACACGACTGACATCATCTTAACCTAGCCCTAGAGACACCACCTTGCTCCTTCACAAATACATCTCCTCCGGCTAATCCTCCTCACTTCTGTGTATGGTTCTGGCACTTGGTCTCGCTTCTTTGCTTCTCCGACCTTCTCTATACTGTTCACTGTGTGAGTGTCAGAAGGGCTGTTATAGGTGTAGGGTGACTCTTGCTGATCAGGTTGGGAAATTTATAGTACTTACAATATTACTTATAGTATTACTTATAGTATTACTTATAGTATTACTTATAGTATTACTTATAGTATAACTTATTGTATTACTTATAGTATTACTTATAGTATTACTTATAGTATTACTTATAGTATTACTTATAGTATTACTTATAGTATTACTTATAGTATTACTTATAGTATTACCTACTATATTACTTATTGCACTACTTATTGTATTACTTATAGTATTAGTTATAGTATTACTTATAGTATTACTTATAGTATTACTTATAGTATTACTTATAGTATTACTTATAGTATTACTTATAGTATTACTTATTGTATTACTTATTGCACTACTTATTGTATTACTTATAGTATTACTTATTCTATTACTTATAGTAGTACTTATTGCACTACTTATAGTATTACTTATTGTACTTACAGTAGTCAGTACTACTCTATCACTAATATTGTATAAGCAATTAAGATGTCTGGTTTTATTTTACTCATGAGATATCAGACGGACCCCGAGGTATTAAAAATAAAATAATTTCCATTATTTTAAACATTCACGGGGATATCTTTGATTTTATTTTGTTTTGTGGTCGAGCATCACGTGAACAAAATGCAAACAACTGCAGCACTATCCTGGGTTCTAATGGGTCGCACACAAAATACATCCACTTTGGTGAGGTGCATCACGTAGCCTTCATCTATTTTCCACTAGTAACAGTGGATGTTGTATGGTTAATTTGGTTATAGACTGTAAAAGATAGAGTAAG